>NC_138376.1:59673651-59745534 GCF_054177405.1 Leptonychotes weddellii | reverse complement strand
GGGGGGAAATCAGAGGGGGAGACGAACCATGAGAGACGATGGACTCTGAAAAACAAACTGAGGGTTCTAGAGGGGAGGGGGGTGGGAGGATGGGTTAGCCTGGTGATAGGTATTAAAGAGGGCACATACTGCATGGAGCACTGGGTGTTATACGCAAACAGTGAATCATGGAACACTACATCTAAAACGAATGATGTAATGCATGGTGATTAACATAACAATAAAAAATTTTAAAAAAATAAAATGAAATAAAATTGTAAATTGAAAATAGCACCAATGATGTTGAACATTTTTTCATGTGTCTGTTAGCCATCTGTATGTGTTCTTTGGAGAAGTGTCTGTTCATATCTTCTGCGCATTTTTTGACTTGATTATTTGTTTTTTGGGTGCTGAATTTGAGAAGTTTTTTATAGATCTTGGATACTAGCCCTTTATCTGTAGTGTCATTTGCAAATATCTTCTCCCATTCCGTGGGTTGCCTCTTTGTTTTGTTGACTCTTTCCTTTGCCGTGCAAAAGCTTTTTATCTTGATGATGTCCCAAAAGTTCATTTTTGCTTTTGTTTCCCTCGCCTTTGGAGACGTGTCTTGAAAGAAGTTGCTGTGTCCATTGTCGAAGAGGTTACTGCCTATGTTCTCTTCTAGGATTTTGATGGGTTTCTGTCTCACATTGAGGTCTTTCATCCATTTAGAGTTTATCTTTGTTTATGGTGTGAGAGAATGGCCAATGTTCATAGCAGCAATATCCGCAATAGCCAAACTCTGGAAGGAGCCGAGATGCCCTTCAACAGACGAATGGATAAAGAAGATGTGGTCCATATATACAATGGAATAATACTCAGCCATCAGAAAGGATGAATACCCACCATTTGCATCGACATGGATGGAACTGGAAGGGATTATGTTAAGTGAAATAAGTCAAGCAGAGAAAGACAATTATATGGTTTCACTTATATGTGGAACATAAGGAATAGCATGGAGGACATTAGGAGAAGGAAGGGAAAAATGAAGGTGGGGAAATCAGAGGGGTAGAGGAACCATGAGAGACTATGGACTCTGGGAAACAAACTGAAGGTTTCAGAGGGAAGGGGAATGGGGGGATGGGTTAGCCCAGTGATGGGTACTAAGGAGGGCATGTATCGCCATGAGCACTGAGTGTTATACACAAACAATGAATCATGGAACACTACATCAAAAACTAATGAAGTACTGTATGGTGACTAACATAACATAATAAAAAATAAATAAATAAAATAAAGTAAATTAAGTGAAAATAGCACTAAAATTCAAACCCAATCCCAGAGAAGAAGAAAAATGCTGCATTAATATATTTCTGAGGTAAAACATGATGAACTAATCAAATCTAATGCGGTCATCTAATTTTCTCCCTATGGTAATACTGGCAAATATAAAAATATAAAAAAATATATAAAAATTCTTACCCACACATTTAAAAGCTCAGGAATACATTTTGCACTTATTTAGGATTTTTACAAACAGTTTCAGTGGGTATGGAGTTGATTTACTAAAAATTGAAAATCCTACAACTTCCAATTTTTCTGTAACATCTGCCTGATATCAGGAGAAACATAAATTTCCTAGCCAAATCTTAATACAAAACTTTCAATAATTAGAGGACAGGATTTAAAAGTGAATAAATATTATGAAAGTTGAGTAGAGTAAAATCATGAAAATTGAATAAATATTGTAGCAACTACGGCAGCAACAGAATTAAAGTATCAAAACGAACTGAACTTAGACCAACACTTTAGATAGCTCTATTGCAAAGTATAGACTATGGGGTTGGTGGGGTGTTTTTAAGAAATATATTCAATTACATTGTTCTCAATAAAAACATACACAAATTATATGTAGTAGCAACATTTTATCACTATCTTAATTTTATACTAGGAAACAAAACTATTTCTCTGTTAATAATAAAATTTAAAAGAATTAAGAATGGAATCTTATTTCTCTTTTGTATGGTTTTATAAGATACATAATTTTAGTACTATAATATTTTAGTCATGTAATTAATGAACAACAAATACAAAGTGGGTTCATGAGCAATCAAAAAAGCTGAGATAATAAACACTGCTATAGTCTTTAATTCTCGTTGCTGCTAAGGTTAATTCTCTTAACACACACTTGAATCATGCCATAGCTTCTTTAAAAATCTGTTAATGGTTCCCCATGGCCTAATGAACAAAACGCAAACTCCTTAGCAAAATATATGAGTGACTGGGTCAAACATTTTTAGCCTAATATCTATCTGGCCTTTTCCCACTCCCTCAGACATGATTAATTGCCCATATTTCTAAAGCACTTGACCTGTAATTCTAGCATAGCACTCATTTTACTCTGCAGGATTATTAAAGTTTCTATGGAATAGTGAATAAAACACTGGACAGAGTCAAGAAGCCTCTGGTTGTACACAGCTCTACTGTTGCCTAGCTATGAGCCCCTGACTTGGTACTTTATGTATCTGAGCTTAAATTCCTCATCTTTAAAATGGAGATAATGACAGACAGTTAGAAATAATATATCTACGTTTTCTAAGGAAGCTGTCTCCAGCAGTCACTCAATACGTATTAGTTGAATCAATATACCAATGAGTAAATGATTCATTTTGAGAAATGGATTTATATGTAGAATTTGACCCAAAGTGAATGACATTATAATCTTACTTATACAGATCTCTAAGGGATACGGGGATTCTGAGTAATTAATTATACAAATTTCCTATGTGTTACATAGGAAAATAACTTATTCTCAATAAATGTAAATGTGATACAACACTTGTAACTTCATTTGATCACCTTTAATTAATTCCAAGACACCTTCAAATGTTATTGCCTCTTAACATCTAAAGCATTTTTTCCTATTCTGATGATTTTATTTTAGGATGAACAGAAGTTGTCTCTATTTGGTTTACAAAAATATTCCCTCTCTTGAAAAAAAGGGGGTTTTAAGTGGCCTAGAAGTCTCAATGTCGTGTAGGATTTCCCTCTAGCACTACTCAATACATGGCAGAAATCACTCTGGGTAAAGTTTACCTTCCCCCTTCCTGAGAAATTGAGTTAACCAAGCAATTAAAATAAGTATGATTAAATTTTTAAAAAGCCCATAACCACAAAGCTTGGTGGATGGTGTAAGGTTCTGGAAATTGATCAGCCCTTTCACAGATGCATTTCACAAAAGATCCCACCTGTGGGCTGGGATAATGTGGAAAACCTGGAGACTGGCAACCAACGAGAGCAATAACTAGGAGTTGTTTCTGATATAAGTCATTGTGGCCTTTGTCTATACACACTCAGAGCATTTTTTTTTTAATTTTATTTTATTATGTTAGTCACCATACAATACATCATTAGGTTTTGATGTAGTGATCCACAATTCATTGTTTTCGTATAACACCCAGTGCTCCATGCAGCACGTGCCCTCCTTAATACCCATCACCGGGCCAACTCATCCCCCCACCCCCCCTCCCCTCTAGAACCCTCAGTTTGTTTCTCAGAGTCCATAGTCTCTCATGGTTCGTCTCCCCCTCCGATTTCTACCCCCTTCATTTTTAACCACACAACTCTTCCCAAATGCACACATATGTGGAAATAAGAAAAAATATCCAGTGAGCATATGCATGATTTAAAGAACAAGTAAAACTTCCAACTCTTGGGCGCCTGGGTGGCTCAGTTGGTTAGGCGACTGCCTTCGGCTCAGGTCATGATCCTGGAGTCCCGGGATCAAGTCCCACATCGGGCTCCCTGCTCAGCAGGGAGTCTGCTTCTCCCTCTGACCCTCCTCCCTCTCATGCTCTCTGTCTCTCATTCTCTCTCTTGCAAATAAATAAAATCTTTAAAAAAAAATTAAAAAAAAAAACAAAAAACTTCAAACTCTTGGCAGGACTCACGTAGATGACTAAAAACAATGATTATGACATGCCAGGAAGGCAACTATGTATGTATACTTATGTGTTAAATAAATATAGTGTGATCCATATTTTGAGTTAAATGAAATGTGAACATATGTCTGTACATATTCCAGAGGCATTTCTCTAGGTGCGTGGCGTGGATGTGTTTCACAGAAAGTGTCACAGAAATTCACGAGTGGGTGGATCAATACAAAAGCAAAAGTATTAACCCAGTCCCTATAGAATACTGAATGGTTTTAGTGCCTCTGCTTGAATCCAAGCCAGAAATATAGTTAAATCCTCTGCTAAAAGCATTATTAATAAAATTATTTACTTTGAAATTCTTCCTCATTTCTAAAAATGCTATGAGACTCTGGAGAACTCACCAGTGAACTTCACTAGCATGCTTCAGATCTGAGAGCAATCACATGTAGTTATCCATCACAGAAAATAAAGACAATTCCTGAAACTCATGAATTCTGGACACAGAGAAAAAGGATGTGGAGAAACGGAAGTATACAGTGATGTTTTAATATCATTTACAGACTTGACCTTTCAGCTCTCATTTCAGCAGATGGGCAGAAAAATCCTTATCATAGAAAAATACTCTATAAGAACCTTTGCTATTCAGGTAAATAAGACTTTTTAAAAATCACAATACTAATCTGGGGAAAAAACATTCTGACAAGTTTCAAATGCATTGAAGCTTTTCTACTTTTGAATTTTCAAATGATTTTGAGCCTGCTGGTATTGAAAACTATCTTTGTTTCGAGAAACCAAGGTCTGTTTATAAGAAAAATATTTAAAAGATATGCAGTGACCACCTCCTGCCTCTCCTGCCACCCACAAAACTATCTTTAAATTAATAATAATGAACTTAATAAACAGTTAATGTTTGGTATATTGGGGTACAGTGGATGAGGTGACAGTAGGGCATTATTTACCATATTCTATGTTGAAATAATTCACGAAATTAAAAATAGTGTTCTTTTCAGAGTTCATTTTTATTTCTAAAATACATCCTAGGGATATGCTCAAAAGTATACAAAATCTTATAAACAAGATTCCTTATGCTTTGAAGACATGTTCTAAAATATTTACTGATGAAATGATATGCTATCTGAAAGTTTCTTCAAAGTACTCCAGAGATAGTGGTTAAGGTTAGAGTGGTTTACAGAAGAAACAAGATTAGCAATGGTTAGTAGATGTTGAAGTGAGATAATAAGTACATGTGGGTATGTTATACTACTCTGTCTCAATTTAAAATCTCATATAGTAATTTTTAAAAATATTACACAGATACTATATGCAGCACTATTTGTTAAAGAAAAAAATGGAAACAAGCTAAATATCCATCAGTAGAACAGAGAACTGGTTATTAAATATGTATTACAACCTTATATTATCAAAATAGTACACAGCTCTTAAAAGAAATAGTATATCTATTTGACCTGATATGACTATAAAAAAATGGAAGATGCCTAAGTGAGGATAATATGTTCTTACTTGTGGAAAAGGTAGAAATGTTGATATATATATATATATCAATAAATAGATTTACTAGTTTTCTAATGTTGCTGTAACAAATTGCCCCAAACTTAATGGCTTAAAGCAACACAAATTTATTCAGAAGGTCTGAATACATATACATATACATATACATATACATATACATATACATATAAGGTCAGAAGGTCAGGTTTTGCTAGTCTAAAATCAAGGCATTGGATGTGGTACATTCCTTCTGTACGTGCTAAGGGGGAGCTCATTTCCTTATTTTTTCCACCTTCTAGAGACCACTTTGCATTTCTTGGCTCATGGTCCCTTCTACCATCTTTAAAGCCAGCAGCATAGTATCTTCAAATGTTTCTCGGACTCTGACCCTCTTATCTCCCCCTTATAAAATAAGGGCCCTTGTGATTATATTGGACAGACCTGGATAATCCAGAATAATATCCCCACCTCAAAATCCTTAAATTAATCATATTCACAAAGTCCCTTTTCCCATGTAAGGTAACATATTCATTGGGTTTTGGAGATTAAGATGTGAATATCATTGGGAGGGGCATTATTCTGTCTATCACAGATATGTAAATATATATATCTTTCTAGAGATACATAAAAACTGGTAATATTGGATTCATCTGGGAAGGGAGACTATAGCACCAGTGGTCTGAGATCGGAAAGATTTACTACTTGTTGTGTATCATTTTGCACTTGAATTTTTCTCTTGTGTATGCATTATTTTAAAGCACTATATTTAAAGGGTCACCAAAATAGTAGATAATTTAGACAATTTTTTTAGGAAGATATGATTTTACCTGTCATAGAAATACAAGAGTAAAAAGTTATAGTTTTAAAAGTTGACTTTAATACAAAAAAGAGCCTTTTGAGGTTGGACATTAATTCTCTTTTATTTAAAAAAAATTTTTTAAGTAGGCTCCATGCCCAACGTGGAGATTGAACTCACAACCTTGAGATCAAGAGTTACATGCTCCACCAACTGAGCCAGCCAGGTGCCCCAGACATTAATTTTAAATATTCCTTAAATCCTGAATTTTTGGTAGCCTTTGTCTCCATTTATATTAAGATGACTCCAATCCACTTTAAGCATGAATGTACATTTAGAAAATTTAGCTATAAATTTAAAAATAGTCATCATGAGGTTAGAATTTACTCCTTCAGTACATTATTTATGAGGCTTAATTAACCCAAATGAGTATATTGTGCTTGGAAATACAAAAGATAGAAAAGTTCAGTAACAATAGGAAGGAGCTCCTTATGGTCTATCCCAGATACCACCTCCACTCTCAGGTACCATGAAGTGGCAGGTGCAACAGTGTAGGAGAGCAGAAATGTGATCTCCTTTGTGGTTAAGGGAACAAAAGTGGCACCAACAGCTATTCTGTTCTGTGAAGATGGACAGCATATGTGGTGGCAGTTAGGACAATTAAGGAAAGATCATTGAAGGCTTAAAAGTACAGAGGGAATGGTCAGAACCAAACCTAAATGGGCATGAGTAGCAGTGGATGGAAGGCAACAATTTTAACCTAAGGTATGCACAGTCTGGTTTGCTATGTTCTAAAAGAAAAACAATCATAAGTCATGGACGTTATCTCCCTTCCAGTAGTTCTTAGTGCTTTTGTTTTTTACAATCAACAAGAAACTGCAACAACCAAATCCCTTTCCATTGTTTTACTCCACTTTCCCTAGATTTTAAATGTTGCAATGAAAACATCAGTTTTAAAGGTTGCTCTGTTTCTGGTTCTGATCATTAACATTCTTCACAACATGCCTCAGGAAGCATAAAATGAGATGTTCAGATTCTAATTCTTATAGATGAATTAATGAAGTAGCCAGAGAAAGGTCATAGCTTAGACACCAGATTCATGAAAAGTTGGACAATGTCATGTCTCATTGTGAGACTGATATCCCAGTTGCAATTCCTCCTGCAACTTCATTCTTAAATCTTATTAAAACATTTCCCATGACTTATAAAAGGATAAATATTCATTCACAGATTACTGCCAAATTTGTACCAATGACAATTTTTTATTCTATCTCAGAGGAAGAGATAAACAAATCATGTTTATGTTAAAAAAAAAAATCATGTCACTTCCCTTAAGAAGTGTCATGGTAAGATGATTCACAACATACTAAAAACTTTTTTCAATTAACAGTTCACTGCTATTTCTATTTCTGTTTCAATTATTAGCTTTTACTGCTCCCATTCCTTTTGGTTTCTTACAGCCTTTGAGATGACTTGCACTCAAAGCCTGCTGAGAGAGGCAGGCTGGGAAAACCACAGGCATTTCCCACAACCGCTACACCCAGAGTGCAGCAAATTTTACAGCTGAGATCTGAGCTGTAGGGCCTAATGTGTCTGCTGGCAAACAGAATTCAGTATTCTACCCTTTCTCATCCCTTCTCTGCTGGCACCAGCCACGTTGCGGAATTCCAAAAGTGTCTCATAACACTATTCAATTTTAAATCATTCTTCATAAATCTCTTTCATAGCTTCATCTACTTTCATCGGCAATTTGTGATTGCCCTTTCAAAACCTTTGACAAATTTCTTCTTCATAGCTGTCCTCGTACAGCAATTTTCACTGACAACGAAATGAATTCTGTTGAACCTCTCAATGCCAGCCCTTCCACCACGTTCTTGTGTCATTATAGTTATAAACTCATCCTCCCAGCACACATTCTCTGTGAGCAGGTGAAGGAAACTACGACTTCCAATGATCTTTATGACTTGTATATAAAAGTGATATCCATTATTTGAGCTGTATTTTTATCCAAGCAAGGTTTCCATAAAAACTGCAGTTTGCTTTACATTTGGAAGAGGTAGTCAACAGTTAATCATACTAACCAGTTTCTGAATAACAGTAGATAAACCAGAGTAAGGACTTGAGAGAACTCACCTTGCAAGCATGACCTAGTAATTAGGTAGGGGCTAGTTTGCACTACTTGTCAACACGTAAGCAGCCTGATAGGTTCTTAACCATCCTAGATGATGTTCTTGTTAAAGGGATGTAGGGAAGGGAGAGATGAAGTGAGAAGGGCTCTTCATCTAACCCCCTCCTCATCAGTCCAACCCCAACACTTGGTTCTTGTCACCATCAGTGTGAATCAGTGATAATCAGCTTTATTACCCAGTCAAGTTCTCACACTAGGAATGAAGCTAGATAACCCAGGATGATGGAATTGACTTTTATTTTTTTTAATCCACTTTGGATTAAGTCTCACTTTTCCCCTTCAGCCTACCTTGATGCCACCATTTCCTTGATTCATCAAGATTCATGATACTTTGGTTTGGGGGATGGTTGTAATGATAACAAATGTTAATATTAAACTTTTCTATGTAAGTACTTTATTCTTTTATTTTAGCCTCACAGTTGGGATTTTAATCATCACCATTTTATAGACGATGAACTGAGGCTTATAGAAGAGTAGGTGTCTAAACTATAGGCACTCAACTATTTCATAGGGAGTCACTCAAGCCCAAGTGTTTTATTTCAAAGCCTTCTGCTACTTTTACTATGTCATAGTAGCTTTCCTTGGTGGAAGAAGATGACCCACTCAAGGAGATTCTCATTGACATAGAATCGGTTTCAATTCTAAATGTGAATCTCTATTTAAAACATACCTAGTTAAAAAAATAAAATAAAATAAAATATGCCAGTTCAATAGATCCTAAATATGGTAATAATGTTTTACTATATGCTAATGTCCATAATAATGTTGATTTTAAAACATTTGAATGACCTGCCTATAGATTAGAGAGCTGTTTTCCTGTGCCTGTAGTATCTATAGCAAAGTCTGCTAAATTTGTTCTGAAGACTCCTAATTCCTGAGAAGAATGCATACAGCAGAAAAACAGCTTAATTTTCTTTAAGAACTTAGATATCACACTTGGACTTGCTCACTGAGACATCAGGAAAACTTCACATAAAAATCAAGGGAAGAAAGTGGGGGGAGCAAGATGGCAGAGGAGTAGGAGACCTAAATTTCGTCTGATCCCAGGAATTCAGCTAGATAATTATCAACCATTCTGAACACCTACAAACTCAACAGAAGATTGAAGAAAAGAATAGCAGCAATCCTATGAACAGAAAAGCAGCCACTTTCTGGAAGAATACAGATGTGAGTCTGAAGGAGGAGCAGCCATATTGTGACCATGAGATAATCATGAGCAGAAACCTGAAAGAGCCCAGGTCATAGATGCTTGCTGCCGAAGTGCAGTGCCAACTTTGGGTTGTCTACCTCTGCACTTCTTGCTATGGAAGAGAAACAAACTCATACTTGGTCAAACCACTATGGAAATAAGAATATGCCACCAAACTTCTCTTTTCCTCTAAGAGTCTGTGAAACCTATTCTTCTCAGGCCATATGAATCTGAGTACTGCTTTAGATATTAAAAGTGATTTACCTACTAATAACAAAATTTAAACTATCTTGAAAGAAAAAAATCAAGGGAAGAAAATAAATTTGGAACTTAATTGTGACATTTTATAAAAACTTGGTGACTCAAAAGCAATGTAAAAAAAATCGTACTCTAGAAAACAAAGCAAGGACTTACGACACTACTATGCTGTTAAGGAAATGGGACAAACATTTACTGAACACATATTATACAGATGCTCATAAAATTAATAGACATTTACAACCCTAACAGATGGGGTGTCCCAATTTCAAAGGAATTGATGAGCTTTCCAGCAGTCTGATAAATTGTTAATGGCAATTATTAATGGCTAATTAACACATAAGTCTTACAGATTAAAAGTCTCTGCTCTTTTTACTGAGTGCCTGCAGCCATAATGCTAACACGGTTTTCCTCAAACATTAAGTGTTTTACACTCCGCAAGTGAAAATAAGTTCCACAGAATGGTAGACAAAGTTCTTCTTTAGTGGCCCCCCCTCCTTGCTTCTAGCAGGGCCCTGACCACTACCATCACCACTTCCACAGCCTATGCTTTCCTTCCTGATGTCTACTGACATCATCAGCATAGTGACTCTTTTAGATATGGTCTCCTCAGATTATTATTAGAGTTCTAGTTCCAATGAAATTTATTGTCCTAGCACCTTGGCCCATTAAAAACTTGCTCGAGCCAGGTGACAGTCGAATGGTGAATATTTATGTACCATGGTAGTTTAAGTGAACTATTTGTCTTCTCTAAATTGGGTTATAACCAGAAACTCTACTGAAGAAAAGGAAGAGCTATTTCAGCCTCTCCTTCACAAACACAAGTACCCTGAGCACAAGTATCCATGGAAGCAGGACCTGAGTTTCCCAAACTATCATTTTCCAAAGGCATTAGTGGGTCATAGTCATGTTGGAAGGTGACTTTTCTACTTTTCAGTTTCTCTCTAGGGAGGCAAGATGGTGTTACACATATTTAGGCTTAAATCCCAGTTTCAGCTCTTATTAGCCAGGTGATTGAGATAAGCATTGACTCACTTCTTGCTCTCTCTCTCTCTCTCTCTGAAACCGTATTTTGCTTTCATCTGTAGAATGATGATAAGACCACCTACTTTGGGTTGAAGTTTAGCAAGGTCATGTATGTAAAGCTCCTAGTACAGTATCTGACCCACAGAAGATGTTCAGAAAATGTCCAGTCTTCATATCTGAGTCTGCAAATAAATAAATGCCATTCACTGACAAAATATGGCATATTGTCCTCTTTTCATGATGCCTATCCCACATATTGGAAGGCATTCATTTCAAATGATTAGTTTAACTTTAGGAAAGAGTAATTATGCTTTTTCTACTGACCAAGATGACTCATGTTAAGATGCAGAAGTGGAAAGTGAAAAGACAGAGGTCTGGAAGAGAAGGCAATGCAGGATTATGATAAGCAAAATGATGCGCTCAACAGTATTGGCAATCAAAATGATTTGGGCAGTTACAGAGTCAATAAAGGAAGAGTCTCCTGCCTGAGCAAATATTCTCTAACTGAAATATACTTGTGTATTTGCAGATCATATTAAGCCACCATGGATTTCAAAACTGATTAAAGACCTTAAAAACAGAGTAATCATTCAACTTGTTATTGTAGTGTGACATCTTATATATGAACCATAATGGAAAAATCCATGTTTTGTTAGAATGTAATTAAAAATGCTAGGAGACATCTGTGCCCTTTTACACATGACACAGCAAGAGTGCAATAGTAACTATCAGCACATGTACGTCAGCATAGATATAGCAAATGAAGCATGATATGCAATGAACTAGAAATACCATCCTTCAGAACATACATTTGCCATTTTCTGGCCTCTAATAAAGGAAATAAATGAAGTAATTAAAGCCTATAAGCTTTGCTGGGTGAGTTTTATACATTAGGGAAGAAGTGGAAAAAATTATCCCTTCTATATGATAACTAGCAAAAAAAAAAAAAAAAATCTTCCTAGTGCCTATGGATACTAATGAGCCAGGAACCAACAAATATATTCAAGTACATGAGAAAAGACATGAAAAAGTAGAACTCCCTGAGTTCACAAACCAGGATTTCAGCAGGCTTCCCGTGGTGTTCTGGGTCACACAATGCCCACAGAGCACCTACAGATGAAACAGCATCGTGCAACTCCAATACCACATCTGAATGTGGTGAATCCACACAGCTGGATTTCAGGGATTTGAACTAGGTTCTAGAAAGTGGTGATATTTCTGGTTGCCAATGACTTTCTTCTTCATAATCCAAAAGCAAATAAAGTGAACTAATCTAAGGAGATCTTTGGAGATACCTGGGCCAAAGGAAGATCAATTAAGCCTTTAGTCTAAAAACTAGGGATCTGCCATGATCTAATAATTGTGTTGTGATTACCTCTACAGCGGGGAGTATGCTACTGCCAAAAACATAAGCCAAGATAATGGTTCCAGATCCTGGCTTAATCTCCAGTTACCTCATTCACCCACCCTTCACAAACCTTCACCTTGGCAAATTTGGGTAAGCGAAGTTGGCACCAAGAGTTAGCTTTAGGCAAATCTGTGAAGCTCATGAAGCTTGACTGCAAACACTCTCAACTCTTTTCCATCATCATCTTTTACTTCTATTTTCCATAACCCCCTACAGAGTTTCAATAAACCTTCTATGTACCCGAGAAAAATCTAACTCAACTGGGTTTCATTCTGTAAGCAATAGGGTGAATTGGTTTAATCAACAACTTGTTTCTAAGCAGTTAATATGTTCTGAGCCTATAGGAAGCACTAGGATTACAATATTGTTAAGACCTTAAATCTACCCTAAATGACTTTAACAGTTAGTTTGGAGGAGATGGTAGACATATGAAACAATTGAGGAAAAACAGTAGATAATAACACGTCAATGTGAGTCATGTCCCATGTGCAAAAGGACTTAGAGAAGTAAGAGATCAAAATGAGATTGCAAATTGAAATGATTTCTAAAAGGGGTGAGACTATAATTGAACTTTGAAGCATGAGAATTATGTGATATATGGAGAAAACATTGCAGATGGAAAACAATTAAATCATATAAGAATAAAATACAAGCTAGTGGATTTGACACTATCCTGCTTAACAAAAATGTGGCTTTTTATTGAAGCTTCATTTCTTCAACTCACACAGACACTAAATAGCTAGAACAATATTTTGGGGGTGAAAAGCTTTGAAAATCCTTGAATTCATGCCTTCTTGAGGGTTGTCTAACCGTCCCCCGTACACATAGACAAGCACTGAACAGTTCCAAAACCAGACTCTAGAATACTCACCTGGACCCCACAGAAGGTATCATGTCCTTTTAGGATCAGATATGGATCTAATCCTATTTGCTTTTGTTGCTTTATCAAGACAGAGTGTTTAGTCTCTTAAACCAACACATAGACACACACACACACACAATTTTGTCTTATATGTTTTGCTAAAGATTATGTCTTAGGTATCTGCAGAGAGTAAAAAACAAAAACAAAAAACCTTTGAATAACATGACATTTTCACCTAAAAAAATATTAATGCCTTGCTATGTACTAGCCATGTTTATATGACACTAAAACAGTAAGTTGAAAAGTGAAAAAATTTAGTCAAAATATGTTTTGGCAGCAAGTAGAGAAAAAAAGTTGCTTTTCTGAATTTAGAACCAAATCAGAGGTTGGTTTATTTTTAAAGCTAAACTTAATCAAACAGGTATTTCTGAACGTGTGAAAAGTCTTTCCATGTGCAACCACTGTTAGGTCTAAAGAACAGCTTATTTTTTTTTTAAGATATTTATTTATTTATTTAAGAGACAGAGAGAGAGCATGAGCAATGGGGGAAAGAGCAGAGAGACAGGGGGAAGCAGACTCCCTGCAGAGCAGGGAGCCCAAGGCGTGGCTCCATGCCAGGACCCTGGGAACATGAACTGAGCCAAAGGCAGACGCTTAACCGATGGAACCACCCAGATGTCCCCAAAGAACAGCTTTATTGTGGGGAGCTTGGTAAAATGCAGATTCCCATTCAGTAGGTCTGGGATGGGGCCTGCAAGTATGCATTTCTAACAAGCTCTCAGGTGGAGTTGATGCTGCTGGCTTATGGGCCACGTCTGGTAGAGCAAGGCTATAGAACATGGGGCATGGTTTTAAATCTTTTATACTGATGTTCACTTTGCATGTTGTTTTATCTTTCAAAATGGATAGGCTTCACAGTGATAAAATTCTAATGATGAATATTTGTCAAAGTACACCTCCCTCAAAATATTTCTACTACATTCTAGTGTGTGAGGGAAGCAGAGAAATCCCATAAGTAGATAGTAGCCAAGTAGAGACACCAGGCAGATAGGTACCTTTAGGCCCAAAATCCAATTCAATTCCACTGACCTGCTGAACCTCCAGAAAGTACTAGAGTAAATACTGTGAAAGATTTCACTACTGTCTCCTCCTAGAATATAGGCCCCATGAGGGCAAAAATTTTCTTGTTTATGACTTTTTCCCCAGCACAGAAAACACAGCTTGGTGTATAGTAGGCACTGAATGCTTATTAAATAGTTGATGGAATGAAGAAATGGAAAGCAAAATTAATAATGCATGCCTTCACTCCACTAATATTTCTTTCATGTTAGTAATCCTTAGGCCCTTCTCTCTAAGACTGTATTTAAATCCAATCCTTCCAATAATATCTCAGGCAATGGAGGCAGCTCAGGTTCCTTCAAGGGTTGAAAATCAATAACTTCTCACATTTCTATAAGACAAAGTGAAAACTGAAACATAACCTAGAATCTGTTTTTCCATGAATATCTCAGCACATTGCTCTGAGCCAGACTCTCAACTCAGTTTTCCTATCATTGCTTAATTTACTTATAAAAGTACAAAAGCAGGCAAAAGCAAGTTCAATTTATCATGGAATTCAAGACTCACACATATCTAATATTGAGTGCAACAGTTTTGCCTATCCTTCCTCTACAATCTACTACTCGTCATGGTGAGCATTAACAGTGGGAGAATACACTACTCTTCCCACTTGGGAAAAAAAGGAGACTTTTAAATAACTCTTTCTTTCCAGTCATGTTTACACCAAAAAACAAATAACCCAGTTAAAAAATGGGCAGAAGACATAAATAGACATTTTTCCAAAGAAGACATAGGGATGGCTAACAGACACATGAAAAGACACTCAACATCGCTCACCATCAGGGAAATACAAATCAAAACTACAATGAGGTATCACCTCACACCAGTCAGAATGGCTAAATCAGCAACACAGGAAACAAAAGATGTTGGCGAGGATGCAGAGAAAGGGGAACCCTCTTGCACTGTTCATGGTAATGCAAACTGGTGCAGCCACTGTGGAAGACAGTATGGAGGTTCCTCAAAAAATTAAAAATAGAACTACCTTATTATCCAGCCATTGCACTACTAGGTATTTACCCAAAGGATATAAAAATACTGACTCCAAGGGATACAAGCACCTCAATGTTTATAGCAGCATTAGCAACAATAGCCAAAGTATGGAAAGGCCCCAAATGTCTACCAACTGATGAATGAATAAATAAGATGTGGTGTATATATACAATGGAATATTACTCAGCCATAAAATGAAATCTTGCCATTTGCAATGATATGGATTGAGCTAGAGAGTATTATGCTAAGTGAAATAGGTCAGAGGAAGACAAATAGTATATGATTTCACTCATATGTGGAATTTAAGAAAGAAAACAAATGAACATGGAGGAAAAAATGAGAGAGAGAGGCAAACCAAGAAACAGACTCTTAACTCTAGAGAATAAACTAAGGGTTGCTGGAGCGGAGGTGGGTGGAGAGATGAGTTAAATGGGTGATGGATATTGAGGAGGGCACTTGTGATGAGCACTGGGTGTTATATGTAAGTGATGAATCACTAAATTCTACACCTGAAACTAATATTACACTGTATGTTAACTGGAATTTAAATAAAAACTTGAAACTACAAAAAAAAAAAATAGAGGAGTCTAAAATCAATGAAGCTATAATCTAGTCTTATCCATTCTAATGGCCCACGAACTGTGCTTACCAAGAATACTATTTGCCAAAAGGGAAAAAAATAAAGGTAATGAATAGGACAGGAACAACTTTAAATTTGTCTTTGTTCTTCTAAAAGTATGAATTTCATGACAAGAAAAGTTTTCACTATAGCTCAGTCTATTATTGCTTATGTATTATTGCTATGAAATTTTAGCAACAAAGTTTGTATGATTATAGTTTTTCATGATTGCAATCCCATTGCCTTTTCACTTCCAGCTTTTGGCCACCAAGTGTCCCACAGTGGGATGAAGGGAATCCTCTATGCTGGGAAAACAGTCCAGTCAGTGCCCAGTCTGGCCTAGTTCCAGCTTCAAAAAAGATCATAGCACATTCGGCCCCATCATTCCTTCATGATATGAAAACAAAAAAATGCCTTGCATTAAACTTTTTTCTTTTTGCCACAACTTCAGACCAATTGTAAACCCATCTTCCCATTTTGAAATATTTAGCCAACTTTAAAGAGTTATTTTTCATTTCTCCTTATTCCATATTTCTGGTTAGGAAAAAGTAAAACCTGGAAAGAGATTTGAAAATTTCTGCCAACGGCTGTGTCTAACCCAGTAGAAAGCAGGAATGAAATATACAGAATGACATAAATTTTTCTTTCCCCCCAACTTAATATCGCCTCTGTAATTAGTATAAGGTGATGTTGGTAAAAGCAGTAAAATATTTTGGTTAAGAACATGAGTTCTGGGATCAGACAGATTTGAAACTTTTTAATTCAAATTAGTAACCAGTTGTGTGTCCTCAGGTTACCTCCTTCTCTGCTCCCTGTCTCAGCCTCTTCACATTTTAATGTAAGAGACAAAAGCATGACCCTCAAGGAGCTGTTGAGAAAACCAAGCGTGATAGTGCCCATCGAGCACTAAGCTCTGTGTCTGGCATGTAATGGTAGTAAGCACTCAATAAACAGTAGCTAATTTTAATACTATTGTGTAGTATAAGAACTCTATAAAATCAGGACAAACCAGCATATCTGTCATAAAATATTAAAAAACACATCAAGCCCATACACGTTGATAAGTGAGATGCTAGCACTATTTGTTAGCATAAACCTCTGGTGTGAAAACTATTACTGTCTTATTTAAGAGAAAGATGGCTTACTTGAAAATGTGGCTTCTATATGCATTAAAATTGAAATTCTAATTTCAAGGATGAAATGCATCTTGATGTAGGTACTTACAGTCTATCAATAATGCTGATGTCTAGCTGCCTGTGTTTCATGTTCAAAATGTTGAGGCTTCTCAGAGATTGGCCAGTAGCTACCAGGCTCAGTGAGAGAATCAAGAGAGGGTCCATTTCCTAAGGAGACAGTTAATTGGATGTTGGTCGGTATATTTGTTGACTATGACCAAAGAACTCCAAGACTATTGCACTACAGGTAATTTGCATAACTCCTCCCACAGAAACCTGGATATACCGATAAGATCATTTATCTCAGAAACATCTCCTACATGTCACCACAGATAACCCATCTGCCTGTACGTCTTGACTGGATTATTCATACACTAGTCAATATATTCAACACACTCATACATAGCAGCCTGAAATGATAGGTCACTTGGTTTAAATGATCAGTGTGATAACCCCAACCAGATGTTAGGAGAAACCCCATAGGAAAAGCTCTCATGGAAAGTTCTTTACCCAAATGGAGGATACAGGCTGATTATTTTATTGTCTAGGAAATGAAGAGCCAGAGATGAGGTGTGGCTCAGCTAGGAAGCAGCATAGCTGGGATAATATTTTGGCTTCCTGGTTTCTCATCTCAAGGAAGTATTCTCTTCGCCTGCCACCACTTCTTCCACATATCAAGTATGTTTCCATATCTTAGCTATTGTGAAATAATGCTGCAATGAACATGGGAGTGCAGGTACCGCTTTAATATCCTGTTTTAATTCCCTAGGGATGCATACCCACAAGGGGGATTCCTGGATCATATGGTAATTCTATTTTTAATTTTTTTAGGAACTTCCATACTGTTTTCCATAGTGGCTGAACAAACTTATATTCCCACCAACAGTGCATAGGGGCTCTCTTTCTCCACACCTTCACCATCACTTATTTCTTGTCTTTTTAATAATAGTCATTCTAACAGGTATGAGGTGATATCTCATGGTGGTTTTGATTTGCATTTCCCTGATAATCAGTGATGTTGAACACCTTTTCATGTACCTGCTAGCCATCTATATGTCTTCTTTGGAGAAAAGTCTTTTTATGTCCTCTGCCCATTTTTCAAATCACATTGTTTGGTTTTTTACTATTGAGCTGTGTTCTAGTTCTTAAATAATGTGTCTGTGTCATTTGTTCAGAATGAACTCAGATTATTTTAAAGAATCTATTATTCTATTTAATATTTTTTCTTTGTTCTTCTTCCCAAAGGGAGAACCAGAAATAAAAAAGAGAGAGGAGGGCCTTACTTAGACTGTGTAATAAAGAGTCTGACCCCACTTCTGATGTTTGACTACTGACAGCTGTCAATCCCCACCACTCCTTCTCCCTTCTGCTCCACCATTGGTGAACTGATAGGATAGTTCAGGTGCTTCCTTCTTTGGTGCCAGGAAGAAGTTGAAATCAATTAAGCCCCTATCCTCAAGGGAAACCTCATTCCAGCTCTACTTCCTAACCACAATAAAAAAATCAAACCAGTAGAGCTGGTTGAGACAGATTGACAGCTGTCAGTAGTTAAATATCAGAAGTGGGGTCAGACTCTTTATTACACAGTCTAAGTAAGGCCCTCCTCTCTCTTTTTTATTTCTGGTTCTCCCTTTGGGAAGAAGAACAAAGAAAAAATATTAAGTAGAATAATAGATTCTTTATTAAGGAGGGCACGTTCTGCATGGAGCACTGAGTGTTATACGCAAACAATGAATCATGGAACACTACATCAAAAACTAATGATGTAATGTATGGTGACTAACATAACATAATAAAATAAAATTTTAAAAAAAAGATATAATCTGTAGAAAGAAATAAGAAAAAAAAATCAAACCAGTCTCCTTCCCCTACTCTCAAACCCCTTTCCCTACTCTTAGACATTCCAAACTCTACTTGGATGTGCTAGGGAGCTTCCCTGCTCTCTCTGTAAAGACTTATCACATGAGTAATTAATCTTTAGTACCCTCCTGGTGCATGTGTGGCATCGTAGGTCAGGACATCTGAACTAAATTTGGGCTGGGGTCCATTTTGTCTCTGTGGAGTGTTCCAGTAGACTTCTTCTAGGCAGACATGTAGCCAATAGCAAAGAGGAGAAAAATCTTTGATGGGATTTGAAATTGGTGTTTGAATCTTAATGAGTGGATTCTTAAGATTCAAAAGTAATTTTAAAAAATAATAGGTGAAAATAATAGATGAGACAGATGAAGAGGGTTAAGAGGTACAAAATTTCAGTTACAGAATAAATAAGTCACAGGGATGAAAAGTACAAAGTAGAGAATATGGTCAATAATATTGTAATAATTTTGTAGAGTGACAGATGGTGACTAGACTATTGCAGTCAGCATTAAAAAAAATTACAAAATCTGCCCATTTTTTATTAAAGGATTAGAGGCAAATAATTCATTGTAGCATATTTGGAAGCAGTGATTGGAGAAAAAAGTATTTTATATTCCCTATAAGTTACAGACACTCAATTAAAAAGTTGTATTTATATTCAAAAGAAAAGCAATTTCAGTTCAAGTGATTTGATGTCTATGCTTTTAGCATGACAAGGTTTGTTCCACCTAAATAACCACTCTGTGGAAATGAATAAACAGTATGACAGAAGTCTCTCATGGAGGATCTACATTTTCAGTAATACCAGAGTCATTATGGGATTTAGGAAAAAGGCCAATTATGCTTTTGGATGCTCTATCACAAAACACAACCTAAATTATTCACAAATAAATTTTCTTAGAGTTTCTAGGGTTCGCTCTAAAGACCCATCATACTCATCCATTTATATAAGCTACCAAAAGGAGTTTGTTGCCTTAACTCTCTATCCCCACAACCTAATATAGTGCTTGGCAAACAAGGCTTATTCAATAAATATTTGTTAAGTGAAACTCATCAAACAAGATTTGTTGAATGCCTAAATGTAAGACACTGTTCCAAATACAGATGCTAAATGTTTTGGATTCTTTAAACTCAGAATATTTTAAATAAGAATTAATTGGATGTGTGTGGTTATAATGATTTCCCTCGCACTAAGAGTGTTCCAGAACTACAAAGATGGGTGGCCCAAAGTCATGACTTAGTCTATGACCTAAAATCCCTGGCCAACATATTGAAAGGATGAGGGATAGGCAGCTGACCAAATCAGCCCAATCCAAATCATCCTCCAGAGATTGTTCTAACAGGAACAATAACAAAAAAAAGTGGCCAGCCGAACTCTGAAGCACAGCATAAAGGATATAGAGCTCAAGAGCTAGACCCTTTATCCTATGGAGGAAGCCAATCTCCAGTGGAAGAAGGTGAAATTGGCCACAGAAAGAAGAGCACTTTGATAGATTACATCAGTAGCGCCATTCCTTACCCATTCCTATTTTTTTTTTTTTTTTTTACCTTGTGACTTTTCAGTTTTCACCAGAGGCCAGAGTCTATTTACCCATCCCTTGAATCTGAGCTTGACTATGCAGCCAATAATCAATAATAGTCTATTCAATGAAGACGTTACAGTGAGCTAGTTCCTAGGCTTCCTGGGTTTCTGTTTTTCTTTCATGCCTCTGCCACTGCTATAAAAACAGGTCCAGGCTACTCAGCTATAGAGTTAAGTGCCCTGGTAGCCTAAGCTGACAGCCGGAAACCCTCAGATGTGTGAGTGAGCCCAGGTAAGATATGCAAAGCTGTAACTGATCTCAGACATAAAACAGTAAACATTTATTGCTATGTATTACTGAGTAAGTATATAACAGGATTCTTGCACAGCATTTTTATGAGCATATCCAATACAATCCCCTTTCCATATATTTACTGGCCATTTGGATATCCTCTTTTATTAAGTGTCCATTCAAGCTCCCTCATGGGTCCAAGAAAAGTTATAAACTTCTGATTTGTTGGGCTTTTTGTTATTACAAGGGTAGAAGCTAAGCTCTCTCTAGCTCTCTACATTCCTGAGTCAACCACAAGCGTACACCTCCAAACATTTCATTCTCCCCTAAATTCAATATTTGGATATTAATGAGTCAGTTTTTATCATGTGGTGTTTTTCTTTATTGTCAGTCACATATTCTTGCCTTTTCATAGGTCTAGTAATTATTTATTGCATAGAGGACATAGTGTACATAAAATAACTCTATGGGCTCTGGATGATATTATCTACCACCAGAGAGAATTCCCCCATTCCTTAAACAGACAGGATAAAGGACTGATGAGCTCAATCCAAATCAGAGACTGAGCTATGTCAGTTGTAGTAAATCTTTGACTATATCTAGCCCTCACAACTCCTAAGATGTGACCCTTCCAAGATTTTGAATAAGTGTCCTTCTCAGCCCCGAGATTCTGGAAAGATCTAGATCTCCCCTTCAGTATTTCACAGCTTAACTCTGCCATCCAATCCCCCACCTACTTTCAAAATCTAATATGTGTCTTGGAAAGAAGATTAACAATGTCCGAATTCTGGATGCCACCTGCAGTAAGTCCTGTTTCCTAAGAAGCGCTGTGAGACTATAGAGATTTCACTCTACCTTGTAATAGTTTCAGGCTAGCTTCTCACAGTACTAGACCTTAGCCCATGTCCAGTGAGAAAATGCTTCCTCAGCCTCTCTTGTTTCCAGTTTGTCACACCAGCCCTGTGACAAACCATCAGTGAAAGTTGTGCTGTTTTCTCTTTTCCCCCAGCAAGTCCTAGGACACCATCAGCTCACCTCAGAAAATTCTTTCACCTCGGTCATTTTGGATCCTCTAGTCCTCATTGTTTTCACAGCTCTCTGATGCCTTCACAAAATGATTTTATAATTTCTCTGGCCTTTTCCACTCACTTCCATGGAGGCATTGGTCTGTCATAAACTAATATGTGCCATCCAGAAATAAACATCTGCTGCATCTATCCTTAACAAAGATTTTCAGAAAAAAGAAAAAAATAGCTAAGCTTGAATATGTTATTTTACAGAAATAAATTGGGAATATATTTACAAAAAAGTATAAAAACATTGATTAATCAAAATATATTTTCCCTTTAGAGTTTGGAAATATCTTAAATATAACAATTTTCCTAAAAGCTTAAAAAATACTGTGAAACCCAGGCTCAGATTAAAATTTGGGACTGTTATTTGCAGCAACATCTTTTGTGCCTTAGTTGTAACGCCTCTAAGACCTAATTTTTACCTTCTTTTTTTATCCTTCTATCAACTACTCAGATCAACTAATTTCTTTTAGTTGTTTTGTATTTTTATTATTGTAAATGTCTTATAATTTACAACCTCATGAACTGACCTCCCAAGTCAATGTTTTTAAACTATCTGTAAATGCTTATACAGTATTTCTAGGAAAAGACATTGTTATTAATTAAAGCAGTACATCTTGTTTCTGAAAACCAGTAATATATACATCAGCTGAACCTTGATTTTCTTCTTTGCATCTTCTCTAAAACAACACTCCACTTATCACATAGTTATTGATTAAATGAAAATTCTACAGAGGAGATGAAAGAAACCATTTGCCTTGTAGAGGATATTTTATGAGAAAGATCGTGAGTAGATGTGTCCTTTATCCTCTCAACTCCCCATTAAAAAATACACACAAAAGATATTAAAGACCATCATACTAAAATTTTTATTATGCAGACAAAATTATGTGGGGTTTTGATACAAGGATGACATGCATATGTTTGAGTGTGTTTGGAGACAATTCTCCATGGGTCTCACATATCTGCACATCTTATGAGAAAAGTATGACCACTACCCTTTGTGGTGTCTGGGTGGCGCAGTCTGTTAAGTGTCTGACTCTTGGTTTCAGCCAGCCCTGCACTGAGCTCCATGCTCAGCACAAAGTCTGTTTCAGATTCTCTCTCTCTTCTTCTCCCTCTGTCCCTCCCCCTGTGCTCACTCTCACTTTAGAAAAAATGGTTCTCAACTGAGGGTGGATTTTGTCCCTCACAAGACATTTAGCAATGTCTAGGGACATTTTGATTGCCATGACTAAGGATGCTACTGGCATCTAGTGGGCAGAGGCCAGGGAGGTGCTAGATATCCTACAATGCACAGGACAGCCCCCACAACAAAGAATAATCTGGCCCAAAATGTCAATAAGGCTGAGACTGAGAGAACATGCTGTAGAGTAAAGAGCAGACATGCTTTCTGCCCATTATAAAATATTTAGGTTCCCTAAATTCAGGATTCCTCTCTTAAAATACACCTACTGTCTGTGCAAGTGTCATCTGGCCATTTTTGTATCACTTGTGAGTTTGGGACTCAGGGTAATTGTGCAAAAGTGTCGACACTTTTGCTAATGCTTTTGCTGTGAGTAATATACTGTGTGTCATCTCTGATCCAAGGGATGCTTGTCTTTTACCAGCAATTATGGAACTATGGCACTCAGATTAAAAGCAGGGTAAAATTTAAAAAAAAAAAAAAAAAAAGCAGGGTAAAATTGAAGACCCTTCACATTTCTGAACAAATTATTTTATATTTTAGGTAATAAAAAATAGAAGCCTGCTTCTTCCTCTCCCCTGATTGTGCTCTCTCTCTCACTATCTCTCTGTGTGTCAAATAAATAAATAAAATCTTTAAAAAAGAAAAAGAAAAATCTTTCAATCTAGATGGCATAAAAAAGAATTAGTTGATTAATTTTCTAAGCACTTTCATAAAACTATACTAAAATTAGACAACCCAACAGAAAAATGATCAAAGATATGATCATATGATTTACATTTTTATAGTAACGGTATCCTATTTATTTAGGAAAATGTCTTTGTTTTTAAGTTGTAAATAAAGTTTATATGGCCGAAGTATCATGAAGACTCCACTTTCAAATAGTTCAGAAGATAAAAGTGTGTGTGTGTGGAGAGAATAAGAACATGGCAAATGTTAAAATGTAGTAAATCTAGGTAAAAAGATATAGGGATGTTCCCTATAGTATTCTTACAAGTTTTCTCTACTTAAACTGTTTCAAAATGAAAAGGAGGGAACGTGAAAGGAACAAATGACATAGGGCTGTTCTCAATAGTTTAAGACTGCACACTAAAACTATGATTTACATTTTAAAAAGACATAGTTGGCTTATAAATAATAAAAAGATCTACCTTATTAATTTTTAAAATGCAAATAAAAATGAGGGTTTTTTTATTTCTATGATTCTCAAGAATGTTGAAGTTTGATCATATTCAACACTGATGAAACTTGGAGAAAAGATATTCTTATCCATTTCTGGTGGGAATATGATTTAGAGTATACATTTTGGAGGAAGAATTTGAAAATTAATCAAAGCTTTTTAAATGCACATGGGCTTTCATCAATTGTTGATGCACCAAGGACACAATGTCATCTGTATAATACTCATGTTCAGAATGTTTAAACTGAATCTAATCCTGTGAAAAATCCAAATTGTAGAACATTCTGGAAAACAACTGGTCTGGACCTTAAAAAAGAAGTCAATGTCATGAGCAACAAAAGCAGCTCAGGAACTGTTTCAGATTAAAAGCACATGAAAATTATCACCTTCCTAGTGCAGTAGATAGCACGTCAGTCTCACAAAGAGACATGACAATTAAAAAAATTAAATTAAAAAATAAAAAATAGGGCGCCTGGGTGGCTCAGTTGGTTAAGCGACTGCCTTCAGCTCAGGTCATGATCCTGGAGTCCCCGGATCGAGTCCCGCATCGGGCTCCCTGCTCAGCAGAGAGTCTGCTTCTCTCTCTGACCCTCCCCACTCTCATGCTCTCTCTATCTCATTCTCTCTCTCAAATAAATAAATAAAATCTTTAAAAATAAATAAATAAATAAATAAATAAAATAAAAAATAAATAACTGCACATGGTCTTTAATCTGAGAGTCATATTTCCAAGATTTTACTCTATAGACATATTCTCAATATCATCCAGTACAAGCATGTTCATAGTATGGTTTCTTATCACAGGAAACAAATAACGATCTTAGTTTGTATCACTAAAGCAATGGTTAAATGTTTCATGCATCCAGTTATGTAATCATATGTAGCCACTGAAAAGAATGGCCTGGGTATGTATATGCTATTGTAGAAAGAACTGCGAGATTTGTTAGTAAGTGGGGAAAAAAAGACCCATAGTATAGTGTATTTTATAGGTACCCTCTTTTGGAAGTAAAAGAGATACAGACAGAGGTGGATAGATCGATGGAGGAAGACAGATGAGATTGGTGTTTGGGACAGTGAAAGAGCAGATATCTGGCATAGGCTGGTTCTGAATGTGTCGAGTTTTGAATCAAAAGCAAAACTGGCTGTGGTCACAGGTGCAAGAATAACAATGAGGGAAAAAGACGTAAGATAAAACAGAGTCTGCGAATCGCCTGCATTGTATCAACTGAGGTAGCTCTCAAAACTATATTTCTGCAGGCCTCTCCCTGCCTCGCACCATCTTTGCCCTCCCTAATTTTCTGGTTCAGAATCTCTGACTCCTAGGGTTCTGAAATCAGCACTTTCAACAAGCTTCCCAGGTACCCTTGGCCTCACAATGTTTGAAAACCAAGAGGGTGGCTCTCAATTTTATGAGTATGTTGAAGCCATCTAGCCAAAAATCTCTTGATTGTTTTTCCTGCATTTGTTCAAAGTCCACTCAAGCTTTTCCACCTCTCCTGTGTAAAGGAAAAGATATCCCCACTCTTTGAAAGGTGTTCTTTTTTTTTTTTTTTTAAGATTTTATTTATTTGAGAGAGAGAGAAAGCAGGAGCAGGAAGGAAGGGCAGAGGAAGAGGGAGAAGCAGGCTCCCCACTGAGCAAGGAGCCCAATACGGGGTTGGATCCCAGGACCCCGGGATCATGACCTGAGTTGAAGGCAGACGCTTAACCGACTGAGCCACCCAGGCGCCCCTGCCAAGGTGTTCTTAACCCCCACCCGCTCATGATCAATACCTCCCATCTCCTTTCCTAGTCTATACCATTAGTCAACATAAAGAACCACTAGATCATATTTTTCTGGGCCTGGAGATATGGTTAAATCCATCTTTCAGGTTGTTTTATATTATAGGCCGAAGTGGTAAAATAAAAGTTGAATGCAGTATAAAATAAGAAAAAAATAGACTAATGTTTAAACATCCACATTTGTATGCACAGCTGGGCCCCAGATGAGTTTCAGTCTGTAGTGGTCCTTATACAAAAGAGAAAAAGGACTGGCAGAGAGAAAGATAAAGACTGCCCCACAAACAGCCTCTTTCAGTTTAAAATGTGAAGTTGGGTAAGAAAAGTGTTCTGTGAGGACATGTGCTGTTCAGGGTCGCCTTGCTTCGATTCTTCTGAGTGCCCACAGTTACACCTGCCAGGGAGGTCCTATAATAATGAAAGACCTGCCTAGAAGGCCTACCCATCTTTGCAGTATTGAGTCATTTTTACTCTACTCAGTTTAGACTAGTAGGTCATTTTACAACCATAAAAGTAGAAGCATCCTTTCCATTAATTTTGCTAACCATTTAAAATACTTTCCATTTAGATTTCCTCACATTTTGGGGTTGGGAGGGGTTGGGTTTGTTTTGTTGGTTTTTTGGGTTTTTTTTGGTAGGCACTGTTAAGTATAATTTTAGGTACTTTTAGTACTAAAATGTTAATTATTACATTTTAAATGTAGTGTCCTTCAAGAAATTAATTAAAGGTAGGACACCTGGGTGGCTCAGTCGGTTAAGCAACGAACTCTTGGTTTTGGCTCAGGTCATAATCTCAGGGTCTTAGCCCCAAGTCCGGCTCGGCACTCAGCAAAGAGTCTGCTTGAAGATTCTAGCCCTCTGCCCCTCCGCCCGCTCATTCTCTCTCTCTCTCTGTCTCTCTAAAATAAAGAAATCAATCTTTAAAAAAAGAAATTAAAGGGGCGCCTGGATGGCTCAGTCGTTAAGCATCTGCCTTCGGCTCAGGTCATGATCCCAGGGTCCTGGGATCGAGCCCCACATCGGGCTCCCTGCCCGGGGGGAGACCTGCTTCTCCCTCTCCCACTCCCCCTGCTTGTGTTCCTACTCCTGCTATCTCTCTCTCTGTCAAATAAATAAATAAAATCTTTAAAAAAATAAAAAATAAATTAAAGGTAATATCTATCAGACCTGAATATTTATTACTCAGTGTCCCTTCTAACTTGAAAATGTTCACTGACCTTTCCAGTCAAATTTTTCTTATGATTCAGTGTAGAATAGCAGTGCTCTGCCTCAGCACCTGATTCATCTTCACCATATAGACACTCAGTCAATAATTCATCATATTGTACTCTCTACCTTGATTTCTTATAAACTTAAAGCCAAATCTCTGGCCCATCTCTAGCAAAGGAATCCTCAGTCAAGCAAACTATGACCTAACCTCACCCTGTTATTTGCTGTTTTTTCACCTTTGTTTTCTCTTTTGCTCAATTCGCTCACTCGGTTGTATCACATATTCTTTCAGAGTAGCTTAAATCATTTTTGGAACCAACAGAATATAGACAAATAAATTAGACTCAAGCATTGCAAGAGTTCCCACTGAAACAAAGTTTTGCTTCTTTACGTTCACCTCCTCCTGAATGACAAAAATAAAAATGTCTCTTAGTCAACGCCTAGCCACTCACCAAGGCAGCAGCATCGTTTTTTCAGTGACACCAACTTGAAATGACTATTTGTTCCCACCAGTATCCCATGGACACATAGTGTGTCACTGCCTGCCCAGAGGTTAATCAGAAATCTTTTTCTTCCATCTGCCGTTTGTTGACTGTTCGACACTGCGAAACATTCCTGGGAAAGCCTCGAGTCACAGACTTCGCCTTCCTTTCTCCCATTTGCGGCATCAGTGATGAGGAAAGCACAAAACAAAAAATACACTAACAAACAAAATCCCAGCGAGCCAGGCTCCTAAAGGGCAGCATTGAGCGTGTCCCTGCTTGTGGCTGCTCTGTGGCCCTCAGCCTTACCTGCCTCTTAGTGCCAGGTCTTTATATTTGTACGGAAAGAGCAGGCTTGCTCTCAGCCCTATTTGGCTTTCTGTTCTTGGGAAAGCAACGCATTTTAAAAGGGTCTGTGCTCTTCACTTAATATTATTCATTGAAGAACATTTCAACCTGGATGCGAAACCCAGCTACGGGGAGGTACGCGCACAGATGGTTTCAGGAGGACAAATGAGTGTGTCCTTTGAAGGGAACTCCTTTGGCTCAGCATCTCTCCCAGCAAAGCACAGCTGGGAGACTGTGACTTTTTCCCCCGGGCTGGGAAGGAACAAGTGTCTTTGCAGTGACGCAGGAGGTCGAGCAGGAAGCGCTGGCTAAGTGTATTTGGTGACTCACATCCATTTGCTCTCCAGCTCACTTGCAGTTTGCTCATTAGCATCAGCGCTGGAGGCTAATGGATACTCAGTAGGAAGTAATTTTTCTTTGTAAATGTCTGGTGAAAAATGGAAATGAAAACCCAAAGAGGGCTCTGTTCCTGACAAAGCTTTCCAAGGCAGACAGAGATTGTGTTTTGTGAGGTCTGGTTACAAGGTCCAGTGGTGAATTTCGTGTTCTTAGGACTGATTATCTTCCTCCTAAGATAGGCTTTCTTTCAATCACAAAAATACTATGAAAAAAATGAGTAAAGCTAAGTCAAAGGGGTTATATTTATCCCTATTATCTCCATTTGTTTCTTTTAAAATTATTAGAGGGACGTTTTTAAACACCATGCATTCGTTATGTATCCAAGCACCTAGTGGTATGTTTGTAAATGTTTGGCAACTGTCTCTGAGGGGAAAAAGAAAAGGCCCCGATTTCCACTGTTTCCTGATTTCCATGGTGTAAATACTCTCACCATGGCCAGTTTCAAGCTACAACATGAGTCACTGAGTGAAGAGGGTGGGCGGTGGGGGGATGTAAACATTCCATGCTCTTGTGAGCTGGTAAGTGCCGGCACCGACCCCACCAGCCCTCTAAACACAAATAGAGGCTCTCCTCCAAAAAACCAAAGTATGATTCTGTTTGGCTGAAGGCCACATATTTATATATTTATGTCATTTTTTCGAGTTTCCATTTGTTTAAATTCTCATTCCTGAGTCTTTCTAGTCGCCCTAGGAATAATATTTGAAAAGTCCCAGAAATGGTCAATTCACTGCATATAAAAACTGAGGCCTCCTCTGGTATTAGGAAGGTTTAAAAAAAATTTTTTTTGCACAATAAGACTCTTGCACTGTGATACAAAACCACTGACACACTAACCATATGGAGTAGCTCATTGCCTGCCATTGCCAGCTTTCTTAGGTGGTTGGTTTTGCATCCAAATGTTTAATGCTTTCGGAGATGATTAACTTTATGGAAGTTATAAGAGAAGATGATATAATTCTGGGGCTAGGTAAAGATTCTGGGTCTTTATTCACCTTTGGAAAGCGAAGTGAAAATATTGCTACTTAAATGAATAAAATCTACCACCCAATCCATTTAATGTCACAGTCATGGATTTATTTGCATTAAAAAACAAAATGAGCTGTAAATAAAGTACTACCAAAATATTCTATGCCAAAACTCCAGAATGCACCAGATTTTAAGACAAAAGACAACTAAGAAGAAAGATTGGAATCAGTCTGGCTGCATATTCCTCCAGGCCCAGAACAGCACGTTAGAGCTTGGGCCCTAAAGCCAGACTGACTGATCTGCGTGTCAGCTCTCCTGCTTTCTAGCTGTATGATCTCGGGCACATCACTCCTCCTTTCTGTGCCAGTGTGCTCCTTTGTTAAGTGGTAATTATAATAATACCTAACTCACTAGGTTATAATAAGGATTAAATCGGTCAAGATATAAAATGGCTACAAAGGCATTTTATAAATAACACATAAGTATTTGCTAAATAGGTGTTTGCTAAATAAACACAAGGGAGAATTTTTAAAGACTAAGAAAAACAAATTGATGAGAGATCTAATCTAAACCTTTTGAGCCAGCTGATTTACAGAAGAAAAGTGAAATCTAGGCTAATAAATTACATGATCACACAATACTGCTTCTGCTCCCCTGATCGTGCAAATTAATGCTAATGCAGCACAGTGGACTGCAAGTGAAACATTTAACCATCTAGTTAAAACTCGTTTCTATTTCAACCAACCTGGAGAAATTTCTTAAATGCGAACATTCAGGTAGACTGAAGGGAACCGTTCTATCACAAAGACATTCATGGAACCAGGAGACATTCCCATCTCTGCAGTGTTTAATGTAAAGGCGAAGGTAGAGGGAGGGCATGGATTCAGGCTCTAAGGAGTTCTGAGATATTACTAGTCATATCTGAAATGTCACTGTGACTATTGCATGGAGTTATGCAGAGCTCCTGTCAACTATCAGAGTCCATGAGCTGGATGGAAGTCAAGCGTTCTTTCCACTCTATGAACCCCAGGTGATGACAGTGAAGTACATCAGTGTTAGTACTGCACATTGATGCATTAAAAGAAGAGATAGACCTATGTCTTCTTCTTGGACCTTCCTAAGCCTAACCTGCCCTCTTCTGATGCATCTTAATCTCTTCATGCTGCTGACTCCCCCCTAAGTTTCAAATCTTCCCTTCCCCAATCCCCAAAATGGACCCTGTCTATACCACATTTCACAGCTGCCTATTCATTACAATTTCAGATAAGATTTTAAAAATATATAGAGATTGCTAATGCCTCAGTCAAAATTTCCTTCCAGATTACACATTTTAGAAAGACACTTGTGGAATATAGTCTCATAATGATTCTGACCATGGACATCTCAGGCTCACCAAAGCACAAGGGGGAATCATTTGGGACAAGGAGGCACTTAAAGGAAAATTTGTTTTCTAATTTCCTTTTGAACCACACTATATAAGAGGTCACTTTTTCTACCCGACAGGGTTTTCTCCCATATTAAGACTCCTAAAAGTATTAAACATTTCCCCAAGTTAATCTGGTTTTACCATTCATTTATATTTTTCACATTTAGAAGAGTTAAACACAGATTTTTGCAATTTATTTGCTTCTTTTTGTTTTTTAGTATCTAATAGGTCCAATGAAAATGAGATACCTGACTTTGAAGCCACACTGGAAAGTAACACAGAACTTATGCAAAACAGCCGGGAAACAGACACTTCTTACATTCCTTAGACATATATATTTTTAAGTATACCAGTAATTACATTACAAAAGCTCCTTTTTTCATGATCGTTGCAAATAGTCACTTCAGCATAAAATAGTAATAGGAAGTAGTCATTATTTAAGCATACATATCCTGTATATTCATATGTATCATCTCATATGGCCTCCCCACAACTAAAGGAAGTTAAGTTTTTCCGGTTGCAGACACTGATGTTGCCTACCAATTATTTATGCTCATCTTCTTTCTCATTGGTAAAATTTGAATTATATTCGGGATGTAACACATTCAGAAAAAATACAGTATCCTAGGTTCCCCAGAGTTGGGGGTAACTTTGTGTCACAGCTCTAACAAATTATGTGGAAGTGGAAATCTATTAGATTGTTTTCCTCATGAAACATCATCTGTCATGTCCCTTTGAACTCCACCCTTCCCTTCTTCTGTTTTTTGGGACTTCATCAAGATAAAAAGCTTTGCACAGCAAAAGAAACAGTCAACAAAACCAAAAAACAACCGACAGAATGAGAGAAGATATTTGCAAATGACACCCTTCCCTTCTTCTTGTCTAGAATATGGATACTATGCTTAGTGGTGTACTCATAAAGAAAACCATACACTAAGAGTAGTAGAGCAGACAAGTAGAAGCAGCCCAGGATAATGATAAGATGAAGGAGCAGACACAATAGCTTTGAACTACCTATTTCCACACTTCTCAATAAATGAGAAAAGTAAAACCCTTTCTTGTTCAAGCCATTGTAGTCAGAGTTCTCTTACATGTAGCCAACACAAAAATTTATATACACCCTTTTTACATATAAGAAAATACAACCTTGGGGAGTTCTGGTCCATGATGGTGGCCTAGGCCTCCTGAACTCATTTCCTCCAGCAGAAACAATGAATCTACAGCTACACATGGAATAATTCCTTCTGAAAGAAATCCAGAAACTAGCTGAGTGGCTTCCTACACATTGAGTAAACAAGAAAAAAAAAAAAAAACCCACATCAAAATGGGTAGGAAAGACTGAAGCTCACTCTTGCCATAAAACTCATTCCCAGCACAGCAACATGTAATTGGGGGGAAACTTACAATGCCCAGCTTCTCCCTGAGGAGTGAAGGGTACATCTAGCACCCCAACTTTTAAGACTTCCACCTGAGGGACAGGTCCCCAAAATATCTAGCTCTAAAAGCCAATGGGGCTTGTATCCACAAGACCCACAAACAAAGAAACAGTTCTTAGTAGGCTTTAGAGGACTTATAATGGCTATCCCCCAGGACTCAGCAAAGAGGAAGCAGGCAGAAACATCCAGCTCCCAGTCTTTCCTAAAAGAGGTCTATTTGCCTACTTTTAAAGCTAGATGGCCTAAAGATCTGACTTCTAGTCAGCCTACATAGAGGTACTGACTGAGATCCTCCCCTCTGGGACACTGACAGGTCTTAGAACACTCTCAACTACTGAGAGCCACTAAGAACAAGGGAGGAAGCTTGGAAATCACAAAGGTTTAAGAAATAACCAAGGGCTCAGGTCAAGCTAAATGATAAAGTTCATCTCCTACACAAGACCACTCCATCAAGTCTGAGAGTGGTGGCTGTTTTATCTAATGCCCAGAAACCAACATAGGGAGTCAAAGAAAATAAAGAAACAGAGGAATATGTTCCAAACAAAAGAACAACATAAAGCCCCAGAAATAGACCTTAATGAAATGAAGATAAGCAATTTACCTTATAAAGTGTTCAAAATAATGATCATAAAGATGTGCACCAAGTTCAGGAGAACAATGCATGGCAAAGCAAGAATTTCAACAGAGACAGAAAATATAAGAAAATACCAAATAAGAATACACAGAGCTGAAGAATACAATAACTGCACTAAAAAAAATTCAATAGAAGGATTCAACAGCAGACTAGATGAAGGAAAGAAAGGATGAGCAAACTCGAAGACAGAGCAGTGCAATTCATTCAATCAAAGGAGCAAAAGAAAAAAACAAATGAAAAAGAAAATACAAGTTTGGAATCAGTAAGCAGCAAAGCCAAAGTCACAGAGCTCCAAGATTTGCACTGAGCTTTCTTTGATGCACAGCCTATGCTCTTTCCACTCTTTCATACTGCTTTTATAGACACACAGACATTCCATGTTAGCTCTGGAAAAAACCTTAGGGAACATACAACCCAAATCCTCATTTTAATCATGAGGAACCTGAGGCTCAGAGAGTTAAATGATCTATCCTTCTAAAGTGTGATCAAGAATGAAATAGAACAATCCAGTGGTCTCACCACTGAATATTCAGAAATCACTGGGTTAAAGCAGATGGAAAATTAACTTGAAGCCAAAATCAAATGCCTTTAATTCAGTGTGGGGGGAGTGGAAAGTGAGATTAAGAATCCTGACGAACACAAGAAAAAAAAATACAAGTTCATTATGACAGACTGTGTTGGCAATGGTGAGGTGTGGTGTTGCAAGAAGCAGATATTTTGGTATCACAGAGAAGGATCTGAGGACTTCCAGGAAACAGAAAAGCTGTAACTGAGGAGCACAGCCTCTGAATGACCCAGGATGGGTCTTGCCAGGAAGGCTCTGTGATGAATTTCACTTGTATATCCTTACACCAGACAAGGCCAAATGAAAATTTGCTTCTAAAATTTAAAAGGTCAGCATTTATAAAGTAATGTTTGAATATGTCCATGGTCCAAAGCACCTTTCTTGCTTCACAACCATATCACTACACATATCCTGTGAAAAAAAGCAGGTTAAGTAATGTACACAATAAAACATACAGATACATGCATGCATATACATACATACATAGATGTAGACACAGGAAAAATAACTGAAAAACAATACATCAAAATGTCAATAGTGGTTATTTCTGGAAGGCAGGATCATAACTGATTTTTTAATCTGTCTCATTGCTTTCCTATATTTTCTAAACTTCTACACTGAATATATACTATATTTATAGTAGAAACATAAATAAAAACATATTTAAAAATCCATTTAATGACTATGTGGTACTATAGTTACAACACAAATGGACAAATAGAACTTGGGACTTTCAAATATATTTTCACATTAAATATCAATCTCATTCTCATAGTGAATGAATACATAAGATGTTCCAATAAAACCACTCAACAATCCATCATATTTTATTTGTTCACCACCATTTTTAATGGTATAATGAGTGAAAAGTATGTCAGCTATGGTAAAAAAATTCTTTCTTTAAAAATCAGATTATTATTGTTTTGTTTAATTTTTCAAGACTATGAGCTAAATGACAACCCTATATTATATTTAAACATGCAGATGCCACACCAAAATTTAATAAACCACCTATTCTCACTTAAAATAAAAGCTGGTTTAAGTCATTGATGTAATTATTAAGCAACCATGTATTGGCAGTTGTTTGTTTTAGAAAAATGGATTTGAACTTAAAATCTTTACCTAATGCTGGGGAAAAAATTTATCATGGCATATCCTGAAAAGAATTTTGTCTCAAAATATTGAAAGCAATCTTTTCATATAAAGTCTTGAATGCTTATTTAAAAAGTATTTACTATTGAGAAAATAACTAGGCAAATGTCACTGCAAATATTACTTAAATACAAAAAATTCACATTCAGTTCATAGATTCACAGAGTCAAAAATATTTTATTTTCAACAAAATGGCATAAAATATAAGGAAAAGACAATAATTTAAACTTTTTAAAATTCTTTAAATATTGATGCAAGGAAAAATATGCTATCATAGACATTTATTATTTTGGATTGCCCAGGTATCCTCATATTTGAGGGAATCCCAAAGTGACTAAAGAAGCCAAAGGTTTGAGATACTCACTTTCTCAGTTCCTCAGCTAGACAAGTCAGACACTCAAACTTGGGACTTCATTCTGCTGCAAGTGACTTGCAGCCATGACACAGTCTGCCTTATTGGTAGTGCCTGGTGCTGAACTGAAAGTCCTATGCCACAATGTGAGTTTCCATTGGCAGCTGGATCCAGAGGTGGCTGCAGTAAATGACTATTGGTAATGGCACCAGTATTGGGGTCATAGACAGCTCTGTGCTTATCTAAGAAGTGACATTTGAGCTGAGATATGAATAATAGAGAAAAATAAGGGAAGTTCTAAAGGAATAACATTTCAGGAAAGGAGAATAAAATATACAAAGACCCGGAGGCAGGAATAAGCCTGGCAAGTTCAAGGATCTCAAAGAAACCCAGTATACCTGGAACATAGTGAACAAGGAAAATAGTTTCAGATAAAGTCAGAAAAAGAAAATGTGAACAACCACAGTTCAACAGAAATACAATGTGAGCCAGAAAACTGCATCCACATTTATAATTTTAAATGTCCTAGTCATCACATTTTTAAAAAGTAAAAAGAAGCAGGTAAAATTAATATTAGTACTATATTTCCACTATAATTTCAAGACATTATCCTTTTAGTCTATAGCCACTATTTGAAAATTATCAGTAACATTTTTACATTCTTATTTCCTCACTAAGATTTTAAATCTGTAGATTTTATATATATAAAACACATCTTCTTTTTGACTAGCATTGATCCAAGTGCTCACATATGGCTAGAAGCTACCATATTGGATCAGGTTGGCCTTCTAAGTCATTGTAAGGTTTGCAATTTAATATAAATAGAATGAGAATGCATTGGGTGGTTTTCAGTGAAAGGATAATACAATGTGAACTGTCTGCTGATAATTGATAGATTTTTTTTTCTAACATTCAAACATTATAAAAAAATATGCTAGAAAATATTTTTATATGATATATAAACTTAACAATTTTGCCCCAAAATATAATCAGTGATACTGTACTAGTTACTGGAAATAACAAATATATAGAGAAACCAACCAATTCTCACCACCCCACCATTTTCCTCCTAGGTCCAATTCACCATCACGTCTTGTCTGGATCAGAGATGTTTCTCCCTCTTCCTCTTGCTTCTCAGCCATCTATCCTCAACTCAGCAGCCAGAATGATCTTATTAAAACCTAAGCCAGATCAGAAAACCCTCAGTGGCTCCCTGTCTCCCTCCCTATGTGTCCCACTGAGGCCCCATCTGTGGCTCCTGTTACATCTGTGATTTCATCTGATGCTAGTTGCTGCCTTGCTCACTCTTCCTCAACCTCTCTGGCCTTCTTTCTGTTCTGAGAACACACCAGGTAACTTCCTGCCCCAGGACTTCACCCTTGTCCTTCTCTCTTTCCCTAGAAATATGACTCTTGCCCTTACCTCATTCTGTTCTTTGCTCAAATGTCACATTTTTAGTGACTTACCAACCACTTCATTTAAAAATGCACTCACACCACCCTCTCCATATCACCCTCCTGCTTTGACTTTCCCGATAGCAGCTATTATCATAGGGCACCTTTTATTTTTTTACTTACTTTTGTTTGTTTGTAGACTCTTTCATAAGAATATAAGCTCCCTGAGGCAAGGAAGGTTTTTTTTTTTTTTTTTAAGATTTTATTTATTTATTTCAGAGAGAGAGAATGAGAGAGAGAGCACATGAGAGGGGGGAGGGGCAGAGGGAGAAGCAGACTCCGCGCCGAGCAGGGAGCCTGATGTGGGACTTGATCCTGGGACTCCAGGATCATGATCTGAGCCAAAGGCAGTCGCTTAACCAACTGAGCCACCAGGCGCCCGGCAAGGAAGGTTTATAGGTCCTTTTTATCTCTGTATCCTCAGTGCTGGCAAAATTGCCTGGCACATAGACATACTCAATAAACATTTAATAAATTATGATTTGGTCAATGTCTATCATCCCCACTATATTCCAAGCCTCTATGAGGGAAGGACTATGCCCTCTTTTTGCTTACGATTATATCTCCAGGTACTAGCATCCAATACATATGCATTCATTTTGTAGAAATTCAATAAAAATGTATTAAATAAGTATGCTTATTCCCCTATATTGGATAACACTACAAAGAAAAGAATAATTCTTTCATGATAATTGGGCAGAATGACAATATAAAAGTAACGGTATGCAAAGAGGAACTTAAATAGGCTTTAAGTTATCACACCTCAAAGGTGCGGGTGGTCTGTTTATATGGGCTGTTTGTTACTTTGGCTGGAAAAGAAGAAAAGGGTCTGAAAAATATTAACCTGAGTTTCCTTTATTTTTCTCCAATTATGACAGCCTTATTTCAAGTGTGTGAACATGAACCTAGTAACATAGATCGCTATCATTCACCTCTAATGAAAAGAATTTAAGAAAGAGAGATATGAATGCCTCAAGTGAAAATGTTCAAGTAGCTATCAACTATTCATTCCTATCTAGGTAAGTAAATGTGTTTTTCTTTGTAAAACTGAGGATATCTATATAGTCTCTTTTTTATATTCACCTAAATTTGCTATAGCTCAATTTTCAATTTGTTAAAATACAGTTAAAGCAATTTTATAAAGGGGATTCAAATTTGTATATGATTTATGGCATTTTGTCACATAATGAATTTTTCAGGAGAACTGAAAACAATCAAAGATTTAATAATGTGCCCTGCTTCTCCGCCAGTGTCAATAGGACATGCATGTTGGGTAATTTTTTCCGAGTATGGGGAGGAATTTGCACTTTTCCACTCACACTGTCCTTTTCAGCTAATGGTACACATTAGCAAGGAGGTGGGCTGAGGTTAACCATGCAAGGATGACTAAATAAACTGGCCCACACAGGAATTGAATCCATAAATGTGACTTCATTCATATGGTGCTTTAATCAACTGAATTAAGCAACCACAGCTAATTAAAGACCCAAACCTCTCTACCACTCACACACCTCTAACCTACAAATCAATCCATTCATTGTCTCTCTGCACCATTGAAACAATTTTCATTTAGGGATGGGCTTAATTAACAGTCAATACCATAAAACAGCCATAAAAAAATTGCATCATTTGGTTTTTCCTTACTGTTCTATTCTGCAGAACAAGAGTATGCTAAGAAAATTATTGCCTTCCCAAATTGACAATTTCATGAATGACAGCAACATCAGAATTAACACAACTCACAACACGATCTGATTGGCTTAAAGAAGCAGCACAGTGTAATAGTTAGAAAGGCAACATAAGTTTCAGATCCTTGAAGATTCAACTGCTGGGTCTGCCTCTTCCTGCTGTGTGACCCTTAGGCAACTAGGTTTCTCTCTGCCAAAATTTCCTATCTAACAAAAGAGGCTGTAATGACATTACTATGAGAATTAAATGGCCTGATGGATGTTAAGTGCCTGGCATATAGTAACCATTCAGTGCATTTTATTATTAGAGACACGTTACTCTGGTAGCTATTTTAAGGACAGATTAAATAAATCCAAAATGGAGGAAGGAGAACAAGCAAGGGAGGTGTTGCAATAATTCTGGTCACAAAAACAGATTTGTAAGACATTGAGGAGACAGAATCGATAGTTTTCTGGCATGTGGTGGGAAGCTGTGAACTGGTAACATAGTGAAATGCAGGGAAAGGGTGACTAAGAAAGGAAAGTCTAAAGTGGCTTTCACCAAGAGGATATTCCACAGAGTTCTGGAAGAGGGAGAGGTGATAAAGTCAGCAAAATTACATGAAGGTTACATGAAATATTGTCTTTATGCTAAAATCCAGTTTCCCCAGCCTCTGGACTCTGAATCCCTGGGAACTAGAGATATGTAAATCTATATGAACTTCAAACTACTGCTGTAAATAAAAATAAATACTATTCCCCCCATATATTTTACCACTATTTTTCTCATTCATGTCAAGGCTGTAGTGATTAATAAATTACAGTTTCTTACACAGACATTTCTAAAATGTAACTTGCAACTTTTTTGGTGGTTTTTTTTTTTTTTTTCATTTTTTAATTGTCAAATATCATGTCATGTTTTGGTAAATGGGCCAGAATATCATTATCTCTTTTTATTTTAAGAATGGTCCTTGTTCTTGGGCGCCTGAGTGGCTCAGATGGTTGGGCGTCTGCCTTCGGCTCAGGTCATGATCCCGGAGTCCGGGGATCGAGTCCCGCATCGGGCTCCCTGCTCCTTGGGAGCCTGTTTCTCCCTCTGCCTCTCTCTCTCTCTCTGTCTCTCATGAATAAATAAATAAAATCTTTAAAAAAAAAAAAAAAGAATGGTCCTTGTTCTTAAAAATAATGGCAATTATGCATATCTAGTTCTTGGTAACCACTTTCTAATTTCAGAAATCATTCTGATTCCTTGAGATTCAATAAATACAACCATAATAGAGAGGAACTGCAGGGGAAGTCATGGAATATTCTGCTGTATCCAAACAATGTCATATTTGTTTGGTAATTGCTTTTCTTTGCATCAATTATTTCAGTCACTGTGACAATCCCCATAAATATTTGTACACAGCTGGACATAATTCTACAGTGCTTATTTCCCTGTTAAAACCTCTATTCAACCCAAAGGACTTCCAACAAGTACTTGAGTGGAGATTCCTCAGGTAACTGCAAGAGAATCTGCATTCCCCTGTGAAAAGACTTAGCTTAATGGGTTATAAGAAAAATAACATTACTCTAAAAACAGAGGGAAATGTTAAATAGAGAGATGAGTTGCAAACCCTGCCTGCCTGCCATTTTGACACACCCAAGACATTAGTCATTGGATCTGCATTTTCAGTTATGTTGTATATAGCAAAGAAAAGTGAATGTTATCCAAGTCAGTAAGGATATGGGGAAATAATTGCTACCAGCTCATCTTTCACCACCAACCCATTTCACAGCCTATTTATTAGCTCTTCAGAACAGAAATTGAGTAAGAACAAATATTCAACAATTATTTGAGTAGGATGACAGTTTTACTTATTTTATTTTACTTTGTTCCTGGAAACCAGGACAAGAGTATTTCTAACCTAGTTAAGTCAATTAGAATGTGCATTCCCCTTTCCTACCTACCCCATTGCTGTTGCCACCACCCTGATCACCACCACCACCACCCTACACACACACAACACACACATTTCTTTGTCTGAAAGTATTTTTGTGGAGTTTAATATTCGAAAGAACTTTTTATCACATGGTATACATTGTCATCTCTACAGCTGTGCTTTGGAAAACCAAGGACAACAGTTATGGAATGGACTTTTGTTCTTGGTGAAAACAGCAGAGGTGAATTTGAGACCAGATCCAACTATGCCAAGCAGAGGTCTAAGAGGCTCCAAAGTTAGCAAAAAATTTAGAGACTGAGAGTCAGAAAGCCAGGCCTAAATCCAGCTCAGATACAGCTGGGATCTAACCTGAAGCCAGTCACTTTGGTAATCTGGGCCTCTGATTACTGGCACAAGATGAGGGTCTGACACTGGATGATGACTGTAGTCTTCTTGCAGCTGTTGAATTCATTGCTTCTCTGAGCTGCCTGTCCATTCATTCAAGGTCCGGCACATTTGTATTTTCCCAGGCAAAAGACAGGCAAGCTCAGCACCACTCTGGTCTTAAGAAACTGCCTAGGCCTCACCTAAGGAACACAAGTTTAGATCCTTTCTGCAATTGTCTTATCCTGTGATGAAAACCTAATTCAAACACTTATTTTTCCAAAGAAGAATGTGTGGAAAACTACATGTGAAAATGTGAGTCGAACGAGGCTAGGTATACATACGATATCAAAACTCCTAGCTGACTTAGTCAAACCAGGAAAATACCTGAAATATTTATTGAAAGGAAAATTGAAATAAATGACCCATGCAGTCAAAAAAGTTAGTTGGAAAGGTTAAAACAGAGCAATAATTACCAAAGTGTATTCCATAAGATGTTAAATGTGTCCCTTTTTTAAAAAAAGAGAGAAAGAAAAGTGGTTATTATGGTCAAATTAGTTTGGGACTAAATGGGTTAAATGAGTTAAGTAGATTTTTTTTTTTTTTTTCCTACAGGACCTCTGAATACGGTATGAAGCTTTTCCCAAACTCACTGATCATGGAACCCTCCTTTCTCAGAACATCTCATAAGATCATGTGAAAAACAGACCCTATAAGATACACTAAGATAAATAAGGGAAAAATTATATTGACAAAACATGTCAACCTGCTTTCTGATATTCACTAATGAATTAACATACTATCTTTAAGAGACACATCCAAAGTTGATGTCTACTTGAGATTTTACTAAACTAGGAATAAAATCATCTGTTTTGAACTGACATTTGTGAAATGTCTAGAAGATTCTCAAAATCCTGCTATTATATTCCAATACAAATATGCTATGTGCACCTTTAGAAAGTAGACTTTGATATTTATGGACTGAGGAGCCGAATAGAAATAGGAGAAAAATGATTTTTAAAGTGATCTATGTTTGTCTTCCATGGAATTTTTTCCATCTTTTTAAAAAGAAGTTCCTTGGCCAATTCTGGCATCTCTCAGGAAATTACAAGCCAGGGTAAACCAGGAGCCTGCTATAACACTTCATTCTTATGCATCATTTAAAAGGCATGTACACTTCGTGTGATTCCAGTAACACTAGGCATACTGAGAACGGGGGTTATGTTAGGACCCCATAAATAATGCTTCATCTTGTCACTTAGGTTTGAGAAACAAAGAAACCTTGTGGAAGAGAGAAGTTACATTTTAGAATAAGGTGTCCTACTTTGTGAATAAGTTGAAGACTTCAAGCCTACAACCACAAAGATGAATAAGAGTCGATAAAACTACACCCTTACTTTAAAAAGAAGTGGAGATTGATTTTTCTTTTTTTTGCAGAAAGGATGATTGAGAGTATGAGTATGAGAGTATGATCCATAAGAGTATAAAGTACTGCTATAAAAAATGAAAGTCCTCTCTCAGTATTAAACCAAAGGAAAAGGCTGATGAAGAGATTTTATTTAGGCATTCTGGGATAGTAAGTGTATCAGTTACACATCAGGCTCTGAGGTGTGCCTCCTAGGGAGTATTACATAGGAGATCAAAACCCCTCTTGGGTAAAATGTACAGAAAAAAGGAATGAGGCACACATGTTTTGTCCAAGGATGATGTGCCAGAATCAAAGGGAAAATGTAACTATGAGGACAGCACAATGTCAGTCACTCATTCGCCTGGCCTCAGAACTTACAGACCCACGGCTAAGTACCAGAACATGGAAGCACCCACCAAAGAACATGTAAAAACAAGAATACGTGGGACAGATACGGAGTACACAAGACAGCCGCAGAATTAGGGCTAGTCTTACCCCCAACAGTAGGAGATATTGATGGCTGATCCCAAGACAGATTCATCAACTCACTCAGCAATAGGCATTGCCAGCCTGGGCACCAAACACTGTTACTTCTAGAATCATCTCCATAGGGTGGCTCTGGGAACAAAGCTGTTATTTTTCAGACCAGAAGGCAGTAGACAGACTGTATAGAGTCAGGGTAAAAGAGAAAGAAAACAGAACATAGGATGCCACTTGGTAGTTAAGAGTAAATCTGCTGATCATAGATGACATACAGAATGCTATAACTATTTAGCAGACATGTAAGGGTGGTCTAGAGTTCTCACACAGTAAAATAGGAGCTGGGTCAGAGAAATACCAACTTGCAACAATCATAACATTCTATTTTTATCCCCATGCTGGTGAGGCCTGAGGATTAAGAATTACATAAGAAAGAATTACATAATATTGAAACTGCTTGTATTGGAAGAGTCCTGGCTGGCTGTGGCCATCTTTGTAAACAATGGAAAATCTCATTTAATTGAATTGGCTTAAGTTTGGTCCATTGTGAGAGGCTGTGAATTTGATAACCTACTAAGGTCATCTCCCTAATCACCACAAATGTCCTAATGAATATTGCATTTTTTTCACCTTACTCCCAAAGATCAGAGCACTTTGGCTTAGTCCTAGTTAAGTTTTGTCATTTCCAAGCTATATATTCTGGAGCGCAATAAAAATGCATCTTGATCATAGCGATAATGATCATCCACTTGAGTATTTTTATAACAAATAATTTTTATAAAGGTAGCTCATATTTTTATGGAATGCTAGGTATTTCACAGTTCCTCCATGTGATCATGTTATCCTATAAGAAAAGGTAAGACATTTGGCAGATAAGGAAACAAATTTGTTGAATTAGCCAAGGACAAGCAATTACTGAATGATAAAATTGGGTTGAAAACTGACATCTCTGGATTGCTAGTCCAAGCCAACTCACTGAACCATACCAGACCGCCTCCTTTCTGGCACCTTTTCCCAATCTTTGAGTCAATTCAACAAGCTCAAATGTCATCCATACCCCCTTTACCAAAAAATCTAAAGCAATGAGCTTCATTAAGCTGTATTACCATGAAGCATTAGACAGTGAAACCTGGGGCATTAAATTCTTTTAAAGTAAAAGACGCTGTTTTCCTTTAAGTTTTCAAACTTTGCTTTATTAGTGTCTTTAATGAAATGAATGCCAACACTGGTTAATTTGTTTCTCTCTTAGATGTTCTTACAAAACACTCAGTGGTGTGTTCTTCTCAAGCGGTAATGCTGTTCTTTCCACGAGTTGCACAACCCAACTACCCAGCCAGAAGACAGACAAGGTGTCCCCCATAGAGGTCCAGTTACCCTGCCAGTTTAGGCCTCCAGCACAAGGAATGACCACATTGTAATAAAAACTAATTCCCTACAGGATAGAAATAGACAACAAGGGAAAAAAAGACTTCCACAAGATAGTTAGATTGTTTGTTCCTCCCTTGAGGAGGCAAATGTTAAGGTTATTTCTGTTGTTATACAGACACACACATGCATACACACATACACATATCCAATCTACTCCTCATAAAAATAATCTCATTAACCTCAGTCAGGAGAATCTCCGCATGAATTTTTCTTCCCAAGGTATATGGAAGATATTACAGCACAGCAGAATGATTCAAACAACTCCATGTGGTGTTTTGAAATTCATCCCAATTGTAGTCTGAGTGACCTGCAGGTTGAACAGACTGCCAAAGTCTAAGAGTTTCAACAGCTCCTTAGTGTCAGGATCCACTTCAGTGATCTCCTGATCCAGGGCTGAGGCATCAGGAACATAATTATCTCTTCTCTCTCTCCTCTTGCAGTTTGACGCTGATACCTCCCACCAGACCTCTCTGATCCCACCCCATCAGATCTGTGACGTAGCCTGCTATCTTGCTGCAGAGCTTCTTGCTGGGAATAATGGCAATCTCCCCACACACAGGGTTGTTGGTATGGAAGTCTTTGCTCAGGTGAGTGTAGTACTTCTCAGTGATGACCTACGCCACCTTCCTCACAGTTTTGGTACAAACATAGCGAAGGTTGGTGCGTCCCTGGTAAAAGAGCTCCATATGACTTGTTTTTAGAGATCAGCTCAAATAACTCAGGTGGATATAACTCTACCTAAAGTCAAGAATTACAAGAATGATAAAGATGTCCACCATGCCATGATATCTGGAAATTCCCAATGTTTGTGTTACATTTTGTTGGTGTAAGAGTTTATACATCCCCAACACAAAAGAAACTACATGAATGATATTATTTATAATTATATTCTCTTAAAAATGAAATGCCCTAGGGCGCCTGGGTGGCTCAGTTGGTTGAGCGACTGCCTTCGGCTCAGGTCATGATCCCGGAGTCCCAGGATCGAGTCCCGCATCGGGCTCCCTGCTCGGTGGGGAGCCTGCTTCTCCCTCTGACCCTCCCCCCTCTCATGTGCTCTCTGTCTCTCTCATTCTCTCTGTCTCAAATAAATAAATAAAATCTTTAAAAAAAAAATGAAATGCCCTATAATGCTTCTTTTTCCTTTTGATATTCTTCAGCAGATGAATAAAGTGATTCATATTAAATTCATATTAGCTTTACATTATCACAGATTTTTCTTTTTGCTTCTTCATCTTTGTGACTGTACTTTAATATAACCTCGTTAAAGGGGCACCTGGGTGGCTCAGTTGGTTCAGCGTCAGACTCTTGATTTCAGCTCAGGTCATGATCTCAGGGTTGTGGGATCCAGCTATACTTCACACTTCAGACTCCCTGCTCAGCAGGGAGCCTGCTTCTCTACTTCTCCCTCTTCCCTTCCCCTTCCCCTTCCCCTCAGCTCATGCATGTTCTCTAAAATAAAATAAATCTTAAAAAAAAATTAAAATATATATATATATATATCTTCATTAAATTCAAGGGACAGTTTGGGTATAAGATCTTATACAACCAAAGAACTCATCCAAAGAATGCAAGTAATGACATTCTTAAAGCTTTTGCAGTGGACACTGTAAACCACACACAGGTCTTTGGCCATCTTCACGATTATACTTAACAGAATTATCTAAACCAAAATATCCAGGATAATGAGAAACTCTTTTGATCTATAATGTTTTAAAAGATATTTTATATGGGAATATAGAAATATATATAGTATATATACACGATTCACAGACACACACACACACATATAAAAGAATATAAATTATTCTTTTCAAAAGAACTTTCTCTTTGTTATTTCCTGGTCATATAAAAAATACAACTTTACTATGAATGTAGTATAACCTCCATTAGAATATGTGTGAAAATCTCTCAAAATATTTTAAATAATAGAGAACACAGCAGAGATTCATTAATACCATTTATCCTAATAACTAGAAAGCTATTTTTTTATTCATTCAAAATCTCTTTGCCCTAATTCCTGAGCTACCTAGATAGAGTTTTGAAGGCCTAAAATTTTAGTCCTGGTTTTTCACCCAGTAGCTTTTGAGGTTTTCATGGGACTCAAGATTGAAGAAAGAAATTGTGCAAGTAGAATCTTTTAGAACTGACTTCACAGGCATGTGGTGATTATACAGCAGAATTTCTGCCTAGGGATTAGGGGGAATATATATTAAAAATATAGCCTAGCTCTAGACAGCAACCGTAGTAGAAAGTCCCCAAGCAGAAACAGGAACACTTAAATATCTCTTTTGCTCCCTCTGCTGGTTGGTTTCATAAAAAAAAGAATGGGGGCTTTGATCTCTTTCCAGAAATGCTGATGTATTTTCATTTTACCAGACTTTCAAAATAGGGGCATCAAGAATTGTCTAATTTGGTTTGTTATGACTGAGTTTGTTGAGTTTTTGCTTGTTCAATTATAAATGAGTGTGAAATATTAGGTGGAAAGAGATACCATGAAAATGGCAGTTCTATTAGATTAACAGACCAGAGGTTATTGAGCATGACACAAAAGGGAATATATGACATCCTCGTCTAAAAATAAAATTACCTCAAAGAGGGTAAAAACACATATGTAAAATTACTTAAGAATAAGGCAGACTACAATTAAAAACTAAATCTACATGTTGTAGACTTCAGAGAGTGGGAAAATTTCATAAACAAGGGACAGGAGTTGCATGAAGACTTAAAAATGAGTGATATAGAACACAAGCTAGAAAGTGATAGGAGTGGTTGTTGAGAGAGCAAGAGAAACTAGCATCAATAATGCAATCTTTGACTTCTCCACCCAAGCACAACCTTCTTCCTATACATACTATTGTAAACAATAGCAATAACAACAACAGCATTCTCATACCTGGCATAAAGAAAATATCTATATTCCAAATTAAAACATGAGCATCCTCTCCTCAAAAGTGAATACCCACAATCATTCAGTCACCATAGCTGTTTCTGAGAAATAGTCAGTCCTTCTCTATCTAGTTCTGTCACAAGCCAGTTTTGATATGCGGCTACCTATGGATCAAACAATAAAGTTAGTCATCAGTAATACATTTTCTATAAAAATACTAGAGAAAGACTAGGAAGAAGATATACTTGAGACTATCACAGGGTCCTTCCTCACCAAGACAAATCTTTCCTTTCATTTAAGGAGCTCTGAGTCTATGATCTGATTCAGGTTAGGCAAGTGTGGGAGGGACCATAAATTTCCAATGTGGTGGGCCACCCATGCCATTGCCAAACCTAGAGAGTTTTTAAGTAGGACCTTAGTGCGATAGCAACAATTTCAGTTCTGGACTCCCCAGGATCAATTAAGCACTTCCAAAGTTTTCTGTGTGTTAAACTTTATTATCATCACTCTCACCCTGCTAATTACCTTGGGAACCACACCACCTTGCTTTCAAGTGAGTGCTGCTATTTGGCCTCAGTCAATATGGGATGCCAATGTATGTGGTGGTATCATCCCACCCTAGAAATGACAGTCACTGCAGTCTTTTTCAAGGACGTTGCACTCCCCCTCACTAGTGAATTTCTTAATGTCTAATGAAGAATGTGTTTCCTTTATCCTCTTGAGGAACAAAGCTAGGAGATACGAAACCTCCCTAAATTCTTTGGATTTCTCATTCTAAGAGATACCATTTCTGGCATTTTAACTTCATTTGGCACAGTCCATTGATGAGTCCAGGTTTGAGGCAATCAGGCAAATAATCAGAACCATTTCTAGGTGCTTAAGCTAGGATGTTGAATCTATTTACTTCTACATTTACTGACGCATTCAACAAAGAGTTATCCAGTTTTCACTAGGTATCTGACAATATTTTAGGTACTAGAAATACAGCACGAGTAGAGCAAACAGAACTCCCTGGCTTCCTGGAGTCTACATTTGATGGAGTCTCCAATAAACAAATAGGTTAAGATAATACAGTACATTGGAAGATGACTAGCTTAACATGGTAGAAAGAAACAGAGCAGGTTAAAGGAAATAAGGGGCACTGTACTATGTAATTTTAAGTAGGAGGGATCAAATTAAACAACTCTGAGAAAATGACATTGAGCAAAGTGAAGAAGTGAAGTAAATATCCAAGGGAAGAGTATGCCAGGCAGATGGCACAGCAAATGCAAACTTCAGGCTTGTGTAAGATCAGCGAGGAGGCCAGTGGTGCTAGAACAAAGTGAGCAAGTGGAAGAATGATTGTTCGCTCTATATTTTAGATAAACTCATAGTTTGGGAAATAAAAGAGAATATGAGTCCCATTTTCCTTTCTCTCAAAACTCAGTTTCAGATTTGTTAGTAAGGTGTGCTAAAACTTATCATATTGTAGTAGTAAATACTTCATGGCAACCAGCTTATCACTAGCTTTGTAAAGTACATGGGTTAAATTAATAAGAATAATTCAAAGCTGTTATTTCCACCTTAGTCAACTCATAACAAACTTACCAATTGTCTATTATGATTCTCCCTAATCACCACAAGCTATGAGGGAATTATCACCATGAGATGAGTACGTATTACCGAGTAGGAATATAATGCTAAGACTTAAGGGCCATGATCAAGGGTAATTAAGGTTTCTTTTCAAATAAAGCAATATTTTCAAAGAGCTTGTTAAAAAGCCTGGCAACATCTTCTAATTTGTCAATAAACATATATTTTTTATAGTTTGGCTTTTCTATTTTTAACTGACATGCTTTAAGAGAAACATCCAAGTCATAGTTCTTGAATGGGGAAATTAATTATTGATTGGCCTCTAAGCAAATAACTTAATTAAAGCTATATGCTGAGTGCCTGGTTAGTTTAAGAAATTGAATATAGAAAGTCATTTCTTGTTAAAAAATTTGTGGTTCACCTCAGTTATTAAAATAGATTATATTTTGTGGAAACAATCAGTTATAATATGGAATAAGCATTCATTAATAGTCAATAATATCAATAGCTCCATTTTTACGTAGCAAAGCCTCATCGAATAAGCCAGAGCTGCAACCTTATGTTAATGGATGATGTGACAGAGAAATGACTTTTTCAATAAAGGTTTTCCAAAGGTAATCTGCTGATCTAGAACTAATCATTTATATAGAGAGATCAAATAAATCAAGATGGAAATGACAGAACTTCTTAAATCCCATTTCAGTGGAAAGGTTAATTTTCACTTTATTAGTTGAATCTATTGTATGTTTGCTATGTACCTGTCCCTAGCATTGTATTAAATTATTTACAAACATAATCTGGTATCATCATCATAACAATACTATCAGGCAGATATTATTATCCCCATTTTACAGATGAGGAAATCATACAGATAGAACTCTGATCCTACTACTTTACCAGCAGGAGCATTTCCTTCAATGCCTTTATCATTTTCCCTTATTACCTTCCTACAAAGTTTCTTACATTTTTTTTCAGGTTACTATTAAGAAATCCATTCGGAACAGGAAACTATTCTGTTATGTTGTAAGCATCAAATTGGCCTATACTATGTTAAGGAATAAAACAAATGAGCAACTGCACAGTCATACTCAAGATTTAAACAGTGAAATTTTCTTCATAATCATGTTTGCTTTTAACAGAGCATAAAGCATACAATGATTCATACAGGTGTATGAGAAGCAATTTTTTTGCTTCAAATACTGAAGAAAACTCCTGTGTATATAGTGTATATGTTCATGTACAAAATATCATGAAACATAATATTAATGTTTTGAATACAATACCTAGGAGATTCTGATGCAATTTTCTCATGGTTTTCTTTTCTTAAAGATTTTATTTTTTTGTTTGAGAGAGAGAGAGAGCCCACACAGTCAGGAGAGGGAGAAGCAGGCTCCCTCTGAGCAGAGAGCCCCACATGGGGCTCGACCCCAGGGTCCTGGGATCATGATCTGAGCCCAAGGCAGATGCTTAAATGAATGAGCCACCCAGGTGTCCCACAATTTTCTCATGCTTATTGTAATAGTTATATTACAACTAGTGCTATTCTTGAAGAGATCTCTTAGTCTTCAAGTACTATTATTCTTATTAGAAATATTATTATTAAAATTTAGACATGATTTAGATATGTTGTTTATGTAAGTTTTACATAACTAACTTTCAAATAATATTTATATTGGTTAATTATTTTTAAAAGGTCTACCTTAATTAGCAAGCCCTTAATGTATAATATGGATACATTAATTAATTTCAAACTTCCCAAATCTTAAAACTATAATTTCACATAGTCCTATAATTTTCTCACATGCCAAGGAAACCTATTCTGGTAACCTCATCTCATTCCAGGAAAATTTATCACTAAAAAATACACTTCCATAAAAGACAATCCACACAAAAATAGTTCTATTCCTTTTACACCTGGAAATCAGTTTCTCTCCAAAAACAAAACCAAGTGGAAAACCACTTTTTAGGTAAAAAATAATACATTTTTAAAAATTTAGTCAAAAATTTTAATCTTTACATTAAATGTTTTCCACTGTCTCTTTGTAAAATCTTTAACCAGATCTCAGAATAGGACTTGCCTCCTGGTTTAATTATCCTGTTTAGAATCTTCAAATTTGGGGCACCTGTGTGGCTCAATCAGCTAAACGTCTGCCTTCAGCTCAGGTCATGACCTTAGGGTCCTGGGATCGAGCCCCACATCAAGGCTCAGCCGTCTGCCTCTCCCCCCTGCTCATGCTCTCTCTCTCAAATAAATAAATAAAAATATTTTTAAAAAGAATCTTCAAATTTCCCTCACGGGTGTATTTAAAAGGTACAAATTAAGGGCAGAACCTCCTGAGCTTCCTCATAGAGTTTTATCAGCCTCCTTCGGTTCCGTCTGTAAAGGACTCAGGATAAAAATAGACTAAACTGATGAATAAGGAAAATGCACCTGGGGGCCAGCAGCTGCACATGAGCCAGGATTAGGCAGGTGTTAAAAAGCAAGCTCACTATTGTGTTCACAACAATGTCTTTTATGTATCCAGCACTGCATGTGTTTTCTCATTTAAGCTTGCTAAGAAGTCTAAAAATGAGGCAGAGCAAGTGTTTTCATCCCCATTCCCCATGAGGAAACTGAGGCTTAAAGTGATTTGAGTGACTTGTCTGATGTTACCAACAGTACCACAGCTTAATGCCAGGTCTCTAATTCCTGGTAGACTCTGTGCCAGTGTACTAGATGCCTTCTATGAGGGAATAAATAAAAAGATAAACAGGTATATATCAAATAATCCTTTTCCTGTCTGGGTAACAGTATTGTACTCCACAGAGGCATGAGCCCAGGTGATAGTGATGGTTAAATTAGCACTAATATTACAGAACTACTAGAAGAAGGAGCCTATGAAAGGAGGAACAGTAAGGACTTATGTGAAATTTTGAAGGTGTGCTATTAGGTGCATACTCAAGATACAATTGTGATACCTTCATGATGAATTGATGGTTTTCTGACTATAAAACATTCAGTTTCATCTATGATCTCTCATTGCCTTCATCTATTTACTTGGAAATATATATTGTTTGGTAGTAATATAGTCACACTAGTTTTCTATGATTTATGTTAACATGGTATATTTTTTCCATCCCTTTATTTTCAATTTAGCTGTGGCCTTATATTTAAGATGTGCCTCTTATAAATCACGTGTATTTGGATCTTATTTTGATATACTATCTCCTTTTCTCTGCCTTTTAATTGGATCATTTAGCCCATTTACATTTAATGTAATTACTAAGATAATTGAGTTTAAACCTACCATCTTTCCATTTGCTTCCTATTTGCCTTATCAGAGTTTTTTTCTTTATGCTTTCCTGACATCCTTTGAGTGAAATGTTTCCAATATTTCTGTTTTGCATTACACTTCATATTTTCTATTAACTTTTTTTTAGCTATGTCACTCTGCATTATTCTTTGGGTAGTTTCTGTAGTGATTATAATATGCATCCTTAATTTATCACAGGACACCTTGAATTAATATTATATCCCTTCATAAATAATGTAACAACTTTACAACAGTATGATTCCATTTACCTTAGTCCATCATTTGTGATATTATCCTCATACATTTTGCACCTAAATAAATTATTAACCTTACAGTTCTTTGTAATTACATTTGCTTCAGATAATCAATAGTCTTTTAAGGAAATATTTTAGGTAGTCTTCTTTATTTACCATATATTTATTTTTCCAGTATACTTTATTCCTTATTATAGATATCTGACTTCTACCTGAGACTTTTTTTTTTTCTGGCATAAAAAACTTCCTTTAGTATTACAGTTGACCCTTGAACAACACAGGTTTGAACTGCTTGGATCAACTTATATGCAAATTTTTTACAGTACTATAAATGTACTTTTCCTTGTGATTTTCTTAATAACATTTTCTTTTCTCTAGCTTACTTTATTGTAAGAATACAGTATATAATACATATAACATACACAAGATGGGTTAATTGACTGCTTATGCTATTGGTAAGGCTTCCAGTCAACAGTAGGCCATTAGTAGTTAAAGTTTTTGGGGAATCAAAAGTTTTACGCTGATATTTTTGACTATGCAAGGGGTCAATGCCCTAACCCCCATATTGTTCAAGGGCCAACTGTATGTACCATATGAACTGCTGGTGGTAGTTTCTCTCAGCTTTTGTATGTCTGAAAAGTCTTAAATTAACCCTCATTTTTAAAGACTATTTCTGCTGGGTATAGAATTCTAAGTTATAGTAGTTTTTTTTTTCTTTTTCACCACTTTAAAGATGTCCTTCCATTATTTTCTGGCTTCTGTTGTTTCTGATTATGAGTTTCTTTATTCTTATCTTGTTCATCTGAATGTATTGTGTCTTTTTCTTCTGGTTACTTTATAATTTTTCCCTTTATCTTTGGTTTTCAGCAAGGTCACTATGATATGTCTCTGTGTGGATCTTTGTATTTACCCTGCTTGTGGCTCACTGAGCTTTTTGGGTTTTGTTTTGTTTAGTTTTGTTTTTAAAGGTTTTATTTATTTACTTGACAGAGAGAGAGAGAGCATGAGCACAAGCAGGGGGAGCCGCAGGCAAAGGGAGAAGCAGGCTTCCCGCTGAGCAGGGAGCCCAGTTCAGGGCTCAATTCCAGGATCCTGGGATCATGACCTGAGCCAAAGGCAGATGCTTAACCAACTGAGCCAGGCACCCTCACTGAGCTTTTTGAATCTATGAAATAGTAGTTTTAATCAATTTGAAAACCCTTGGCCATTATTTCTCAAACATGTGTCTCACTTTCTCCTCTCATTCTGGAACTCTAATTTCATGAATGACCATTTGATTTTGTCCCAGTGATCTGATACTCTCTTCTGTTGTTTTTTAAATTCTTTTCTCCTTCTGTACTTCAGTTTGGATAATTTCTACTGACATATTGTCTAGTTCACTAATTCTTTGTTTTGTCCTGTCCAATCTGCTGTTAATCCCACTGAATATTTTTGATTACAAATATTGTAGTTTTCAGTTCAAAACTTACATTTGGTTCTTTTTTTAAAGTTTCCTTTTCTCTGTTGACATCCTTCATCTTTTCATCCATTTTGGCCACTTTTTTTCCTAAATTTTAAACACATTTAAAATGTTATTTCTAAGTCCTTTTCTACTAATTCAACATCTCTGTGAGTGCTCTTCTGTTTTTTATTTTTATTATGAACCATATTTTCCTACTTCTTTTCATGTTTCTTAGTTTTTATTTCTTCATCTGTTGTTGTGTAAGAAACAATAGTCAAGACTGAAATAGGTGATATTTTCCACAGAAACAGCTCCCCTTTTCTTTGGCAGACATCTAGAAGGGCTGATCTTTTTGACCTAATAAGAAGTTGAACACCATTGGGGCTGGTTTTCTACTTGGACTGGTTTTAGTTCACTTCTAGTTTCAAGTGTCTTAAGGGTAGAATTAAGTGTATCTTTCCACAGGGATTTGGGATCTAAGTACCTCATGAAATCTCTTGTTCTCCAGCCTAGCTCCTAAGTTTCCATGCAGCTGTTTATTCAGCAGAAATCCTGTAGAAGAGTATTGGAAGGTGGGGTGGATAAGCTCTGTGTTTGTATCTCCATGGGATTCCAATCTGCCATGATACCACACTCATAATCATTGAAAATTCAATGGCATTCATAGCTCTTTCATGGCTTTAAAGAAAATACGTTTCTTTTTAGTTTACTCAATTTAGTTTTCTCCTCATTGTTATGTCATAAGCAGTAATCTTTTGTGAACCCCCCTGCATTTTAACTGAAAGCAGAACCAACTATAGGAAATGTAAAAGACATTCAGCCAGGCCTGAGTCAGTTGTAAAGGATTTACAACTTAAGCAGTAATTGTTACATAAATAGGAGTATACACTTTTCCTTTTAAGTGGATTGATTAGAGAGAAACCTAGACTACACATAAATAATATCTTACATGGCATTGCTGAAAGAGGTCATAACTATTCTGTTCTTAAATTATGCCAAGAGAAATATTCCTTTTGGTCTTGAATCATCCATATATTCCATTGTTTCAAAACAGGGATGGATGTGGTGGCCAATTAAGGTCTTTTTGGGTCCCATGGTTCTAGAATTGATGAATCTCTTTCATCAAAAGCCCTAATAAATGGTACATGAATAAAAAGAGTGTCAAAAAAGCAGTCAGAAAAGTAAAAGATTAAAAGAATTACTAATTATTTTTAAATAACAGAGGAGGAAAAATAGGATGATAATAGCCATCTTAATACATACATTTATGAATAGTTACTGTACAGAGGGAACTGTGTATGCTTTACAAATATATTTATTTTACAGAGTAGGAAATAGAGGTTCAAAGGAATTAAGTAATGTGCCCAAAGTTATACAGATAAAGAGTGACCAAGTCAGAATTTGAACTGAAGCCTGTCTAATGCCAGAATATATGCTTTTACCACTATAATGTACTGTCTTCCTAAAATGTTAATAAACACTTACAGATATCCTTAGCTCTGGCAGTTACAGTCAATGGTATAGATTTAGAGGATGACATCACTTCAGTAAAGCAAAGATCCTGATATCTGGTACATCTATTTATACCAGCTTTACAATATAAGATTACATTTTTGTATTTTGTAAAAACTACTGTCCTAAGACTTAGTTACAGTTTGTTTCATTATGTTTTTCTTAATATCTAAACTTTTAAAAGGAGATCTTGTTCCCAATGATTCAGAGCTTTGTGAAGAAAACATAACCTAGAATATTAAATTTCACATGCAAATGGAGGAGAAAAAATAGAACAGAAAATATCTATATTTCAGAGTCTAAACATCCAGGGAGGAAAAATCCCTTAAAAAGTCAACCTACACTGTTAATGACACTAGCGACCAGTTTAGGTCAATGACATGCAACTTAGGCAAGAGAACCTCTTTTTTCTCTCCTTATCCTCCACCTCCACCTTCATGCATGATAATTCCTTGGCATCTCATCCTCCTTGCACTCTCTCTCTCTCTCTCTCTGCCTAGTAACAATATTTCTTAAGTCTGATACCTTTCCTTATCTATTTTTCACTTCAAGTTCATTATTCTTTGCATGACTTTCCAGTTTCCTAAGCCTCCTCCAAGTCATACTCACTCTTTGTTTAGGCCTTCCATCTCGTAGATGTTCATCTGGGCCTCACTGTGCTTGGCAATATGCAGCTTTTAGTCATTAAACATGACTTAGTAACCATATACAGTTTGAAACCTGCACAAGCAATCAGATGAATTGGGGAAAGAAAGAAACACATGTGTAGAAATATGGGAAGTGGTATAACCCTTGGGAAAATAAAATTTTCATACACCAATCTGTTACTCATAGCAACTTCTCCACACAACCTATAAATTATTGTCAAAGGATTTTACTTTATTTTCCTTGGAGATAACAGTTTCTAAATTGTTCAGACATGATTTAGGTTACTCATAATTTTTATCTGAATATATTAGATGACAAATTAATGAGTCAAATCATCATTATTATTTCTCTCCATCAAGTAAAAGCTGGTAGTTTCCTGGATAAGAGGGTGGAGAATAGGAACAAAATGCCAGGTAGTATTTATGTAGGATAAAACAAAATAGCTTTACTATAAATAATAATACATAAAACAGTTTCCCTAAATCAATTATTAGCCAAAACTGGCTATACAGACATCACTGACTGTTCGTAGCAAAGAGACAGTAAAACAAGGTAACCAAGATAAACAGTAGTACTTATATAAATGATTGATTTACATCTGAGTAAGGAAGAATAAAAGGCATTCATACCCTATTTCATAATGGCAATTATAAGTAAGCACAAAGATAGGAAAACACGTTAATCTAAGCCAAAGTAACATTTATCACAACTCAGATGCATCTTGTGGGGTGGGAGTGCTAAAAGGTAAGAACAGGTCTTCTATTAGATCTGGCAAGTGTGCTATTAATTTAAGAGTGCAACCCAGAATCTATAATTGCTTTTGCAAAGGACAGGTAGTAGAGTACATTAACTGTCAACAAACATCTGCTAAAAGAGGTAATTAACATCAGGCTCATGGAACTCAAAATAGACATAAGATCAGCCATGTAGCAACACAGTGTATGTTTTGCTGGGACATCAGACCATCTTAGCCTTGTCTGAGAATTTCCTTAAACTCTGCTGGTTTATAATCTAAATTATCTGCTTCATAAAAGGGTGAGGTGTCAAAAGTCCACACAAATGGGATGATTTTAAAAACCGAGGTCATTGGTGTATTTGCAATCAAATACCAGGTGTCATGTATCCAAAAATAACCTAGTAACAGAAAGGGAGAAATAACTAAACAGTCAAAACAGTCATCACAGAATCCATCTTCTAAAGCCCTAATCTTATAAAGGAAACCACTTAGCAACTAATGGCTATTATTTTAAACACCTTTTCAACAGATTTTTAGAATAGAGTTTCAGGGCCCATATTTGAAAGTGAACAGTTACACTCAACAGAAAGAAAAGTCAGGTGACCATTGACAGCCAGTCAGGAATAGGAGAAAGAAAAACACTAAGAATACAAGCATGGGAGTTGGAGTCCACTTAGTTCAAGCAGCAAACTAGACTACTAATCCTGACTCCTTTGTTCTTGTTGCAATTGTAACACATTGGATGACATTCACTTTAACATGTAGATAAAAGCAGTAAGATTCTTTTAAGAGAGTAAATTTAGAAAGAAGAAAACTGGAGAAACCAGGGACACCAGATGTTTAAAAATCTCATGAGGAGGAGAAATGGGGCACTAGAGAGAAGAAAAAAATGGTTCATAATTGGGAGGTTAGAGATAATGAAAGCAATCAACCATTCTACTTTTTACACCTCGGACTCTTCCTGCATTTAACATTCAGATGGCTTCTAACAATTCCTGAAAGATTTTTTTCTCCTCAGAAACAGCTCGGGTGTGTGTCATAGTCAGCTGAGAATCCCAGATAGTAAGGCCCACTTCAGTCTTCTGTGAGACTATTTTCATATGTCCCTATACATACAAGTAATTGGAGATCTAAAGGAAATATACACATGAATGTTACAGATTTAAAATTGCAGCATGTTGACATGATGGTTTCATCATAATGTTAACTTATAGATACTGTTTGAATTTTCTGTTCAGTTGCATCTGTTGTTTCATTTTGCATAAAGCTGTAGATTAAAAAATAGTATATACTCATCATCATTCCAGTTATTATGGAAGTACAAATCAAGACCACAATGAGATACTGTCCAGGATGGCTAGAATTTAAAAAAGGGAAAGAACAAATGTTGGGGAGATTGTGGAGAAATTGGAATCCTCATACATTTCTGGTGGGAATGAAAAATGGTATTTGGTCACTGTGGAATTTGACAGTTCTTCAGAAAGTTAGTTACCATACAAACCAGCAATTCTACTCCTAGGTACATACCTAAGAAAGTTGAAAACATGTTCACACCAAAACTTGTACATGAATATTCATGCTGACATTATTCATAATATAAAAACTGTAAACAACTCGAGTGTCCATCAATTGGTGAATGAATAAACAAAATGTGGTACATATAGCAAAATATTATTCAGCTATAAGTAATGAAGTACTGACACATGCTGCAACATGGATATTTGGTAATACTGTTAAGTGAAAGAAGCCAGACACAAAATGCTATATATTGTATGATTCCACTTATGGAATGCTCAAATTAGGCAAATCCATAGAAACAAAAAGTAAATTTGTGGTTGCTAGAAGATGAGAGAGAGAAGAATCGGGTATAGGGTTTATTTCTTTAGGGACAAAAATGTACTAGAGGGGCGCCTGGGTGGCTCAGTTGGTTAAGCATCCGACTCTTGATTTCAGCTCAGGTCATAATCTCAGGGTCATGAGATCAAGCCCCATGTCAGGCTCCAGGCTCAGCAGAGTCTGCTTCTCTCTCTCTCTTCCTCTCCCTCGGCCCCTCCTCCCTGTTCAAGCTCTCTCTCTCTTTAAAATAAATAAATAAATCTTAAAAAAAGAAATGTTCTAGAATTAGTGATGATAGTTGCACACTATTACGAATATATTAAAAGCCATGGAAATGTATACTTAAAGGCAGTTAAAATGGTGAATGTTATGTGAATTTCATTTCAATAAAAAAGAAGAAATCACTATACATACATTGTTTCCATGCTGTAGTTTACTAAGTCCACTGTGCTTAAATGTTCCCACAGATAAATACATTCAATAAGTGAATGAATTAATGTGCAACTCTCAGATCTGACCAGCAGGATTCCTCTGAACACTTCACAAGGTTTCAGTTCCCAGATGAATACATTTTACTTTACTCCACCTGATACAAAATTTAAAGGAATGTAACACTTTAATGTAGAACATTTTACCCACATGATAATAATCTACCATCCACTTAGATTCCTTTTAGCAGAGGGCAAACTTTTTCTCTCATATTCCATGAAGTCTTAGAAACTGAGGAATAAAAGGTAAAACTCATAGCCTGATTTCATATAGGTCTAGTATAGTCGGTCAATATTTATTGCCCCATCTATGCAATATATTTCAAAAGAAAGCATCTCAGACTAGTTGAGTATTTTCTAAGCAGGACCCTCCAGTTCCCCTTCTTTAGACAGGTACTTTATTTCCTTTAAATTTTAAATTGTCTTTGAATTTTTTAAAAAAGGGGACTCTACTATTGGGTTTTCTATATCTTACTGAGACAAAGAATTAAATGTTAAAATGTTATCTTAGGGTCAAATGGATATAGTATTTAAGAAGAGTTTAACTTTTAGTAAAACAATAATGGTGATCAGTTAACAACTCATTAACAATAGCCAAAAAACATTACCCTAGTTTGTGAGGTTTTTTAAAGATTTTATTTATTTATTTGAGAGAGAAAGCATGAGCTGGGGGGGGGGGGGCAGAGGGAGAGGGAGAAGCAGACTCCCTGCTGAGCAGGGAGCCCAATGCAATGCTGGACTTGATCCCAGGACGCCGGGATCATGACTCAAACCGAAGGCAGATGCTTAACCGATTAAGCCACCCAGGCACCTCTTAGTGACTTTTGAAAGTCACAGATGGTTAGAGTTATTCATTTTGTCAAATGACTAGAAGTCCAGTGTTGCGATTTTGTCTGCATGCCCATAGCATTTTTTCAGCTTCTTCAGGATCGTCAGGCTAAGTCACAAAGCAAGATATCCCAATACTGGAGCATAACCTGCCTACATTACCCACTGGTAAACTGGGGATACACTGTGTCCCCATCTCCTAAGTAATGTCTGTATGCAGAACACTTCTCTGAAGCCCATATTTCACTCTACAAAATAAGGAGTTGAGCTTAGAGACATTTTTTTCCAACTCAAAAATTCAACAGCTTTATGAATGAAAGAGAATTGAGTGGGAAGATAGGAGTGTAGCGTTCGGCAGGGATCTGCTTTGCTGATACAACTTCAGAGGACTTGGAGGACATTTTTCGAAAGAATTGTGGGCTTTTTAGCACTGTAGCCCTCTCCTACTGAGAGGGCTCAGCTATCAACCGACCTGCTGAAAGCTGCTGCCAAAGAGAGCTTTGGCTAACAGGACCAGCTGCCACGGTCCAGGGCCATATCCATGCTGACTGAAGTAGGCCAGTAAGGGTCGCCGCCTCAGACCTGTGCTGGGGTCCTGCCAACAGCTGCCATCTGTAGACACAGGTGTGAACCTGTGGTTACCTTATGGCTCTGAGGTGTCCAGCCCTTGCCATCTTAGTATGAATCACTCCTTAAAATCTGAGTGAGAAAAGAGAGTGCCAGGTTTTGCATGTATTTCTTGAGTAGAATGAACAGAGGTTTCCTACCGGTAAACATTGTGGGGTTTATACCCAGAAGATGTGTACAAGAGAAAGTAGAGGGATCTGTGAAAATCTCCCCAAGCCCTTGGACCCTCGTATGTTGCACCCAGGTGTTTCTTTTCAAGTGGTTCAAGATGTGGAACCAGAAACAACTATGCCCACAGTAGCACAGACAAAAACAAGGGTGGAAGCTGTCACACGTCCCAAAGAAGAGCCTATGGAAATGAAAGTTGAAGTTGTCCCAGAAATAATGAGCCAACTTGCTCCAACAAATAGTATTGGTCTCAAGGCACTCCTAATTCTAGAAAATGTGAAACAAAATAGAATGATGATTCAGGCCACCATCTTATGTTCTGCTGACCATGTGGTTAGAGAAACTGCAGAATGAAGAGATGTTTTTGAAACTAAGACTTCCCAAGCTAGCTGGGACCTCTAAAAAAAGTAGAAATCAAGAAAAGGATATAGTAAGTTTTGGAAATTTCTCCTGTATTTCCTCTCTCCTGGTTTTAAATTACACCAAAGCCCCAACAGGTAACACCAAGAAGCAGAAGGCTCATTTACAAGACAAAGATATAACAGTGTTTGTTCTCAAAGTATACTGTGAGGATACATTGAGACCAGAATAGCCCTACTTGAAGCTTGTCAGTGACTATCCAATCAGGTTGAGAAGAACTAAACTGCACACAGATAGACAAGAAATAGTTAAATAGCAAACAGTAAAGAAGAACATGGATAGATCGTTAACTCATCTTTATTCCCAGCTACTAAAAATGAGTAAGAAGGAATAAAAGAGATGGATATTTGAAAGCATAATATATACATCGATGCTAAGGGATTTCTAAATTTTGAAGGGAAAGCTTCTAGATGTCAGTCATCCCGGATGTTACATTTTACTACCTAAATTCAAATTACAGGAGTTCGTTCAAATTGAAGCAGTGTAGGAAAAAAGGTATTTTGCTGTAAACAATAACCAGAGTGCTTTCTCATGGAAGCATAGTAAATCCCCTTCATCGAATGGACCTGGGTAGTCCATTCTGAAACTGAAAATAGCTAAAGCATCATTTTGAAAACTCTGTTCTATATAAGTTAGGTCATTGAGATATTAATAGGTATTTCACAAACAGCCCTTCTGTGATCAAATAATTTGAAGATACTCATTTCATGGAGATGTTCAATGCATATTACCATTTCAAAGACTCTGGGAGGCTTGCTTTCAAACAGCTTATTCATCATTATATAAGTTAGTGTTTCTAAAAATTATTTGGCCATGGGACCACTTTTTCATATAAAAATTATTTAAATCTTTCGGAATAGTTTTCCAAAGAATATAAATTAGGAAACATATACCTACAGAAATTAATGAAGTTTATCTAAAGTCTAAATTTTTAACAACTATAGACATGGAAAGATCTTTTTCAATTTGTCCATGATACTAAATACAAGAAAATTACAAGTTCAGTCTGAGCTTCAGTGAATTAGTTTGGAGTATGGAGCCACTTAAGAAGCAAAGTTCTCATTCTGTTTTAGCCACTCATTGGCTTTGTTATTAGACAACTTAACCTTGATGAATCTTAGTCTTGAAGACTGAGAAAATCATTAAGTAAGATATGTGTGTAAATCATTTAGCACCAGATCCAGCATACAGTAAGTACTCAAAATGGTAACTATTACAATAAGAAAATCAGTGGGTAACAAAGAATTGGTTCTGTAAATAAAGACCTAGACAGAACTAGAACAGAATTTCTCTAAGAAAGCCCATTTCACCAGTGCCTGAATAAAGGATACCTATGTATTGTTGCTGCGTGCCAATTAAATAGGCCAAGTTTTATTTTGACTTAAAGTATTCATACTCTAGTGACAACATGGATGGACCCTGAGGGCATCACGTTAAGTGGGATAAATCAGAGAAAGACAAATACTTTATGATATTACCTATATGTGGTATCTAAAAAAGCCAAACTTGTAAAAACAAGGTGTAAAATCTGGTTACCAGGGTATAGGAGGTGAGGTACAGAACGGATGTTCTTGAAGGGTACAACTTGCAACGAGTAGCATGTAAATAAGTTCTAGAGATCTCATGCACAGTATCGTGAATATAGACAGCAATATTGTATTATAATCATCAAACTTACCAAGAGACTAGAACTTAATTATTCCAAGCACTGAAAGGAAATGCTAATTATATAACACAATAGAGGTGCTAATTATTGCTACAGTGACAATCATATTACAATATATAAATGTATCAAAGTTTTTAAAAATTCTTCATCCTCACTTCCCTGTGTGTGGAATGTCTTCTCCCAGCTGTGCATAGAGTTTGTCTCCTCAGTTCTGCTAGAACTCTCATCTGCAAGGTGCCTAACCATGAGGTCCTCCATGATTCCCTTACATAAAATGGCAACAATCACCACCACCCACCCAGAAGAGGAATCTCTGCTGTTTTTCTCTATAAGCACCTAATGCGATCTGACCTACTACAAATGTACTTGCTATTTGTTTATTATCTGTTTCCCCTCCCAGAATATAAGGTCTATGAGACCTTGTCTGTTTTTTTCATTCCTATGGCTTCATCCCCTTGAATAGGATCTGACCCACAGTAGGTATTTATAAATATCTGAATAAGGTAAGCACTTCAAAGGTAAGTATCTTCTTTTCACTCCCTCTCATTAGTCTTCTAGGGACAAAGTAAACACTAGATGCCATTTTTAAAGTCGCCATTATGATTCTTATGTCGCCTTTTTTCTAAAAATATTCTAGAGAGTCAAGATGAAATTTAAAACCTTAACCGAAAAATTCAAACCTACAAACATTAATATAGGTATTTATCCCTTATAAATCACAAATTTATCCTTCATGCTCTTTCTTCAAAAATTGCACAAAGCACACACTGTTGATTAACTCAAAAAGAGTTGCCAAGATTACATATAGTTAGCCTCACAAATCCCCCTAAACTCCTCAAATTTTAAACAGAATAGTAATATATGGCTTTGTCTTTAAAATCATTAAGCTCTTCTTCACCCCATATAAAGCCCTAACCATGTGGGCCAAGCAAATAAATGTCTGTAAAGAAATTACCCAATGAACATATTTTATTATACACTCCCGTAATCTATAGAACAGTTTTGTCTTTGCCTGGCTAACATCTCCAACCCTTCTATCCAGCCATTTTGGGGCTACATCACCCTTGGAATTTCCCTTTTATTTTTTTTAAAGACTTATTTATTTATTTTAGAGAGAGAGTGAGCAAGAGAGAGTGGGGGGGGCAGAAGGAGAGAGTCTCCAAGCAGACTCCCCACTGAGCGTGGAGCCCAATGCAGGGCTCAAATCCATGACCCTGAGATCACCTGAGCCGAAACTAAGAGTCAGACACTTAACCAACGGAGACACCCAGGCGCCTTAAGCCCCCTTTATATTTTTATGTCCCTTGCTCACAAAACCCAATAGTGCAAGTGTGGCGTGTGTGTGTGTGACAAATGAATTCTTAAAATAGCTTTAACCTTCTTGACATTTATAACACCCACCTCTTCCGGTCCTGAGGATCAACATCTGTGGTCTATACATCCATGTGATCAATGACTTCAATGGTTACTTTTATTAACAGAACATTTTTGTTTTCATATTAATCAAGAGTGGGTTTTAAGGTTTGCTTTAATTGCAGCAATAAAGAGTTATATCCAGCGGGACTCAGAGAAATGCAAATGCTGGATCAATTTCTGCTCATAATTTTGTTTAATATATATTTATTAAGCATACATTATTCACATGTAGAACACAGCAAAATACTCATTTCTGGTGCATGAAAATTTCTATACTCATCTACATAATCCTGCTATTAAATCATTTTATTGTTCTTTATGACCCATTAATAAAATGTGTGAAGGATAAAAGCTTGGGTATATGTGGCTCTTGTGATAGTAAGAGATATTAGAAATGCCCCTCTGCCATGGCTGAAAGGTGAATGTATAACACAGTAAATTCAAACACAATGATTGTAATTGGTATGAATCCTTAGTTATCTGTTCCATAGCCAATCCCTGCTCCTAAGTCAGAATGCATAAGAAATGACAGAAATTCTTCCCAGCCACTCTGCAGCTCAAAGTGTCCAGGAGACAAAATTCTGAAAAATACTATGTAAAAAAAGAAATCTGAATTGGGAAATATTTTGGTCTTAGAGACATGCCCATGAAGTAATCCCATTTGCCCGTCTGCTCTCTCTTTCTGTTCTAGATGCCATCACATTAGGACAGATGTCAGGAGCTATAGCAGCCCTTTGTCACATAAATGAGGCAAAGGACAGGCCAACATCTGGAGCAAAAACTAAGGTGTCTGGGTCTTTGCGGGTATCACCTAGCTAGTGAACTACCCCTTTACTGTCTACCCCTGGGCTTCTTATCCATCAAATTAAACATCCTAATGGTTTAAGACACCTTGATTTTCTGTTACCTGTGGTCAAAAGCAGTCTCTCTGATTTATTGGGCATCCATTTTCAGCTTGCATCTCAGACATGAATCATTTTTACCACCAAAGAAAATGAATTATAAACCCTACCTTCACACAGTAACCTAGAGGAAGCAGACAACAAAAAGTATATTGACATAGATACATAAATCAAAAATTTTTCGGAGAAGTACCAGGTCAAGTAAATACACAAAAATGATTCATCAGTTTAAGCACTCAGGTTTTCTGCAGAGTATACAGCAGTGAAACAAAGTGCCTATATAAAACAATTGACAAAGACTATAATTTGATGAAGTTTAAAGAACAACCAAAAAATAAAAACAGAATAAAGAAAACGGAAACTGAAAAGGAACAAGCCCAGAGTAGGTTCCCATGGGACTCTCAAGATAAAGTCAGTAGAACCAGGACAACACAAAGAAAATGACAGTCCTATCTGATTAGAACACTCTCCTGCTTGACCCCTGTAGCTAAAGGTTATCTCTGGTCGCTAGTAAATACCATTGGTCCATGGAGAAGAATTTATATGAAAAAATATTTTATGTTTAAGTTCATTTACAATAAAATTAATGTAGTTATTATTCAGTTTTAAGATTTAAGCATACTAAATAAATCCCTTAACTAATCCCAAATTCAAGAACCACTGGTTACTGTCTCATGTTGCATGGACAGGATTCTACCTAACAGAGACTGCTCAGGTTTTGCTGACTGTAGCAAAAATCTTACCTCTACCCAAATTAATATATAAATATTAAATTTATATTTATGTTATAAATATATTTAAAATATATAAGTAAGGCAGGCGCCTGGGCGGCTCAGTTGCTTAAGAGTCCGCCTTCAGCTCAGGTCACGATCCCAGCGTCCTGGGATCAAGTCCCGATTTGGGCTCCATGCTCAGCGGGGAGCCTGCTTCTCCCCCTCCCTCTGCCCTTCCCCCTGCTCATGCTCTCTCGCATGCACGTGCTCTCTCTCTCAAATAAATAAAACCTTTAAAATACATATATATGTATGTATATGTATGTATATATATGTATATATATATGTATATGTATGTAAGGCTATGTCTCTTACATATATCCATTCAGAATATCTCTACCTGGACCAAGGGGCAGGCTGCAGGTCTCATGATAACTAGCAGGTTACTTCATGAAATGTCTATGAAGTAAAGTATGAGGTACTTCTCTCAGCCCCTAAAAATATAGTTCCAGTCCTCTACCACTGGATTCAGAAAAAATGAACAAGACACTTTAGAAACACTCCATGTGATGAAGGAAGAACTGCTAATATGTGATGATCTAGCCTGTAGTGAGTGTGTCTACCTTCTCAGTGCACTGAAACCTTAATAAAGATAGCTCCTGGGTTTTATAAAATGAAGCTAGCTTAGCTTTTCTGTGGCATCATGCTGTACGCCAATGTCCCCAGTGTCCACTCACTCTCCTTCCCCCTGCATCTCGGAGCTTGAATTTTCACATGGCAAAGTCCAGTACACAGAATCACTGGGTGCACATTGAAGAATATTAGAGAACCAGAAAAGGTCTGACTTCTTCTAAGATATATTATTGACATTTTTCTAACTGAATAGAGACTATTCAATATCCTTCCCTGGGCATAATGAGCTGATTTATAACACACACCAGCCTGGCCCAGTAATAGAGAAAAAAGAGTAATGACAAATTTTCATCCTTTCAGAGACTGAGAATTTTTCCATGCCAAATGCAAAGTATCCCTTAAGTTCAGGGCATTTGCATTTTATATATCCTCAATTTCAATAAGTAATTTAGAAATCTAAAAATAAGGCTAGGGCCTTTTGTCCTGACTCTTTTGTGCTCAAAGTAATTCATGAATTGAAGTCATATTTGCCATTACTTGGTGGATTTTCTATTGATAAAGGCTGGTTATTTTTCCCTTCCCTAGGATCTCCTGGACTACAATTAATGTATTAAGGAGATAAAATATCAGTATTTTTACTAGAAAGCATGCTCAAAGCTGAGTTCTAAATATGTAAGTTTGGAAGTACTAGATTGAATGGCAAACAACTGTACATGGATACTAAGGACATCAGTAATAAACAGCATGTACTGTAAACTGACTATATGCCAGGCACTTGCCAGGCCACTTGACATAGAAGATGAAATTATGCTTTGGGGCATCTGGATGGCTCAGTCAGTTAAGCAGCCAACTCTTGATTTTGGCTCAAGTCATGATCTCAGTGTCCTGGGATTGAGCCCTGCCTTGGGCTCTCCGCTCAGTGAGGAGTCTGCTTCAGGATTTCTCTCCCTCTCCCTTTGCCCCTCCCCCTGGCTCACATGCATGCTCTCTCCACCCCCCTCTCTTTTTCTCTCTCTCTCTCCAAAATAAAAAATAAATCTTTAAAAAAAAAGATAAACTTATACTTTATACAGGGCCTTTTTCTCCAGACTTTTCTACCATTTCCATTTGTATTTCCACATGATAAATGAAAGGCAGTATTACCTCCATTTCATTTACGTACAGAAAAATTGTGACGAAGTTTAGGTTTTCTTTATGCAAAAAAAATAACAGTTTAATATTTCAAGAAAGTCAAGGGGCAGGATGAAGTTCAGTGTCTTTATTCTTCTAAATGCTTCTGTCTAAATGCTTTATTCTATCTAAATGCTTCTAATTTTTCCTCATAAAATATTTTCTCTGGATTGACAATATATTTTTTGACCATTAGAGTTCTCAAGTGCTTTTTTACACAGTATTTCATTTGAACCTCACATTCACCCTATGATGTGTGTACATGCATGTTTTTCACAAGGGACACTAATATTTTGGCTCATCTTCAAAGTAAACATAGCTTCACCTTTAAGAGAAAAAGCAGATACTAAAAAATATTAAAATGACTGATCCAAGTTCACATAGCCTCAACTCGCCTTCCAGGAAGTATCATAACTCTTTATAGCACACTACAACAAAAACTTGACTCTTCCCTTTTCTATAAAAATGTAAATATATGTTGCTCTCATATCTTAAAATCACCAATGGATTTTCACTATACACCAATATCCCTCTACTTCTCTCTCTGTGTAAGTTAAAACAATAAACACCATGAGACTGGCATTGTAGCCAACATACCCGAACTCATTCTCAAGTTATTCTTCAAAGCAGTCAGCTTGAGAATCTTTAGCCCTATTACAAGCATACCTTACTGACTGAAATATGTTTAAAATGCTCCAGGAACTATTTTGAAAACCAGATGATAAGCCACAAAAGAATATCACTTTCTTTACTTAATAGTAACACCTCATTTTTCTTTAATTAGTAACAGTTTAATCACTCACTTTCTTTACCAGATGAGACTGTGATTTCTCTGGACCTTTCCCAAATATAATATTTTGACTCAAAGGATGAAATTTTTCAGTATTAAATATAATTTTTAAAGTCTGCCAAGGTCTTGTGGGACAATTCCTCAAGAGAAATTCTAAGAATGATTTGTCCAAAGGCAGCATCCCTGAAATGAGTATGGAGTCTGCTAAGGTGATATCTTTTTTTTTTTTAAAGATTTTTTTTATTATTTATTTATTTGAGACAGAGAGAATGAGAGAGAGAGAGCACATGAGAGGGGGGAGGGTCAGAGGCAGAAGCAGGCTCCCTGCTGAGCAGGGAGCCCGATGCGGGACTCGATCCCGGGACTCCAGGATCATGACCTGAGCCGAAGGCAGTCGCTTAACCAACTGAGCCACCCAGGCGCCCCTAAGGTGATATCTTTGATGGGACTAACTTTCCCTTAGTTTTCAAATTGTATTAAAAAATAAGTTTTACATCTTATAGCCACACATCATGTATATATGAATTTGTATACACACTGCCTAAGAAGAGGTTTTTATACAGATGGTGCCTAAAAAGGGGAGGCTTTCACCATGGCTGCCAAAATGAAGTCCTCTAAAGATGGTGATTTTCTGAACTAGCAAAGGTTCAATTGCCAAATGACTTCTGTTTCTTACAATTTAGCAAATCTCAGTTCAATCTACCAATTTTCCCATTATGCCACTTTTAAGAGAAAGGATCATTTTAACCCCAGTAAAGCATTTCAATAAATTGCCCACTATAGAAATGCTAAGGATGTGTTATAACACCTCTTTCCTTCCACAGAAATAATACCTTTCTGAAATTTTGACAAGTTAATGAAGCATCTCTTTCCCATCTGAGAAAATCAGTTGGCATTCCTTCATCGAGCAAGTAAGCTTCCAAGTGTTTCTTCATTTGACCTTCAAAACACCTTTTAACACTTTTCTTATGAGTGATGTCAACTGGTATGCAAGCCACTTGGTACATTCCCAGACCCTTTAAAAATAATTCCATCATATTGGCTAATCCTAGGGGGTCTCTCCAGAGCTAAGTGCACTTGTAAAACTATTCATAAAAAGGGTCTCCTATTTCTGTCTCTACTTCCTTTAACACCCTGGTTATATTTTACTTGGACTAAGAAACACATCAAATCTCAAAGCTTAGATTATTGGTCCATTTTTCAATTGCTTCAAGGAGTCTGTTCCTTGTACCCTCCTGTTTCTTACTAATAAATTTGACTAAGGCAAATTCCCCTTTGTGAAACCAGAAACCAAATTTTTCTGCTATGCTCCCAATGCTTGCATTTGGCTTCAGTCTCCATTAATTAACTACTTGGATCTTTAAAAGTCCTCACCTCTTCTTCCTAGCATGTATATCTTCTTCAAAATTCTCTCAGCAGTCAGTTGAAATGTTTAGTCTTGCTTGAAATTAATTTTCCACTTTTATTGTTGCAATTATTTGGCAGGTTTTATGACTTTATAATAATTCCCCAGAACGCTTTGAATCTGTTATGCTTTCTATGTTTGTGCTTGATATGTTTCCTTAGCAACATATTGATTGTGCCAACACTGTTCCATGAGATTTAGGGAGTGAACATGTCTGAGATATGAATATGAAAATGACTGTCATAGGTTTTAATGTTTTGATGATCCTCAATATGGTTTTTAAATTATGACAATCAGAAAATACATCTTTACTTCAACCTTTTTTTTTTTTTCAACCAATGTGCTTCCTTTATTTCTTTGATTCATTTCTACTTACTTTACTAAAACAAGTTTTCAAGACTGGGTTAATTAATGAGGTCATGGAAATATTACAATAGAAAGATATAATCAATTTCAGAAAAACCAACAGTTCCTACAAATCCCACTAATTTAGTCAACAAGCTTTTTACAAATGTGAATTAATCACACTAAAACCTCATAATATTATCATTTGACTCCAGAAATACTATGCACCCATTAATTTATTCAACAAATATTAATATAGCAGTATTGAATATAGATTTTTGAAATTACAGAGTAGGCATTACTAAAAATTTGCCATGGCTTCTTGTACATCTTTAGACTATGCTAATATTTCTAGCTCCTTTAGAATGAGGTTCCCAACAAAAATAAATGGGGTTGGATTTCTGGGAAGATGGCAGAGTAGGAGGATCCTAAGCTCACCTCATCCCATGCATACAACTAGATAATACCCACAGTGTAAATAACCCAGAAAATGACCAAAGATGGGTAGAACAGACTCTCCACAACTAGAGGTAAAGAGGCCACATAGAAGAGGGTAGGAGAGGCAGAGACACAGCCAGGAACCAAATGGTAAGGAGCCAGAGGGTAGGAGAAGCAGAGACACACTCAGAAGCAGGACTATCCATGGGAGGGAGGGGTGCCTTTGGTGCAGAGAAGGGAGAGGGGCAGTTCCCCAAGCCAAGCACTCGAGGCATGCAGGACCCGCACAGGGAATTTAGTGCTTTTAGAAAGGGTTCAAACCTAAGTGACCATCAACTTAATATAGACTGCTCTATGCAGAAGATGTTATATATAAACCTAATGGTAACCACAAATCAAAAATTCGTAATAAATATGTAAAAAATAAAAAGAAAGAAATACAAGTATATCACTAAAGAAAGCCACCACACCATGGGAGAAAGCAGCAAGAGAAGAAAGGAAAAGAGAAGAACTAAAAAAACAACCATAAAACAAGTAACAAAATGGCAATAAGTGCATACCTATCATTAATTACTTTGAATGTAAATGGACTACATACTCCAATCAAAAGACATAAAGTGATGGAATGGATAAAAAAGCAAGACCCATCTATATGCTGCCTAGAAGAGACTCATTTCAGATCCAAAGACACATGCAGATTGAAAGTGAAGGGATGGAAAAACATTTATCATGTAAATAGAAGTGAAAAGAAAGCCAGAGTGGAAATACTTACATGGGACAAAATAGTCTTTAAAAGAAAGACTAACAAGAGACAAAGAAGGACACTATATAATCATAAAGGGAACAATCCAACAAGAAGATATAACAATTGTAAATATTAATGCACTCAACATGGGAGCACCCAAATTCATAAAGAAGCTAATAACAAACATTAAGGAAGTAATTGATAATGATGCAATAATAGTAGGGGATTTTAACACCCCACTCACATCAATGGGTAGATCATCTAAACAGAAAATCAACAAGGAAACATTGGCTTTAGAATGACATTGGGCCAGAAGGACCTAACAGATATATTCAAAACATTCCATCCTCGAACAGCAGAATACACATTCTTTTCAAGTGCACATGGACCATTCTCCAGAATAGATCACATATTAGGCCAAAAACAAGCGTTACCAAATTAAAAAAGACTGAAGTGATACCATGCATCTTTTCTGACCACAACTCTAGGAAACTAGAAATCAAACAAGAAAATATAGAAAAAAACCACAAATACATGGAAGTTAAACAACACACTACTAAACAATGAATGGGTTAACCAAGAAATCAAAAAGAAAGTCAAAAAATACATGAAGACAAATTAAAATAAAAACACAACCCTCCAAAATCGATGGGATGCAGCAAAAGCTCTTCTTTTAAGAGGAAAGAAGGATATTTACAGCAATATAGGCCTACCTGAAGAAGCAAAAAAAAAAAAAACTCAAATAAACAACCTAACCTTACACTTAAAAAAGTTAAAAAAAAAAAAAAACAGAAACAGTAGAAAGGAGGTAATAAAGATTAAAGCAGAAATAAACAAAACAGAAATTAAAAAAACAATAGAACAATGAGATACCACCTCACACCAGTCAGAATGGCTAAAATTAACAAGTCAGAAAATGACAGATGTTGGCGAGGATGCAGAGAAAGGGGAACCATCCTACACTGTTGGTGGGAATGCAAGCTGGTGCAGTCACTCTGGAAAACAGTATGGAGGTTCCTCAAAAAGTTGAAAATAGAGCTACCTTATGACCCAGCAATTGCGCTACTAGGTATTTACCCCAAAGATACAAATGTAGTGATCTGAAGGGGCACCTGCACCCCAATGTTCATAGCAGCAATGTCCATAATAGCTAAACTATGGAAAGAGCCAAGATGTCCATCAACAAATGAATGGATAAAGAAGATGTGCTATATATATATATTACACAATGGAATATTATGCAGCCATCAAAAAAACTGAAATCTTGCCATTTACAATGATGTGGATAGAACTAGAGGGTATTATGCTAAGCGAAATA
>NC_138376.1:59647499-59673151 GCF_054177405.1 Leptonychotes weddellii | reverse complement strand
AAAAAAAATTAATTAACTAAAAAAATTTAAAAATAATAGAATGGATCAATGAAACCAGGAGCTGGTTCTTTCAAAAGACCAACAAAATTGATAAACCTTTAGTCAGACTCATTAAAAAAAGAGAGAGAGGGAGAAAAAGAGGATTCAAATAAACAAAATCAGAAATGAAAGAGAAGAAATAACAACCAACACCACAGAAATACAAAGGATTGTAAGAGACTATCATGAAAAGTTATATGCCAATAGATGGGACAACCTAGGAAAAATGGAAAAATTCCTAGAAATTTATAATCTCCCAAAACTGAAGCAAAATGAAATAGAAAATTTGAACAGACCTATTACCAGCAATGAAATTGAATCTGTAATCAAAAAACTCCCAATAAACAAAAGTCCAGGATGAGACGGCTTCACAGGTGAATTCTACCACACATTTAAAGAAGAGTTAATATATATCCTTTTCAAATTACTCACAAAAAATAGAAGAGGAAGGAAAACTTCCAAATTCATCCTATGAGGCCAGCATTGCCCTGATATCAAAGCTAGATAAAGACACAACAAAAAAAAGATGACTACAAGCCAATGTCTCTGATGAACAAAGATGCAAAACTCCTCATCAAAATATTAGCAAACCAAATCTAACAATACATAAAAAAAAAAAAAAAATTCACCATGATCAAGTGGGATTTACTCAGGTGGGGTGCAAGGGTCGTTCAATATTCTGAAATCAATCATCACGATACATCACATCAATAGATGCAGAGAAAAAAAAAAAAAACATTTGACAAAGTACAATATCCATTCATGATAAAAACCTTCAACAAAGTAGGTATAGAAGGAACATACCTCAAAGTAATAAAGACCATATATGAAAAAATCCACAGCTAACATCATACCTAATGGTGAAAAAATTGAGAGCTTTTCCCCTAAGATAAGGAATAAGACAAGGATGTCTACTCTAACCACTTTTACTCAACATAGTATTGGAAGTCCTAGCCATAGCAATCAGACAAGAAAAAGGAATAAAAGGCATCCAAATTGGTAAGGAAGAAGTAAAACTTTCCCTCTTTGCAGATGACATATATACAGAAAACTCTAAAGACTCCACTGAAAAACTACTAGAACTGAAAAATGAATTTAGCAAGGTCACAGGATACAAAATCAATGTACAGAAATCCATTGCATTTCTATACACCAATAATGAAGCAGCAGAAAAAGAAATTAAGAGAATAATCCCGTTTATAATTACACCAAAAAGAATAAAATACCTAGAAATAAACTTAACCAAGGAGATGAAAGACCTGTACTCTGAAAACTATAAAACTTTGATGAAAGAAATTGAAGACTACACAAACAAATGGAAAGATATTCCATGCTCATGGATTGGAAGAAGAAATATTGTTAAAATGTCTATAGTACTGAAAACAATCAACAAATTTAGAGCAATCCCTATCAAAATACCAACAGCATTCTTCACAGAACTAGAACAAATAATCCTAAAATTTGCATGGAACCACAAAAGACTCTGAGTAGCCAAAACAATCTTGAAAAAGAAAAACAAAACTGGAGGTATCACAATTCCAAATTTCAAGTTATACTACAAAGTGGTAGTAATCAAAACAATATGGTACTGGCACAAAAATAGACACAGAAATCAATGGAACAGGATAGAAAACCCCAGAAACAAACCCATGATTATATGGTCAATTAATCTTTGACAAAAGAGGCAAGAATATGCAATGGGAAAATACAGTCTGTTCAACAAATGGTGTTAGGAAAACTATATCAACTAAAAAGAAGATATTATATATATATTATATAATATATAATATATAATATATATATAGGAATATTACTCAACCATAAAAAAAGATTGAAATCTTGCCATTTGCAACAACATGGTTGGATCTAAAGGGTATAATGCTAAGTGAAATAGAGAAAGACAAATAACCATATGATCTCACTCACATATGGACTGTAAGAAACAAAATAACTGGACAAAGAAAAAAAGAAACAAACCAAGAAACAGAATCTTAACTATAGAGAACAAACTGATTGTCACCAGAGGGGAAGTGGATGGAGGGATGGGTGAAATAGGTGAAGGGGACCCAGAGTATAGACTTGTTGAATCACTATATTATATGACTAAAATTAATATAACAGCATATATTAACTATACTGGATTTAAAATTTTTAAACTACTTTTAGTAGTTCTCTAAAACAAAAACAGTTAATCAAAAAATGGCTTTCGCTTTCTTTGCAACCTCCTGCTAATTCAGAGGATGACTATCCACTTACATTGAGACTCAAACGAGAGTCAGTTTAAAAAAAAAAAAAAAATTACTGTCATACCTCAGAGATCTTGTGAGTTTGGTTCCTGACCGCTGCAACAAAGCAAATATTGCAATCAAGTGAGCCAAATGAATTTTTTGGTTTCCCAGTGCATATAAAAGTTATGTTTATACTATATTGTAGTCTACTAACTGTGCAATAGCATTCTGTCTAAAAAACAATGTATGTATCTTAATTTAAAAATTCTTTATTGCTAGAAATTGCTAACCATCACCTAAGCTTTCAGCAAGTTGGAACCTTTGCTGGTGGAGGGTTTTGCTTTGATGTTGATGGCTGCTGACTGATCAGGGTAGTCATTGCTAAAGGTGGGGGTGGCTGTGGCAATTTCTTGAAGTAAGACAACAATGAAGTTTGCCACATCGATTGACTCTTCCCTTCATGAATGATTTCCTTGCAGCATGTGATGGTGTTTATCGTATTTTACCCACAGGAGAACTTCTTTGAAAATTGGAGTCAAGTGTCTCAAACCTTGTTGCTCTTTTATCAACTAAGTTTATGTGGTATTCTAAATCTGTTGTTTTCATTTCAACAGTCTTCATGGCATCTTTACCAGGAGGAGATTCCTTCTCGTGAAACCATTTTCTTTGCTCAGCCATAAGAAGCAACTGCTCATCCCCTGATGCTCAGTCCCATCTTCAGGCTTTACTTCTAATTCTAATTCCTGTGCTACTTACACCACACCTGAGTTTCTTCTTCCACTGATGTCTTGAACCTCTCAAAGTCATCCATAGAGGTTGGAATCAACTTTCCAAACTCCTGTTAAAGTGGATATTTTGCACTCTTCCCACCAGTCATGAATGGCATCTAAATGGCATCTAAAATGGCAGATCCTTTCCAGAAGGTTTTCGATTTTCAATCTACTTTGCCCAGATCCATCAGAGCAATCATTGCCTATAAGAAAACTTTAAAGTTGAAAATACTCCTTGATCCATGGGTTGCAGAAAGGGTATTGTGTCAGTAGGCATGAAAACAGCATGAAGATCATTATACATCTTCGTCAGAGCTCCTGGATGACCAGGTGCATTATCAACAAGCAGTAGTAGTTTGAAAAAAATTTTCTGAACAGTAGACTTCAACAGTGGGCTTAAAATTCTCAGTAAACCATGTTGCAAACAGATGTCCTGTCATCCAGGCTTTGTTGTTCCATTTATGGGGCACAGACAAAGTAGAGTTAGCCTAATTCTTAAGGATCCCAGGATTTTCAGAGTGGTAAATGAGCACTGCTTCACCTTAAAGTCACCAGCTGCAACAGCCCCTAACAAGAGAGTCAGCTCTCCTTCAAGAACTTTTGCTTTGCATTTATGACTTGGCTGTTTGGCACAAGAGGCCTAGCTTTCAGCCTATCTCACCTTTCAGCATGCCTTCTCACTAAGCTTAATTCTAGCTTTTGATTTAAAGTGAGACTTGTGACTTTCTCTTTCTCATGAACGCTTAGAGGCCATTGTAGGGTTACATGAGGAGAGGAAGAGAGGCGGGGGAGCAGCTGGCCGGTGGAGAAGTCAGAACACACACACATTTATCATTTAAGTTTGCCATCTTATATGCGTGGTTCATGAAGCCCGAAAACAATGACAATGGTAACATCAAAGATTACTGACCACAGATCATCATAACTAGTATAATAATGAAAAAGTTTGAAATATTCTGAGAATTGTCAAAATGTGACACAGAGACACAAAGTGAGCAAATGCTTTGGAAAAATGGTGTCAATAGACTTGCTTGACATAGGAGCGTCACCAACCTTCAATTTGTAACAAAAAAATGCAATATCTGCAAAGGATAATAAACTAAGTGCAATAAAATGAGGTATATCTATATTTCAGGCCATTAGGTGGTAGAAAGATCATGGAGTTAGTGGCAAACAGACCACTTGACTGTGTTCCTTACAATGCAAATTGTGCAAGTACATAATCTCATTGATTCCCAGTTTGTTTATGTGCAATACAGATTAATATGTTGATTAAATAACATACATAAAGTGCTCTGCATGGAGTTGGTATTTGAGTAAATATTTTAACTAATACTCTTTAATATATTATGTTAGAAACTGGAGTTTTATCTTCACAAAAACAGTACATGTGTTAATAGTGTAAATACTATACAGTAAACCTTTTTCATCCATGGGTTTTAGATCCTTAAGAATTCCAACAGAAAACTGCTGTTGAGGAACTTAAAAGCTTACAACAAAAAAAGTATTCAGTTCTGTCAGTTTTTGCTGTATTTTGTTTTTTTTAATTTAATTTAATTTTATTATTATTATGTTCAATTAACCAGCATATAGTTTTGCTGTATTTTGAAGCCGAGGTGTTCCATATTTTTTATGGAACTGTGATTATTACGTCCTTTTGATAAATCAATCCCATTATCAATAAGCAATCTCTCTCTTTATTCCTGGTAATATTTCTTGTTCCGAAGTCTACTTTGTCTGATACTAAAATAAAGTCCCCTGATTTCTTTTGACTGCTGTTTGCATGATACATCATTTCCCATCCTTTTATTTTTAACTCATCTGCAACTTTAAAGTGGGCCTCTTACAAACAGAGTCTGTAGTTGGGTCTTGCTTTTCAGTCAGTCTGACAATCTGCTTTTTACATGTGATATAATTATGCATACATTTATATATTAAAATATAAATATCAATATGATTTAGTTAAAAACTTACCATCTTTCTAATAGTATTCTAGGTCCCATCTGTTCTTTGCACCTTGTTCTTCCTTTCCTGACTAATTTTGGATTAGATATTTTTTTATATTCCATTTTATCTTTACTATTGGTTTATTAGACTTACCTCTTTGCTTTAACTTTTTTTAATGGTTGCTCAGGATTTGCATTTCTTTTTAACTTATCACATGCTAACCTCGAGTAATTTATCGTAATGCATACTGTAAAAGAGCTTATGGCAGGACACTTGCAATTTTCTCTCCTACCCTTTATGCTATTATTGTCATGCATTTTACTTCTACATGCATTATAAAACCAATTCATTTTTTATTTTTACTCAAAAGAGTGAATTAGCTTTTAAAGATTTTTTTTTTTTTTTTGCATTTATAAACCTCTACCACTTCCAGAACTCTTAATTATTCTGTGAAGGTCTGAATTTTATCTGATACCATTTTTTCTTCTGCCTGAAGAACTGTCCTCTTTTAGTGCAGGTCTGATAGCAATGATTTCTCTTGGCTTTTATTTTGGCTGAAAAAACTTTTTCTTTCATTTTGGAAACATAATTTCTTTGGTTTACAAGTAAGTCTAAGGAATAAGACTCTAGTCTACAAATCTAGCTTATTATAAATGATGATTAAAATAAGCTACCTTATTGAGAAAAATCCTTTTACTAGCAAAAAATGAAAATAAAATTTTCTGGTCAATTTCAAACTAAAAATTGACTTCAAATTTCTTCCCTACCTCCAAAAAATTCTTTTGCTATTGAAACACTTTAGGAATCCATATGGATTTTTTTAATATTTAGACAAAGTGAAGGCAGAATCTTTTCCAAATGAAAGCTTGTTTTTAACCTCAAGAATCTAAATATTACTTATGAATGAATACAGGCTCCTGAAGAAATATGCTTTTTACTTTCCATGGAAGTATTGTGGTGGGAATAATAAAGAATCCCTGAAGATGTTCAAATCCTGATCTTCCAGAATCTATGAATATGTTAGGCTACATGGCAAAGGGGAATTGAGTTTGCAGATGGAATTAATGTTGCTAATTAAATGATTTTGAGATAGAAAGATCATTTTGTATTATTATCTATGTGTGCCCAATGTAATCACAAGGATCCTTATAAGTTGAGGAAGAAGGCAAAAGAAAAAGAACCAGAGAGATGGCTCAATGTTGCTGGCTCTAAAGACTGAGAAATGGGAATACAAGCCAAAGAATGCAGGTGGCTTCTAGAGACTGAAAAAAGAAAGGAAACAGACTCTTTCATAGAGCCTCCAGAAAGGAATGCAGCCCTACAAATACCCTAACTTTAGACCCGTGAGCCTTGTTTCAGATTTTCAATCTCTAAAACTGTAAGATAATAAATTCATTTTGTTTTCAGCTATAGTAATTTGCTTCATCAGCAAAAGGAACTAACACAGATTATGGCACCTGGGAGTAGGATGTTGCTGTATCAAGCAACAAGGATATGGAAGTGACTTTGGAATTGGGCATTGAACAGGGGCTGGAGGAATTCTGAGGTCCATAATAAAAGACAGAGTGCCTCAAATATTCTTTTAATAGAATATGGATGTTAATGATTGTACTAGTTTAGACATAGAAGGATGTGAGGATAGTGTTACTGGAAAATGGAATAAAAGGGATCCTTATTATATAGTGGCAGAAAATTCAACAGAACTATGTGTGCTGTTATGGAAAAAGCAGAACTTGTGATGAACTTGGATATTTAGTTGAGGAGATTTCCAAGCAAAGTGCTGAAGGTACAGTCTGGCTTCTTCTTGCTGCTTATAGTAAAATGTGAAAGAGGTAAGTTGAGGAAAGGACTGTTAAACAAAATGGAACCAGAATATGATGATTTGGGGAATGTTCAGCCTATCCAGATTGCAAAAGGTACAAAAAGTAAGAGATTCAATGTCAGGAAACCATGCTCGGGGCGGGGAAGGGGGGGGGGCGGGGCGGGAACTAAGGATGTGGCTAAACAATGTTTTGATAATACTTAAGAAAAATAAAAAATTCAGAGTAGTCAGTAACATAAAGGGCTCTTTGAAAGGATTGTGCATGTGACTCACAGATCCCCAAAGCCATCTCAGCTGAAGGCAAAAACAGACTGAATTATCTAGGAAAAACTTGTAAAGGAGCCTCTTATCAAAAGAAGTGAACCCACCCCTCCATGACACAGAGAGGTGACTCACAAAGTTCCTGAGAATAATATGCCAACAGAAGCACTACCAACTAGGACTGAAGGATACAAAAGAGGACAAAACAAAAGAAGACCATCAGAGTCCTAAAATTCTACAGGCAACAAAGTTGCTAATAAAACTACTCAGCTGCAAACATATGCTAAGTGTCATTGAAAAGGCAAGGTAACTCATAGGGCAGACCTGAGAAGACAGAGGTCAGAGCTTCAAGCCACGGAGGATTATTCCCAGGTCTTGAAACTAAATGAGGTTTGCCTAGATGGATTTCAAAATTACTTAGGACCAGTGATTTTTTTCCTGTTTACCTTCCATCTTCTCCTCTGTTGACCCAGAATATCTATTAACTGTTATACTCTTAGGATATCCCAAGGGAAAATGATATCAATTGGAAATTTCTCTCCATATCACAGCACAGCCAAAAGTATGCTATTCTAATTATGCTATTAAATAGAAGAAATACAGGCACCTTCAGTCATGGAATAAATAGTATTTTCATAAGGTGGGGTGCCTGGGTGCCTCAGCTGGTTGAGCATCTGACTCTTGGTTTCAGCTCAGGTCATGATCTCAGGGTCCTGAGATCAAGCGTCAGGCTCCCCACTCAGTGGGGGGTCTCCTTGAGATTTCTCTCCCTCTCCCTTTGCCCCTTCCCCTGCTTGCATACACTCTCTCTCTTTCTAAAAATAAATAAATAAATCTTTTTTAAAAATAGTATCTTAATGAGGTACATGTAAAAATATCTAGCAGAATGCCTGTCCATGGCAATTCTTGATAAATGTTTTTTGAAAAATGCTAAATTGGAAAAGCATTAATTTACTACCTTTTAAGTTTCTGTTATTATTAGCTTAAAATATGAGATATACCAAAAATGAATGCACTATAAAAACCCTTAATTTTTTTTTGGAAATGTTATTTACCTAAATTCTCCCTCATAAGTGAGAAGAAAGAAGATATTCTGTTATCAAACCAAGTGACACCTGATTTTGGAGTTCAGGGCATGATAAATGTGCATGTCATATTATTTGTTCTCTATTCTAATTAAATGTGACTTAGGAACTATGCAAACTGCAAAGGCAAAAGCATGATATTTTGAGTTCAATAGACCGATACCCAAGAAAACTATCTGCTTAAATTCTTGTTTCTGTTTTTGTTTCTTATTGCTCTGGCTTTCTTTTTGACAGCTATACTGAGTTATAGTTTCTATATGATAAAATTCTTCTCTTTGAATGCACAATTCAATAGTTTTCCATATATCTACCGAACTGTGAGACCATCACCATAATCTAATTTTAGAATATTTTCATCACTCAAAAGGACACCTCTTACCCATAGCAGCAACTCCCCATTTCTCCTCTCTCCAAGCCCCAGGTAACCAGTAATCTACTGTCTGTCACTATGGATTTGCCTATTTTAAACATTTTATATCAAGGGAATTATGCAGTACATAGATAGTCCTTTGTGACTGAATCTGAATTCTTCTCTTATATATCTTATATTATCAGCTCAAAGTTATTCCTTAAAATAGAAATCAACACCAACACTATATGAATATAAAGATGAAATTATAAAATTTTAAGCATTTCTCAAAATGAGATAGACAAATAGCCAGTATGTACATGAAAAAAATGCCCAACATGCATTAGCTATCAGGAAAATGCAAATAAAAACCACTGTGAGATACCATCTTACACTCACTAGGATAGCTATAATAAAAAAGAGAATAACAAGTGTTGGCAAGAAAATGGAGAAATTGGAACCCTCATACATTGCTAGTGGGAATGTAAAATGGTGCAGCCATATGTCACAATGTGGCAATTTCTCAAATGGTTAAACCTATGATCCAGCAATTCTATTCCAAAGTAAAAATGAAAACATACATAAAAGAGAAATGAAGCTAAGAGAAATGAAAGCATACACAAAAACTTGTACGTGAATGTTCATAATAGCATTATTCATAATAGTCAAAAGCGGATACAACTTAAATGTCCATTAACTGATAAATGAATAAATAAAATGTGGTATATCCACATATTGTAATATTATTTGGTAATAAAAAAAAGAATTACTGACACATGCAACAATTTGGATGAAACTTGGGACCAATGCTAAGAGAAAGGAATCAGTAACAAAGGATCACATATTATATGATTTCACTTATATGAAATATCCAGAACAGGTAAGTCTATGAAGATAGAACATAGATTGGTGGTTGCCTAGGGCCAGGTGGATGTGGGATTCAGGGAGTGATAGTGAAGAGTGTGGGGGTATGAGGTTGCTTTTGGGTAATGAAAATGTTCTAAAATTCTTAAATTGTGGTGATAGATAACTCTGTAAATGTACTAAAAGCCATTAAATTGTATACTTTAGATAGATGAATTATATGCAATGTAAATTGTATCTCAATAAAGCTATTTTAAAAAAGAAAAAAGACTCAGCAAAAGAAAAATGTTTCTTTTCTGGCAATTTTCCCTTCCTGCAGCATATATACATTCCTGATGAACAAAAATAAAAATTATAAAATTTATACTCAGACTCAATATAGGTCAAAATCTCACTGAATAATCAGATATCCAAAATATAATAAGGTATAAATTAATAGCTGTTTCAAATTTTCAGGATATTTCCAACCTTTAAAATAAAATCAGGCTGAAATAAGAAGTCTGCTCACTTCAAGTCTGAATTAGTTCAAAACAAGAAAACATCTATTAGGGAATATTTGGTCAAATCTAGCATTATAGGATCACTGGTCTAGTTTATCTCTAAAAGAGCAGCTGGAAGCAGGATCCCTTTTGTCCCCAAGGAAATCCAATTATTTTGCCAATTTCCAATTTCCTAATATTGTTTGGGACAGCAATATAGCCCATACTTTCTGACTGTAAACTCATAGTCAGATGATTAAATTGTTTTTATAATCTTCATGGAGGGATAGGGATGAGTCTGACTGCCTCTGTTCATCCCCTTTTCTGAAGTTCAAGAAGTCAAAAATGAGAGAAAATCTTTTTTGTCCTTTGGTTACCAAACTATAAAATAGAAGCAGAGCTTTCTGGGAAATAATTCCCTATCTGCCAAATGTAAATTGACAAAATTAGCATCTGTCAATATGTTGACCGGAGATGCTATAAAACATACATTCTTTTATTCAAGTCCAGATATCATTTAAAGCAGTCAGTGTCAATATTAATTTTGTTTTCCACCAGAACTTATTGGGTATTAAAAACAGCTACATGGATTTTGCTAAGTAATCAATGAAATAATAGTGATTTAATTATATCCTCGTGAATTCTAATAATGTTATGGTAAAAAATATGTTGGAGGTTAGGATGAAAGGAATCAGTTGGTAAAGACAGAAAAAGGGCACAATATTTTTAATGCCTAATGCTACTGCAAAGATCAAGACAGATGGTGAGGCTGATGGTTTTCAGTCAACAATTACTGACTCAGAGCCCACAGTGCTGACATAACCCAATAAACAAGACAGATAAAATCCCTGTCCTTAAGGAGATGTTAATTCTAATTTTTATAAAATACTAACACAAATCCTTTTCTCCCTACCTTCTCACTATGCATAATGGATTGTAACCAGGGTAACCACCTCCCAGTCTGAAATTTCATCCAGTGCCACTTAGGAATCATGACATCATGAAGAATAATAAATCTCTTTAGACCAGTACTTAGATATGTGAACAAACTAGATACATTGAACATGGTAACCACCTTTTTAAACCATTCACAAAGCATAGACCTGATTAAAGTATTTCTTCTACTCTACTGTGAGGGAAAATAATAGAAAAGCTGTTTTCATTCCTGAAAGCTCAGACACATGGACTGGTTTTAGAGCCAATGGGAATGTGTAAATGTATATGGGTTTGCTGGGGGTTTCATAGGCAAACAGGTAGGCACCTAAGATTTTGATGAAGTGGAATGAAAATGTCATGATACCGGGAACCAGAAGACTTGCCATATCTTGGGAAGGTCTCAAATCTTTGGGTCTGCATTATCTTGTTCCTTTAGAAAAAGATCTGAACTACAGTCACACTTAGGTCTAAAACTATGAATCCATGATTCACAATGCAAAACCTAAAGCTACTGAACTTGTGATCCAGAAGATAGTCTTCTACACTAAGGAAGGAGTAAACAGTGAGGTAAAAAGTTCAATAGTCTCTAACATACCTTTTTTTCCTCCACTCAGTTCCTTCCCATAACTCGTGTATTTGCCTGATCACAAACAAATTGTGGGAAGTAGAGTACAAGATTTGTATGGGCAGGAGAAGATGAAATGGAGAGGTAAGGGAATTAATGAAGGGGAGAGGGAGTCAGGGAATCCTTAGAAGTTTTCTCAGGTAAGGGAAAGACTGCAGGGTACAACAAGGGGACAGACAGGAATGAAACTATGATAAAGACAGACAAAAGCAATGATATGAAATAAAAAAGGACTGTTCTGATCATAGCTTGCTCACCCCATTTCTTTCTTATTCTCCACCAGAGGACTCTTGTTGAAGATCTATTTAACACCCTGTTGAGGATCTATAGCACCCACTTGAAGACCTACAGTGCCCTATTGCCACTTTTTCCCACACAGCAGGACTTCTAGTGACTATTCTCTACTCTGCTTGCCATCTTCTAAAACATGCCCTTCTAACTAATTAATTCTCAGTAGATATTACTGATTAATTTTATTATCAATCCTCAGAGGTTGTGCAATTTAACAGGCACTGCCTTCACCTAAAGGGTGGTTAGAGGTGGGAAAGACGTTTATTTACAAGGAACTGAAGCCAAGTCCATCGTCCTCCCTCTCCACCTCATTGGCATGCTATACCAAACCACACTGGCGCTAACGTTGCCTGTATTGGTCCTTCCTGTGCTACATTGCCTCCAATGGAGGAGTTCCCAGCACCAGAAGAGGTGTATTAGGGATACTTTTGAAGAAAGAGAGCCTTTTCAGCACCTTTAAACATTCTCTGTAGGCTATCGTCTTCTTGATTTACACATTAGGCTCCTTGAGAAAGCAGACGGCAACATCATTAGCCCTTGCTATAAAACCAAACTGGTAAAACCAAGCAAGTCTGTCATTTCTCTCTCTCTCTCTCTCTGTCTTTCTCGCTCTCTCTCTGTATAAATAAAGGGTTTTAGTTAAACAATCCATCCTTATATTGTTTACTATAGTAAAGTTTTCAAAGTGCTTCCCATTTACCACACTTGTCTTTGAAGATAATCATTTAAGTTAGTTAGAGAGCTGAGAACATCAGATGTGTTGATTTTGCAAGTTAAGAAGTAGTGGCTTAGAGGAAAGTATCTGGATTAAATTGCCTGGGCTTGAATCACACCTCTATCAATACTAATGTGTGACCTCAAATAAGTTATTAACTTCCCTGTTCTTCAATTTGTTTGTCTATAAAAATGGGGGTAAAAATAATACTTACTTGTGAGAGTTCTTCGAGGATCAAATGAATTAATGCAAGAATAGTGCTTAGAACAATGCCTGATACCTGGTAAGCACACAATAAATGGTCATTTTTGTTAATGTCATCATTGTCACCATCATCACCACCACCACCATATTCATCATCATCATTTGGGGTGGTCATTTACTCTAAGAAAATTAATCATATGATTACCAGATCCTCACCTCACTTTGTAGACACATAGATATGATCCTAAGGTTGCTGCTCACTGCTAATGTCATCCCTTTGTCTTCTTTTGCCATAATTGATTTCATGAGTTGTTTCATGAAACTAAATGAACTCAATGAATTATCTTTATCTCCATTAAAAAGAGGAAAGTAGTATCTTAAGCAGCAGCATGCTGAGGAGATGCATGACTTTCTCCCTTTCTGGAGTGTAATATTAAGATATTTCAGGACTATGATTCAGGGATATAGAACATTCAAAATTTTCTAAATATCCTAATATTTGGGCTTCCATTTTTAGTGATAATGTCCTTTATATATGCTCTTATAGTCTTGCATACCATAATGTGCAACGTATTTGTTTTAAGGCTTCAAGCGACTAGGCCCAGAACCTCAGAAAATTTGCTAAGTGTATGACCTTTGGATAGTAAAATAATATCAATAACTCACAATTAGCACCACAATGGTAATGGCACCAATAGAAATGGTCTTATTTAACAAAGTTAGGATTCCAAAAATAAAGCTATCTCAGCCAAATATTTGTATTAGCGATAAAATATCCCTAATTATTGTATGATTGATTTTTAACACAGCTACAAAAGATACAGGTACAAAAACACATATCTCTCATAAAGGGCACGTTAGAGAGTGCATATTTGGTAACATGACCAGGGAAAATTTAGCAGCTCAGTCAAACTATAGATAATGGCCCATAATCTAAACACCTATTACTTCATCAAAGATACTTTTCTGGTATCAGCCCCTTTTCCATTCTTAGCCAACTACCTTTATAAATTAAGCAGGGATTATAATTTCAGAGCCAGGTCTATTTTGTCTATATCTCACAATATTCTTTTGAAAATTGCCTTCTTACTTCCAGTGGACAAATTCATATCCTCTCAGCTAAGGAGAGGTATCCTTAACTTTGATCATCTGTTTTTCTTAACCGCCTTCATTCTCATGTGATTATATAAATCCAAAGCCAGTGCCTCTATATATTAACATTAATGCCTCTGATACTAACTCTCCAGGTACTTTTTAGAAAGACAAATCTTGAACACAGTGCCTTACAATACCTATCAAAAACCAAGAAAAGCAATATTTATTAATATTGCCTGAAGGATGTCAGGAGCCAGTTCCACCAGATACTCTAAAATCTGTCCTTGGATTAAGATAGACCAATTGTACATTGCCCACTTAGACTGAATCATTAATCTGCACGTATTCCCCATCCTCCTTCCTAACTCATTGGCTTATGTTGAGGGATATTCAAAGAAACAACTTTATAAGAATTTTTTTTACCATTAGAATGTTGAAATGGTCATTATTTATTACATGACAAGAAATCTTCATTGGAAGAGGGGCAGGGCAGGGCAGAGAATTTGAGGCAAGCTGCTTAATAAACCATAATCAAAGTAAATTCAAGATGGCAACACTGCTCAATATAGAGGGATTCATGCCCCCAAAGCGAGCCCCCTCTAGCCTTCTTGGGTGAAAAAAAGCATGTCCAATTCAGATTTGTTCCCTGGTCTTGAGAGGCTACCAAATTGGTAACCTCCTTCTATTGGATTCATTCTCTCCCTAGCCTCCAATTTGTCCCCTGGGCTCAGACCATCCTAAAAAATTATCCTGAAGATAGTTTTCCATAAACCCATCATCTTCCCAGCCTCATTTTCTCATCAGTTAAAGTAGGTTCTACTTTTAGATGAAACTGGATTTCTTACCATAATATTAACTTATGTCTGATTCAAATCCCACTGTTAATGGCTCTAAGGCAAATCCAGATTCCCAGAAGCTTTACCGCTCTGTATCTTATATTTGTAACTTTCTTCAATCCAATGCCTTTTTCTGGCTTACCATATCCTTACTTCTTCCTTGAGATCCCACAATAATCAGAGTGTTTGGTGAAAATAAAAGAATGAGTGTGTGTGTGTGTGTGTGTGTGTGTGTGTTTAGGAAAGAATTAATATAGTATTTTTGAGGTTGTTATCTTTAGAATAGTCTGCTTTCAGGATTGGCCCTTGGTTGGCCTCTGGAGACTTGGCTTTTGGGATGTTCCCTATGTTAATAAGGCTGTTTTGCCCACCTTGGGTACTATAACCTGCTGTACCAGCTTGCCTAGACTGATTGTACAAAAAAAATGTGATTAATGGTGAATGCCTGCTTTTCTTTTGGAATTTGGTACTTATGGCTGGCCATGTCAGCACAGAGTACCTACAAGACAAGTCCCAAATAGAAACTCTGGACTGTGAGTCTCAAGCAAGCTTCCCTGGGCCAAAACATTGCAAACATACTGCTGCATTTACTGTTGGCGGAAGGAGCATGTTGGTGTGATCTTAAGAGGGAAATTGTTGGAAGTCTGCACTGGGATTCCTCCAGCCTGCCTGATGTGTCCTTTTCCATTGCTGATCACAGCAATAAAATACAATCCTGAGAACTGCTGACTCTGAGTCTTGTGAGTATTTCTAGTGAATCATCAAACATGTGCATAGTCTTGGGACCCCTGATTTATATATGTAAAAATTTTTAAATAGGCCAAAGAGTTTAATAAACACTTCATGAAAGAAGATATATATATGACAAATAAACACAGGAAAAGTTGTTCAATGTTATCATTCATTAAGGAAGTGCAAATTAAAACTACAATGAGATACCACTATCAGACTGGTTAAAATTAAAAAGACTGACCATATCAAACGTGGTCAAATACCAGCAATGAACAAGTGGAATTTTAAACTTAAAACACAATGTTTACATTTAAACACACATTTACATTAGCACCCCAAAAAAGGGAAATACTTAGGTATAAATCTAACAAGAATGTACAAGACCTATATGTGGACAACTACGAAACTGATGAGAGAAATTAAAAATCTAAATAAATGGAGAGATATTCCAAGATGTTATTCCCAACTTGATCTATAGATTCAATGCAATCCCTGGAGATGAAGAGATGGGACAGAGAATTCCAGGAAGGAGGGTATAACCAAAAGGCACAGGACACTTTTGGGCATGATGAATAATATGTTCACTATCTTCATTGTACTGATGGTTTCACAGGTGTATACATATTACAGAACATATCAAATTTTATGAAATATGCATAGTTTGCTATATGTCAAGGATACATAAAGCTTTTTTTAAAAAAATTACATAACCAATCCTTCCAGGCTCCACTTATAGGCTATTAGCAACACCACCCATCCTAGGTTTCCTATGATAATATATGCAACTTTATTAATAATAATACAAAAGGAGTAGGAAGTAATCTTTGGAATTTTAGCAATAGGTATGATCTAATACCTACCAAGAATGAACATATCTGAAAATTGACTTACATAAAAAAGAGGCAAAGGTTAGAAAGATAAAGACTGGACATATTACAAATTCCTAGTCAAAATTCCACAACATAATCATTAGCTACTATAGGTTATATAAATTCAAACCAGTACTCCAAATTCTGAGGTCTTAGAGCATACAGCTTGTCTAGACACAAACCTCTAAGATCTACAGTATGCATGGCAGTAATCATTGTAATCCCATGCTTCGGGAAAACCACCCAAGTTTAGACATATTCAGAACTTTGATGTCTCCAAAGCACTCTGGGAAATGGTTGATTGCCATTATGCATCCATAAATGAAAGTTTTACAAATTATACGGAGACTGATTTTCGAGTTTAATTACTTTAAAAAGAAATGGAAAAAAAGTAAGCATTTAATTCAAAAATATAGCTGTTATTTCCTTCAATGATCTTACACCTATGAAGAAAATTAGGGTATCATAAAATTCCAAACACTGTAAATACATCCACAGAATAGAATCTACTCTTTTAAGTGGTCATTTCTAGAAATCGACAAGCAAAGTCCTGAATATTTTTGTGACTGATATTTTTGACCGTGGTGATTTCTTACTCAAAACACTAATTATTTTAAATACTTCCAATCAAATGATAAATTATATAAACATTTCTGAACTACCAACATCTGGTCATTTCTCTTCATTAATCCATTAAGGGCACTTTATAAAATAGTTTATGTTCCTCTCTATGAAGCTGATCCTAGTGTCAAATAAACATTCCAAAACCATTTATATATACGCATAGGAAATAAGGCACATTCATCGAAATCATAGCAGTCTTTGTAAGCACAATATTTTTAATTGACAAAATTCAGAGGTGTAAAATAACACATCTCTCTAGGATTGAGCTTAGTTGCTGGATGACTGAGACTTGACTAAGTCAATCCCAAGTTTTTTCCCCCTCGGTCACTTCAAAGTTTTTCTTAGTCAATTGAGAGATAAACTCAGTCAATTCCAAATTGGTTTTCTCTTTTCCTCCAGGGTATCCAGCCATGGGAAGGGGATGAAGATGTTTGGAGTTAAGCTAGTGGCTAGCCCCCTGCATGATTATTCCTCCACTCCAGCATCTTCTGAGGGTCTGCTGCGGCCACCTGCTCTGTACCACCTAGCCCAACCCACTTCCTCCCTGGCATCCCCTCACCACAACCAAGAGAACTCTTCAGGAGCCACTGGCTTCTAAATAAATCTTGTCCCCTTTTGAGGGCCAAATATTCCGCCATCTTGATTATATCGATGCTTGGCAGTGTCACCAGGCAGTGTTCATGGTCATTTTCCCAGACCCAAAGACAAAGGCAAGTGAAGTCCTCCAGGATCATACCCCCAAACATCTCTTTATCTGGTGAGTGGAAGGGGGCCTGGAGAATTCTATTGTCTCCCTGAGATTCCTAGCCTCGAAAAACTTCCAAGACTTACTCTCTCACTTACTTTGAAACTTCCTCCCACTCCCTTCCCCAGGCACTGAGAGCTCCCATCTAATCCATTAGACATGATATATAATAAAAGTTATTTTCCTAATGTCATCTGTAGACAAAGGATTCAAGAAACAATACTTGCAAACAAAATGGACACAGTCTGAATGATTTCTACCTTAATCAAAACACATTCAGAGCAAGCGCCTGATGCATTTTGCCATCAATCTTAAAAACCACTACAAAAAATGATAATTGCACATATATTTCTCTAAAAGGAAAAGTCATAACCTCTCAGTAACTTCCATCAAATTTAACTTTCCTAGATAAAAATGTAAACACTATTTTTCTTTCTTTCCACACAGTGTCTCATACGTTGTAACTCCTCCATAAATGATTCCTAGATAAATAACTTTCTCTTACAGAAATTTTTTCCAAATAATTTGTCATGGTGTTCTATTCAGAACCTGTACAAACAATAAATCAGTTTTTGATAGCGTCACCACCATATCTAACTATTTTTAGTTTGGGGTCGTATTAGATGCAAAACAGCTTGGTCCTTCCTGGTAAACAATGCCATTGGTGATTAGATGTATACTCATTTTGTTTAGAACTTGAATCAAAATGAAAGACTGAGCATTTCCCAAAAAAGCGTGTTTCCAAAAAGGTGTTTCCAAAAAAGGGAGAAATGGAGAAGGGAAGGTTCTGCTGTGATCCTAAAAATATAAGTGCTTTAGGAGGAACTTTTTTTTTTTTTTTTCATTTTACTGCAATAGAAGCTATTTTGCCACGTTACTTACATGGCCAAAATTATAGGCATCATGAATTGGAATCAACTGGGTGCCAAATGAGGTACTTATGCCCACTTTCTTATTCATGGTGGCCTTAGGGACTATAATCCTTTCATTAGCTGTTTAATTGTCCTGGGAACATCCTGAGTCAATATTTTTATTTCCTGTTTTCACCTGCCAGTGCTGAACATTTTTCTCCATTTTCTGAACATACAACTAAATTTAACATGGTAGTTATGACAAAACAGTCAGGAAGCTGCCCAGGCCAAATGAAATGGAAAACTTGAACAATGTAAAAAATGCCTTTCTGTTTTGAAAGAAGTCTTGAAGTTCTGAAGACCCTTCCTCACCATACCTGGAATTTCATTGTGATGCCACAACTGACCTGAAAAATTGCCAAACTTCTACAGAGTTAAAATCTAAATCATTGTGATTCTGTATTATAAGAATAAGGTAAAACATTTTACACATTAATTTTGATTAAAAAATTATACAACATTTTTTACTTCAGCTTACTGCAAGCAATAGATACCAGCTAAACTTTAAATGAAGTTCTTTTAAGTTACAGATTCCTAAAACTTATTTTCACACAAAGAATCTTTGAAATTTTTTACAGCTCATTTTAGCGTCTTTTTAAGATCTAACACCCCAGTAGACTCAGGAAGAGATATTAAGCTATCATATATACATTATCTCTCAGTAAATTATTTTTTTTTTACCAATTAAACAAGATGTGGCTCTTTCTATCTGAAAATGAAACTTTGCTATCATAACCTAGATATGAGATATATTGGTTTTCATAATCCATTTTGCAATTCTTCTTTCCTCTTTTCAAACAAATAGATTTCATAAAATACATGCACAGAAGTGAGCAATCTGCTCGTTTTATATAATCTATCAGAATATCAACCAAAAAGTGTGTCTACAGTGCATTGGGAATCCAAACTTGTCAGGATTAAGTATAGCATAAGAGTAAATAGGTCTACCTTTTTAAAATATGCATGGTATAATCGGGCTTGATTTCCCAGGCAGAGTAGTTAGAAGAAAAGAGAAATGAGCAGCTGGTTCAAGGGGAGATGGAGGTTTGGGAGGGATGACACATGGGAGTCCCTCCTGGAGTAGACTGAGCACAATGGCAATGAAGGAGAAAATACAAGTATAACTTGCCAATTGTATAGCAGAGGATTTGGAATCATTGTGGCAAATGGACCTTCAATTCCCAGAGGCATCTAGAGCCAAAAATTTCTAACACTCGAACTGTGACAGGCTCTCTTCAATTGCCGGATTTCATTAGACCCAATTCTCATCTACAGCTGTCGCCTGTGTGTGTGCACGTGCATGTATGTACGCTTTTCTTAAACTGTTACTCAATTTGAATACAAGATACCTTGGTCTAGTGGCCATTTACGTATCTGAAATAACTTCACAGTACAGTAGAAAACTGAGAAATTACCCAAATATTGCAATATTTTAGGGCTTTCAACATTGTTTCTATGTAATATAGGCATACCCCATTTTATTATGTTTTGTTTTACTGTGCTTTGCTTTATTGTACTCCACAGATATTGTGTGTTTTATGAACTGAAGTTTCAAGACTTTAAGGGAGGAAGTAATTCAGATGTGATGGAAACAGCAAGAGAGCTAGAATTAGAAGTGGAACCTGCAGATGGGACTGAATTGCTGCAGTCTCATGCTCAAATTTGATGGGATGGGCAGTTGCTTCTCATGACTGAGCAAAGAAAGTGGTTTCTTGAAATAAAATCTATTCCTGGTGAAGATGCTGTGAATGTTGTTGAAATGACAACAAAGGATTCAAAGAGTGTTACATAAATGGAGATGATAAAGCAGAGCTAGGGTTTGAGAGGATTGACTCCACTTTCGAAAGAAGTTCTACTGCGGGTCAAATGTGGTCAAACAGCATCACATGCTTCACAGGAATCATCCACAAAGAAAAAGAGCCAATTGATGTGGCAAACTTCATTGTTGTCTTATTTTCAGAAATTGCCACAGCCACCCCCACCTTCAGCAACCACCACCCTGATCAGTCATCAGCCATCAACATCGAGGCAAGACCCTCCACCAACAAAAAGATTATGACTCACTGAAGACTCAGGTGATGGTTAGCATTTTTAGCAACAAAGTATTTTTTTAATGAAGGTATGGACATTGTTGTTTTTAGACATAATGCTATTGCAGAATTACCAAACTACAATATCATATAACTTTTCATTTGACTCACTTTGTTGTGGTATCTGCTTTATTACAGTGGTCTGGAACCCAACCCACGATATCTTTGAGGTGTGCCTGGACATTTATAAATGCTCTGCACACAGTAATGAATACATACTCATGAAAGGATTTCTCTGCTACTGAAACAGGTTCACCCTCACAAGAATAATTTAGCTAATGGTTATTAAGTACCACAAGATGTCCAACATTGTTCTAAGTGTTCTACACATATAGTCTCTTAATCCTGACAACCACCCTCTAAACTGATCTTATTATTATCCCCAGAGAGCACAGAAAGGTGAAGCATTGTGTTCAAGGTCAGCCTGCTAGTAAATGGTAAAGCCAGCATTCAATCCCAAGCAGTCTGGCTCTGGGATACATACTCTTATCACAGCACAACATAACATCTCATTCGATCTAGTTATAGAGACACTATTATATCAACTTCTAAGTGGAGAAATTTAGACTCAATGGGCTTAAGTAACAAGTTTTCTTTGCTAATATGTGATAGACACTGTGAGTCAAGCCTAATCTTTATGATTCCAAAATCCATGCTCATGACCACTCATGAGCTCATAAAACCACTATAGCCTCCTAAATACAGGACTACTGGGTAAAATGTGAAAGTTACCAGGACCATCCAACACAACAGAAGCAAAAGTAAACAAGTTACAGAAGGGGCCTGATTCTACCATCTCACTCAGATGGTTTGCCCCTAGAAAGGACCAGTATTTCCACAACACTAACCACAGGACAGTGGTCCCAGGCTAAACGTTCCATTTGGACCAGAGCTACTATTGTCAAGACTAGAGATGGCCTTTGTTTTCCTGATCTTTACAAACCTGTGTAGCAGTTTCTCTCCCTCTGGAAGTGGCCACATGGCTAGCCAGAAGAAAATTCAATCCAGAGCCAGAACTGGATTCAAAATGGAATTGCCCACAAGTCTGAGTCAGGAATTATGTCCCCACATTGTTATCTAATCCTTAGAGAGAGAAGCCAGTGGTACAAAGGAAGAGAGAAGCAGACCATAGATGAGAAGGCCTTTGTCAGTGAAAGCCTGTTCCTCCTAGATGAGCGTTCTGGATTTCAGAGTGCTGCTTCCTGCTGAGCTTAGATGAGCTCGGCCTCTGCCCCTGCACAAATGAGTAAGGGAATTTTGAACTCAAACATGAAAGCACAGCAGCAGGCCACAGAGTTCACAGCTCAGACCTGCTGGGAGCCCCAGCCAGTTCATACACCATATGTGCTCTGCTTATCCATCTGGTTTAATGGACAAGGCCAAACAAAGTAGTGAAAACAAATGGCAAAGTCTTTTGCCCTGGCCTTGAAGTGCACACTGACCTCACCTTGCAGAGTTTTTATTTAAATCATTTGGATTACAAGTAGTTTGACATAAAGTATAAAAGCCCAAGTGATGCAAAGCTTTAAAACGGAAAGAAAAGTTCCAAAGTTACAGCTGATTAACATCTAATCACCTTATTTGGATTGTTCCATTTACCAATATTATTCCATAAAGCAAAACCTGAAATTCAGTGAAACTATGGAAATATGTAGCTTAATCACATGTGAAACCAAACCAAAAGCAGTCACAATTTATATAACCACTACAAAAGGCTCTGCACTATTAAATTAGTTCTTAGACTGAGGATCAGACTTACCTACTAAGTGAAAGTCAAAACCGTACATTTTAATGTAGTAAGAATCCACAGTCTCTGAAAGGTTATTATTCCACATCTTAATTGTGCCTTACGTAATTTCTACTTTGATTAACTTTGGGTGACTTTCTGAAATGAATATACTCCTATGGCTGACACTTTCATGGAACTATATATATTTTTAAAGTTAATTTCAATAGACAAAATATTAGCCTTGGTCTATATCCAGTTTTTCAGTCTCAGCACTATTGACATTTTAGACCAGATTAAGTCTTTGTTGTGGGGAACTATCTTGTGCATTGTAGGACATTAAGCAGTAACTCTGGCCTCTACCCACTAGATAACCTTTAGCACTTCCCCCATTTGTGAAAACCCAAAATGTCTCCAGGCACTGTTATATGTCCCTGAGGGGCAAGTCAAAATCATGCTTGTTTGACAACTACTGATCTTATAATACTGAGGATAAGTTTTGAATAATGATCAACCCCTTCACATTTATACACAATTGTTCAGTAATTGCTATTGCTTGATACTAATGGTTCAAGGTAATTTCTAGTTCTATTATGGATTTTTCTTTAATCCAAGTTAATTATTTGTCTTCTAAGTTCATAAAAATTATGTTATCATGGTTTTGCCTATCTGAGTATCATGAAAACCCAATCATACACAAAATTCTGTGTATTATACAATGGAATGGAATAAACAATATACATACAAACAGGTGCTGTGCAACTAAATATTGAAGTTCTTAAAAATCTGAATTTTCTGATTTGTTCCTAAATCACTGGTAAGTCTTTGGATTTCACTCAAGAACAATATGGGTTCTTCCATCAAGCCTAATAAAGTCTACAAAGATTCAAAATGTGTGTAAATTGATGTAATTTAAAAAGTATATGTAATGTCAAAACATTAGGTTAATAAATTAGGTCTTTTAAAACCTGTTGTTTTTGTCTCTCCCACTATATTGGGCTTGATGGAAGATATTAACATGAATGAGGCCAACATGAGCCTTTGCTTGAAAAGGCATGTCAATCATAAAGGTGGAAAAAAAGAGGAAAAATAAATTACTGCCAATATTTGGTATTAAGATATGGTTTCTACATGATAGATAGATATGAAGGGGAAACTTTTGAGGGAAGCATCAAGCCAGTAAAGGGTGTATTAAGACAAAGAATAATTAGTCTGGATTATGGAATTGTAGGCTATATGCAAAGCAAGTAGCTGCTGGAGTTAGAGAAAGATTATATGATAATAAATGAGAAATAAGAATAAAAAATAGTTGAAACCAGATTAATAGAAGGCCTTGCATGTCAGATTAATGAGACTGGCTTATTCTATAATCAATAGGGAGCCATTGAAGAAAATGGATCAAAAAGATCAGAGTTAAATGTTAAAAAGATGTGCTTTTTCTATATCTCAAACATGGCCTCCATCTTCCTCCTACATCTAAACTACTTGGCCATCATCACCTATAGGTGGGACCTGGTCACCTAAGGAACTCGTGTCTGATTCTGAGACCTAAGATCAACTTACTTTTATGACTTATCTCCTTCTTAGTTTGTGCTCTAGGGCTAATAACTGGTTGTCTTATTTTTAATACTCTGTCCACCTCATTCTCAATTCTAGTAATTAGTCCCTGACTTTTGTCTTTTGTTGATAGCCCTACTGACACCTTAGAACACATTGGAGTAAAAACTGATCCCTGAAACAACCCTCATCCACCACAGGAAGTAAAATCCAACCTGCTATGGCTAGGGCCTGCTATGGCAGACATGACTTCTCTCCTAATGCCTGGGACATCTTCCAGTGCTGTTTTATATGGCTTCCATGTGGTCATGCTCTTCCTGCTTCTGGGCCATTTGAGTTACTCTGGGTTGGCTCTCTTTGATACTCAGTGGCTGCCATCAAATGGCCCCCTGTTACCTTGCTCTATAGACATTGAGTTTCATGAGACTCTTCTCCTACTCCCTGTACCACCCAAGTGGGTAGGTTTATTCCAGGTCCACTGCCAACTCTACTTTGCTTCACTGAGATTAACCCTCCATGCACACCTGGGGTCTGTGATGACAGATAACTGGCAGGCAGGAAGGATAGATGGGAGAAGACAGCAAAGCAGCAAGAAGACTAGTAAGGAAGCTCTGAGCAGTACTGAGGGTGGCCTGAACAATTTTAGTAATGTTCCTAATGATAGCTAGAAAAATATGTTTTAATGCAAAACAAACTAGTTTTATAATGTGTTTTTCATGAAAACATCTTTGTCACAATTAAATATGATACATAAAATCATCCTTTTGCTATTCTTACTGTTCTTACTAAAACTTACTATTTTAACCTAGGACCGTTTTTTATAAACCTCTTATAGCATCATTTTACTTAAATCATTAATCTTTTTTTTTTCAGATGTTACATTTCTTTTAAATAATGGCAAAGATGTCAAATCAAATTAGCTTCACCATTTCAAAACTGAAAAGCTCCAGTGAGCAAAGATGAATTTTTATGGCAAATTGGTTAATAAAGTGTTGTCTTATGAGAACTGGACCTTAAACTGGAAAAGTTACTCTTAATGTTTAACTTCTGCAATCTGAATTCTTCCTGCCATCACTGAAAATGTTTCCTGGTCTAACCACAACACACCACACTACACACACTGGAATTACTTCTTTACTCCTGTATTTAATTTAAAGCAAACACAAACAATTCTCATCAAAATACTAGCCAATAAGACCCAACAGTACATTAAAAGGATTATTCACCACGACCAAGTGGGACTTATTCCTCGGCTGCAAGGTTGGTTCAACATCTGCAAATCAATCAATGTGATACAATACATTAATAAAAGAAAGAACAAGGGGCACCTGGGTGCCTCAGTCGTTAATCGTCTGCCTTCGGCTCAGGTCATGATCTCAGGGTCCTGGGATCGAGCCCCGCATCGGGCTCCCTGCTCCGCGGGAAGCCTGCTTCTCCCTCTCCCACTCCCCTTGCTTGTGTTCCCTCTCTCACTGTGTCTCTCTCTGTCAAATAAATAAATAAAATCTTTTTTAAAAAAAAAGAACAAGAACCATATGATCCTCTTAATAGATGCAGAAAAAGCATTTAACAAAGTACAGTATCCTTTCTTGATTAAAACACTTCAGAGTGCAGGGATAGAGGGTACATACCTCAATATCATAAAAGCCATCTATGAAAAACCCACAGCGAATATCATTCTCAATGGGGAAAAACTGAGAGCTTTCCCCCTAAGGTCAGGAACATGGCAGGGATGTCCACTATCACCACTGCTATTCAACATAGTACTAGAAGTCCTAGCCACAGCAATCAGACAACAAAAAGAAATAAAAGGCATCCGAATCAACAAAGAAGTCAAACTCTCACTCTTTAC
>NC_138376.1:59625363-59646999 GCF_054177405.1 Leptonychotes weddellii | reverse complement strand
CGAAATAAGTCAATCAGAGAAAGATATGTATCATATGATCTCACTGATATGAGGAATTCTTAATCTCAGGAAACAAACTGAGGGTTGCTGAAGTGGTGAGGGGTGGGAGGGATGGGGTGGCTGGGTGATGGATATTGGGGAGGGTACGTGCTATGGTGAGCGCTGTGAATTGTGTAAGACTGAAGAATCACAGACCTGGGTCGCCTGGGTGGCTCAGTTGGTTAAGCGACTGCCTTCGGCTCAGGTCATGATCCTGGAGTCCTGGGATCGAGTCCCACATCGGGCTCCCTGCTCGGCAGGGGGTCTGCTTCTCCCTCTGCCCTCTTCCCTCTCGTGCTCTCTGTCTCTCATTCTCTCTCTCTCAAATAAATAAATAAAATCTTTAAAAAAAATTAAAAAAATAAAAAAATAAAAAGAATCACAGACCTGTACCTCTGAAACAAATAATACATTATATGTTTTGGGGTTTTTTTTAAATATTTTATTTATTTATTTGACAGAGAGAGATACAGCGAGAGGGGAAACACAAGCAGGGGGCACGGGAGAGGGAGAAGCAGGCTTCCCGCCAAGTAGGGAGCCTGATGTGGGGCTCGATCCCAGGACCCTGGTATCATGACCTGAGCCAAAGGCAGCTGCTTAACTGACTGAGCCACCCAGGTGCCCCAATACATTATATGTTAAAAAAAAAAAAAAAGAAGAAGAAGAAGAAGATAGTAGGAAGGGAAAAATGAAGAGGGGGAAATCAGAGGGGGAAATGAACCATGAGAGACTATGGACTCTGAGAAACAAACTGAGGGTTCTAGGGGGGAGGGGCATGGGGGGAGGGTTAGCCTGGTGATGGGTATTAAAGAGGGCACGTATTGAATGGAGCACTGGGTGTTAATACACAAACAATGAATCATGGAACACTACATCAAAAACTAATGATGTAATGTATGGTGATTAACATAACATAATAAACTAAAATTTAAAAAAAAAGCAATATAGGGTCTGTAAGATCCAATAAATATGATATATTTAATATTATGGCTTTCATTCAGTATCGATTTGTACATTAATAAATATTTCAAGTTTTCAGCATCTCAAAAAAAAAAAAAAACAAATAAACACAACAAATAAAAAATATGGCTCTGCTAAAAGAATCCAGCTTATTTCTATCATTAGGTATCATTATTTTATTTCAACCTCAGCAATTATATTTTCTTACCATTTAGCCAGACTGTAGTGGCTCCCAATGTTGACTTTCCACACAAACAAACCAAAAAAATGCTTATAAATTAATGTAAACAAAGTGCTTAAAACAGTGCCTGAAATAGTACCTTATACAGTAAGAGCGTAAGAGCTATATAAGTGCCTACTGTTATTATTAACAACCCCTGGACTCCACTGAAAACCAACTAATCTAATCCATGGAGTGTAAGTGATGCCATCAGAGTACCTAGGCTCACACAACTGGTACTTCTTCAAAACCTTCCCTGTGATTCCAGTGAGCAACCAATGCTGAGAACCAGTTAGGTTAACCAAGTACCAATGAAACAAATTCCATGGCTTAAATCTCAGAATAGGTGACCAGTCCCATTCTCTGTCCCATTGATAAGAAAAGAATCTATCATTTGCCAGCATTGTGCATGTCAAAGAAGACATAACAAATGAATAAGACAATCTCTAGTCTCAAGCCACTAGCAATCAGTTAGGTGAAACAGACCACAGCTAAATAAATATAGAGCAATTCTTTAAGGGTAAGAATAGTGATATTAACTAAGACTGTGAGTCAGACGAAGAAGGGATAAAGCCAATTCTGATCGGATAAAGCCAGGAAGGCTCCCAGAAAAAGAGAAGCTTGAGCTGACCCTTAAAAGATGAATGAGATTGTGTGTTAAGTGGAAGGAAGGGAAAGATATACCAGACAGAAGGCTACGTCTAAAATGTATGGAGAACAGAATAGCCTACAGTGTTCAAGGACCTATGAAGAAGTCAAAGAATTGAAGCAGAAGAACTGAAGGTGAGGCTGGACAGATCGGAAGGGCCTATAAAACCAGGCCAAACTAGTATGACTTTTCACTATAGGTAAAAGAGAGTTAAGGAGGAGGGGCTTTTAGAAAACAGTAACAGTAACATAATTATATCTACAACTTATATGTCTTCTGTCTTCATGTATCAAGGGCAGGAATAACCTACACATTAGACTTAGGCTCTCACATGGTCAGGCTGACATGTTCAGTTGAAACCAGCTTTTCTGGTGCTTTATTTCTAGGTGCTTTCCACCTAGTTCTCTTGAGGAATAAAGAGAAGATATTTTAGAAATTAAAATTTTAATCATACACCAAACTAAGAGAAGAAAGTTGTTGTAAAGTTTCCTTTCCCTTTGTACTTTCCACAGGAGCAAACAAGGGAGATTTTGGTGCATTGTTTTTTTTTGTTTTGTTTTGGCTTGGCTTGGTTTTTTGGAGTGGAAGTTTCTACATTAAATTCATTCAAGATTTTATATAAAATTGTACTGCAAAAAAAAAATGAGAAGAGAAAGTGTGAAGCTTATAGATGAAAGAAAATGACTCTCAAAAGACCTACATTTAGGGAAGGATATCTTGAAATTACATGTTTCTTAGCAGAATCTTTTAACAGAGCTTTCTTTCAAAATAAGACTACACATAAGAATTGGTTTATTTAAGGTGGGGGAAGTATCACTTAAATAAATAACATTGGCAAATATTGATTGTGGGCCTACTATATGATTAGTACTGAGCTCATTATCCTCATACAAGTACGTCAGTACTATTTGTAAAGTCTGGTTTATAAGTGAGGATCCTGAGAAATAATACTGTTATTACAATAAGGGTCAAAAACTGTCAAGGGTCTGATATTTTATCATACTTGGAAGCTAACAAGCTACCTGCCATAGTTTCATGAATGCTTGCAAAAGGCATGAAACTCCTGAGTCAGAGACAAAGGACTTATTCATAGCCCTAGTCATAGCCAGAGTATCACCATTTTCTTTTGCCAAGTTCCTGAATCCTAATTCCCACAGAGCAAACACAAAGAGGGTCAGGTAACACCTGCACATGCAAAGATTGAGTTAGAGGAATTTTGTAATGTGTTACAGGAATTTTTACAGTTTGTGTTATTGGAATTTTTATAATGGACACTACACATGCTTGCCCTTTGCTCCATAAGGAGACACTTTCTCTATCTTCAAAAGTTATTCACTATACAAACATGCTTGAAACAAATTCTGAAACAGAAGCCGTCAGTGCCTCTGCTTGAAAGATGGGAAGACACAGAAGAGAACAATGGAGAATTATCTCCCAGCAATAAGTTGCCCATGTTCACATAATTAGTGAAGGATAGAACCACAATCTGAACCTAAGTCCATCTCATTTGAGCAACAGAGCTCTATACTAAAGTATCAGGAAGCAAGGCATGAAGGATAACTCGAGTTTTGTGGCACTTGAGAATATAGATCTAGTCATTTTAGAAGAGGATGAACCAAAAAGACTCACAAAGAGCTTCAACTATCAACATTGGTTAAGAATGTCTCTTTACTCCTGTGGCATCTGGGTGGCTCAGTTGGTTGAGCAACCAACTCTTGATATCTGCCCAGGTCTTGATCTCAGGTTCATGAGTTTAAGCCCTGTATTGGGTTCCATGCTGGGTGTGGAGCCTACATTAAAAAAAAAAAGAAGAAGAAGAAGGAGGAAGAGGAGGAAAAAAAAAAGAAATGTGGACCAAGAGTGTCTCTTTTCTAAAGGTAGGAAAATGAAAAAAAATGTCATAGATTTCCTTATGCAGTGAGGAAAGTTTGAAAGACATAGTGAGCATAACAGTGCCAAGAAAAAAAAAAACAACACCCTACGATATTCTTGGATGTTGTCTCTAGATGTTGAGTTTTAATGCTAGCCTGACTTAAACAGTAGATGAAAAATATTTAAATACCATTTCAATAGTATACCATTTTCCCACCATACATGTAACAGGCTCTTTTCTGTTCGGGAGATATTAAAGTATGAAAAACACGATCATAATTTATGTCTTCCTTCAGTCTAAGGACTCAGAGAATTTCTTATTTTATATCCAGAGGTGAACACAATTATTGTTTTAAATACAACAAAAGCCCACATCTGCTGTTACGCAAGCTCCTTCTGGCTGCACCAGGGACTGTAAACGTGCATGCAAAGCCACACCCTCTCCTAGCTTAAACACATCTGGCATTCCTGTCAGTCTTGTCCTTGTCCTAAGTAGCCACTGAGGAGCTCACTGTGGAGACCACGTTGCTGTAGTTTGGGATCTAAGTCAATGAAAATTCCTACTTCCCTACCAATGACTATGTGTATGGAGACCCAGACTGTGAGATAATGATGAATGGGTCTCCACCTGTTTCATACCCATACCTAATGTTTTGATCATTGCAATGTCCCCTGCTAAAGGTAAATACTGTTTGCTGACCTCTTTGAACAGCAGTGCTGACTTGGAAAAGGCAAAAAGTTTCATCTGATCTTGACATGTAAACACTCAGGGTAAGCCTCAGCAGGAATGCTAGCTTTAAGAGTCTTAGACAAGGCTACACCATGGCCAAAGACTCATTTCTGCACACTGCAAAGGCCAATTTCCTGTTTTGTGCTCTGTATGTAGCCATCCTCAACAAATGAGAACTGCTGGAGATCCCTTTCTGTTTCCGAGAAACAAAGTGTTAAGTCTGACACGGGTCAGTAAAATCATTTTTTGCTTTAGAGCATGCCCAAGAAGAGGAGGAGATTAATTCTCTCTTCCAGGATTTGAAATTTGTCCTGAATCCATGGCCCATGCAGATGCTGGTATGCTTCTTGGTATTTGGGGATTTCTTGCTGATGAATATAATACAGCCAAAGCCTTGCTTGGCTGCAAAGAGAAACCAGAGAAAAATAAAGATTTGCTTTCGTTGGTAACATATTGTGGGGTCAGGATGTTGTTCTAGTGACTCACTTGAAAAAAAAAAAAAAAAAACAACGTGGTAGGAAAACTAAATTCAACCCCATGACAAAGTGCTATGGCTTTTGTTTAACAATAATTCCAGCTAACTCATTAGCCAGGATACTTTTTATATAGGCTGGGTCTACATGATTTCAAAATATCCAGTACATTTAATTCTAAAATTTTCCTCAGTGAGCCATTTTGCTTATAAAATGTTAAACCTGAACTGAACTAATTTGGACAAATAATATATGGAACATACACAGTGAGTGACCAATTATTTGATTGATTAAACGTGGCCTGAAATTTTGCAGTGCTTTGGTGTTTTAGGGACAGATTCATAGACCTCACTGCTCCTAGAGCCTACTACCCTATTATCATCTCTGCTTCCTGGCTTCTAAGTTACAAAATATATTTCTCTGGAAGCCTGGGTGGTTCAGTCTGTTGAGCATCTGACTCTTGGCTTCCACTCAGGTCCTGATTTTGGGGTCGTGGGATCAAGCCCCGCATAGGGCTCTGCACTCAGCAGGGAGTCTGCTGGAGATTTTCTCTCTCTGCCCCTCCCCCCACTAATGCTCTTTCTCTCTCTCTCTCTCTAAAATAAATAAATAAATCTTAAAAAAAAAAAGAAAGAAAGAAAAATAGGGCGCCTGGGTGGCTCAATCGGTTAAGCATCTGCCTTCGGCTCAGGTCATGATCCTGGGGTCCTGGAATCGAGTCCTGCATTGGGCTCCCTGCTCAGCAGGGAGTCTGCTTCTCCCTCTACCCCTGCCCCCTGCTTGTGATCTCTCTCTCACTCTCTCAAATAAATAAATAAAATCTTTAAGAAAAAAAGAAAGAAAATATATTTCTCAACTAGAATAGGTCCATTGTCATTGCGGTGGAGGAGGAGAAGGGTGGGAGGATATAACAGACCATCTCAGGTCCCTGCCTTCCATATTTGAGGCCTTCCGTCAAGCACTTAGTATTTTTTACACCCCTTTATTTAAGTCTTTTCATAGTTGGGAGTTTTTTATTTATATTAATGATTCTTCCATAACCATAATTCATGCTGTATGCATCCCCATCCGTCATATTTCCCACCAGTTACCTTCATGTGGAATAGCATTTTCTTCCAGCTTCACTTCTCAAATATTATCCATACTTTGACCTCCAGCTCAAAACTATCTCTTCTATAAAAACAAGCATGAATTCCCTCTTCTATCATGCAATGAGGCCCCTGGTTACAAACTAAACTATGTTTATGGCTTTCTATAGCATGCTCTGCTTTGTATTATAATTCTTGCATCCATGTCTGCATCACCACTAAATTGTTGGCTCCTTGAGCACTGCACTTCTGTTTACCCACAGGGAGCCCATTTTTCTTCCATTTCATATCTCTATACCAAGCTCAGTTATTCGCCTAGAGTAGGAAGTAAAAAATATTTTTTTTAATTTAATGATGCCCACATCCTCCAAATAAATATACCAAATGACAAAGTGGTGGGAGATTGGGTTGGTGGGGGGAGAATAACAGGGAGGGGAAGGAGGAAGAGGAGAGTGAAGACAATGTCAAATTGGAAATCCCACCTGATTTAACATCTAATACATAATTATTCATATTGGCAACTATCATGAGGACAAACCCAGACACAATTGCTCTGCATTTTAAAATGTCTGATTTTTCCTTTAGTATATTAATACTTACACACAAACAACATTTACTTTCCTCCTGATTGAAACATGAACATTTCCACTTGGCTTTCTTTTGAACAAACAGCTTCAAGAACAAACCAATTCTGATAATAAAGTAATCTCACTTCCCCTGACCAACAACCCCATCCTTTGTTTCAAAACAATAATTTGATGCCTAAATACTGCCTTCCCGCAAGGCAATGGAAGAAGAAGACTAGAGCCAGTGAATGTTAATACGTAACAGCATCACCAGTGAAATACAACTCCCATCAGTATGGAAATGACTCTGAGTGGGTGGTTGCTGCCACAAAGGAAAAGTACATACTCAGGAATGAACTACCTGTAACATAGGAGTGAGAATTTCTTCATAATGTGCTTAAAGAGGTAATCCTATCCTAAATGCATTTTTAAATAAGAGTCAGTATTCTTGGGGAATTCAGGAAGCAGATATTTTTCAGAGTTAGTGACTGACCCACAGGGAATTTTATTTTAAATTTTGGGAATGTTCAGTATTCATGCTTCCTCATCTATATTGATAATTGACACTCTTTCAAATGTATTGCCTGGGGGGGTTGATGGTTCTTTTTTTTTAATAGAGATTTAAACAACCCTACCATTTTTATTTGGTTTGATTATTAAAAACAGAATCTAGGGATTTTACACTATGTATCACAAATTGTGAACCTTTGCTCTCTGCTAATACCGTACTTGAGATTTCTAACACTTAGCAATTTTCTAAAATTGTGGTTGAGATCATCTTAGAGAGACCTACATTTATATTTTCCCCTTGTGATGCAAAATCAATACTTTACTGGCTGAGAAAGAGTGAGGCACTCCATTCATGTTAGACTGCTGAGTGAAAATGCAAACAAGTAGGCAGCAAATCTTTGCATGTTATGGAAACACAGAAGCTAAAAAAAAGTCTTGCTGATTGCTGACTTGCTTGCTGGAAATATTAAATTTGTCCAGTTTTCAGTTTTTAAAAATCTCAGCTTTCTGTGCTTGTTTTTATGAAGAGTTTCATCAAGAGCATGCATAATTACCAGAGGAAAATCTATAGTATTCTTGCAACACTTCACACAAGACTTTCCATCTAACTTTCCACATGTTTCTGCAAAGTCAAATCATTTTTCTTTTTATATTTCTCTTTTTTTTGGCCAATAGTAATAATACGATCAAATAAATAACCTGCAGCATGTGTCAGTGAAAATATCCGTGATGCAATGGAAAATCAATTAACTAAGATAATGTGACAAGGAGGACTAAAAATAATAAAATCTCTAGCCCTTAGGATTCTACTAAAAGTTGCCCACAAGGTCAAAACATTTCACTTTGGTTTAAGTGTAGAGGAAATTAGCTGTAATTTATACAGGAGAGCTTGAAGATCCAATCATGTCCTTGAGCATGTATGTTTTTTCATGAAAGCCAGCTACACTCTCACCCACAGGGACCCTTGCCCTTGCTGCCTGCCACAGGACAACACATTCTCTCTCTCTCTCTTTTTTTTTTTTTCTTTTTTGGAGGATTTTTTTTTTTTTAATTTAAGTTCAACTAGCCAACATATAGTACATCATTAGCTTCAGATGTAGAGTTTAATAATTCATCAGTTGCATGTAACAGTGCTCATTCACATCACGTGCCCTCCTTAATGCCCGTCACCCAGTTACCCCATCCCCCCACCCACCTCCCCTCCAGCAGCCCTGTTTGCTTCCCTGTTGCTTCTCATGGTTTTTCTCCCTCTCTGATGACTTCCCATTCAGTTTTCCCTCCTTTTCCCTATGATGCTCTGCACTGTTTCTTATATTCCACATGTGAGAGAAACCATATGATAACTGTCTTTCTCTGACTGACTTATTTTGCTCAGCATAATACCGTCCAGTTCCATCCACGTCGATGTAAATGTTAGAGTGCTTTCTTGTCCAGCAGAGTTTCTCAAACTTAAGCAAGCACCCAAGTCCCCCAGAGGGCTTGTTAAAAGGCAGACTGCTGGGTCCCACCCACAGCTTTCTGATTCACTGGGCCTGGGGTCCGGCCTGAGAATATGTATTTCAAAGAAGTCTCCAGGGGCAGCTGATACTGCTGGTTGATGATCACATTTCGGACACCTCCATCTCAACAGGAGCAGCTTGGAGCAGCTCAGAGGACAGGTGGGCTAGTGAGTGGAGGGACTGGGAAAGACAGCCATCAAATGGAGCTGAGCCTATGAGGCCTGAGAAACAAAGGACTTCCTGACAGCCATTCTGTGAAAGAGAATTACAGTCTTAGAAATACTCCATGTGGTCAAACTGAACCAAGGAATATGAGAATGAAGAAGACAACAGAAAAAAGAAAAACCCACAATACAAACTTACAAGGGAAAAAAGAGAGCTCATATACCAAGCCCTTCATAAATGACAGCAACTAAGACAGATTACAAGGAAAAACTATTCGGCACCAGGAATATGATCATCCTCCAGTCATCCCCTCCTCCCTCTAATGGGAAGGGATGGAAGCTCCCTTCTATAAGGAAGCAAAACACGTGTGAATCTCAGTCCACTAGCTGCAGTGTATGGTAAATGCCATGTTCCCGATTATCCAGTATTCGACTTCATTGCCAAATCCAAGTGCTACACCAGCTGGGGAAATGTAACCTCGGTTATGTGTGAGGTGTCCCCCTGGCCCCAGGGCTGTGATACTGAAAGTTCAAGGATGACAGCTAGGCCCAGGCATGACGTAGTAGAGTTTAGGCCTCTGTGGTCTTCAAACACTAGTCATCAATGCACAGATACCATAGTTGGAATGTCATGGACCTTGTTCCATAGCCAGGATCTGTTGCTTCCTTGCAACACCATTACTGTGAGAATCTCCTGTGACTTTCCTACAAAGCAGTCTGACCAAAGGCCCCACAGAGCAATTCTCCTTTGCCTTCTTGCTACCCTCTCCCAGAGGGCAAAATTACCCACTGCCCTGGCACCCACAGACCTTCTACTTCTCTCCATCCCTTGGGCTGGAGGGTGATCTCTTTCCAGTGTGTGGTTGACAACAAATCCCTGAGCTCCTCACTTCTACACCTACATTTCTCTGGGGCCCAAGAACCCTTTTCTCTCTTTTACTTCCTTCACAACTTCCTAAGTTTTCAGGATTTAAGTCTAAATGTCTGAGATTCCAGCACCCTCAGGAGCCACAAGTCTAAAGTAAATAAAAGAAACAGGTCAGGTATATACAATAAAGAGGGATGGAGAGTGTGGTACACTGGAGTGAACCTTGAAGACATTGATATTACACTTTTTATAACTGTAGAGGCCAAAACACACACATTTGGGCCAATGTACTTCAGGCTTCTTATTTGTGATTATGGTTCAAGTTTATGGAACAAAAGATGTGATGTCTATTTCTTCTTTCCTCTTGGCTATTCCTGAGGCACTGAGTATCCCACAGGCACTATTTTCTTGAAAGCAGAATTTGTGGCTGTCCTGTTCATTGCTGTACCCCCAGTAGGTAGCACAGTGCCTGGCACACTCTAAGTGACCTCAGTGACTATCTTTTGAATGACAGAGTGAATGAATAAATAAATAAATGCATAACAGAAACAAGTACAGCATTATTTTTTAAATTACACAACTCTATTATGTATACAAATCACACTAGTGATCAAATGCCACATTGTGCAGAAGAGCAGACGGCACAGGGATCAAATACAAGGCACCCTTACGAGGTTATATACTTCCACGAGAGACAAGACCTCTTCTTTGCAACCGTCCACCCTACCACTGGTGGTTCATGGTAGCAAAATCATAAATTCCTGATGAAATGCTAAATGCATTGGACTGAAGCTAAATTAGGCAAATAGGTTTATGTCTGACGATGGCCTGTGTGGTGGCTAAAGTAAAAAAGAAATCTGAATCATCGGGAGTGTTCTAGATTTCAGAGATTTAAAAAAAAAAAATCAAGAAATAACCTGAGGAACCCAAACTTAGAAGCTAAAAACTTGATCTGAACTAATGTGTGCTGTGCTTCTCAAATTCACTGAAAAGCAGTCTAATTTGACTTTCTCTTGGGAAAAATTATCATTACATTGCTACCACCTATTTGCCTTTCTGCTTCAGCCAGCCCCTGGAGGTCACAGCTTTCTGCCTGCAGCCCTGGAGGTCACAGCTTTCTGCCTGCAGCTTCCTCTTTTATCTGAGGCCATTCGGTGAGACCCTGATCCACTGGAAAGAAACTTAATCATCTGATCTGCATGGATGCTTCCACCCGTGGGTTGCTTCCCTTGGTGAAGCATTTAGCACTAAGCCAGGAGCACACAAGCTCTGATAAAACACTCCAGAGGAAGACAGGATTTGCTATTGCAGCTGTTCATTATTTGTGAACCTCTGCAATGTTTGTCCTGTTAGTATTGTCCAGTTTGAGGAATACTTTGGTAAGAGAAAAGAATATTTTTTGGAGCCCATATGTCCTTAAGCGTGGATATCTGGGAACCATGCATTGTTCATTCTCACTTGTAGCAAAGATGTTCTCCACCTATTTGGACCCCAGCGTCTCTATTTCAATTAGGTGCACCTTATAGGCTACCTTCACAGGTATCTGTGATCCAGGACTTTTTATCACTTGAACTGCCACTGCTGAGAGCAATGAATAAGAGCGGCAACCCGCAGCACCGTTTGGTAGAAAGATCATGAAACGTGGGGTTAGGAGGCCTGGGTTGAGTTACGGCTCCATGAGTTGCGTGGATTTGTTTAATAAGTAACCTCTAAAACATATGTCTTAGTGAAGATTTAAGAAAAGAGATTGCAGGAAGGTTTTGAAGAGCAAATGGAAGAAAAGTATGAGGAAGCATTTTGTAGGGAGCAAAGAACAATAAAACGGTTAGTCATTGCCTTGATGGTACCGATACAGTTAGGAGAAAGAGAGTGGGAGGCAAGAGGAAGATGTGAATGGGAGATTAATTGTGGCAGCAGCAGGAAAGACAGAGGCGGAGCTCCAGAACTCTGTGATAAGTGGTAGTTGTGGGGCAGGGGGGACATGAGATCAGGGACCCAAGCCGACTAATCGCTGTATGAATAATCTGCTCGTCATGGCCCCAAAAAGAAGAGCATAAACACCCTGGCCTACAAAAGGGAGGGGGTGGAAAGATGAGACATACACTGTGGGACCTTAACAGTTTGTGTCATCTTTCTCACAAAGCAGGCTCCATGAAATCATGGAAGATTGAGGAAGAAATGAAAAATGCTTTATAAGCACAGATTGAAAAATTACAAACATTTGAGATGCCAAACATGAAAAATCTGGATAAAATGTGTAATTTTCTAGAAAATTAAGAAGCCAAACTAGATTGATAACCATGATAAATAATGTAACAGTTATCAAAACGTTCTCCTGAAATGGCCACTGGGACCAGACAGATACATGAGTAAGTTGAACTAAATCTTTAAAAACTTAAGAATTCCCATGCCGTTTAAACTTTTTCAGAATGCATAAAAATATTTCAACTTCCCGTGTCCTTATATAAAACGGGCATGACTCTGATGGCAAAACTGACGTAAGCAGCTCAAAAAAGAAACTGTGATCTGATGTGTTACAAACATAGCTATAACAACTTTAAATAAATTGTATAAAACCCGCTTCAACATAATATTTTTTAATTTTTAAAACAGCCAGAGAAATATATGTCCCTGGGAGAAAAAATGTTTTAAATGCACATATATTGGACCACCTTATTAAAAAGGAGAAAAAAGAAAGAATGGCAAACGAGTTTGGACCTCCCAGTGAGGACAGTAGACAATGAGAGGCTCTGCCTACTCCAGCACTTGATGAAAGGAACAAAAACACATGACATAAACTTTGAAAAGAGATGGCCAAGCCAATAAATAAAAGATGCTTATTTGGCTCAGGAAGTCCTTTAACCTTATCTGTATCTCTCAGAAGAAATGGTAGGGAAAGTAGATGAGTCAAATAAGTCCTCAAGACGTTATTAATATTTCTAAAAACAGAAAGAAGCTGGGAGAGCAGGCTGCTGGTGAGAAAGTCAAGGGAGCACCTTTGCAAACATCTCCACCAAAGGAACTCACAGAAGAAGAGAAAACTTGCAGCAAGTGCCATTCTGCCCTCTTTCAGCTGGAGAAGAAAAAACAGGACACTAAAGATCTCCAGCAGGACACTGCAAAGATGAAGACAAAAGAGCAGATGAGTAAGAAAAAAATTAAGACTGTCTACAAGAGCCAAAATTGGAGAGATTAAGCAAGAGGTAGAACTCCCCCATGGCCCCCAGCTGACATGTTAATGGGGATCTACCCCACAGGTAACTACCTTTTCCTATTCTGCCTGGGGAGGAAGGGTGAATAGACTCATGACCGCTGGGAGAAATGTGTAAGTAAAACAAGAAAATGAATCATCTAAACAATCTCTCATTGGGCGCCTGGGTGGCTCAGTTGGTTAAGCGACTGCCTTCGGCTCAGGTCATGATCCTGGAGTCCCGGGATCGAGTCCCGCATCGGGCTTCCTGCTCGGCGGGGAGTCTGCTTCTCCCTCTGATCCTCCCCCATCTCATGCTCTCTCTCTCTGTCTCAGTCTCTCTCTCAAATAAATAAATAAAATCTTTAAAAAAAAAAAAAAAAAACAATCTCTCGTTACTGGGAGCATAAGCTTCAGGGCATCACACACAAGCCAAAAGACGTCTGAAGGACTCAGGAAGAGAACACATTCCCAGGTAGACGGAGTAGGTTGTGAAACAGGAATTTTGCCCAAATCAGAGAAGAAAAAGCAGAGCCTGAGTTTCCACCTTCCTTACTGTCATGACCTGAGGCTAGAGAAAAATTAAGTGATAGCAACACCCAGGCCTCAGAGTGCAGCTCTGAGAGAAAGACAAGGTGGAGAGAGCTCCTGGAGAGGGTATCCCAAAGTAATTCACAGACACACATCCAGAGCAATCGAAGGTTGGGACCACTGTCCACAGTAGGCACGAGCGAGATGAAAAGAAACGGCATTGCACTTTACATAAGTACAACAAAAATACAGGGAAGAAAAGTGACACGGCCTACAAGAGGGACAGAAAAATCGTACTTGGAAAGAAAACATTCTAAGCGCTAAAGAGGTTCTCTTAAATTGATTCATTGCATGCAAGGACTTAGTGGCAATATGAAGGGGGGGGAAAAGCCCCTAAAACAACAGGAGTAGGCATAAAGGCAGTCTGCAAAGATAACCTGGGACTGCAACACCACCATTAGAAACATTACACCTGGGCACCTGGGGGGCTCAGTCAGTCAAGACTCTTGATTTCGGCTGGGGTGATGATCTCAGGGTCCTGAGATAGAGCCCCGCAAGGGGCTCCCCACTCAGCTCAGAGTCTGCTTGAGATTCTTACTCTCTCTCCCTCTGCCCCCTGCCCCTCCCACTTGCACTCAAAATAAACAAATAAATGAAACCTTTTTTAAAAAAAATTACACCTCTATTTGATAGATTAGAAAGAGCAAGAAAGAAGCACTAAAACAGGATAGAGGAAAAGCTTAAGATAATATCAATATCAGAAAACAAGTTAGAAAGAAGCCGGTAGAAGGCAAAGCCAGTATAACAGAAGGATAGTTTATACCTTTGTAATTGTGACCCAAACAGAAGAAATATTCAGAAATATTAGAAAGAAAAGTCCCTGAAATGAGAGAGAAGCTCAAATTAAAGGACAAAGCTTCTCTACTGAGAAAAAGATACAGAAAGATCAATATCACAACATATCCTGATTAAGGTATTATGATTCAAGGACAAATAGGTTTCCAGCCATCCAGACAGAAAAAGCAAGTCAGCTAAAAGGAAGGAAATCAGGTTGGTTGCAGACTTCTCCACATCAACATACTAAGCCAGAAAAGAGTAGAGCAATAGCTACAGTATCTTGAAGGAAAAAAAGTATACTATATCAAAATATATTACCAACCTGACATGTTGGTTTTGAAATAAGGACAACAGGCAAACATGCCAAAATGTGAAAGAACTTAGGGAATATAATACATAGGGCCTTCCTGAGAAAAAATATTGCAAATAAATTAAGCCCACCAAGAAACAAATGGGGAAATTATCGTAAAATGACTAGTTCAATATATCGTGCCATAAAATAATAGAGTGATGTCAAAAAAAAAAAAAAATTCTAAGGCCAGAGTTGCAAACTCAAATGCCCACAAGGATGAGGCAGAACATATAAGTGATTAAAATAGATTGGATTCAGTGAACCGAAGAGCACACGCATTACCAAAAACATATAGCTACAGCTAATTTTGTCTAAAAGGAATAAGTTAAATGTTATATTAACAGACCTTTGATATTTTCAAGAAAATCCAGAAACCCAAACTTCTGTTTTAATTCTCCCAAATAAGAAAAATAAAATTTGTCTGTTAATGTTGGTTCGTAGGGCAGAGAAAGAGCGAAGAAAGGGGCAGACCGCTCCAGATTGGTAAGTGGCAGTTTTAAAAGGCAGGGGGACTTACTTCTGAGACTTGTCTTGGGCGCCTGCAAGACAAGCTGAGTAGATCTCTGCCTTTGCTGGCCAGAATCTTAACAGTTGATAAAGAGGCCTTGACTGGGTGTAATCACGTATGCAGACCAGATAGCCTCAACAGCACCTTACTCTCTCAAGGCTATGTCATTGAAACAGTGCCTAAGTGTGGGAATGGTGGGCAGAAGGTACATTCCAAAGCCAGGGGAGGAGCCTCTGATTAACCGCGACCAGCTCAAGGGTGAACCCGCAGTCATGTCCTCCCGATGACCTCCACCAAGTGAGCTGGACTAGCCAGTAAGTAACCAGTCTGTCACCTCTATAAGCAAAATAAAATAAGATCTAAGAATGGTGCCCACTCAGTCGATTCTTGGAGAAGGGCAATAAACTGATAGCTTTCCATATGAAAGAATTCATGAAATAGGAGTACTTATGGACCCTCCTCAAAAACTGTACCTAATGATAGAAAGTGGGCAATAAAGGAGATATGGAAACTGTGATAACACTGGGGGCAAGCAGCAAATCAATTTAAACACAGAACTAAAACTATGACTCTAGTAATTATATTTACTGAGTAACAACACAAAGAATATAAATCTTGACAATGTAGAAGCAAAATATACAGTATATGTATATTACATATATACGTAACTAACAGGTGGAATAAAGGTGGGGATAAGTATAAGCATACTAAAAACATAATGTAGAATTTTTAGAAAGATATTCCAATATTCTAATGTTTTCACACATTTTCTTAACCTTTCAGTGATTGTTTAGGAATTAAAATATGTTTCAGTGAAGAACCTCTTTGGTTGGGCTGAAATGTGTTCCCCCCCTTACCCCAATATTCAAATGTTGAAATCCTAACACCCAGAACTTCAGATTCTGACTATATTTGGAGATAGGACCTTTAAAGATGTAACTGAGTTTAAATGGGGTTGTTAGGGTGGCCACTAATCCAATATAACTGGTGAGCTTATATAAAGAGGAGGTTAGGACACAGAAACACAGACAGGGACCACCATGTGAGGACACAGTGAGAAGGTGGCACCACTCTCACCAAATAATGTAAACACATTAGAAAATACAGTTTTATAATATCTTTTTAATGTCTGCTTAGTCTCACTTGAGGATATATGCATTAATTTATTTAACCAATATCCTAGTTTTGAACAGTTAGGTTGTTTTTAAACCTTTGCTTTCCTATATACTGTTGCAATAAACATTCTTGCAGCTGCATTTCTGTCCACATTATTTTTAAAGAGAAAATTCAGCAGAATATTAAAAGAATAAAACACCAGGACCAAAAGGGATTTATTCAGAAATATAATTGTGACTTAACATAAAGAAATATGCTAATCAAATTTATCATACAGGTAAATTTAAAGAATAATTGTATGATAATTTTTATATAAGCTCAGAAAGCACTGGCTTAACCTCAATATCCAAAGCCCTTAGTTAACAAAAGAATACTTCCTCAAAGAATATCTATCCCAACTGAACAATGATTACAATTAACAAGTCAAAATAACAAATAACTACTAAATAAATACACAAAAATGAATGCTTTTTCTAGATACCAGCAATGAATATATAAACAATCAAGAGAAAAAAAAAAAAAAGATGCTCTTCAAATAGCAACAAAATATGAACTAGCCAGAAAAATTTTAATGTGTAAAACATATAGAGAAGAAACTATAAAATTTTGCTTAGAGACATACAGATTACTTGAGTAATGAAAAAAAACATATTCCATGATCCCAAATGTCAAAACTCAATATAGTAAAAATTAAAACTATCCCAAATGAATGTATACAATGGGGCTGTTTTGGAACTTGAATCATGACAATCATTTTTGGAAAAGTGTGATAAAACAAGGATTATCATACATCTCTGGTAGTACACAAGGATAAACTTTTTGGAAGATAACTGCGAAATATGTATAAAAAGGCCTTTCAAAATGCCCTTGTCTTTGCCCAACAATGACAGATAGATTTATATATGTGGAAAGATTTATCCACAAACCTTAATACTACATAGGAAGCAAAGATAACCGTTTCACAGTTTAAAGAGCTCTGAGATCAGTATTAGGGGTACATATACAAAGTTCATGAATATATCTGAATGTATGTGTGTGTATATCTATATATATATTCACACACTTAAATATTATAAGCAGGACAGTGTAAGACAGGTAAGACAGGTGTGAATGATAAAGGTCTTTATGACCACATCATTTGGAGAAAAGGGTAGAATCTAATAGTAGGGAAATGAATCCACCGTGAAGCTAATGAAACTTAAGCCGCAGGGCTCCTCACTTCCACAAGACACTGCCAAGTCTCTGGTAGGGGGCTTACCAGTGTGTTCACATGGTCATATAATTTTTTTGCAAAACTTGCAAGAGTAGGATATTTTAACCTCAGTTAGTAGGGCTTCTGTCTCTTTCTACTCATTTTCCCCACTGGCCCACTTTCCCTCCCACAGAGTGGCCATGAGTATTTGTGGTTCAGCTAAGGCGAAATTAAGTTGGGGGTACATTTGTTGGGTTTTAGCGGCATATACTGATGTGATTCACAGTCATCTCTATGTATCGTTAAGTAACTGCTCTCCTTCGCAGCATAGGACTGGCTTCCCAAAATACTCTGCAGTGTAATGTACCAACTCAGTTTTTATCCTGACTTAAAGGTGCAGGCCTATAGGATAGAAGCATGCCCACAATTCACAACCCAGGAAACATGTAGATCACACAAGGAGAAACAAGACTTGAAATGTACAGACCCAGGAGCCAGTCTGCGGAAAACTCTTTTGATCATCAGACCTGTAACATTGTAAACAGATGAACTGGCACCTTAGTATGCCTCAATTAGAAGTTTTTTCTGGGCAGAAGTTAGACTTGATGAAGCAGAGAAAACAATTCTGACCAGGGGTGCCTGGGTAGTTCAGTCGTTAAGCCTCTGCCTTAGGCTCAGGTCATGATCCCAGGGTCCTGGGGTCAAGCTCCGTCTGCATCGGGCGGGCTCCCTGCTCAGTGGGAAGCCTGCTTCTCCCACTCCCACTCCCCCTGCTTGTGTTCCCTCTCTCGCCGCTATCTCTCTCTCTGTCAAATAAATAAAAATCTTTAAAAAAAAAACAATTCTGACCACACTGAACTTTTTTTTTTCCTTTTTTGATGGCAACATGGGAAATAGAATTTATCAGACTTTCTGTGTTTGTAGCACATAAACCTAAAACAGAAAAACAGGAAGCACATCTGCATGTGAAATTAAGCATCCCCCCTCCTTCTGTGATAAAAAACCAATTTCATTCAGCCATGGTAGAGGTAAGATTAAATTATCTGTCTACCCTACCCACAGAAAACGATCTCAGAAAATTGCTGTCATGTAAAGAGGCAATCAGATCTTACAAAACTAAACATACTCTCACCATATGATCCAGTAACTGTATCCTTCAGTATTTTCCCAAAGGAGTTGAAAATTTATATACACATAAAAAACCTGCACACAAATGTTTATAGCAGCTTTACACATAGTTGCCAAATACTGGAAGCAACCAAGACGCTCTTCAGTAGGTGAATGGATAAATACACTGTGGTTACATTCTGACAATGGAATAGTATTCAACACTAAAAAGAAATGAGCTATTAAGCCGTGAAAAACCAGAGAGGAACTTAAAATGCATATTATTTTTTTTTTAAAGATTTTATTTATTTATTTGACAGAGAGAGACACAGCGAGAGAGGGAACACAAGCAGGGGGAGTGGGAGAGGGAGAAGCAGGCTTCCCGCCGAGCAGGGAGCCCGATGCGGGGCTCGATCCCAGGACCCTGGGATCATGACCTGAGCCGAAGGCAGACGCTCAACGACTGAGCCACCTAGGTGCCCCTTAAAATGCATATTACTAAATGAAAGAAGCCGCTCTGAGAAGGCTACATATTGCAGGATTCCAATTATATGACTTTCTGTAAAAGGCAAAACTATGGAGACACCGAAAAGATCAGTGGTTCCCAGGGATTGGGGGAAGAGATGAATAAGCAGAGCATAGAGGATTTTTAGCTCAGTGAAAATAATTTGCATGATATTATAATGTTGGATATATGTTATGATACTTTTGTCTAAACCTACAAAATGTACAACACCAAGAATGAACCCTAAAGTAAACTACAGACTGTGGATGATAACAAGGTGTTAGTGTAGGTTCCTCCTTGGCAAAAAATGTCCCGCTCTGGTGAGTGATGTTGGTAATGGAGGAGGCTATGCTTGTGTGGGGGCAGGAGGTACATAAGAAATCTCTGTACCTTTCTCTCAATTTTGTTGTAAACCTAAAACTGCTCAAAAAAAAAAAAAAAATAAGGCTTTAAAAAAGAAGCAGAGATTATGCCGCCAAAAAATACTAAAGGAGAAAAAAGGCATTGCAGAAATATATCAGGCAGTTTATTAACATGGATATTGTGTTATTTTTCTGAATTTTATTATGTCTGTGATAATTGTCAGCTTTTTTAGTTTTCTGATTCATTGTGGTTTCTTTTCTCATTCTAAACAATTAGCCTAACACTTACTTTCTAAACACTCCTGTAGTTAATTTTGTATTTGTAACTTTGTATCCTTTTTTTAAAAAGGGCTCCAAAAATTGTAAATAGTAGGCTCCATAAAACCTACATCTGTCTCCAGGGCACCTGGGTGGCTGTGTCGTTAAGCGTCTGCCTTCGGCTCAGGTTATGATCCCAGGGTCCTGGGATCGAGCCCCGCATCGGGCTCCCTGCTCCGCAGGAAGCCTGCTTCTCCCTCTCCCACTCCCTCTGCTTGGGTTCCCTCTCTCACTGTCTCTTTCTCTGTCAAATAAATAAATAAAATCTTTAAAAAAAAAAAACAAAACCTACATCTGTTCCAGGGAGGTAATTTCGAGCAAAAATGATTTTAAAATGACAATGAATAATACTATTGAGGACCATTATTGCATCACCAAGGTCCCCAAATGCCCTAGAAAGTGCTTAAAAGGTTACAGCTGAAGTAACTGAGGGTTACTGGAGACCCAGAGGTCAGCAGGTGTTCACACAGCCTGCAGAGCCTAGAGAGAGACTGAATTTCATGTTTGGCGTTTTCCCCCAGAGTTCATTCACTCTTTTTATAGCCTTCTCAACATAAACAGATCACACCTTATGAGCCACCTTTCCTTACAGTGTCTGTGCGGGCTTTTCTCAAGCACAATACAACAGAGCACCTCAGGACACAAGACAGCTTGTTTATTAAGTCCCATGTATAATATGTGGGAAGGTCTACTTAATCATCCTGTCCTCGTATCTTCATCCCTCTGTCCCCAAAACAGAGCGGAGCAACAGAGCACGTTTCTTCCATATGTTACTCCTGTGGCTGCCCCGTCTTCCCTGTTTCCCCCAGTTCCACAAATCTTCACAGCAGCAGTTGAGAGAAGCCTGGAATGTCTGGAGAGGCTTTCCATCATGGGAGTTGTATTTAGAGAAAATAAGAGCCAGAGCAAGCAAAGTAAGCCATAAACATCTGAAGTGCCCTGTAGTCTGAAGCAAATGTAAATGGATTCCTGGCTTTCAAGCTTTTTTCACAACCTTAGAGTCAATGATAGGATATAGGTACAAACTTAAGGCAGATCTAACTCTGGTTTCTGGTTTAGAAACCAGTAAACTCAATTTGTGATACCCATTCCCTAACTCTACCTCTTAAAATGACCAACCAGGGGGTAAATGATGATACAGAGAACACTACTATGAATCATAAACACATTTCCATTGACAGATATTTTGTTCTCAACTAAATTTTTTATCATTATTTCTTTCATCATTCAGGCAAGGATTTTGCCCAATTCATAAATTAAAGAGCAGGAATCTAAACAAAGAAACATAGCTAAACAGGGCGTCTGGGTGGCTCAGTTGGTTAAGTGACTACCTTCGGCTCGGGTCATGGCCCCAGGGTCCTGGGATCGAGCCCCACAGCGGGCTCCCCTTGCTCAGTGGGGAGCCTGCTTCTCCCTCTGCCTCTGCCTGCCACTCCCCCTGCTTGTGCTCTCTCTCCCTCTGTCAAATAAATAAATAAAATCTTAAAAAAAAAAAAAAAGAAACATAGCTAAATAGCAACAGGATTATAAAAAGTCTCTCACTTGTGAAAGGGGAAGCCTCCTATACTATTGGTGGGAATGCAAGCTGGTTCAGCCACTCTGGAAAACAGTATGGAGGTCCCTCAAAAAGTTGAAAATAGAGCTACCATACGACCCAGCAATTGCACTACTGGGCATTTACCCCAAGGATACAAATGTAGGGATCCGAAGGGGTACGTGCACCCTGATGCTTATAGCAGCAATGTCCACAATAGCCAAACTATGGAAAGAGCCAAAATATCCATCAACAGATGAATGGATAAAGAAGATGTGCTATATATATACAATGGAATATCATGCAGCCATCAAAAGGAATGAGATCTTGCCATTTGCAATGACATGGATGGAACTGGAGGGTATTATGCTGAGTGAAATAAGTCAATCAGAGAAAGACATGTATCATATGATCTCACTGATATGAGGAATTCTTAATCTCAGGAA
>NC_138376.1:59607273-59624863 GCF_054177405.1 Leptonychotes weddellii | reverse complement strand
ATGGGTATTAAAGAGGGCACGTTCTGCATGGAGCACTGGGTGTTACACGCAAACAATGAATCATGAAACACTACATCAAAAACTAATGATGTATGGTGATTAACATAACATAATAAAATAAATAAATAAATAAAAAGTCTCTCGCTTGTAGTTTTTGGTTTGTTTTGCTCTTTGAATCCAGACAAATAACCAACAACCAAGGCAAGAAAAATGTGATAAAGGATTTGATATATTTGAGAACCCCAAGCCCTGGTAACCTCCTCAATATATGCCATTATTTATATAAACATTGAAAAATTCAGGAGATTTAAGATCTGAACTAATAGTAGAAATGACCAATGATAAAAAGTTTATTGAAGAAAAAAACAATTACAGCATTATTGAAAAATTTTTGCCTTCAAAACATAACAGAAGGTCATTCTAGAACTTTCTAACAATAAATACTATTATAAAGCTTAACTAAGTATCAGACATAAGAATGTTGCTTTGAATTTTCTCTGATACATTAAAGCTGGTTGCAATTATTTTAATGTTTTCCAGGATTAAAACATCATTATTAGTGAGAGAAAAAAAAGTCAGTATATTTATAAAATGTCAACATTAATATTTCCTAATTCTTCAAGATATTTCTAACAAATATTCTTTGGATTAAGTAACACAAGAATAAAAATGGCTCAGCTACTCTTTGGTGTATTTGTACACTTATCTTCCATTATTTGACTAAAATACATGTTGTTATCTAAAAGGCTTATGTGGATGTCTTAATTCATTGTATCTTCAACTTCAAAGAATGTTTATTAAGGAGGAAGTCATTCAATTTCATAGGTTCCAGGACATGAAGTTTTCAGACGGGGTTGTCTGGCCTTCCACTCTGCTTCAAAGAGCACAGAAGCTCAATATCTAGTCCAGGGTAGAGGGTGAGAAATGACCGTATATGTGGCTGGATGCCACATGAGGAAGCCAGTGAAGTTTTGAAGTTAGTCATATTCTTCAAACAACCTTCACTATTAATTGATCATCTACTGTATCCCTAAACAGTTCCTGAAGTTGAAGTCCAAGATATATAAAGGGAATGTAGATGAGCAGCTAGTTGGACCTGGCTCAGGCACTTACAACCTTAGCCACCTGGGACAATTTACTCAGCCACTTGTGGTCCTGATTTTTACTTCGTAAAACACTATTAATAGTATCTACTGGAGATTGTTGTTATAATGGTGCAATGAATTATATAAGCATTAGCAAATTAAAAATAAACCCTTACAATTAGTTTCATTTCTTTAAAAGCTCTGCTCAGCTCTGACTCTAATAAGAATCAGATTCAGCATTATTTCAGGGTGTCCCCAAGAATTCTCCAGAACAACACATGGAGTAAGGCCCACACTGAAATTGCCTTCCGAATTTGAGAAGAGAAAGTGACCACAGAGAAAGGGAGAGGAAAGAAAAGGTGGGTGGGGAAGAGAGAGGGGAGAGAAGCCAAACATTTTTTTTGTTGTTCTCTCCCATGCTATTTCAGAGCAGAATATACCTCTAAATATAGTAGATTATTATTATTATTCAAAAAATCTGGAAGGAGGAAAAAAAATCTGGAAGGAGAAATTGTAGCCACCCTCTGAAGTCTATTCACACGCGGTGGTAAACACATCTATCAGTTTGGAAATGCCTGAAATTTTTTTAATGTGATCAGATTTCTCCTTGGAGTAAATGCTTATTAACACATAAAAACCTTTTGAAAGCTCATAATTATCCATATATATCGCATACACTTTGTTGACCACCCACCGCATATTTTAAATTCAAACTGGCTCTGTCCCAGCCATTTGCCACAAACATGGCTAACTGACAACCGGTGTCTCAAGAAGCACAGATTTCCACGTTAGCTCAAAGCAAAAGAAGCTAAAAGAAGTGTTACAAGATCAAAGAAAAATGATTTGAGAATTATCTACCAATTTTGTTTTATCTATGCCACTATGCTCTTCCCTTATTTGGATAGTTAAGAGTTGTCACTATCTGCTTCTAACACTGCAGTGCAGATGACAAAAATTAATGCCAAGTCGGAAATTTAGAGACCGTATACTGGGCCTCTGAAAACCCTCCAGGGAAAGTAATTATTTTGCCTTTTAGACCTCTTGAGATTGTACATAAATGTATGTGCATGCAAATGCCTGATGGTGTGTGAGCTTGGAAGAGGGTTTCCAAAGCTTTCCTCAGAGTCTCTAAGGTCTACGATTTTGGCTCTTGATTATCGTAGCCAACTTAACGAAGCTTCCTAATTTTGTTTTACTGATTGTCCTATAAGCCTATTGTATTTTCAGAACTAGAAGTTTAGAAATGTAGAACAAGAACAAAAATATCACTTAACTCAGAATTACACAGAAAGCATTTATTGCCTACAAAAAAATTAATGTAATTTTTTCCTGGAAAACCTTAAGAGGTCAACCGAGTGTGTAGCATGCAAATTTTAGTTCATGCATCTTGTTCTTGGTACCTGCAGCTCTCAGACTTCTGGTGAAGGAGTAAAAGTTTATTTGTGTGATAGCACAGATTTGTAAAAACTACAACGCATCCAGAAATGTAGTACCATTTCTAACCAAATCCGATTAGAAAGCAGAGGACAAGCCTGAGGTGAAGCTGAAAATATCTCTGTTTTGCTTGGAGTGAATCTTTGAGCTGGAAGGTTGAAAAGTATCTAATTAGACATCACGATTTGGTAAACTGAGGCTCTTTCAATTTTGGTAAGCTGAGGCCCTTACAATTTAAATTAATTTTACCAAAATTACATTACTTGTTAGCGACAAAATCAGCACTACAACTCAATTTTCTCTCTTCTAGCCCAGTATTTATAATTTAAAAATCTGAAACAAAATACAATCAAATATAGTGCATCATTATTCATGACGGTGATTAATAATTGTTAAATTCACTTCTAATCAAGTCTGCCAAAATCTACTTTCTGAATTTATAGTCATAAGTACATACCCTACTCCAAACCACCCAACTTCTTAGAAAATGTAATATCTGAACACCCATCTTAAGTTTTTCTAAACCAAGAAACTTAAGCCTACCCGCTACTGATTCTGTTCTTGTGACCTACTGCAAGGATTTTCTTTGGCAGCCCAATAAAAACCTCACATGTTGAAATAATTTATTTCTGAACCTAATATCCTTCCACAAATTCTTCCATTTGATTAACTTTTTTTCTCTTTATCATCTCACAGACATTCTAACAGAATTGGAAAATAGCTCATTTCTCCAATTCTGAGAAGAAATTAAATGAGGGAATTTGAGAAGGGAAAGGTGGGAGAGAGAGAAATGGAGAATTCACTTGTGTACATTTCTTGGAGATTATATATGGTTCAAGTAATTTAAAGATAGCTTCTTGGGGATTTTACTTATACTCTTGTTACAATCTTTTTAAGAACAGCATAGGTTCCAAAAAGCTGTTTCTCAATCCAGTTGTTTGAACTTGTCAAGTATCCCTCTGCAAGCAGCCCCTGAAACCTTTGGGTGGTGGGTACTGCTAGAGGTGAGCCCTTAGTGCTGGACTCTGTTGTGTTTTTCAAACCTGTAAAGTTTGCAGATTGAACATTTGTAAGGAAGAAGCTTTTTTCTGAGTGCAAACAAGGGAGAGAGTACCGAGGCTGCTCAGGTCAAAATTAAGGGACGTTTAACCAGGAGCAGATGTAGCCATACAATTCCTCTCTGTCCCCGACTTTCAGAAGCACCTTTCCACCATGAGAGAAGCTAGGGATGCCTTGCACGAACGCTACTGGTTAATCTCATCTTCATCGTAGCCACTTCAGAAAAAGGGAAAAGAAATTGCCTGCGAACCCTGTCTCCCATTTTGCATCTCTCCCCACCTAATACTTGGGTCGGAATGGCCTACCAGGAGAGGCATGGCTGAGACCTAAATCAGAGCCTTTTTTCTCTCTCAGAACATGAACGGAAGAACCAGGTACTAAGCACCAAATGACTAAGTACTGACTGGAATGAATTGACAGTTCTGAAAAGAAAGGGGGTGAGCTATAAATATTTGATGGAGTTAATGGAAAACTCACTAGAGAGAAGCAAACAGTGTCGCAGTTCGCGCTGGTATAATCACACAATGTGCCTCCTGAGGCATTTTCCACTTAGCTTTGCCGTTTTGTACCTTGGCTGCTAGGCATCGGGTGAGTCCTTTTTTTTCTGATTATCACTGGTAGGAGTTCCGCTTCACTGTTTACATTCCTATCATCACCCACAAGCTTGCCAGTGCCTTTTTGTGAGAAACCAACACCACAAATTTTTGACCTGTCTGACCCAGAGTTTATCTGTGGAGGTTTTAAAACCTGTGTTTACACACGAAAGTGCATACTCTGTGTAGAACATCACCTTAGCAACTATCATGTAATCTAATCCTGGAGGAGAGCAAATAATGACTGTTTATTCTTCCTCAACCCACTCGCAGTTTGCGAAGTCCAAATGGAAAGCGCTCACAAAGCCGTGCCAACCCTGAGTAGGTAGCCTGGCAGGGGTGACGACTTATTCAAACATTGCTCAAATTTAAGGAGAACCTCGGAGCATTGTAACACATTTCCTTTACACAAGAGAACTTTACACTGTATAAAGTCCACAACAATTATTTTATATAATTCATCTGGGAATTCGAATGTTTATGAGAAATATGGCATCGATGTGGGCTTTAGTGTTAGTGTTAATTCATATCTAAAAACCTATCATCTATTCTATAGAGCACACTGAAAGGGTAAAGCTGGGAGAACATACTACATGGGAGGCCTGTTCAGATATCCAAGTTCTGGACAATACTGACAGGGCTCAGAGATTTGGAAGGGAAACCCAGAATATTCCCTGAATACTAAATAAATTATTTCCAAAGACCTCTTCAGAAATAATTGAACACAATATTAGGACAAACCATGGTCTGATATCAAGAATTAATCAACAAGAGAAAGAACAAATTCAGCCAGAGTAAGCAAACTGACGTGATTTGAAATTCAGACAACTCCATTTGAGAAGGAAAATAAAGAAAACAGACCTTAATTCAGGTCCAATCACCCTGTCCAACTTTCACTTTTGATTTACACATTGAGAGCACTTCAGTTGGAAAAGAACAAGGGCTCAGCAAAGAGATGGAAATGCCGCAAGGACACTGGGAGGAATGGTCAGCTAGGGGTCTTCTGTACCAGCCATGGGCACTTTGAAGTCCTAGAGAACCTACAAACACACTAGTTCTGACCAGAGCTCAGCCTCGGAATCCTTACGGCGCCTTGCTGACACTTCTAGAGGAACCGATCCAATTGTGATGCACCGGGTTTTGCCAGATGAACAACGGCTTCCACAGTAAGATCACATATGCTGTGCAGAGTTTGCCGAGGTTCCTGGAGCTTTTATTAAGTATTTCAGATAGCGCAGAAATAACTTTCAGTTGCCCACGGTCACTAGTAGCACGGCGCCCCTTCTAAGCTACAAGAGGTGAAAAGGCCCACGGGCATACAGCCTTCTCTGGAGAAAGTTCTCCAGGGTAACAATAAAGGCAATGCGTCAGCGAAGGAGTTTCAAGGTGAGAATGGGAAAACCTTTCGCTTCCATTGTTAAGTTTATTTTGAGTGGTTTCAGAGCAAACAATTCATTGCTGAAATAATTACAAATATCACTATCTTCTTTTCCCGTGAAGAGATATTGAAGCCATGAACACATGAGCAAATGCCCTTCTCCTTAAGACAAGATCGTCCATGCTTCTCACAGGGGACGAGCAACTGTCCTCCGAAAGCCCCCCTGCCCTGGCCTCCAGCCTATCACAAACCATGCTAAGGGAACTCCAAAAAGAAGACATCTGGAGAAGAGCCTCATGAGCCTGCGGACAGTTTTAAGAGATTTTCTCACCTCTCAGTTCCAGTCACAAAATGCATAGTATTACCTACGACAGTAAAACATTTTCAAATATGGGAACATCCACGAGTAGAAAAACTACTGTACCTGCTGTCCCTCGCTCCATAACACTCTTTAGCCCTTTATTCTGCTTTATATGCTTACAGAACTTTTTATCGCTTAATGTATTAGATGTTTTTTATGTCTGTTTCTTGTCACAGCAAAGACTTTGTTTTATTCACACTGAGCTCAACCTTTAAAACCTAGATGATGCAAGATACATACCAGTTACTCAATACACTGCCTCCAAATAAATGAATATATGAAATGTATATTCTCATTCCAATTTAATAAGAAGAAAAAAATGAAAACCTGAGGCTCGGGGAGGTTAAATAGCCTACTCGGGGATGTACAGTGATGTGGCAAAGCCACTTGCTTTTCCCCAAGTGTGACAACTTTAGCTACTGGGAGAAAAAAACGCTTTCGGCAGAATTTGTGCTGTATTTGGGAGAACACATCGTTTAGATATCTAATATTCACTACATACTTTATCCCCATGGAGTATTTCCTAGCCCACGTAATCTGTGTTATACAGAAGGGATGCCTCAGCAGGGATAAACTGCAGGAAAATTCTAGAACTGATTTTTAAACCTTGATTTTCTGTGCACTGGGAAGTGAACGGTGATGGTTGGCTGTCAACACCGGTTGGGGCTGTCAACACAGGTTATCCCATTTTACTGATAAGGAAACTTACGGGCACAGAGAAGTTAACTTGCTCAGAGACAAACAGCTAATAGTATATAGTTGAGCCAAGACTCAAACCCAGGCGGGCTAGCTAGTCTGTGCTTAAATACTGTATTCTCCTTTCCTCAGGAAAAAAAAAAAAAAAAATAGCAAAGTGTGTCTGTATTTAGCAAGTCACTTGGCAAGTCTCGGTCTCACAGACAACATAAGAAATGTGAGTTGAATTAAAGCAATTAGCAGGACTTAGATATTGTTTACTACGTCAAGGAATACTGATTAATGAAACAGTGTCACCCTAGTGGAAGATTCCTAGACACATACCAATAGGCCCCCTTCTGATCAGTATTTACATCAATTGAAATGATGCACAGAAGGCGTGCTCATCTGGTTTGCTGATGACACCAAGGTGAGGGACTCTGCAAAAGTGTGGTTTGACACAATTTTTAAGTAATCTGTGTAGCACCCCCATTGGAAGGAGAGTGGCAGAGCATTTGAACAGGGGCAGCTACTCTCTAGTTCTCCACCAGCATCCCTGATGTTCCCCTCCTCTGCCCTCCTCGTCCTGCTTCCTTTCCCTTATTTTAGGCTACAGCCTGCATCATGGCCTATGGACAAATTGCCACTTGGAATGGGTTTGCTGTAATTCCGCATTACTGATGATGGTGACCTTTGGTGTTCTTGCTTCCTTCTGAATACTGAACAGCCCGCCCCCCTCACCCCATTACCCAGGTGGATAAAAACCAAACAGCTAAAGCAAAATATCGAATTCTCCACCTTCTCGTGAGCTTTTTGAAATCACTCTGTTACAGTTCTTTGGTAAGTAGCATTGTGTTCCCACATCATCATCCTCTGAACATATTAATATTTAATGTTTGGTCGATTTAAATGCATAGAGTGGCAGCAACGTGCACATATAAATTTCTAGTAGTTACCATTTAAAAATAGAGGGATGACTCACCAGGCTTTCCTTTTCTTGTAAACACCGCGTGGTGCAAAACACTTGAACCCTGTGTGTTTTCAAAGTCTCTGACTTCCAAATGTACCTGCCTGATACGGGCAGTTTATCGGCTAAAGCCGCCTAACGTTGGAGGGAGATTAAGCCTTGCAACCCGACGCGCAGCCGTGCATTTCCTGCGGCCAGGTGGAAGGAAGCCTCCTTGGCTTCGGGCTGGGGATGCGCCCTCTGCTGGCACCAGGCCTGCTCCGCCGGCCTTCGGGGCTTCTGCATCCACAGCTGGAGTTGGAGGGAGCCCAAGTGGAATATAAATGAACGAGAGAGGCAGCAGTTAATGAGTTCCGGAAATTCTGCCATTTCTCTAGCGGAGGTCAGCATCTATAATAGGGTTCTTTCCGCCTGCCCTCTCCGCCTGACCCGAATCCCGCGCCATTAGGAGAATCACGTGGAGTCCGCATGTGGACTGCAGAGAAATTTGTGCTCGCTCGAATTGGCTTTTCTCTGGGTTTGACTTTGACTTGAGGGGGCAGAGCATCGAAGCTACCTTTAACGAACAGCATCATTTATTAATGCTTCTCCGTGCCTAAAGCCATCCGTTTGTTATACTGCCTGGGAACACGGCCGTTGAGCTCATTTCTAAAGAAAAAAAGAGGAGGCCACTGGAAAATGTTTCTTCCCGGACAGACGTGCTGATGAAAAGTTGCTTGGTGCATGTCCAGATTTCGGTCTTTTGCAGAATTTTTAATCTTGTTTCTCTTGGATGAGCCCCCACTTCTCTGGGTTTGACCACTGATATATGCACCGGGGTTATTCTATGCCGAAACTATAGATTTTGTTTGAGAGGGGCAGACACTGCACCTGGAAACACTGGCTAGGGAAACAACGGTATTGTTTTATTAACTCCCTAAGCACAGTTCCTATTCTTTACAGCTTTCTTGAGAAATTGTACTAATAATAAAACACGTTTTCAGTGAGCAATTATAGTTCACAGAGCTTTCCTTGCTTTGCTGAAAAGGTATTACCTTCGAAAGGATGCCAAAAAGCAAAGCTGTGCGTTCAAATAGGGAAGGGGAGTTGTGTGTTTTAGAACTACCTAAATCACTCTTGTAATTTGCAATGCCAAAGAGGGAGTAAATGTCCTCATGTAAAATTCAAAAGAAATACTGGGACAATATCTCCCATAGCAACAGCTGTTTCTGAAGTTCCAGCATGATTAACAAGCGTCTGTTTCATCTTTTCCTTTGTTTAAAATCAGACCACAGCCTGCTCAATCTGCAGGTCAAAATAGTACTAAGACTTGACAAAAGAAAAATGTGATTACTATGGATTTTTTTGTTTTTATTTTCCTGGTGCGTTCAGTTATTCGCCATATTGTTCACCTGCTTTTAATTAATTACTAGCTAACCATGATTAAGAAGCTGGCTGTTTTAAAGCATCAGAAACTATTAGTAAAATCAAGATACTCTATCTTCATTAACATTTATATCGATTAAGTGATCAGGATACATTTCAGTGTAGTAATAGCTGCTAGAACTTACTGTCAATTGGCAATGTCATCAAGACGTTTGACTCCTGAGTATTCAATGGGGCGTATTTCACACCTTGGGTCTCCCAGATAGCATACTCGGAGATGGAGGTTTGCGTGGGAAAGCCCTTGGAATCAACACCTGTGGAAGAAAGAGTAGATAGCAGAGAAGTTGAGCTGCACTGCAATCCCAGTGCCCCTAGCAGCCTCAGGTGGCCCTACAGGGAGCTGTGGAGTTGGAAAGCCCCTCAGAGACCACTGGGCCTTCATACTGTATGTTGATCGGCCATTGGATGTGGGCTGCTCAGGGCAGGGAATCCAACCTGATCCCAAAGAGGGCTGATAGCTGATGACCTTCTTCTAACGGCACTCCCACCACTAAGAGAATAACTTCTGTAATCCATAAGAGGGATCGGGGGGGGGGAAGGGGCTTGCATCACATAGCCTACCATAGTATATATGCATAAATGCTACACTCAGGGCACCTGGGTGGCTCAGTTGGTTAAGCAACTGCCTTCGGCTCGGGTCATGTCCCCAGGGTCCTGGGATCGAGCCCCGCATCAGGCTCCTTGCTCTGCGGGAGCCTGCTTCTCCCTCTCCCTCTACCTGCTGCTCTCCCTGCTTGTGCTCTCTCTCTTTCTGTCAAATAAATAAATAAAAATTCTTTAAAAAAAATAAAAATAAAAAAATAAAATGCAACACTCATCATCTTTTCAATAAGAGACATGGAAATGAGAGAATATAACATCTAACCTAAGCCAAGTCAATCAGTATTATACAAAAATGACTAAACATTTTTGGGCTGGGAATAAAGCATCAGCTCAGAGTCACAGTATCTACTAGTTCTTTAATATATCTGGAAAAAAGACAAATTTAAATGTATTGAATTCTCATTAAAAATAAATGAAATAACCACTTCTGAGAAGAAAAAGATATTAAAACATAATTACTCAAAGCATATGGAAATTAAAATATTTCCCTATGTCAGTTTCTAAAGTAAACTCCCATGTGGAGGTATTTCAATTATCCAGCATCCACATGTGTTATAAATGTGCTTAACTAGATAAATGTACCTTCTATAAATGTCCTGTATAAATGCAAATGCCAGCTATATTAATTGTCATTTTAGAGTCCACCTTTGATTATAGTGTGTGGGCTTAAAATACAATTTGTATGCACAAACATTCTGTCTCATTTATGAATATTTATAGACAGCATTATTTAATAATTAGTTGTGCCTTTATTTGATAGCAATAAAATGTAAATGATCAATAACACTGGGAGTTAATATACAGATTTTTTTTCCTATAAAGAAGCATTTCATAAAATCTAGGCATAAAACAATCCAATTAAAAATGGGCAGAGGAAGATGCCTGGATGGCTCAGTCAGTTAAGCGTCTGCCTTTGGGTCAGGTCATGATCCTAGGGTCCTGGGATCAAGTCCCACATCAGGCTCCTTGCTCAGCGGGGAGCCTGCTTCTCCCTCTGCCTACCACTTCCCCTGCTTGTGCTCTCTCTCTCTCTCCTGCAAATAAATTTTTTTAAAAAAAGCTTTTAAAAATTAAAAAAATAAAAACTGGACAGAGGATCTGAACAGACATTTTTCCAAAGCAGACATACAAATGGCCAACAGGTATATGAAGAGGTACTCAACATCACTATTCATCAGGGAAATTCAGATCAAAACCACAATAAGATATCATCTACTCCTGTTAGAATGGTTATCATCAAAAAGACAAGAAACAACAAGAATTTTCGAGGATATAGAGAAAAGGGAACTCGTGTGCCCTGTTGGTGGGAACATAAGTTGGTGCAGCCACTGTGGAAAACAGTATGGAGATTCCTCAAAAAATTAAAAATAAAATTATCATCTGATCTAGCAATTCCACTTCCAGGTATTTATCTGAACAAAATGAAAATGCTAACTTGAAAAGATATATGTATTCCCATGTTCACTGCAGCATTATTTACAATAGCCAAGATATGGAAAAACATAAATGTCCATTGATAAGTGAATGGATAATGACGATGTGAGATACCTAGTAGTGCAATTGCTGGGTCATAGGGTAGCTCTATTTTTAACTTTTTGAGGAAACTCCATACTGTTCTCTGGTTGGCTGCACCAGCTTGCATTCCCACCCACAGTGTAAGAGGGTTCCCCTTTCTCTGCATCCTCACCAATATCTGTTTTTTCTGACTTGTTAATTTTAGCCATTCTGACTGGTGTGAGGGGAAATATATATGTGAGATATATAAAATGGAATATTATTCAGCTATAAAAAGGAGGTAATCTTGCCATTTGCAAAAACATGGATGGATCTTGAGGGCATTATGCTGAGCGACATAAGTCAGCCAGAGAAAGGAAAGACAAATACTGTATGATCTCACTTATTTGTGGAAACAAATAAAAAACAAACCAGTTCATAGATACAGAGAACAGAGCGGTTGGCAGAAGTGGGAGGGGAGGAGCAAAATGGATGATGGTGGTCAAAAGGTATAAAGTTCCAGTTATAGGGGCGCCTAGGTGGCTCAGTAGGTTAAGCCTCTGCCTTCATCTCAGGTCATGATCCCGGAGTTCTGGGATCAAGCCCTGCATCCTGCTCACGGGAGAGAGCCTGCTTCTCCCTCTCCCTTTGCCCCTCCCCCTGCTCATGCTCTCTGTCTTACTCGCTCTCTATCTCTATCTCAAATGAATACATAAAATCTTTTTTTAAAAATTAAAGAATAAAAAATAAATAAAGTTCCAGTTATAAAATAAATAAGTCATGGGAATGTAATGTACAGCATGGTGACTATAGTTAATAACACTGTATTGCATATTTGAAAGTTGCTAAGATAGTAAATCTTAAAAGTTCTCATAACAAGAGAAAAACTTTTTGTAACTATGGATCATGATGGATGTTAACTAGACTTATTGTGGTGATCATTTTGCAATATACACAAATATTAAATCATTATGTTGTATACTTGAAGCTAATATAACATCGTATGTCAATTTACCTCAATAAAAAACAAGCTAAGCATAATATATTGAGTCACTACATACTCAAATGAATCAGTCATCATTTATGTGATATAATTAAGAATGTATATATACATTCTTGAAATTGAAAAGCTGGTCATATGTAAATAGAATATAAATTGCATTGCAAGATAAAGAAGACATGAAGAAAATGTGTAACTGTCTTTTGTAAGTTCTAGGAGGCCAAAGCAGGATCTGCATCTGTTCTACTCACCACTGAATCCCTGGGCCTTAACAAGGATCGGGCACCTAGCAGGTCCCCTCAGTAAAGATTTGGTGAATGTTGAAAGGATTATAAATCTCAGTTCAAAAAAAAAAAAAAGGTGAATTTATTTCCCTTTCTAAGAATGAAGGAAGCTGGGCATTGATTGTTCTCAAGTTTAGATAAAAAATAAGCAATTGAATATAAATAATTTTAAATGACAAATTTGAACTTACATATTCAGGTTGGTGTAGTCTTTTTTTTCTGTATAGTTTCACATACTGGGATGGATTCTCCTTTCCCTTAAAAATTAAAGATTTATTTCCATTTCAAGAATATCAAAATGAAGTCCAATTGCAATTTTTATAGCATGTTATCTAGTGAACATACTAGACAGCAAGCACTAAATGTCTTGGAGAAAGAGGTGTTAAAATTTTGTCAGCAGTTTAACAAAAACAACATCTAGAAGTTTTACATATTTTCTCTACACCTGTTCACTCCTAAATTTCCCAAAATGTTCCTAGAACCCAAATGAATCTCTCCAAAAATAAGTAGGAAAAATTTGAAGGAAAAAATATAGAATGTATATACAAACAAAATTGCCAAAGGCCAGCCATGTTATTACAAAGCACCAAGATAAACACAGAATGAACATGACCCTAAAAAGTTGCAAATGAGTATGTTTTGCCGATTTGGAAGTACCAAAATCCAACCACCCCCTGGTCTTCGGTACTTATAGTTACTACTCTTTTCTCTAGAAATAGAAACATAGCCACTCTATATTTATGTTCTATTAGTGGTTGAGTTTTGGAAGTCATGCCAAGAGGATTCCAGAAATGAAAAAAAAAAAAAGATTTTGTATGAATCATCTGTTATAATCCTCCATAAATCTACATCATTACCAAAATATGACCAAAATTACTATATAAATACCAAAGAATTGGAACAGAGGAGAGGAAGGGAGTATTATTTCAGAATTCAGTTAGTTCTAATATGGAAGGAAAGCCACATTCATCTGGGAGTCCATGAAAAGTCCTTTTGTTGTTTTTGATGTTTTACTTGTTGTTATTGTTCTTTTTAATGATACGCTCACTTGAGCATGAGGCTGATTCAGGAAAAGATCCACGGCACAGATTTGCACCCCATATTGTGACCACATCATTGTGTCGTGATGTGCTCTGTCTTTCCCCTAACCCCTGCATTTCAAGGCTTAATTTAAAATGGTCTTGGGGCACCTGGGTGGTTCAGTCGGTTAAGCATCTGCCTTCAGCTCAGGTCACGATCGCAGGGTCCTGGGATCGAGTCCTGCATCGGGCTCCCTGCTCAGTGGGGAGCGTGCTTCTCTCTCTCCCTCTGCTGCTCCCCCTGCTTATACTCTCTGTCTCTGTCACATAAATAAATGAAATCTTTTTAAAAAATGAAATAAAATAAAATGAAATTATCTTAATACTTTTAGAATATATTCATTTCAATCAAAATCCTCAAAAGAATAGCTTTCCATTAATTTGTAATATACTTTGGCCTAATTTTCCTCCAGAAACTTTTCAGCCAAATTATATACTCATTACTAAAGTTTTGGATACAAATAAACATCTCATTTCTTTGAGTTTAAACATAGCTGAAAGTCACTTGGAAAAAGATATAATTTGACATTTTTTCTAACATTTTACTTCTAGTTTTATTAGTTTCAAAGGTTTTACTGAAAAACACTTTTAGAAAAAAAGAACTCTAAATATTCAGATAGTGATATTTTATATCATCCCCATTAACTTGTTACTCAGTACTTAGGTCATCTCCTAAAAACCTAACACTGCACCCACACCCCCCCACACACACCCTGTCATAGCACTGGTACCTGTCAGGAGCCTGGCAAATGCTACATCAGAATGTAGGGGCAATTCCTTCTAGTAGCATGGATTAAAACCAACCGATGGGGCCTAAGTGGGAAAGAAAGTTATTTTTTTAACTGATCATCTCAATGGGTCACTCTGAAATTACTTTCTGAGGGACAAGCATTCAAACACATTTCACTAGCTCAATTCTAAGACTAGAACAATGTTAGTGAAATGGGATCAAACCACATATGAAGAATGGTTTTGCAATAGAGTATAATAAGATTGAAAATCATAGGCAAAATAAAAAGTTCTGAGCACCTTTGCATGCATAAATTCTGCCATGACCTCTATTTTAGAGATGGTAAAATTAAAGCTTAAATGAGTTAGTTAATAAATTGTCCATGAGCCCACTGCTTATAAATAGTAGCCTCAATTCAAATCAGGCTGTCTGACTCTAGAGCCCACATTCTTGTATGGTGATTATATAACAGAGAGAATAACACACATATGTGTACTGTCAACCATTTTTATTCAATGGTATTTACATTATTCTGGGATTTAAAAAAATAATAATAAATGAAACTGTCTTTTCATTGGCACATGCAATTTTATAGAAAGCAGACATTACAAATATGTGGAACAGTTAAATAATATGAAGCACTGTATGATTAATGTCTATGTTAGGTATTATGGACAAAGAACTACACAGCGGTCAAAAAACAGAGCAGTAGTGTGGACTGGAATAGTTATAAAAAAGCTTCACAAAGACAGTGGACTTGAACTGGATCCTGAAATTGAATGAGAATTGGACAGTTATAGTTGAGATAGGAGGATATTCCTACCTGGAAGAAAATTACCCGAATAGCTTTGGCACATTAAATAAAATTACATGAACCACCTTAGTTGCATAAAGCACAGAGAGCACATAAAGTTGTATAGCACCACACGGAGGTGATTAACATCCATTAGAGTTAAGGTTATTTTGAATAACACAAATAGCTAACTAAAATAATTTTAAATATTGTACAATTTGGGGTGCCTGGGTGGCTCAGTCACATTCCACTCTTGATTTCAGCTCAGTTCATGATCTCAGGGTCATGAGATAGAGCCCCATGTAGGGCTTTATGCTCAGCAGGGAGTCTGCTTGCTATTCTCTTTCTCCCTCTCCCCCGCCCCTCCCCCCACTTGCATGCTCTCTCTCTCTCTCTCTAAAATAAATAAATAAATCTTTTTAAAAATAAAAAATAAATCACTACTGTATGATTCTGTGTATATGAAGTTCAAAAACCGGCAAATTTAATCTACTGAAGTAGGTATCAGATTAGGTGTCTACCTTTAGGCAAAAGGATATTGACTGGGAAAGGACCCAAGGGAACTTTCTCAGGTGCTGGAAATAGTCTGTCTTGATTTGGATGGTGATTACCGATGCATATAAAAAGTCACTGAGCTCTACATGTAAGAACTGTACACATACAAACTGACTACTTGTGAGTTACACCTCATTCAATAAATGAATAAGGGTTAGTGTCTGTGATAGGATCAAGGTTTTTTAGAGTAATGTGTATTTAGCATTAAAAAAAAAATCTTTCAAGGTAACCTACCTCTACTCTGTCCTTCACAGATGAGGGAACTGGCATCAAATAGATACAGAGATTTGCCCTAGGGCACACAGATGTTCAGGGGCTGAGATGCGTAACTGTTACATGTTTTCCATGCTTTGGTCATACCTCCAAAATATATTTCATGTGCCACATATTCCTAAAAAGAAGATCCAAATATACCACTGAATTCTTAGTGATATTTACCAGTTTCCTAATTTTTTCTCACGTTGATCACATTTATTTTTCCTCTTTATTCTTGGCATCTCTAGACTAAACATTCCAATCTTTTCTTTCATACCTATAATCAGGAAACTGTATTTTCCCTAGAGGTGTACTTTCACATGTACTAATTTAATCTCAACCATTTCATAAAAATTCAAGAACTGTACCTATTCAAACTTCAAAGAGATTCCTTCCATTCCCCTGAAAGACCTTTTACCTGAGTCATTTTATATTTATCATATCACAATATTTTAATTCTTATAATCTTTGCTCTTTTGCTCTATAAAGAAGGAGATAATGTAGATATTAATATGGACGGCTTTGCTTTAGGTAGATGTGTCCTCTCTGATTTTTTTTTCACCTAATTTACCTGCCACTGGTCTTTTCCTGAAAAGCAGTTCAGAGGTATTTCCCATCCTGCTCCCTACCAACACCTTCTCTCTATTCTCAAGTACTTCTGAGACCTTGACAGTAAAACCGGCCCCGTGAGAAAACTGCTAAGTGTTTTTTATTCAATTGTTTTTCCATCCAAATAGGATAGATTGTTTCTCAGTTCAAAACTGCATTCTCTGAATTCTCTACATAATGCCCAAGTGTCTTTCTTTGCTTTTTATAGGGGTCTTAATTCTACCCAGATACATTAAGTTTTATAGAAAAACTTTAAACAAGTCTACATGTCATGATACAAGTGAATTACCTGCAGAACAATCCTCTGGCAGATTCATAAACTACTGTAAAATGATCCAAGTACAAATATTTCAGAGATAACTTGATGGAAGGTATCTTCACAGATGACTGCAATCCAAGTTTCTGGTTTTTACAAGGTCTATTATTTTACCTGTAATTGGAAACATTGCAATCTGGTAAAAACCATTCCAGTAATCTTCAGAAGAATAATTTATGGTCAAATGCAGCAGGTTCCAGAACATTGCTATCCACTGCAAACCTTCCCCTGAGTTAATTTGGTTCATATTCTTCTGTGTTGACATAATATGACAATTCACATGACAGCAAATTCAGAGACTTCTCGGTGAGCTGTGCCAGACTCCTTCCATCTGACCCTTCAGATTCACTTTCCACCCTAATCCACCCTATTCTGTGTCCCAGGAGGCTGATTTTAATGGACTGTATCAAAGAGCTCCCTGTTTGCTGCCTTCCCACTGTGTCAGTCAGTGGAACACCAGTAGGATAGTGGAGAATGAAGTCTAGGCACTTATCTCCTGGATCCTTCAGAGGAGGATCTACCCACCTTAGAGAATCCCTTGAATGAAGGTCACTTTCTTATTAGGTTGCCCTTTCTACTCAGTCTGCTGTGTCCTAGATTACCTATGTGGTTTCCTTGTACCCTCCCCACATCTTTTTAAATGACCCCTTTATTACACTCTCTTGAAACTACCCAATTTGACTGTGCCATCTGTTTTGTACAGGGACCTTGACTGATCATTGAGTTTCTTTTTTTTTTTCTTTATGGTACTTTTTAAATTTTATTTTATTATGTTATGTTGGTCACCATAGAGCACATGATTAGTTTCCGACGTAGTGTTCCATGATTCATTGTGGGTGTATAACACCCAGTGCTCCATGCAGTACATGCCCTCTTTAATACCCATCACCAGGCT
>NC_138376.1:59584817-59606773 GCF_054177405.1 Leptonychotes weddellii | reverse complement strand
GTCTTTCTCTGATTGACTTATTTCGCTTAGCATAATACCCTCTAGTTCCATCCATGTCGTTGCAAATGGCAAGATTTCGGGGGGGGGTTTTTTGATGGCTGCATAATATTCCATTGTATATATACACCACATCTTCTTTATCCATTCATCTGTTGACGGACATCTTGGCTCTTTCCATAGTTTGGCTGTTGTGGACATTGCTGCTATAAACATTGGGGAGCACTTCTCCCTTCAGATCACTACATTTGTATCTTTGGGGTAAATACCCAGTAGTGCAATTGCTGGGTGGTAGGATAGCTCCATTGAGTTTCACTGAGAAAGTAAGAGTCACTTTGGAAATCTGGCCCATCTTAAAAGAAGAAACATTTGGTTTGCACCACCACCGCCACCCTCCTCAAGCTCCAAGAAAGCACAATTGTGCATTAAGTGAGTACCAGGCTGTTGCATCAACAAGATTGTCAATCCCAACCCTCTGTCCAAAATCTCTTGATGGTACCTCTAATACAAACTGGAGCGTTGTAGCTACATCAACAAAGTAACTGTGATATATTGTAAGCTTGTCTGTATCTCTGTTTTAGGGGAAATTATTTTAAACCATAAACCCCTGAAAGTAAGTAATGTTATTTGATCAATCTTCCCCATATGGTAGGATTTATGGACTAACTCATGATGGTGATAATTCGTGAGAAAGTGAAAGTCAGCCCCACTAGTAACTGAACTATGATGTTTCCTAATGGAATATCAATAGTATTTCCAATTAGACATGAACAAGGCCAACAGAGAACAATATTTCTACAGTGAGATCTCCAAGGCCACATGGTAGCTGCACAATGACTAACACCTTCTTCTGAGTCAACTGTTGCTTCCCCCAGTGACATCCACAGCCCCGCTTCACTCTTCTTGCCTCCTGCACAAAGATCACGGAGATACCCAGCTGCTACACTCTCCCACCCTTTGACATCATCAATAGAAAGCTGATGGCCACTTCCCTGATCCCTCAGGAGAATCCTACAGCACAAGCCTGACCCTGTGAAAAGTCCTCCCCACCCTGTCTTATTGAGATGCCCTGAAGTTCCTCTGCAGTGCATTCCCCTTGCTGCAGCAAGCTAAATAAACCTCACTGTTTGGGTAGGATGATCTTGTGGGACCATCAGAATCGAATCCAAGAGCAGATGCTCCATCTCTACTCCTCAATCCCTTTTCCGTTTTTATACAGTCTCTCAGAATGTGCTTTTACTCAAAATAGGCAACCCTGGCTTGGTTATTTACACATAGTGCTTAAAATACCTGAGATTTTACATTCTCCTGGAGGAGAACCTTAACAATGGCTGAAAAATGCATAACTATGTCTACTCCTTCTCCCTCACACCAATCAAGACAACTCTGAGGTGTGACCTATGCTCTTTTCAGAGCACCCCTGTGAGCCTGAGCCAAAGGTTTCCTTAGGTAAGACTTTGGGTGGTAACACAGCTTTTTCTGTCTGCTTCCTTTCCCTTCCTGGTCTCACTTCCCCACTACCCTGTTGGTAATTCCTGGGAAGTTTTCTTAACATTTCCACATGAATTCTCCTCTGAGGGTCTGCTTCTGGAGAACCCAAATGACAACAAATGGCAATCCAACCTAAATGGGAAATCAATTCAATGAGGCCTTTGGGAAGAAATGATCTTCTCACCTAATATTTGGAGAATATATAGGAGCTCAGCAGGTAGAAAAGTAAGGAACAGCTTAAAAGACTAAGTAGACAATTCAAAAACAAAACAGAAAAGGACACAAAGAAAGAGGTCATCTGCGGTCTGCAGGGATTCATCCACCTCTCCATATGGCGGGAGAATCAAGTGTGAACAGTGAGTGTCCAGTCACTGCCAGGTCATGAAAGGCTTTTTATGTCGCCTTGAAGGTTTGAACTCTATCTCATGGCTGGGAGAAACATGGTCAGATTTACATTTCAGACCCACCACTCTGGTAGCTGTATGGAAGATAGATCCAGCCAGAAGTCTACTGCCAAAATTGCAAAAATAAATTAATTAATAACAATAATAATAACAACAACAACATGCACTGAACTAGGATACAGGTTGGAAGAGATAGATTCAAGAAATGAATCAGAAATAAAACTGTCAGATTCTAGTGGGTATAGGTGCTGAAGGGAAGGAAGGACCCACAGATTTCTAAGCTGGGTACGAGGTGGACAGTAAGAGATTCTGACAAAGACAGGGAGAAGAGCTGGTTGAGTTGGTCCCACAAAGGTTTTACTTTGACATGCACTGAAATTGAGCAGCCCACAAAATTCATAGAAGAAAATACCCAGCCAGCAGCCAGAACTAAGAATATGAGTGTCAGGTAATGTCTGTGAGGGAGATACAAGTGGTCATCGAGGCCCCAAGAGTCAACGAGATCAGTCAAGAGTATGTGTAGTGAGAAGAGCACCAGTGTAAGGAAGGAACCCTGGAAATCTCAGCATTGACTGTGCAAAGAGACGAAAGAGGCCCTAAGAATCAGAGAGGTTTGAGGAGAACCAGAAAAACATCTCTCCACTTTCCCAATCACCAGTCTGCCCACTTTTCCCCCTCATGCAGTGTCCAGAAATTTATGGGACCCTGGCTCAGGATAATAGCAAAGTTCCTTTAATATGTTGTGCCCTGAAATTTTCCTCTGGCCTGCAAACTAAGTATCCCCTAAATTGAGCAAAGTGCAGGCCTCTGCCCAAAAACTAGCTAGGTCAACAAATTGGGAGGACTGCTCAATGATCTCTATATAGATGGAGCTTACGCGGTGAGAAAAGAAGCAGTGTCATTTACATATTAATATGCATGCACTGAAGCTAATCTGTCTCCTAAACTTTTCATACTTGGTTGTCAAAACCCAGCTTTCTCTTTAGCGTCCCTTGAAAACAAAGTAGGAACAAATTCTGCAGAAGAGCCATGCATTCTGGGAGGACTTAGAAACTGCCTTTTTCCCTAGCCATCATCAAATTAGTTACTTGTCAAATTGAGTCATGGAAGAAATATATCAGAAGCCTGGAGAAATAAATATAGAAAGGAAGAAGTAGGGTAGTGCTAGAATTGTTCTGACCACAACAGATGTTAATAATATAAATTAAAACAATATTGCCACTGAATCAGGTAACTTATACATGACCGAGAACTATTCTGTATCAAGTGCTTGCTCTATGCCAGTTATTATGCCTGATGTTTTACCCATATTTACTTGTTTAATATTCAAAAGAATACTTCGAATAGGAAATTATATAATCCCATTTTTTAAAGATTTTATTTTTTATTTATTTGAGAGAGAGAGAGACAGAGATAGTGAGAAAAAGCATGAGTGGTGAGGAAAGGGAAAAGCAGGCTCCCCGCTGAGCAGGGAGCCCAACGCAAGGCTCAACCCCAAGACCCTGAAATCATGACCTGAGCCGAAAGCAGATGCTTAACCGACTGAGCCACCCAGGAGCCCCAGTATAATCCCATTTTTAAAAATAAAGCAACTGATGGGGCACCTGGGCATCTGACTCGGTTTCAGTTCAGGTCATGATCTCACAGTCCTAAAATCAAGTCCCACATCAGGCTCCCACCCAGTGTTGAGTCTACTTGAAATTCTCTTTCTTCCTCTCCCTCTGCCCCTGCACCCACTCATGCTCGCTCGCTCTCTCTAAGTAATAAATAAAATCTTTGGAGAAAAAAATAAAGCAACCGAGGGTAAATAAGAATCCAAGGGTCACTTAACTAAGGAGCAAAAGAACATGGATTTGAACCAATGTTCTATCGGGCACTGTAACCCATGCCCTTAACCACCAAGCCACATTGCTTGTTCCACTTTTCTACCCTGGAGCCCTCAATGCCAGAAGTTTGGAGACTGGGACAAAGAGTATAGGTCCCAACTCAAGATGGACCTTTGCTTTTTCCTTGCAGAAGTCCAGGTAATAATAACAAAGCACCAGAAGAGCATGTAGGAAAGCCTTGAGTCCAGTTTAGTTTTTCATACTGCACGGACAAAATATTCACCTCTACATCTCTACCATAGTTCTGTGGTAGAACTTAGGAAAATGCAGACTTTTTTTTAAATGGATATAACATTTTTTAATATACGATGACATACCAAGTCAAAACAACCAATGACTATTGCATCAGGAAGACATTGTGAATTTATTTTAAAGTTAATGGAGACAAAGAAATTTCAACTTTGAGCTTCAGTGGTATGATGAAAAATTGTAACAAAGTGAAATGTACACAAAGGAGGTGCTTCATAAAATGTTATTGGAATAATAAAGAGGAAAAGTGGTTAAAGACATTTAAAAAGTGATTATTTTTTTAAGCAATTGGTCTTGAACTTTGGACATGCCAATGATGAAAAAAAAAAAAAGGAGGCCAACGTACTCACTGCCCCATCAGACCAAAAGGAGGGCAAGTTAAGTTGTTTGGAAACTAACATTCAGCTTTAATGGTGAGCACTGTGCTCTCAGCATTTATGTTCAAACTACAAACCTTTGCAAGGCAAGCAGAGACCTTGCATATAAAGAGCAATCATACATTTATAGTCCACGAAGATCCTCTTGTGAGAACACATTCTACACCATCACTACTCTAGAAACCCTTTGTTCTCATAAAATTTGAGGATGCATTTTTACAGCCTAAAATTCGAGCCCTCATGTGAAGAGAGGTGCTTTTTAAAGAACACATCAGTAGGCTGTTGTTTGCCTCCTGCATGCTGACCCTTCTTGGGTTTAGGATGACCATTTTCCGAGAATAGAAAATTTGGTCTAAATGAGAAATACTCTTTAAAATTGCTTTATTGCTATGTTGGTTTTTCTTTGTAATTATGGTTGAGTTATTCCATAAAATTTACTGCTATGATAGTCTTGTAATGGCAATACAGTCCAACCAATTTGTTATTCACTGGGGAAGATGGTAAATGGGCCATGGAATCTAAAACTTCTTTTGCTGAAGACACTGGTTAGGTTTTTCCAGAAGCTTTTGGTTGGGTTTTCCATAGAAATTGGCCTACAGGCAAAGCTGAGTTTGAGGTGTCCTAGAAATAGCATGAGAAAATGCCTTTCTAGCCTTATTTCCATCTTAAATTATGAGCAGAACTGTGTGTTGAAAGGGAACCGTTTGTGTTGGACTTGAGCAATGAAGGAGGGAAAAAGAAAAAAAAAATGGAAAGACCAGAACAAAAGTAGGCAGAGTGCCTGGAAATAAATCTGAATACGTATATATATATACATATATATATGTATATATATGTGAATATGTACATATATATGTATATGTGTATATATATATGTGTGTGTATATGTATATATATATAATTTTTTTTAAAACTTTAAAACTATAGACGTAGAGCTCCCAAACTCTGAAAATGGGAGTCATCAACTGGCACAATTTTGTCTCACAAGGTGGTATTACAAAAGGCATGGATCCATTGCTACCTAATTTGAATCTGAAGTATAATACACTACCATATTAAAAATCCTAAAATTCTCCTTCGTTCATTAAGGCATTCATTCTTCATGAAGAATGCTTTAATTTGCCTGCATATCCACACCCTACAATAGTCTTAATTTCCCTCTGTCCTCTGTATAGAAAACAAATGAAATAATGAGCTTAATAAGTGTCCAGCTTATTTCATTAACATTAGATAAAAGTCAATTCACTTCCAATCTCCAAATTTCTTTTGCTTCAACCTCTGAAATCCAAATCCATAGCTAGTAATAAAGAGAGTGTATGTACTAATTGAACATGTGACACAAGGCCAAATGCCACTGTGTCTAAAATAAGTAATAAAAATATCATCCACACCCTCTCCGAAACTTGGATTCTGTGTATTATTATATATTTAAGACTTGTATGCAATTCATAGACAACGTCTCATTCATGAATGAAGAAATAATGAAACCGCCTAGATCAAACACAAATATAGCACCTACTGTAAATAGTGGAGGAAATAATACACAGAGCAAAACTCCTCCTTCCAAAATAAAGCATGATCAAATAGAGTGCTAGAATAACCCCATCTATCAAAGAAGGGATACCAGAAAACTGGTATCAGATGAGAATTCTTTTGTTGTTGCTTGTCACATCATTCAGGTGAGCTTGGGTAACCTACTTAATCCTCTGAGCCTCAGTGTCCACTGTATAAAATGAGAACAATAATACATGTTGGCCAGGGTTGTGGTAAGATAACCTCACAGAGGGGGAATCGCTAAATTTACCAACCACCGGTTTGCAAAGTGGGGTCTTGCACCAGCCATTTCAGCAACATCTTGTTTGGAGTGTGAATTCTCAGGTCCCACCCCAGACTTACTGAATCAGAAAATCTGGGGGTGGGGCCCAGCAATCTGTGTCTGAAAAAGCCCTCCTGCTGTAAAAATCACTGCTTTCTTTTATAAATATGATCTGTATTATTTTCATCACGGTGAATCCATGTGTGGAACAAATCTGCATATGTATCCATACAATCCACTTATAAAAATGTTCAAATATGTCAACATTTATATTATTTTATAAATGTAAGAACTGAAACATTCAAATGATTTACACTTTTTTTTAAGATTTTATTTATTTGTCAGAGAGAGAGCACAAGCAGGGGGAGCAAGCGGTAGGCAGAGCGAGAAGCAGGCTCCCCACTGAGCAAGGAGCCTGATGCAGGGATGTGGGACTCAGATACTCGGTTACTAGATCCCAGGATGCTGGGAGCCAAAGGCAGACACATAATCAACTGAACCACCCAGGCACCCCTGATTTACACTTTTTATACAAGTTTATACAGCTTTTCAAAATAGCCCATATTATAAAATTATACACACACATACAAACACACACACATAATTTTTTCATTGCCCTGGCTTTGTAAATTTGGAGATGCAGGACTATCAGAAACAAAAAATTCTTCAGTGTTCTGGATTGAAAAACTTTCAGTGTTACAGCTGGGCACTATGATCCCTAGGCTCACAGGTGTCATCTGGAAGATGTAGACACATACAGTTGATGTTTTGTTTTGCTGAAGTTTCCAAACTCTGGAGTCCCTTCTCTTTGAAGAGTCCCACTTTTCCTCTATTGATATGATTTTTTTCTTCTTATTATTGATCTCTGGGTTTTACTTTTTAACCTCTTTTTGAATGTCCTATAGAAAGAGACTAGGGAACAACACTAATGATGCCACCTTTTAATCCAGCCTGAATGTTACTGAAAAGAAAGCTTCAGGTAAAATAAATAACATCCACACTTCTTGATGCTATGAGTTTATCAGACTAAGTTCTCACTCAGCAAAGATTCATTCATTGAGTGTTGAAGGTTAGTATTTCCAAATAATGACCTCTTCCATCCACTTTTTCTCATTCTTTTTCAACAGGTATATAAACAAATTTAAAGGTTTTTTTCTAAGTAATCTAGCAGTTATAACACAGACTTGACAAATAGTAATCTGAGTTCTAGATAAAGGAAATGAAGTTACATAGGGTTGATTTCTGCCTCTAAAATCAGGCAAGGAGCAGGAAGGATGTGAATAGCAAGGGAAAAATCAGAATCAGGATTCATTTCTCAAGTTTATGCTATATTCTCTATTGGTATAACAGAAAGAGCTTCCAAGTCTCTGTCTATGCAAGTTGAGAAGGTGAGAAAATAGAATGTGAATTCAGAATCACTATATTATAACAGGGTTTCTCAGCCTCAGCACTATTGACATTTTGAGTAAGATAATTATTTGTTGTTGGGGTTATTCTGTGCATTGTAGGATGTTTAGCAGTACTCTTGGTCTCCACCCACTAGATGCCACTAGTATTCCCCTCAGCTGTGAAAACCAGAAATGTGTCCAGATACTGCCACATGTCACCTTGGGGAACAGAACTGCCCCCAGTTGAGAACAGTTTTGTTATATTAAAATGCCTATATCTATATTAGATAGATAGATAGATAGATGATAGAAAGATAGATGATAGATAAATAGATAGATGATAGATATAGATAGATAGATGATAGATAGATAGATGATAGATGATAGAAAGATAGATGATAGATAAATAGATGATAGATAGATATAGATAGATGATAGATAGATAGATAGATAGATGATAGATAAATAGATAGATGATAGATAGATGATAGATATAGAGAGATGATAGATATAGATAGATAGATAGATGATAGATAGATAGATGATAGATAGATAGATGATAGATATAGATAGGTAGATATCTTCTCCTAGAAGATAAAGATCAAGAAGTTAAGAAAGTTTACAAAAAGACAACATAGAAAATATACCACATACATTTGCCTTGATTCTATATAATGCAAATTATATGAAATGGCTAAGAGGCAATTGGTTGAATATAAATCTGTCATTTGTTTCAAGGTAACAGGCAAACCCAGGTGAATGAGAGATGTGATTTCAGCAGTTTTTCTATAATCAGTATCTCAGAAGCTCAGTTGAGGATTGTATTAACCCTATCTATTCTCTGTATTCTGATACTTTGACATCTGGGGCCTTGCTGACTCTAGAGGGACTGTCCCTCCCAGGGTTAGCTAATTCCTAGAGATAGTAAACTACTTGCCCAGGAATGTGCTTTTCAAATGCAAATCAATCAGGAGCACATACCTAAACCATCTTGCTCTCACACTCTGGGCCACTATACATCTTCCCTAATCACCAGGACCATGTACCAGACAACTAGGGACAGGCCCTGTAGTCTAAAGTGTGTTGAAATTATTCAGATTATCCAGTCCTAAACCTGTTTACTCTGCCTTGCCATTCTTCCCACAGAAACCACAATAAAGATTCTTGCCCACAGCTCTCCCCTTCCCTGTGCCCCGTAACCAACCCCAACACTTCCTCATGCAGCCCTCACTGGAATGGCATGCCTCTTGGAAACTGTGAGTAAACAACTGTCTTTTCAATAGGAATCGTTTTCTAATCTGTTAGTCTTACTACACCTCAAATTTTCTATTCCTACACTCTATTTTAAAACAAGGAGCATAAATCACAAGATGGCATTGATTACTGGTTTTGACACATCCCAAGGAACAAGACTGATCTGACACCCAAACAGAAATGACACTTTTTAAAGAGTATCCATTCCTTTCTGCCCTTTCAATGTCTTAACTAATTCTTAAACTTGTGGTTTTATCTTCCTTATTTGCTGGTATTGTATTCAAAGGTGTTCTGGGGAGAGCCTATTAGTGTGGGTATAAGGAAGTGCATGGGCTTTGGGTAAAAATAAAACTACTTTGAATCCAAAGTTTATTCTAGGTCTTTGGGTCTTCTTCTGTTTTCACCCACTGTTTCTATTTCCCTATTTGTAAAAAGAAGATAATATTAAAATAATTATTGTTTATGGGATTATTTTAAGGATTATATGGAGTTGTATTAAACATGTATTCATTTAATAAAATTCAGCTTATTAGGTACCAGGCATTGTACTGCTTTTTTGTGATATACAACGGAGTGTTAGGGATATAAAAGCAAATAAGCAAATGAATAAATAAATGAAAATTTCAACTGAAGGGTATAGAGCAGGACAAAGTGTCATGGAGGGATGGGCCTGATTGGGATGTGCTTTAGATATGATGGTCATGTAAGACCTCTCTGAGGCCACTGACAGACCAAGTGACCCCAGACAAGCTCCTTCTCCTTTCTGAGTTTCTATTTAAATACCTGTAAATGAACAAAATGCATGCAATTGTTGTTAGCAAGCAATAATTAATAAGTATTTAGTTATTATGATAAACTATTAGCTATTATGATGGCATTAAAGTTTATGTCATTTTTAATGTAGACTTTGGGTTTCATCACTCTCAACAACTTCTGTTGGAGATTTCAAAAAGTCCCAGTCTGAAGAACTTCTCTGAACTAAACCAGAATTCCAGCTCTAATTCTGTCTTTAGCAAGACTTATTTTGAAAGAGTGTGCTAGATATCACAGCAACATTTACCACAAGGAGTTGTTATTCAGCAAAAGACAACTTGAGGACAGGAAGTAGTGTTTATAATTCATTTCCTAAACCGTGTTTTAAAAAGTATTGGTTGAGGGGCGCCTGGGTGACTCAGATGGTTAAGCATCTGCCTTCGGCTCAGGTCATGATCCCAGGGTCCTGCGATCAAGTTCTGCATCAGGCTCCCTGCTCCTTGGGAGGCTGCTTCTCCCTCTGCTTCTCTGTCTCTGTCTCTCATGAATAAATAAAATCTTAAAATAAATAAATAAATAAAAAGTATTGGTTGAGGGGTGCCTGGGTGGCTCAGTCGTTAAGCAGCTGCCTTCCGCTCAGGTCATAATCCCAGGGTCCTGGGATCGAGCCCCGCATCGAGGCCCTGCTTGGCGGAAAGCCTGCTTCTCCCTCGGCCTCTGCCTGCCGCTCCCCCTTCCTGTGCTCTCTCTCTCTCTCTCTCTCCAACAAATAAGTAAATAAAATATTTAAAAATAAATAAATAAATAAAAATAAAAAGTATTGGTTGAATGAACAAAGAAGGAACCACTGATGGAGAAATTTTCAGATCTGTTTTCTTTAAGATCTGCCTCCATTTTTTTCCAAATTTCTCTTTCTATTTCCTCTCTTTTTCTTTTCCACTTTGCTAGATCTTGCAGGTGAAAATAGTCTCTATCCTTAAGTAAATAACTGTTATTACCTTAACTTTAAAAAAGACTTTAGTAAGAAAACACATATTTGCTAAGTTTCCAGATACTTCCAAATGAAGTATAGTGTGATCAGAAAAGGAAAAAGAAAAGCAGTGCAGAAATTATTAAAAAGATACATGTTCCGCATAGAAAATTTAATTTTTCACCTCATTCTTATGAAAGAAACATCCAGTAGGTATACCATTCTATACATCTGTATGTAGGCTAAGGGGTCTTCTAGGGAAATATAAATTCTAAAAATAATAACTTAGAGATTAATAATATTGAACACATATAACATGTGCCAAGAACAGTTCTAAATGTGTTACCTTAATTGACCATAAAATAGATACTATTATTATCTTCATTTTACAGCTGAGAAAAGTCATGCAGATAGTAAATTAATGCTTACACAGGCAGAAAGCAGAAGAGAAAGGATTGACTCAAACTCAGGCAGTTTGGCTCCCAAGTCTATGAATTTAGCTCCTATCCTATTCTTCTCTTAAAAGCAAATAACCTCAATAGCAATTTCAAGTCCCAGGGCTACACAAATCATAGGATTTCTACAACTAATAATAATATTTAGGTTTTGGTCTAAGAAAAAAAAAAACCCAGAATCAACTGGCATCAATTTATTACTTTCATGGACAATAAAGCAAGTGTTTAAAAATAAACATTTCCAGTTTCTCAAAAAGGCCTTCATATGTTACTTCAGTTTTGCCTTTTGGCATATGTGTAAAAAATTGCATAGCATCATAAATTAATTGCCTTGGGATTATTTGATGATGGCCTTATTAAAAGCATCAAATAACTATTGTAGTGCTTCTGTTAGCTGCTTGTACTTGGGATCGTACTTGGGGAGAGAAGGAAAGAAGATGTGAGGTCAAGAGAAATACCACAGAGGAGAAATTTAACATTTAACAGTGAAGTACAAAACCAGACACTTCCTTCAGGATACATAAGAAGGAGGGAAAAGCTATTCATGGCAAAGATAGTATAAGGAAAGAAACATAGAGAAAGAGTTCATGGAAATAATAGAAACTGAGATATTATTGAAAAATATGCAGAAAATGTGGTTGCTTTTTATTCCAGAATTTGCTATGTTTAATCCTATAGAGCTTCAAGGCACTCCAGATCTACATAAAGGTCTAAGAAATGTTTGGCTTTCTCTGCTGCTACCCTCCACCCAGTCATTATGCTTTACAAACTCTGGGGATATAAAGTAGGATTGAAATGACAGTCCAGCGTTTTTAACAAATCCTTCTTGGCATTTCTGGGAAAAGCAAATACACTAGCACACTTGGTTAAAATGATAAATTCTTTATATAAGTATTTTAGGGAAAGGAATAAAAACTAGCCCACTTGAAAAATATTTCTGTGTAAAACAGCAAATTTTTATGTTATGTAAATATCACTGAAAGGAAAGATTTCTGCTGAAAGTGGAGCAATTCCAATGACTTTGGAGAAATTACCTTTGAGAAAGTTACTATGAAGTTAACTATTGGGAATCTCACTGTTATTTGAGATGTCAGCATCCAAATGGTTTGAAGAAATTGCAAGGTTGAAGGAAACTCCGGTGAAAGCTCCAATTCAGTTAGAAGAAGAAGAAAAAAATACAAAGCACAGAAGGGGGAATAGCAAATATTTCAAAAGAAGAATATTTTCTTCCAAGCTTAGTGGCCAAAGCTAACTTGGCTCCAGACATCCGTCAGGCATGTGACCTGTGGCCTGTGGAACACCCACCCATTCTTCAGGGTTATTAGACACGTTTCAGTGCTGCGTTCACTGGGGACAACCTATAGATGTCTGTTTCCTGACATATGTCTTCAAGGAATTTTTCAAGAGGGTACAGCTATTATATTTTTTGAGCCTATGAGTATCTGAGAGTGTTTCTCTGTTGCCTTCGCACACGACTGACTCTGTAGAGATTGTTCCCATGGCTCTCTGATATTCACCGCTGGGAGTGGTAAATTTTGTTGTCAGCCTGAGTTTTATATCAAGGTGCTTGTAGGAGCTTTTTATTTATTTATTTTTTAAATCTGTGCCACCTCACAATGTTGCAAATGTGGGACGTGGTCTGTCTTCAGTGACTGTTTTTCCTGGAATTCAGTGGTCCTTTTGATTTGCGTCTCTAGGTATTTTACACTTAAACAAAAAAGTCTGCTTCAAGCATATCTTTCATTATATTCTGCCACATTCGCGATTTCTTCTTCAGAAGTACTCAAACTGTCGGGCTGGATGCCCACCGTCTGCCCTCTGCTTCGATCCTCAAGTCCCCTTCACATTGCATCTTTTTGTTTTGTGGTAATAGTTTCAAGGGGCCTTCCAATCACTGATTCAAAGGTTTAACATTATCAATTCCTTCTTTATTGCCTCCAGTGCAAGTGTTAATTCATAAAAATGAATTCCACTCTTGCTTTTTTTTTTCTTTTTAGTTTTCCAGAGCTTTTCCTTATGTCATAAGTTTCACCGTACTGGATGTGCATGTAGGTTCTGGAATCACACTACATGTATTCTTCTCCCAACTCTACCACTTCTTTGCTATGTAACCGTGGGGAAAGTTTTTTATATTTTTCAACTTGATTGAAAAGACGGAAACAGACATATATCTAGGCTTATCCTTCCTTCTCTTCTCCCACTCCCTGATTCTCTGCTCTCACCAGGCTATTATAGCAGACATCACCACCTCATACAAATCCCTTTCCAACAAATAAAAGAAAGAAAAAGAGGATAATGATGGTAACTTCCTAATAAATTCATTGTGAGAATTAAACGAAATAATCTATGGGAACTGCTTAAATTAGTGCTTGGTATATAATAAGTAGTTAGCAAATACCAGTTCTTATTTTTGTCCTCACTATCATCATCTTATGGTGCCTTCATGTCTCAGAGTATTCTCTCCTTATGGTTTGCTCCTATTTCTGCTCACAACACAGTGATTCTGCAGTGTTCTCATTCTTGTTCTTATTCTTCTTGTTTCAGGTCTGTTTGGGTCACAAAATCCAAACAAAGAGATTGATTTATAGCCTTAGAGCTGAAGTGTCTCCACCTCTCTGTCTCAGTTTGCCAGGTTTTGAGAGTTCACCTGATTTGCTCCACGTCTCAGGAGTTTATTCTGGAGGAAACAGATTCCGGTAGCCACCACCACAAGTGCTATATGGACACAAAGTTTTAAATAAATTATAATCACACCCTTCTACCAAATACAGTCACAAGCTATATACATAATTTCTTACAAGTTTTCCTTGGCACTTTTTATCAGAGAGTGAACTAAAAAAAAAACATATATAATATATATGTGTGTGTGTGTGTGTGTGTGTTATTTATTTCAATCAACTAGTACTCACTGAGCACTCACTATGTGCCAACCTGTTAAATGAGCTTCCTGCTTTCATTAATGTTTTAAGAGACATTTCGTTTTGTTCTCAACCCTTCCTGGAATAAAAACTTCCTGAGTGGCTTTAAATCATGTGGCTGGCTACTGTAATACTAACTTTATATTTTTTAAGAATTTAAACAGATGTCTGTTACGAGTCGGTTATGTTTTCCTAAACTTTGCTTCTCCTGATTCAATTGGTGATGGGTGCTACTTTTTAGAGAGGGAAGCATCTCAATGTTCAGTGGATTTATTAATGACACCACTTCAAAGAAAAGCAATAACCAGAAACCAATAAAACCAACAACACTTTTGAAGCAAAGCAAGTGTACAGATCCTTACTTTTGAATGACAGAAGAGTCAACTTGAAAAGTGATGAGGCATCAGAGAAATAGACAAAGCAGAGAGATGACAGTCTTGTAAGGGGTTGGCAGCGTGATGGCTGCTTCAATGATGAGAAAGACTAGAATGAGCCAGAAGATAACACTTCTTTTCAAGACTTCAAAAGCCTAAAATCTCTCTAAATTTAATGATTGTCTAGGATCCAAAAATAGGTTAGATTTGTATTAATTCTGCTTTAAGTGTCATGGAGAACAAAACAGAAAATCCCATAAGCACCTTATGAAATATTCTAAGGTTATCTCATACGGCATTCCTTTTTCCCTCAGTCCAGAGTCAAATTTGTAAATAACTTTTCTCAATGAGAGAAGACCTGTGAGTAAAGCACACGATTACTAACAAGACCAAAGAAGATTCTGTATGGAAAATCTGCTGAATTAGGCAATATGTTCACAATTTAAAATGTGCTGAAGTAAGCAAATGTTCCACATAGGAATCAAGGTAAATATCATACAATCATGGAATGTGAGAACAAAAGTGTCTTTTTAAAAGCCATTTAGTCTAATCCTTTTATTTTTGTATATGGAGATTCAGAAGTAGCAGGTTAATCACATGCCCTGCTTAAGGTTCCTGCCATTTGAGGGGGACCAGAGCACAACACAGTGTTTCTAAGACTGCAAAATGTAGACTACACCTCAAGCCACAACACAATCATACACTTAATACCTGTGGGCACACTTACCGCCATATGTCTGAATGGCCTGTGATCAAAGCCCTTGGCTAAATTACTGGAACTGCTTGTAGAACAAATAGAGACTGGCAGAGAAAGAGCTTCAGAATAAACTGAAAATTTTGTATTGCTGGTCTAGCGTTCCAGTATCCTCTGTAAATAAATACGAAATTCTTAAAAACAGAGTATACTCTAATAAGTTTCTCCAAACCTATTTGTGTGAGCTATCGCCAACCCAGGCCTCTTCCTTGTAATTCAGATTTACAAATCTTAATCCCTCCTCAACAACTTCACTTAAATATATCTTCCCCTTCTTTAGATGTTCGCTCAGTTGGCACCTTCATGCCTTCCCTGGCAATCCCTTTAAAAATTACAACATATTCCTTGACTGTCTATCTTCCTCCTCACATTTATTTTCCTCCAAATTAATCAACACCATCTAACAAGCAGTTTTTACTATTTTACTTACTTAATTTGTACATTATCTCCTCCCCTACCTATATTCTGTACTTAGTACAGGTCCGTTGTCAGCATGAAATATTTTTGAATAAGTATATGGATGGATGAATGAATGAATGAATGAGTGAATTTCCAAGAGTCTTAGCAGATTCTTTTATTCCATTATCTTTTAAAATGTTCTTCATGAATATTAGTTGATCTGATTCTTTAAAGTGTAACTGAATCATTTCTTTCTTTGATTAACCTCATTACATAAAGTGATATCTCTATATAAATTGAATTATTGTACTTAACTATACTATATGATCACATCATGAATTGAGCCCTTAAAGAAAAGGGGGGGGGAATCTCTTCTTAATATAGAATATATAACTAAAAAGACAGTTCTGGCTCTTTCCCAATTTGATGTCAGTCTAGATAGAGCTAAACAATCTATCTTGGAATTAAGATACTATCATCCAACCCAGGACTTTATTCTTTATTCATATACCACATCTAGGATTATTCTCAGAGCATCAAAACATATTAGAAGAAGTGGGACATGTAGAAGTGATTATATCCCATGACAACGTACAAGGTTTCTGTCATTGCTTTACCCACTGAAATCCACAAGGAAACAACTGAAAGAAAAGCCACTTTCTAAAAATAACACCATTCAGTCCAATGTTCATTCATTCTCTTTGTTCATGTTGGGATTTATTTCAAAGCACACTTTAATTCTGATCCACAGGAACATGAACATGTTGGAACTCCAGAGATTAAATTTAACTTTTCTCATAGTACTCCACCCCTTGCTTCAAGATTTTGGCTCAACTGGCCAAGCTAAACTACTGGTTAAACTCCAGACACAAAACGAGATTGCTGCTTTCAGGCTGGTCCTAAGTGAGCAGCACCACAGTGTAAACCACTGGCACCCTCATTACTTTTTTTTTTATTCTGAAAAAAAGATTTGTACAAGATTTTTCTCAGTAATGAAAAAGAACCAGGACAGCACTAACTATTGATGATTTTTTTTTCCTCTAGCACGACTCACTATTTCTGGATCTTTATTAGGAAAAGAGTGTTCCTTCAAATAAGAGAAGGGTCCACCTTACTCCAGTTTGACCTCATCTAAGTAATAAATTATGCAAAGATCCTATTTCCAAATAAGATCGTACCCTGAGGTTCCAGGAAGCACATTTTTAAGGCGGGGGGGAGGGGGAACACAATTCAGCCTACTACAAGGTTACAGAGACCTGCAAAGACCTCAGGTACTAAAATTATCAATTAAAAATATAACAAATATGCTTAATATGTTTAAAGAAATAAAATGTGGGGTTTAATATATGACTAGAGCACAGAGATATTAAAAATGGTGGAGCCTATCTTGAAAAATAAAAACATAAAACTTCTTTAGAAATAAAACTATTATAATTTATATAAAATATTTAATTTTATATATTAGGCATTAGACATAGCCAAAACTGAAATGAATTAACAGGAATATTTATCTGAAATTTTCTAGAATATAACACATGCAAATAAATGGAAAATATGACAAAATTGTTAAGAGACATGGAGAATAAGAAGATCCAACCAATATCCATTTAAATATAAATGGAAAAAGACATAGAAAATTAAACAGAAGAAGCATTTGAAAGGATAAGGAAATTTATACAATTAATAATTAGTTAATAGCTATAGGAAGGCCAATGAATCTCAAGTAAGATAAATAAAATGAAAGCCACATCTCAGCTCACCATAGCAAAACTATGTGACACCAAAGACAAAATCTTAAAATCAGCCAGAGAAGGGGCACCTGGATGGCACAGTGCCTGACTGTTGATTTTGGCTCGAGTCGTGACCTCAGGGTCGTGAGATTGATTCCCCAAGTCAGGCTCTACACTCAGCACAGAGTCTGCTTGGGATTCCCTCTCCCCCTCCCCCTCTACTTCTGCCCCTCCCCCTCACTCTCTCACTCTACAATAAATAAATAAATCTTTAAAAAAAAAAAATCAGCCAGAGAATACAGATTATCTTCAAATGAATGACAAGTACATTAACAACTGATTTCTCAAAAGCAATAGTGGAAGTTGGAAAAGAATAAAAGAGTAACTTCATAGTGTTGACAGAAACTAAATGTCAATTTAGAATCATTGGCGTTCGCATGTTATATTTTTTCCATTCTTTTTTCCATTCTTTCATCTTCAACCTTTTTGTTTTCACATTTAAGGCATATCTTTTTAAAACAGTAAAGAGTTGAATTCTGTTTTTTTTCTCCAGTATAATATTATTCATCTAATCACTGGAGTATTTTTTTTAAGTTTATTTATTTGAGAGAGAAAGAGTGCTGTGAGCAGGGGGAAGGGGCAGAGGAAGAGGGAGAGAAACAATCTCCAGCAGACTCCCCGCTGAGCACAGAGCCCAAAGTGGGACTCGATCTCTTGACTCTGAGATCATGACCGGAGCAGAAATCAAGAGTCAACAGCTCAACCGACTTGAACCACCCAGGCGCCCCCACTGCAGTATTGATATGCAAACATTGATATATTCTATTTTAGACCTATCATGTTACTATTTGTTTTCATTTGTTCCACCTGTTTTGTATTCCTCTTTTACTTCTTTCTTGCCTTCTTTGGATTAGTAAAATATTTTCCACTTTCCGTCTTCTATTAGCTTCTTAGTGACACATTTATTTACTATCCTTTAATGAATATGCTACATATGTAATTTTTGTATCCCCAGAGATTATCAAAATCTCCCCTCAACATCTCGCCCATGCAGCATTAAGAATCAGCAAATGCTTTGGGAAGAAAAGCAGTGAGTGGTGCCTGGCTTACCCTTTTTCAATTCCTTTCTCTTCAGGATCTTGACCATACACATTACAGCTGCCTCAGTACTTTGCAGGGCCTTCAAACAGTATTCCCCATTTATCCAGATTTTTTAGTTATTCTTAGAAAATCGGTCTGTTACAATCTAGTCCATAAATTCCTACAAGCAGAAGCTTCAGTCTAGAATTGTGTTCCCAATAAAAAGTGTACTTTTAAAGCAATGATAAGATTAAGAGAATTATAAACAAACAAGCAAAACCTGAGAGCATTTACTTCTAAGAGACCTTCCTTAAAGAAAATTCTAAAGGAAGTATTATTGGTAGAAGAAGACTAATATGCTTTCCAAACTCATAGAAATTTAAAAAATTGAGTGAGAAGAGACATTTAATCTATTTTTAAAGACAATAAAGAGTTTTTAAAAACTCAGGAAAAGAGAAATACAAAGAAAAATTAAGGTATTATAAATAAATAAAAATTTACCTGAAACCACAGTAAATATAAATAAATGTACCATTTAGACAAAAATAGCTGACTAGATTTTTTAAATGCATCTACATACTACAAGACATACCTAAAAGATGTCAAGTATGGAGTGAATAGAAGTTCAAGCAGAGAAAAAGATATCATAGTCAAATACTAGCCAAATAAAGTGGGAATAATTATATCTAAATCAAACAAAATGGAGTCTAAGGCAAAGACCATTAATAGAAATAAAAAGTCACTCTATAATGATAGAAAACTAAATTTATCAGGAAAATAAAACCATTCTAAATTTATATGGGCCTAATAATATAAAAAGACAATAGAAATATAATATCTAAAAAGGAAAATCACAGAAATACAAGTAGAAATTTACAAAATCCACAATCAGAGTGGAATATTTTAATATATTTTGTCAGTAATTCCCAGATCAACCACACAAAATGTCATTGTGAACACAGAGCACTTGAACAACACTATGCATCAGGCCATGCTAGCTCATGGTGCCAAATTAGGGAAATCTTGAAACCTCAGTGACTTAACATAGTGGAAGTCTGTTTCTCCTTATATCACAGTCACCAAGGATTCAGGGATTATGACACCATCTGTTTTGTGGCATTTGTCATCTTTAGATCCCCTTGGAATCCTACTGAGTCCACAGGGTCCTCTGCATTTAATGGTTGAAAAGAAATGAGAGAGAAGGAAGAACTTTCATGACATTGTAAGGGCCAAGACAAAAGTGCCTTATATTACTTCTGCCCATCTTTTCTCATGCTTACTCAGCTAGGCACTCAGCTTAAGATGTAGAAAGCAAACAGAGCCCCCTCCCAAATATAATGAAGAAAAACATAAAGATAGGTGCACAAATTAATGAATTAACAAACATGTACAATATAAAGATTCAACAAAGTCAAAAGTTGGTTCTTCAAAAGTGAAAACAAGGAAAAACACAAAAAATGTATGGCCCTTTCAACCTATCCAGAGAGGGGTCCATACCACATTGTCCTGGGTTCCTGTCATAACTGAAAGGGAAAGTTTCACAATGTCTAAGTACTTGATGTCCTATAGATGAAGGAGAATGTCCTCACAATCCTTGCAGCAGGAACCCACTTGGGTGGCATCAATCTTGACTTCCCAGTGGAACCGTATACATCTACAGAAGGAAAAGAGATGGCATCTGAGTCATAATTCTGAAGAGAGTGTGGGAGGAGCTTATGCTGGCTTTTCCTACCGTTGTTGCTGATGGAAGTATCTCTGCTTCGTGAAAGGCAGGCTTCTAATCTAGTACATTTGGGAAACATGTCTCCACTTCTACAGTGTCTGAAACCACTTAAATTTTAAGCCAGTTTCAGGGCTGGAAATGTATGTTTTAAAATTATAAAGTAAAGCTGATGAATGATGTACAGAAAATTTTCAGAGCATGATAACCATTGGGAGCTGGGAAGAAGAATGCAGTTGGGGAGGACAAGAAGGTGGTTTCTAAACTACCAGTCATGTGCTACTTCTGAAGTGGCTGGTTGGGTCCACAGGTTTCCACAGTATTGTTATTTGTATACCCTGTATATAGTTTAGACATATATTTTTTTGCTTAATTGTATCCATTCAAATATTAAGCATTTATATTTTTATAGAATAAGTTTTGTAAATGATACAGATATAAATATATATAAGTTGCCAAACCATGGGGCACCTGGGGGTTCAGTTGGTTAAGCATCTGCCTTCGGCTCAGGTCATGTTCTCAGGGTCCTGGGATCAAGTCCTATGTCCGGCTCCCTGCTCTGTGGGGAGTCTGCTTCTCTCTCTGCCCCACCACCCTCCTTGTGCATGCTCCCTCTCTCTCTCAAGTAAGTAAATAAAATCTTTTTTAAAAAAATGTCAAACCAGTGAACTTCAGAACATGGAGAATGATTAACTCTATAGAGGAGAGTGAGAGTTAGGGTAGTAGGTAAAGCAAGCCAAATATATTGATTTGTATATTACAAGCATTTTTTTATGATTATAATACATTCACATCAAGGGTAAAAATGTATAACACAATCATATAATGGAATATTCATAGTTACTCAAATTGTGCTATAGGAGGTTATTTAATGATATAGAAAAATAAGCTTAAGATGTATTTTCAGAGAATATAAAGATTGCAACTGTATTACAATGTTATGTTATTTAGATTTCTTAATAATAAGAAACAGTAAAGCAATAAAATTCCAAAACTCAACAAGATGGTGGTAGTTTCCTATGGGGGCTAAGGATAAGAAGGGAAGAGATATCCATTCATTGCAGGATTTATGTATCCTTAACTTCCATGAAGTCTCAGGTAAACAAACTCATCCTGATCCTCAAAAGATACATTGAAGAAGATGAAACAGGGTTTGTCAATTCCCCTTGACAGATTCCTATAGGCCTAAATGGGAAATAAGGGGCGGGGACATTTATATGTGTATATATATCACCCCTTTTGCCTGAGCCCTGGGGGGAACATTTACTTTCTGCACCTACTATATGAAATTTGAGCCCTTAGAGAAAAATCTTCAGATCTGTGCTATTCCTGCTCAATACCAGCAAATATTTGTAGTCTCCCTACCTTCATAGGGACAGTATGGTTTTCCTAAGAAAAAAAATAGATAGATAGATGATAGATAGATAGATGATAGGTAGATAGATAGATAGACAGATAGGTAGATAGAGGACATCATTTGGTATCAAGGAGTTCCAGAGGAAATGTTAACGCAAATTTAACTCTGCACAAGTGATGCATCTAAATTAGGGCAATTGCAGGTCACTTTGAATCCTAGTTGGTTAAAGTACCTAGATAGTAAATTAAGACAACTGAAACAGAATTGAAGGCACATGGAAAATGTAAGCAAAAACATCATTATCTTCTGCTGAGCAAGGGGTCACATTTCATATTGTCTCAGAACTTTCTGATAATGGAGACTAACTTGCTTCCTAAACAATGTATATGCAGTAAAAGGTAGCTTTTATTTTACCCAGTTCTCTGTGAAAGGCTTCCAGAGTTTTTCTCAAGCCTGTGAACCTAGAATATAAGTCCATGAGTATTTAGTGAGTGGGTGGAAATTTTGTTAAGAAAACACGGCCTAACATGACACACCCATATGGTAGCCTAGACTCTCCTGGGGGTTGATCTTTTTTTTTTTTT
>NC_138376.1:59570695-59584317 GCF_054177405.1 Leptonychotes weddellii | reverse complement strand
CCACCACTCCAGCAACCCTCAATTTGTTTCCTGAGATTAAGAATTCCTCATATCAGTGAGATCATATGATACATGTCTTTCTCTGATTGACTTATTTCGCTTACCATAATACCCTCTAGTTCTATCCACGTCATTGCAAATGGCAAGATTTCAGGTTTTTTGATGGCTGCATAATAGTCCATTCTGTAGGGCGCCTGGGTGGCTCAGTCGGTTAAGCGACTGCCTTCGGCTCAGGTCATGATCCTGGAGTCCCGGGATCGAGTCCCGCATCAGGCTCCCTGCTCGGCGGGGAGTCTGCTTCTCCCTCTGACCCTCCTCCCTCTCATGCTCTCTGTCTCTCATTCTCTCTGTCTCAAATAAATGAATAAATCTTTAAAAAAAAAAAAATAGTCCATTCTGTATATATACCACATCTTCTTTATCCATTCATTTGTTGGTGGACATCTTGGTTCTTTCCATAGTTTGGCTATTGTGGACATTGCTGCTATAAACATTGGGGTGCACGTACTCCTTCGGGTTGATCTTTTCTAAGGTCCTTCTGACTCCTCAGTGGAGAGAATCTATACCAGTGACTTCAGTTTGCCACAATTCTGAGGAGCCATTCTGAGTTACCTGAGCTTGGAATCATATAAATAGAGAGCATTAGTGTTGGAGGGGTCCTCAGTTATGAGGTGTCCTCTATGGAGGAAAATATTCCTTAGCATCCCCACATTTCTAATCCTGCCCATCCTTCAAGACCCAGAGAAAATACTGCCTCACTCATGAAGCCCTAAATCCAATCCACAGGCATGTAGCTGCCATAGCCTGTGAATATCCATTATGTGTTATTTTTTCCTCATTCACAGCCTGTTACTTTATATTAGGTTCCATATTCAGTACTTAAAAAGGATTTGTACCATGTACCACTGTATCTCCAGAGCCTACCTCAGTAGACAAAACGTGCTCAGAAAGTGTTTGTTGAATAAATAGACAAACCATAGATAGTCTTAGCATCCTTTAGAACGAAACCCATTGGCACAGTTATCTTCGCAACTCTAGAGTTCATGGCCTTGGCCCAAGTACTGAATAAATGAATTGAGTCCAATGACCCTCATTTTGATTTTGAAGAAACAACTTGGCTTGCCATAAAATCTTAACACCTGATGCTACAGTAACAGTTGTGCTTAGTTCTAATGCTTGTAATTGTCGTACATTTTTTATTCCCTTAACTCCCCCTAATTTCCCTAACAAGTTCTGCATAAGTAACCAGTTAGGCATCTTGCTACAAAAGGAAAAAATTAAGGCATCAAGTCCACTTGATGACAGGTTCACTGAGAACATACATTTGGATGAGGTAATGCTCATGCGAAATACAATTTCCATGAGAGATCAGAAGCCTAACACCTTCCTGGTAGAGAAAATTAGGTTTTAATGGGAAGTGAATATATTACATAGAAAAACTGTGGTGCAAACCTAACCCTAAAATGCCCTGATCATTAAAATCTGAGCAAGACATATCTAAAGAAAGCCCTCCCCACAAAAATCATTTCTTGGTTCATTGGTTGATAAGTCCATTTGAAGCACATAAATAAGCACATTTCTAAAGCTGACCCAAGATAGGAAATTAGAATTTCCATGGCTAGAATGAGTTCATCAGGGAAACGAAAAGGCCATTAGAGATGTTGCTGGCAAAATATCACTTCTGGAGTCTAATTTTTTTTTTCACTAAAGGCAGTTTTTCTATACAGGGGAAATTCAATAATGATGTGAAGGAACTCCCTCAGACTGGGTCCCCTAGTAGTAGGTTGTGACAGTTGGAATGGAGAACCCTACGTTCAAGGTGACAGCTTTCGCTCACCATTTTCAACCTGTCTAAAACTTCCAAACTCCCAAATCTGACATGATCTTTCTCATAAAATTTCAAATGCCTACATGTCTTATTCCCATAATCCTCCAAAATGCCCTCGTTAATCCTCTATGTGAAGAGGAGAAACAGAAGGTGAGCTTTGTGAGAAACATGCTTGGCTTCCTCCTAGAACTTGTCTCCTGCTTTATCAGAGAAGACAGAAATTACCTAGCAAAAACTTAGCAAGCTTTTGTAAGAGCTCAGCACTAAACCGAAGTTCCCAAGATCATCAATATAACTACCTCTAAGATTCTTCCATCAAAAGCAGGTAATCATGACAAATTAATACATGTATCTTTTTTTAAAAACTCTCTTTTGAAGGCCACCTGGTTCATGTCCCTGTATGCCTACAGTTCCAACCACAGTGGCTAGTGATGGCATGAGAGCATCAGGAAGCAATGGAGACCCGCAGGACCTGAGCGTCCCAACCTCCCAGCAAAAGCTTATAACTGTGTTGGATGGGACAGCTTTGTTGCAAAACTGTACCTGGTTTATTGAGTTCCCTATTTCCTCTCCTCCTTCCTCACCGGTGAGTAGCATTTCCTGCACAACGACAGCAGCGAACCGAAAAGCAAAGACACCCAGTCATTTGAGTCATGCCTTACTGAGTATGTAATTTGTGCCAGCGAGTGTCCTTGTCACTGCTGGGGAGTTGCGATAGGTTTACATTATAGACCCTGCCTATACGAGGAAGGAGGGATGGAATCGGAGATGATTCAGAGGTTTCAACTTGAATGACTATAAGTATTAGTGTTGCCATGAAGAGAAATGAGGAAGAGCTGGGAAGGGAACTGTTTTGACAGAAAAGTATGACATGAATTTGGTTTTGGACATGTTGTGCTGTGCTTGAGTGGTGAGCATATTGTCCATATAGAAGATATTTGGACCAGATACACCATGATTTGGGAAGGCAGTGGGATTCATGACAAAAACTGTGTAAATTGAGAAATGATTTGGATAGACAAGGTGAAAATGCACCTACCTGAGACTTATGAGTTTCTTCTGAGTCTCTCAGCTGAACCTGTTCTAGAGCCTTCAGCTGTTTACCCACTTTGTTACCAATGCAGCATATGTGTGCACGCAGGCTCAGGCAGTCAGTCTTTTAAAAGCAACCACATCATGCTTGCAGCCTCTGGCTTCCCCTATCTCATCTAGATTTGGGGAAATGCCACCCTAGAGTGTACACCTGGCTTCCCCAAAGGCTGCCAAAGGACATATATGACACAGTTTGGCATGCCAGGAAGCTGACTCACAGCACCCCATCTCAGCCAAAGGGAGGCAGGAGAAAACTGGACAGATCAATTTCTTCTCTCTTCCTTCCCGCAACCCATCTGGCTGAACATGTCCTGTGTGACGAAGTGTAGGCTCCTGCCAAACAACGGGAAGTGCCTCTTTGCAGCTCACCGTAAAAAGGCAACTGGAGTGGTGAGGCTACCCATTCTCCCCTGCTTGGTTTCCCTTTCCTCTCGCTCTCACTGCCCTGGGATTTAACTTCCAAAAAAGTACTAGCACTAAACCTTTATCTGAGGCTCTCTCTTCTCTGTCCTAGACGACAGAACCCAGACACAATGCAAGTGTGGAGGAACAGCATGATAAATAGTGTAGCCTTTCCTCAGAAGTGCGATTTAACTGATTATTTTGGACGAGGAGGAAAGCAGTGTGGGGAACAAGGAACAAACGGCCTTTTCCCACTCTTTCAGTGAATGGCCTCTACTGGGCAGGGCTGGGAGAAGAATTTTTATTAGATCCTGGGGGTTTTTTTAAAGATAAGACAATGGGGTGATTATTTATGGAAATCCTAAGGGAGTTGCTAATTGACTTATTTATTTTTGCATTCCACAGGTACAAGTTGTTGACTAGGGCTAAGTGACTCACCGAAGATAGACAGGTGGCACAGTGCTCTGAGGCTGACGGTCCACACGATGAGCCTGACAGGAGAGAGACTCAGTATACTTGTGATAAGTGTTTCTGGAGGCAGCCTCACAAACTGGCAGACCCCAGAAGGGCGTCTATCCGACGGCTGGGGTGCAGGGTAGCAAATCAGAGAAGGCTCCTGAAAGAGTTGAGCTCTGAAAGACATAGGAGTTGTACAGCTAAAGTAGGGAAGGTAGGACATTCCCAGAGGAGGGAGTGAGATGGGGTAGAGCATTCCAGGCATGGAGAACATTGGCTGGAAAGGGCTGGAGGCTTACGATCCATGTATGTGAGTGGGCACACCTCTCTACCTGTCTGAGCCTCATTGTTCCCAACTGCCAAGTGGGAGAAATAGTACCGTTGTGTAGGAAAGAGGTCAGCATTAAATTGAGACACTCCATGCTCAATTTTGTGACATTATAATAGGTACTTATAGATAGTAGTATTTCTCTTAAGCCTTGAAAATAGCCAAACCACTTTCTACTATTTATGGAGAGGAACCTGAAACAAACAGCAAAGGCTGAGAAAATCCAGTACATTTCATAATTTTAAAAAATACTGAAAAACAAAATAGAAGGGGCTCAACATCTCAAAGCTTTCAATTCAAAACAATTCCTTTCTCTCTTTTAAAATCCTCATTTGTGTATTTCATTTTGAGGCAAACTTGGCTCCCATCTGTCGGTTTCCCCATCTACATCGTAGGGACTGCAGCTTGTGTGTGAGCCTGTTTGAGGTCTACCAAGTCATAAGAATCAAACATACTTTTCATTGCCAAAGAAAAATGTTGCCAAACCCAAACACAGCTTGAATTCAGATGGAGTATCCTTTAAATTCTGAGCAATTTTTCTATTTGGCTAAAAAGACTAGTATCCCCTCAAAATTCAATACTTACCAAAGAGAAAAATCCAGCAAAGCCCGTCTCTTTTTACTTTACACATAAGGACAAAGCAAAATGGGGTTGTTTAATAACAAAACCATAATTCATACCAGATCATTCAAAGTATGTTCGCATGTATTTAAAGCTTACAGATAAATCTAATTTAGAAAAATATGTGATTCTCAGTTCCTCACTTACTCATCCTTCTTTTTTGTCTTAATTATGGGTGTGTATCATTCCAAGCCCTCTGAACAGTCCTGTAGAATTCTGAAAATCCGGCTCTGTTACATGTTTGCTAAGTTCCCTTTCTCATGCAATGGCAGCAAGATGGAGACCTGAGAACATGTTCATGGTGGTTTGTTCCCAACGAATCAGTCTCTGAAGAGGCCCCTGGCAGCACTATAGACAAATAATCCCAAGGTTCATTTGGAAGAAGAAAACCTTATGGAAATATCAAGCTCTCTTGGCAGTCTGTAGCCACTGACAACCTTGATTTGATTCCCACAGACTTGTGGAGCATCAGGTCCAACATTCTGGATTCCACATGAGTTCCCAAAAGCCATGAATGTGGAGTTAAATATTTTCCTGGTTTCAGAAACCATAGGGCACATAATGCCTTTGAGAACAATGAAAGATCTCTCTTTTGCTTCCTCAGAAGAACACAGAGAAGGCTCCTGGAATTCTGGTTATGGACTCTCAAAACCCAATTCGTGGCTACTAAAGCCTCAGTTCAGTTGTCCTCTCTCTCTATTGCTCTCATGTCTAGAATGTGAGTAAAGGGTACACCAGCAATGGAAAGCTGCCCAGAGAGCCTCATTTGATGCCTGGTGATTTCAAAATAAGGCAAGATTTTTGAATCATGTCCCTCTTCTTGGGTGGTAATTCAACAAATGAGTAGTTAATTTAAAGCCTATCTATTGAGTGTCTACTGTGTACCAAGTACTGAACAAGGCATTAGGGATGCAGTGTTGAAAAGATATATATCTCCTGACCTCAAATAGCTCTTGGAAGAGATAGATAAATAAATAGGCATTGGCAGGATCTTTTGTAAGTGCCATGAAAAATGAATGTATCAGGTATTATAGCAGTAACAAGGAAGAGCATCTAACTCAGATCCAGAATTAGAAAGGAATCAAGGAAAGTTTCCCAGATGAAATGCCCTCTAGACTTGAAGGGAGAGGTGGGGGGTGTAAGCCAGGCAAACAAAGAGAGATTATTCCAGGCAGAGGACAAAACATATGCAAAAGCCTAGAGGAAACAGAAAATGGCCCATTTGAGTACTTGGATATGGCTATAGGGAATGGTAGGAGAGGAGAAATACCTAGAGCTGAAACCAAAAAGGTTTAAAGAAAAGGGAGTCAGGGCAAACATGATATTTTATGCCAATGTTTACAAATTTGAACTTTATCATAAGGATGATGGCAAATTTTTGTAGGATTTTAATCAGATGAGAGAAATGATCAAATGTCTGTAACACTTGATGAATGTCTGGATCATGGAGGAAGGAGTCAGGGAACACCAGTTAGGAGTCTGAGGCAGTGATCAAGGAACCAATGCTAGAAAACTGAACTGAGACTCTGGCAGTAAAGAGGGACAGAAGCAAATAAACCTGAGAGGCGAGTAGAATGGAGACATAACAGGTCTTGGAGGTTGATTGTGGGGAGTAATGGAGGCATACAAGTAAAAGACGACATCTAGGTTTTCGAATTAGGCAACCAGGTGATAGTGTTCGCCGAGAAAGGAAGAACAGAAACAGCAGGGCAGGGCAAAAGATAATGATTTCAGGGGCACCTGGGTGGCTCAGTTACGCATCTGCCTTTAGCTCAGGTCATGATCCTGGGGTCCTGGGATCAGCCTAGCATTGGGCTCTGCTCTCAATAGGGAGTCTGCTTTTCCTTCTTCCTCTGCCCCTCCCCCCCCACTTGCACATGCGCTCTGCCTCTCTCTCTCAAATAAATAAATAAAATCTTTTTTAAAAAATAATGCTTTTGGTTTGGAGATGTTAAATTTGGGGTACCAGAAAAACATTCAAATGAAAAAAATTCTAGTAAGGAGGTGGGAATATAGATTTCAATCTTAGGAAATAATAGATTTTTTTATTCTCTATCTCTATATGTGGTAGGTGATGTCGTAAATGAATGACATCACCAGACACTGTGTGTGCGGTATAAGATGTAACAAGATCACAACAAATATCACAGGAAGACCAAGTATTAAGGGATCAGCTGAGAAAAAAGTGCCATCGTCAGGTAGAGTATGGAGAACCTCCCTCAGGGAGGAGAATCACAGAAGCCAAGGAACAGTGTTTCATGGAGGAGAGTCCAAAGAACAAACAAATATTACAGAGCTGTCAAGTAAGATAGAGCCTGAAAAGCGTCCATGTGACTCTATAATTTCAAGGCAAGAAGATGAGTTTGGTCCAAAAATAGTATCTCAGCAGAGTTTTGATTTATCCTGGCCTAGAGCTCTCCGGCTTTTTACAATGGCAACCAAGTCTTCATATTTCTTATTATTCACAGCTGAAATATACCACTAAGCCACAGACTCCAAGTCCCTTCAGTTTCAATATATTGAAGATAAACCTGAAAACCAAACTTTCCCTAAAGAACAAGGGCTTGAGAGTAGTTTTGTTTTTCTTCTTCTATCAAGTAGTGAGCCAATATTTGTGCAGTCTTTACTCTGGGATGTAATAAATTCATCCTCTGTTTAGGGTGGGGTATTCCAGATAGCTTTCCTGCTGCATGTCCTTGAAGTGGAGGTTAAACAAAGTTCATGGGAAATATAAATTAAGCAAGTACTTCTACATTAGCATTTGTTTTGTTCCAGAAATATCCATTTTTAATGAAGAAAACACCTCTCCATGTTTACTTTAAAAGGATATGGTGGGCAATTTTATTATTCTTTAAAATACTTCATCTTTTTATTTACAGTTGCATAAAACCTACTTGGTGATATTTGGATTATCTCAGTTGGAAAAATAAAATGTGATTTTCCCAGAAAATTCAAAGCTTCTTGCTATAAATATCTCCCCGTCATTTCACTAATTTTAAGGACTGAAAATGCATAAGTGGTGAGTGTGTTTCTTACATTTATTCTAATACAGAAGCCATTGGGGTAAAATCAATACTTTCTGATAGTCCGGTATAGAATGGCCCTGAAGAACTGTGGGAGCACATGGAAAACATATCTTCTGCCACCAATTTTTTTTTTTAACTTAAATCCCTGTTCCATTGACAGTAGATGATCTTTATCTATTTGGGATGGCTTGGGAAATGGCTTATGGGTCCAAGTTGTCACAAGGAACTGGAATCACTCAAATCACCGAGTAATTCCATGCAGTTACATAAGCTTGAAATTCAACCTTTGAAGGAGTCAATAAGAACACCAGTTACATATTTGGGAGTAAAAATGATGGAACAATTCTGTCTTCCATGAAGTCCCTCATGCAGCCAGCTTTCCACAAGATAAAGCATTAATGAAAGGCCAGTGAGAGCACACCGAACGCTTCTATTTCATTTACTTTAGTTTGGTTTTGTTTTTCATGACAGTTCAGTAAGGCTTCCCTTTTCTCTCAAAGTGAACTACTTAGGGATTCCAGGTAATATTAAGAACAAACCAAAACATGGCTATCAGCCTTAACTGTTGCATCCCCCAAGGCCTGCATTTAATCCGATGCCATTAATAATAATAGTTATTGTTTATTGGGTGTTTATTGATCATATCGGTTACCCGGCTAGGCATTTGAGGTCAATAGTCTGATTTAATTCGAACCACAGCTCTGAGGGGACTTCTATTACATGCATTTGATAAATGAAGCACTCAATGGTTTAAAGAGGTAAACTGATGTCACCCATGTTCACTCAGCTGGTATGTGGCCTAGCCAGGATTCAATTTCTGACTCCAGCGCTGAGTGTCTTCACCACTGTACACACCTCCGGTATTCACAGGGTCCTGCCCCCTCTTCCACTCACTGAACAATAACTGGAAAAGTTAGATATTCATACACATGTACATAAAATACCCAGCCTCTGTTGTGTGCCCAGATGCCCACACTTTTCTTTTTCAAAAGTTCATTCTAGCTATTTGCTTGACCCATGAGGTGAAATTAGGTTACTGCAGACTGATTTAGCATGCATTTTTTCCTATCCAAGAATAAGAGAAGCTTTCCTTTGATGGTGTAGAAAGTGTGTGGAAAAATTAATATGACTGGCGAAACAGCCCTTCCTTCAACATACTTGGCTTTTCCATGGGAGTTTGCCCCATTCATTCTTTCAGCAAGCCTAGTTTCTAAGGCTGCATTGAACTACAAGACGCTAGGTTCTCGGGCAGTCACAAAAGAAGTTGGAGACCAAACCCTTGTTCTTAACAAAGACAGTAGCTTAGCTGGGAAGATAATTAACTTCCATGAGATCTATGTCCCATATACAAGTTCCAGAGAATGCAGTCCAAACTACACCTAAATGCCAAGGATAGCAGAGAAGGAAGGAAAATTGCCCATATTTCCAGATTTACAAGCCCTTCCTTTTTCATCTTAAAACACAGATGAAAGGGGATACATTTGCCTTTGATTTCCTGACCACTGGCACTTCCGTGCCTCTGCAGTTTGCGAAATCTCTGCAGTCTGGGAAGCCGGAAGAGGGACCCGGATAGGCTTAGGGAGTAGCAACAGGTAGAAAGTGGCAGGGATCCAGGTCTAATATTCCAAGAGATGGGACAGATCCCAGCCTTCAGCCTCGTGGTGAAGAGTTTCAGGCTTTCCTGCAGGACTCTCCACAATTGCCCATCAGTTCAAGCGACTGCATTAGCACAGGAGTGCTGAGTCTTTCCAAAAAGAGAGGGAGTGAGCCAATAGCTACAGCTGGCAGCCAGGGAAAGGAAAATGTGCTCTGAACACTCAGTGAGTCACTCGAGCAGACAGGAGGGGGGGGTGTGCCAATTTCGCCTGGGTGCTGTGCCAGAGCTCACACACTCATCAGGGGCCACATTTGCATGGGGGGGGGTCGGGGGGGAGGGGAGTGCTCAAAAGTTAGGCAGTAGCTGCCATAGGTGACTGCGTGGGGAGGTTTTTCCCACTGGTGCCAGCAATAATTTCCCATGGTTCTGAGGGTCCAGAGGCTTGCTTCCAAAGAAGGCATGAGGCTGAAGTCCAGCAGAGGTAGCTGGCCTTCAGTGGAAGGCCCTACCTCCATGTCCCAAGCTCACACCAGGTATACCATATTCGAAACGTCTGTTTGCAAGCCACACTCCAGCTAAGGTTACTTCTTCCTGGCTCGCTTCTGCCTGTGGTTTCAAATGCCACCAAATTCATCCATATGCTTCATGTTTGCTCTCTAGCTACTTATTTGAAATATGAGTGGGTTGGAGAAGTTTATAACACATGAGGTCATGTCCAGGAATCTGTTTATGATGAATAAGTCTAATTGAATTATTCTCAAGGAAAAAAAACAGGTTATGGTGGCCAACATGGAAACAAAATAGGAAAGTGTATGGCTGTCCACCCAACATAATGGACGCATCCTTTCCCTCCACCAGAAGGCAGGTAGGTCATGACAGAAGATGCACTTGCCCTCAGAAGGGAAGAATTCTTTTCTCTTCAACATGTGGATGAGAAAAAGCATGAGAATCCCCCAGGGAAAGAAGAAGGCAGTAAGAACTTTCATTAAAAACAAAACAAAACAAAAACAAAAACAAAAACAAAAGAAAACAGAAAGAACCTTCATAGATTAGATTTAATAAGATTCTGTATTTTTAACAGGCACCCAGAGTGATTTGGATACATGTCTGAGAATCCACTTGGAGAAGCTGTCTTATAATATACAGGGCCATAAAGGAAGTCACACTTAAGGGATATTTGGCAGGAGCTTATGCACTCAGGTGATTTACTTTAGATCTTAAAGACTTTTCTGTTTTATGGTGGCTGACTGAGAAATGGAAGGGAGTGGTAGACATGCCTTACGCCACTACAAGATAATTTTGTAAGATTAAGTAGGCTCCACGCCCAGCATGGAGCCCAACACAGGGCTCAAACTCACAACACTGAGATCAAGACCTGAGCTGAGATCAAGAGTCGGACACTCAACCGATTGAGCCACACAGGGGTCGCAAGAGATTAAACCTGTTAACCTTTTAAGCTAAAAAATAAAAGTGACAAGCAGATAGTAGGCTGCAGACAGGAATCTAGAGGCTGGGAGAGGAAGTGGGGATGGATGAGGCAGGTGAGGGAGACCAGAAACTCTGTCAGAGCCACAGCCTTTTCCCTGAGCTGGGAAGTATCTTGGGTTTCATTTTTTCAGTTGCTCATTCAGTCAACATATAGATGTGAATTTCAGCTTTGTGGAAAGCACTATGCATGGTGCTCCAAAAGGATGCTAAAACAAAACAAGACAAAAGTTTGATATAAATATACCAGAATGAATAGAACACTTGTTATTTAAAATAACAACTTGAGCTGCTCCTGCCCCTGAAGGAGTAAATAGCATGCCTCCTCTCCAGGGTGGATGGCCTTCCTTTTAGCTTGCCACCTTGACCAGCCACTTTGCTCTGGGTGTGACAGATGAGGTACCGAACACATGGTTGGAAATGTGCTAGTAAGAAAGTTTGATAAGAAATTAAGGAGAAGTTCAGGGGTGGGGATTTCTGTGCTATTGGAGGTATGCAGAAAAAAAAAAAGGGATGTAGATGTATAGGGCTCATCCCATTGCATAGGGCAGGGCTATAGAGAAATGTTAGCTAGTGAGAAATTCTCAACGAAGTGTGCTGAAATGACACTGAAGAAAAGCAATTTTAAATACCCTATTTTTACTATGTGGTGCCAAAAGGAGTCCAAGGACTACTATGACTTCAATATAGTCTTCTACTACAAATGTCTCACATGAGCGAGCTTATCAGGGAAATTGAAGAAAAGGAGCAGTTTCCAAGACCAGGTTAGTGCAGAGCTGATAAGGTAAAGTCTTTAGGAGATGAGACATGTGTGAGATTCAGACAAATAGGAAATGGGGAAGATGGTAATTAATTATGGGAATGAGGCTAAAAACCTCCCAGAATTTATAGAAGTCTTTTTTTCAAAAGATTTATTTATTTATTTATTTTAGAGAGAGGGAGAGAGACAGACAGGGAGAGAGAGCTGGGGAGAGGGAGGATCACAAGCAGACTCCTTGAGGATGGTGGAGCCCGAGGCGGGGCTCAATCCTACGACCCTGAGATCACAACCTGAGCCAAAATCAAGAGTCAGATGCTCTACTGACTGAGCCACCCAGGCGCCCTGAATTTATAGAAAACTTAGGAGAAGCCCTGAATTTCCCAGAGGATGGGAGACAATTTTATTTAGGTTGCAACCAAGATGCATAAAAGAATGTAAGATGCCTTTGCATCTCTTCATTTTCCCTCCTACTTCCCACACTTAGAGCCCTGGTCTTTAAGGACATTACTCCTGGGAGTATGAGATACATTTACAATCTTTTTTTTTTAAAGATTTTATTTTTATTTATTTGACAGAGAGAGACAGCGAGAGAGGGAACACAAGCAGGGGGAGTGGGAGAGGGAGAAGCAGGCTTCCCGCCGAGCAGGGAGCCCGATGCGGGGCTCGATCCCAGGATCCTGGGATCGTGACCTGAGCCGAAGGCAGATGCTTAATGACTGAGCCACCCAGGTGCCCCAATACATTTACAATCTTAAATGCAAGATGGTTTTATGTGCATGAGATAAATGAGGAGTAAGGGGAATGAGAGTTCTGGGCTATGTGAAAAATGAGAAAAAAGAGGCAAGACACCTTCCAGCAGGAGGCATTAGGGAGGACTCATAGATAAAGTGAGTTTTGAACTCAAACCTCAAAAACAATTAGAACCAGGATGGTCTATTGAAGTGTAGGGGACAATGTCTGAGCAAGGCAGGAAAACCCAAACTCCAGTCAAGGGTCATGAAGGCGGACAATTTAGATATAAATGAGAAAGGACAAGCCAGAGCCAGACCGAAGAACGGACTGCAAATGCCTTTGAAAAGCATGGAAATGTCTGAGACAACCTTGGAGGACCTGGCTAAACAGGACTGGAGACGTGCAGAGTGAGGCTGTTGACGCTGTGTGTGGTCTTGCAGACAAATCCATACACACACTCCAAGGGTCTTCTGGGCCTTAGTCTCCTGAGGACCCAGCTGGAAACAGAGTTATGCATCCAGTGCCTTGCAAACAATACTCAGCTCCATCCAGGTCTCTGTGGAAGATCAGAGGCCATGAGGTCTGCAGTCCTGACTTTTTTATTTAAGAGAGTTACCAACACTCAGTCCATTATTCTACAAATGTTCCATGCCTGAGATTCCCACAAACTCATTGCTTCATTAAACAGAAAGTGTAGATCCTCAAGAGTGGAGTGGATCATGTCTGTGAGCAGCAGTGCCTCCCAGCTCTGTAAGTTCACATACCACAGTAGTGTGTGGCCAATGCTTCTCTCCGTCAGGCCACCAATGAAAAAAAGTGTGACTAATTGCAGTTGGAAAGAATGATCCAGAAACACCCTGTTCAGAAGGACCAGAGCTGATTGTGAGGTTTTACTCTCAAAAGACAGAGCATATTTCCAGTCTCATTGTGCTGTGTTTCCAGAAAGTCATGGTCTTATTACCAGGGACTCTGCTTCTTGAATTCTCATCTGTGCTTGCAGAACTGTTCCTTCCCCTTCCCATGATTACAGTATTGGCCTCTAGGACACGCCAGCACCTAATTCTGATTTCAAAGCCACCCTTCCCAAAGTTAAAGGGACATTGATGAGGTACATTGTGGGAAGCAGATTCCTTTAGTGGTCCGTGCCATGTAAATTCATATCCATCTAACAGGACCCCAAATCCTCATATCACAGAGCTCAACAGAAAGAAAAGATGAAATGTTAAGGAGAACCTTTCTCAGACTTCTGCTTGTGGGAAAACCCGGCAGTGGTATGGAGCAAAGGGTGGGGAGTC
>NC_138376.1:59537191-59570595 GCF_054177405.1 Leptonychotes weddellii | reverse complement strand
TCTTTCTTATCTTTTCCCCACCCCTGAAAGGGCTCCTGTGATTTACTTTGGTCATGGGATGTGGAGAAGTGACATGCAGCTTTTGCACACAGAAGCTTCAAGAGCCTGCACATGATTCACCACTTTCCATTTTGCTCCTCCAGTCATAGTAAAGCATGTGTTCAGACAGAGCCTTCATTAGCTGAAGCCCTGAGTAACAGTGAAGAGCAAATCACCCTCCTTACTTACCCATGTTGGAGATGAAGCATGAAAAAGAAAGAAACCTTTGATATTTTCATCCACCAAAATTTGGGAGTTGTTTGTTACTGTGTCATAACTTAGTCTGTCCAAACTGATATACGTGTGCCCTGTAACAGTGATTTTCCTGAAAACAGGAGGTAATGCATGTGATTTTCACGTATCAGAGATTATAGGTGCCTGTTTGTGTGTATGTGTGCGTATGCACCTTGTGGGGGAGAGAATGTACTTAGAGACAAAATAAGAGCCCTGACAGTAAAAGAAATAGCTTGTTTAAAAAATTAATTAATTAATTAATTAAAACAGAAAAGAAATAGCTTGTTGTAGAAAATTGTGTCTAAGTCATCCCAAATAGCTCCAGTTCCTGAGATTTTATTTGTACTTGATTTAGTTATTCTTATGACTTCCTTTGCTGTCAACCATTCCTCTTTCCTTTTGTCACTGTTTCCCTTCAGAGGACTCTGTGCCCACCACAATCTACAACTCTCTACTTCTAACCTGCTTCTTAGAATTGTGAGTAAATTAAGAGCATTAGATTTTGAGTGAGGGCCTAAAAGATACCTCTGTGAGTAAAGAAGTTCAGATGTCACACGTAGACATTCTGAAATAACAAAATTAACACCTTATAATCCTTTATGGCATATTAATCATTTTTACATTTATGACCTCTTTCGACTTTTATATCCCCTGCATCTCTTTTGATTGTTTAGAAAATATGTCTTCACAATCCCATACTCATGTCTATTCCTATTATGAAGGCTACCAGATAATGACAATCTGTGATGGATGGCATTCTTTTTCTGAATTATTTGTCCCCCATTCCCCATGTGAGAAAATTTTAGTTTTCTGCCTTCGCCGTATGATTTATAGGGCCTTGTATTGGGGAAATATACATCCCTACTCTGTTGAAACCAGGCTTGGCTATAGGACACGCTTTCATCAATGGAATGTGAGCAGATGTGCAATAAACCATGTCTGGAAGATGTAGGAGACATCAGCATTTTCCTCCAGCTCTCTCCCTCTTTCAGCTCTACCCCCAGACCATACCAAATTTAGAGACTATTCCTGCAGCCTGGGCTCCAGACAGAGAAGACACATGGAGTGGCACTGGGCGCTGTCCAGCAGCCACAGCCAAGTCACAGGCAAAGACCATATTGTGAGTAAGATATAAATGTTTGTTGTTTCAGTCCATGGAGACTTGGGGATTGTTTGTAATCACAGCAAAAGCTGATTAATATACATTCTAAGCAGGATATTCCTAAAGACATATATGCTTAACTTTAAAGTACTTTCACATTTCCCTCTAGAAAGGGTTGGGGGTAATGGCAGGCACAATGGCTTTGGACCTGCCACCTGACCAACTACTTCACCTTGACAAACATGAAACACCCTCCCAATAACATTTTTTCCTCTGCTGCTCCTTCTGTCAGAGGTGCTTTTTCCCTCACACCCCCCTCAGAATCCTGTTAACTAGCTTGGACTCGAAAGTGACCAACTGTAATAGGTTGAAATATATTATTATATTAAAATTCATGAGTTCATTATAATATTTTAAAGAAGGAAAGCCAAAAATAAACTCATTAGTCACCATTCAGATAGCATTGGCACCAACTGGCAAGCTTACTGGAAATGAATGGGAAAAGTTAAATGCTTAAATATTTCAACATGAACTATATGAGCAGTCTTCAGTAAAACAAATATACTGGTTGATGAGGGAAAGTTCTCTTTACAGAAAAATTCCAGGGAATAAATATCAAACAAATGATAACATAATACAATCACAATTTTACAACCCCTAATAAATAAATGGTGCCAGGGATTGATTATCAATAGATTTTAAAACCATTTGGTGAAAGGTTGATGGGGAGCTGGATATTTACAGGATGCCAAATGATTACTGCATGGATTGATGCCTAGTTATAAAGGGGGACTACAACTTTACACTGGAGGGGTCAGGCTGTCCCTGTCATCATCTCTAAAGTTGGGACAACTAGACATGATGAGCCCCTGATGTGCCCTGATACGAAGTCCACACAACCCCTTGGTCGATTTTTGTCAGAAAAGATGAGCCCGAGTCTAATCGAGCTTTATATCTAACTTGAAGTTTATAGAAAATATGGAGAATAGAGAACAGGGAGATTCCATTTGACATAACCTTGTCTAGTTTTTCTGTGTTAATTAATTGACTAATTAATTAGTTTTTACTGTCCATCTGTCCTGTGGAATATAAGCTCCAATAGCTCAGGGACCTTATCCAGCTGATTCACAACTTTATCCCCAGAGTCTATGACCGTATTTGGCACATGTGAAGTGCCCAATATAAGTGTGTTAAGCACAAGCAACTTCAATCTCGTCAAACTTGTTTCCACACCTGTAACATGGAGAGGCGCTGTCTTTGAGGGTCCTCCTAAGAGTTCCATGAGGTAATTAACAGAGGGCTGGTCCAGTTCCTGGTGCGCTATAGATGGTCAATAAATGTCATCTATTTCTTTCACATACATCATACATCTGATCCTTACACTGACAGTATGTTATAGGACAGACACTATTGCCCCCATTTGGCAGATGAGAACACTGAAGCACAGGGGGACAGGGCAGGGAGATGACTCTCACCTGGACCGCACAGCCAACCACACCCAGAAAAACCTGGCTTTTATTCTCGAACACCTGCAAAGATCCTCTCCTAAGTTCTCACAATCCACCCCCACCCTGCTCCTCACCCCTCCTTCCCACGGGGGGCCTGTCTATCCCGGGGACAGGAGGTGCTGGGCCTACTGACACCTCAGACTGCCTCTGAGTAGGGAATCAGCACTCCTGGTTCCGAGTACCAGCTGAGTCCTGACTACCACGCTGCAGTTCCAAACGGGGCAGGTCTGTTGTCCCTTTGCCAATAAGCTGCTTTGCAAACACAGGAAACCACGTCATTGTGTTCTCTACCTTCTCAGGAAGGGCTGTGGTGGAGCAGCCCAATTATCCCACCACATCAGACAATACCCAGTGGCCAGGCTGGGGAGCTGAGCACACACACACACACACACACACACACAGATGTTGAAAGTCTATGTAATCCATCTTTCCAAACAAATCTCATTCTTTGGCTCTCTAGGCATGTTATACACCAGTCTTGCTGAACCACTCACTGTTTCCTGAACATTCTCCTGAGCATTCTCTCTTCCAAACAATTGCTCCCATGAATAATAAAGCAGAGAGATGGCCCATGGTATTTATTTATTCACTTATATGCCCCACCTTGGACCTAAAGTTTTGAGGCAGCTGGTTTGCCGAAGGCAATAAAATAAATGCATGTAGAATTTTAAAGAGCATATTTTTGTCAAAGAGAAGTGAAAAGCTGAAGTTTCATTTTGTGGACCTCATCTTCAAGAAAAGGTTGCAGGGGGTGGGGAGGGGAGGGACTCAAAGACCCAGATTCTATGGTCTCTGCTATCAAGATGCATCTGCTACAAGTCCCTGTGGTCTTACTATATTTCAGATGTGGGTTCCCTAAAATCAGCCACAGCAGCTCATGCATCCATTCTCTGGAGTGTTGAAAAACCCTTAAAATAACTAGAGATGTACATGTGTTTACAGATGTGCTTGCTTCCTCTGCCCCTGCCTTATAAGCCATTCTCCCCTGCTTCATCCACAGGAGCCCCACTCTACAGTGGGAACCAGCACTCACCCACAGTCTCACCAGCTTCGTAAAGGAATCCTCAGAGGTCTTTTCCTTTAGAAAAAAACAACAGGAACAACAAACACGGATCTAGTTTAGGCAATGGTTTGCTATACTTCTGATGAACTACAGGTAGTTAAATGTTTAATCTTGGCAACTAGAGAGATCTCAACAAGAGGCAAGGTGGTGCTTGTCTCACACTGAAGGTGGTTACTGATAAAAAAAAAAAAACCTTCCAGTTTAAAAGGTCTCTGAAGATTGTATTAATCTGTTCTTTTCTATATATAACCACAACATTGAGCATTTGAGGTCATCTTGTATTAAGAAACTCTATAGCAATAAGGAAAGGAAAATGTAAGCAATACGATAACTTGTCATATTTCTTCATGTATTATAATATGAGAACACAAGGGGCCCCTGGCTGGCTCAGTCAGTTGAGGGACTGACTCTTGATTTAGGCTCAGGTTATGTTCTCAGGGTCCTGAGATTGAACCCCGCATCAGGCTCCATGCCGGGCATGAAGCCTGCTTAAGATTTTCTCTCTCCCTCTCTCTCTGCCCCTTCTTCCCCACCCCCAGATAAATAAATAAATCTTTTAAAAAATATATGAGAACACAGACTAACATTTCTGAAACAAAAATTAAGACATGTGATTTGACAAGGATAAGTATGCTTATGAGAGATAGCAATAGAACACAAAATTAGAAACTAGTATTTGTCTCAGAAAATCTGGGTGCTAAGATGGCCATATCTTCAGGCAAGATGTAGGAAAAGTCATTCACAAATGCAATGTATATAGTAGGGACTTAGTAAAAAGCTGTTGAATTCAATTTAGCCTGTCCTTCATTAAGCAGTTACTGTGCACCTCCCAGGATGAAGACAATAAAGGCAATTTCACATAAATTGCAATTTTAAAATCTAACAGTTATGTGGTTGTATTTAGTTATGAAAAAGAAGTGTTATTAACAAATACTTTGACTATATTATAATGATTTTAAACAAAGTCTTAAATCTTCCATTTTTGTTACCTGTATTGGATACTTACTATGTTGACAATTTTAGGCAAATCTAGAACAAAGGTTGAATTCTTTTAACAAGTGTCAATAATCATATCCTGGGCACAGAGTAACATAACTGCATTAGCTTATTTATCATTTTCATTGTCCCTGTTCTCCTCCCCCTCCATTATTCCTTCTACATTGTTACCAAAAGAACCTTCCAAAAATGCTAACTTGATATTAATATCCTATTTTAAACTCTTCCACGGTTCCAACAACCTACAAGTCAAAATCCATTTTTAAATCATGACATACAAGTTCCTTTACAATCTGGCTGCCACTTAACCTTCTTGTCTCATTTTCCTCTATCCCAATCTCTCCCACCAAAACACCTATTTTTTCAGCTCCCTAAAACTTGTAACTCCTAAACATTTTGTGATGGGGTTATCAGTTTACTCAAATCACAATCTGGAGGATAGTAAAAAATGTTATTTCTTTAGGTACAAGGGAAAAATTTTAAACCTACAGTTGGGTTCAATCATTCTTAGATCATTGAACTTGGCTTAGATGACTCCAGTAGACACAACCATCTTTCAGCGATCTAAATATATGGGATTCAGTAGGATCTTACACAATTATCTGTTAGACTCTCAATAAACCTACATGACTATCAGATAGACAAACAGTAAAAATTTTGATGAATGAATAAAAGGCTGAAAATTACAGAAAACATGATTAACTGTGGCCTAAATAAATTGGAGCTTGTTTTTATATAACAAAAAAAAAATCCAAAGATAAGCAGGTGTTATTATTAGTTTACCTGCTAGGTAATAATATGAATAAGAAACTCTTTCTGTTTTTCACTCCACATTGTTAGCATAGGCTTTTTGTCTTCATATTTCTAGCTTCATGGACAAAGGAACGATGTCTCAGGCATATGTTCACATTTAAAGAAAGAAGAGAGGGCAAAGATGGTCCCAGCCATATCCCTATTTTATGAAGATAGGAAATCACTATACAAAAGCTCCACCAGAAAAGTTCTCTTATATCTCATTGATCAATACTTGATCAAATATTCACCCTAGTCTGTAAGAGAGGTATAGACAGACAATATCTGGCTTTTGCAGTCTCACTAATGGAAGGGAGAAGGGAGTTAGCAATGGATGTTGGTGTCTTTCTCAATGTTCTTGAGGAGTTGGGAAAAGGGATCCTTAGACTCATATGGTGCTCTTAGTTATGCCCTTTGTCTACCTGATCTCTGTTAACTTAATAACCGGTCTTGGATGACTTAAGCTCAACTTAGCTCTGACCAGTCTTTGGACCCCAACCATACACTGAGGTCCGACTACATTATCCACTTATCTCCTGCCCAGATGGCACAACCCAATGTATTTGCTATAGAGTTCCTCATTCTTACTGCAACAGCTTCCTCTATCTATCCACCACACACAAGAATCAAGAATGTTCTATAAAGCTAAACATCACAGCCCCCTCCATGTCCAATCACACTCTGATACCATTTTTATTTGTAATATGGAAATGTCCCTCAGTTGATCTGGAGGCAGCTGCAAATATCTCCTTCTAGAATTGGGCAAATCTCCCTGGTTCTTGAAGTTCCATATCTTCTCCAGCATTTCAAAGAGATTCTTTCCCCACCAGCTCAGCCTTGAGTGTGTGTACTGGGAATATGGTAGAGGGACCCTACTATCTCCCAGCCTTTGTCTCTGTTCTCTATCCTCTCATTACCAGAGTGCCTCCCTATAATAAAAAAAAAAAATTAAGATACTTTTTTCTTTCCTCCAGACTTTCATCTTCCAAACTTCATTCTCATGGTAAAGCTTAAATAATGATCAAAGTTCTCTCTTCTACACAGAGAAAAAGTTATAATATCCATCAGGCCCAGCCCTCAATGTTAATGAGAATTAGAAGAATTTAAAAAGTCCATATTCTCTCAAACCTACTGCCTGTTAGCAAAATCCTCTTTTGAATGTCCAAAGCTGAATATGAACATATTTGATTCTTTCTGAAACAATCTCATTTTTCAAAATGCTACCCTGTTAGAATGTCATGGTCTTACCTACAGCTGTGTATTTAACACAGACTGTTGCCTTTACTTCACTTGTTCCTTTCCATATTTGGAGATAATGCTAGGCATCCTGAAAGATTCTTTTAAGTGTCACCTCCTCTTTGAAACCATTAACAACTTAAAGGGGGTTTTTCTGCCCTTATTTGGGATCCAAAGAGTTTTGATAGTATAATTTATAATGCATTCACATTATATGTATTTGATTAACACTCCCTTTTCCCTTTGAGGGAAATCTATAGCTTATTTAACTTTCTTTTCCTAAATCCATGTATGGATCCACGAATACATGTTGAATGCATGCCTAATAGCATGATTGCTTTTTCTAGGAATATATTTTACTTTTAAGTACTGAGACAATCTAAAGTGCAGTTTGATTGTCACTATTCTACTGAATGCTTTGGCAGAACAGTTCAGAACCACTCATGCCAAGCAATGGTATTTTCCAGAGTAGTCTGTGGAATAACCTTTGGATGTAAGCTTCATTTTAGTTGATTTAAATTATTTTAACATATCTACCCATAATACTACTAGATGAGAAAAGGAAGATTTGCGTATGGTTTTATTTTACTTAGTGGTCAAGAGCATTTAAAATAATATTTGATTTGATATAACCAAGTTTGAATTTCTAAACTTCTGAATCCGACTGTCTTGGAGGTTGAGACCTATCCAAGTGTTTATTCATATTATAGCTGGCCCTGGATAAAATGTTTAAAACCACCACAAAGTTCAGGGGGGAAAAAAATCCCTAAGCAGTTAAAGCAATGGTCCAAGGTGTTGTTACACTTCAATTTTGTTTCTGGTAAGGAAGCTTCAGAACATTATCATTCATCCTAAAGAATACTCATTTATCTATTCTCTAAAAGAATACTCTATCTATTCTTTCAGTACTCATTTATCTACTCATTATCTAGCCTAACAGTTGGATGTGTATCCATCTTCCTTTTTGCAAAGGGCCTTACTTTTTAAAACCACATGTAGAGGTTTTGCCGGCTTGTTAATCTGGTGTTGTCTTCAACATTGGAACAACAATCTCCCAGCTGCAGTAATAGATTCAGCCTAGAAGGCCACAGCCTGAAAGGCTTTCTCCATTATTCCCGAGTTTACCGACAGGGAAGCTTCAGTGTTCTCACAGAAAAGGCCAAAAGTTGCTTGAAGTGTTCCAGTATAAGTCATATTTTCCATTTTTATTTTAATTTCTTTCTGACCCAGAGCCCTCCTTTTAGATCAAGGCTAATTTCTTCAAAGCCCTTGGTTCTGAGATATTAAATCCCACAACAGCATTAGCATCTGACACTCTTGAAAAGCTCTTATGGTGCATAAATTTTCACCAAACACTTTAAATACTTTGTGGTTCTTAATGTTATGCTATATTTGAGTTGAGGAGTCATGGGACATACTTGAAAAATCAAGGTATAGAGAAGTATACAGAATGCTGCAAATCCCCTCTGCCTTGCCAGAAGTAACCTTGATGCATTGTCTTCCTATGCTTTTCCTGTGCAATTCACAAATGTATTTATTCATGTGGATGCAGCTTTTTACACTTTGGATGGTAGGAAGGATGAAGCACCTTATATCTGGGTCAACATCTGGCTTCCATTATATGTTGGATACTGGAGAAAATGAGGGTGCTCAAAGGCAAAGGGCACTCTTATCTCAGCCTCAATTTCTTCCTCTGATCACATACACTCCATATCAGAAACACACACATGCACACACACGTCACACATACAAGCAGTTTTACTTAAGTGGTATCATAACATGCACACCATTCTGTGATATATTTTCTTGTTGCTACTTCCTGGTTTTGTTTTGATAGACACCACCAAATAGCTACAAGAAGATCATTAACAATTACATTCCACACTGTATTCCAATACTCCTCACACCCTCATCAGCACTGGATAATAAAGGAGAAATCTTTATATTAGACATGTATGAAAAATATACATTATTTTTTGTATCTCCAATTAGAGAAGAATCATATTCAAAGTCTATTTGTTTCTTAAATATTAAAACCACACATAAACTTTAACATAGCTAGCCCACCACACATCATTTTCCAAATAAATGGAATTATAATTGGGTTGCAAGTTGTATTAAGGGATGAGCTCCTCCAACAGAGAGGTCCTGGAACACAAAAGGAGCTAATCCCTCCATATCCAGAAAGAGTCTGGAGGAGCTTTGCCCAATGTTTTAATTTTGAGACCCAAACACATCACTCCTGATCACTTCTATTAATAAGAACTTGGCCATCTAACTGCAAGGGAGGCTGGGAAATGTGGTCTAGTTAAGAAATTGGACTCAACCACAACTCTATTTTCATGGAAGAAGGGGAGAACGAATTTGGTGAAATTATCTGTCTTGCCACACTTACCAAACCCCCAAATATCATAGTAATGACTTAGTAAATGAACCAAATTAAGGAGATAGCATTTCTTAAAGTCAAATCCAGGAGAACATAGAATTGCTATGTTCAAAAGGATGTCTTTATGTATATGTGTTTTAAATTACATCGAGATTTTCTTTCAATAATCTTTTTTAAAAAGTGTTTATTATTTTCACTTCCTTGGTTAAGTTTATTCCCAGAGGTTTATTATTTTTGATGCAGTTGTAAATGGGATTGTTTTCTTAATTTTCCTTTCTGCTGCTTCATTATTAGTGTATAGAAATGCAACAGATTTCTGCATATTAATTTTGTATCATGTGACTTTACTGAATTCATTTATAGTTCTAATCATACTTTAGTGGACTCTTCAGGGTTTTCTATATATAGTATATATCATCTGCAAATAGTGAAAGTTTTACTTCTCCCTTACCAATTAAAATGTATTTCTTTTTCTTGTCTGATTGCTATGGTTAGGACTTCCAGTACTATGTTAAATAAAAGTGGTAAGAGTGTTTTGTTCCTTGCCTTGTTCCTGATCTTACAGGAAAAGCTTTCAGTTTTTCACCATAGAGGATAATCTACTGAATGAGAGAAGATATTTGCAAATGATATACCCAATAAGGGGGTTAATATTAAAAATATATAAAGAACTCACACAACTCAACACCAAAAAAACAAATACTGTGATTAAAGATGGGCTGAGGACCTGAATAGACATTTTTCCAAAGAAGATATACAGATGACCAACAGATAAAAAGATATTCAACATCACTAATCATCAGGAAAAAGCAAATCAAAACCACAATGAGATATCACCTTATACCTGTCAGAATGGCTAACATAAAAAAAATACAAGAAATAGAAAGTATTGGCAAGGATATAAAGAAAAAGGAACCCTTGTGCACTGTTGGTGGGAATGCAAGTTGGTGCACCACTCTGAAAAACCATATGGAGGTCTCTCAAAAAATTAAAAATAGAGGGTGCCTGGGTGGCTCAGTTGGTTAAGTGACTGCCTTTAGCTTAGGTCATGATCCCAGAGTCCCAGGAACAAGTCCCGCACTGGGATCCCTGCTCAGCAGGAAGTCTGCTTCTCCATCTGACCCTCCCCGCCTCTTGTGCTCTCTCTGTCTCTCTGTCTCTCTCAAATAAATAAATAAAATCTTTTTAAAAATTAAAATAGAAATATATGATCTAGTAATTCCACTACTGGATACTTACCCAAAGAAAACAAAAACACTAGTTTAAAAAGATATGTGCGCCCCTATGTTTGTTTGTTTTTTTAATTTTTTTTTATTTTTTAAAGATTTTATTTATTTATTTGACAGAGAGAGACACAACGAGAGAGGGAACACAAGCAGGGGGAGTGGGAGAGGGAGAAGCAGGCTCCCCGCTGAGCCGGGAGCCCGATGCGGGGCTCGATCCCAGGACCCTGGGATCATGACCTGAGCCGAAGGCAGACGCTTAACGACTGAGCCACTCAGGCGCCCCAGCGCCCCTATGTTTGTTACAGCATTATTTACAATAGCCAAGATATGGAAGCCGCCCAAGTGTCTATAGAGAGATGAATGGATAAAGAAGGTGTGGTATGGGGCACTTGGGTGGCTTAGTTGGTTAAGTGTCTGACTCTTGATCTCGGCTCAGATCTTGATCTCATCGTCATGAGTTTGAACCCTGCATTGGGCTCCACACTGGGCAGGGAGCCTACTTAAAAATTAAGAAAAAAATCAAAAATTTTTTAAAAAGATGTGGTATACCTATACAATGTAATATTACTCAGCCATAAATAAGAATGAGATCTTGCTGTTTGCAACAATATAGATGGATCTAGTGGATATAATGCTAAGTGAAATAAGTCAGAGAAAGACAAATGCCATATGATTTCCCTTATATGAGGATTTTAAGAAACAAAAGAAACAAAGAAAAAGAGACAAAAAACAGACTCTTAATATAGAGAACAAACTGGTGGTTGGCAGAGGAAAGGGGGAGTACACTTATGTTGATGAGCACTGAGAAATTCATAGAATTGTTGAATCATTGTATTGTACACCTGAAACTAATATAACACTGTATGTTAATTATAGTTCAATTTTTAAAAAGTGCTTAGTACTATTTGGTCCATCCTGGACCATCTAAAGTAACCCATCATTTCTCCTCATCTGTAGAATTTCCTATAAATATTGCAATGGCTTAGAACAAAATCCCCAGGATACCCCACCTGTCACACTTTTTTCTTCAATTTGTGGCAGTTTCATCTCATAACTGTTCGATTCTAGACCACTTTTCAAAAATCCAAACAAATATAAATTTGTAACTGCTTAACATTTTGCAAGCACACACAAATAAGCCTGAAAAGAATTTAGTGGCCAGGAATAAAATTCACCAAATGCATGCTCCCCGGCAAGAAGTCAATTCCAAAGCTGGGCCAGGGAGAGAGAAGAGAGGAAGCCATAATCCCCTCTAGCTGGACTTAAGCCTGCACTGGAAGACATGCCTAACTCCTGTCTTGCTGGCACAATGAACACATTTAACTACAGGCACACAAAAGGGCCTTTATTGTTTACTGGAAGATGATAAGACCAGCTGAATAGTTTAATGCCTTTTTTGGCAGTGAGAGATGGAGTCAGAGAACTTGGCAACTCTAAGAGAGCAATAAAATGGCCATGTGAAAAGGGCACTTTGGAAATATAGTAATGACAGCAATATAAGATGCATAAATGTGATCAAGATTTACTGCTGGAAATGTTACCATCGCTTCTGATGTGCTGTCACTCTCCTGAGCCTGGCAGCCCGTGGTGGAGAAGCGAGTCCGCAGCAAGAACCAATAAAGGTAAATTCAGGACTTGAGCCTGCAACCTGCTTCATTCTGATCTCATAAACAAGGTATTCTGTGTAATGTATGCATGAGCCAAGGACTGTAGAAAAGGTGATACAATCACTAAGTACTCAACATAAAACAGAGGAGAAGGTAGTTTCCCATTAACTTTACCAGATGGCTTCTTTAAGCACAGTCATAAATAATAAGTGAAAGCCATATAAAAAGAATCAAAGGAAGAGGATGAATGGACAGCTTCTTTAGCATGTTCATTTTATCAGACCCTAATGTTTTAAAGAAACGTTGCTCAGTTTCTGGAGGTTACACCCCAATCCTGTGGCCTCTTTGATTATATGAAGTAATCTCTTCCAATGCTCATAAACATCCTACATGCCCATGTTGTTACCTAAAGATATATTTTACTCCTGTTTTTAGCCTGGTACATTTCCCTTTCTGAAAATGTAAATATAGGACTTCCCTTCATTAGTGGGTACTGGTTCTCCTTTCCGTTGAATGTCACTCACCCATGCCCACGTGCCTAAAGGGAAAGCCTTTATAGAAAGAAGACTGTGTGCAGGCCAACTGCCTGCTCAAGGGTCTGGTTTTAATTTTCTTGCCATTCCAACCCCAATCTTCCTTTAGGAGATTGACGATAGGGCTCCAGGTGGATTATTTGTTTGATGGTTTTCCAATAGGGAGATGGTTCCAAGAGAGTCAAGATTGAGATGGCCAATCTCATGCACACGTGTGACCCAAGCCAAAGGACAGTCCAAATGGCTGATGGCGAAAGGCAACACTTTAACCTACACTGACACCTGTTCATCGGACACACCCTTTCCCGAACTTGGAAGGTCTGTTTCCTTTGAAATATTCATGGCACTGAAACTAAAGGTCGTTTGATTCCGGTCTTTAACTTCACATGATGATTAAAGCTGACATTAAGAATAATGAAATCACTTTCAAAAGCAGAGGGTAAATATACAAAGATGTGTCCTTTCTGCCATGAGAGAAGTAAAGGAAATATACAGGTAGGATCAGGAAAGATAAATCTTCACCAGATTTTTAATGAGAGTTTTATTCAAATATCCAAATGACAGATTCTCTGGAGCCTCTTCAATTAATCCATAGTAACCAAACTGAACATACTGCCTTACTCTATTACGTATACAGCCTCTTGACTGTCAAACTCAGGAGAACTTAAAACAAGTGTGCAAGTAAAACTGAAAGAGGTTAATATCACAAGAGACACTGCCACTTATGAAGGTCCTCCATGTGCTGATTCCCAGAGACATATTAATGGTCAAATTAATAAAAATAATTTTGTAATTTTTCACTTGACACTTTAGATTTAAAATTCTTAAATTAAAAAAAAAAATAATCAAGCATGAAACGAATTTGTCATTTTGAAATCAAGTTATTAACTTGCACTTTAGTTTCTTTTCTGTTTTCTTAGCACTGTCTGCAATATTGACTCACCTGTGGTCTTGTTTTTTCCCATCAATCCATTGAAACTGCTGTCAACATGTATGTTAATGATTTCTTTGTTATTAAATCCAAGTGACATTTTTCAGTCCTTAACCTACTTTACTTCTTACTCATTCATCCAAACGATATTTACCAACTGTCGACTAAGTGCCAGGCAGTACGTTAAGTGCTGGGCATAAATGTTGAAGGGAAGTTTATTGTAGAATCAGGGAGTTTGATATTAAACAGTTGCAGAAATGATTATTTGATTATAGTTATGAATAATGATAAAAAGAAAAATATAGTATGCAGTAAGAGCATATAATTGGAAAATATAATTTAGGGATGTCAGCAAAGTCTCCGCAAGAAAAATATTTCCAAGCTGAAATTTAAAACTTTACTTATTTACTGGGGCGCCTGAGTGGCCCAGTTGGTTAAGCATCTGCCTTTGGCTTAGGTCATGATCTTAGGGTCCTGCTCAGTGGGAAGCCTCCTTCTCCCTCTGCCCGCCGCTCCCCCTGCTTGTGCTCTCTCTCTCTCTCTGTCAAATAGATAAATAAAATCTTAAAAAAAAAAAGCTGATTAACACTTGACTACTATAGTTTTAATGCTTAGTGTATTTTAATGTTTTGAAAAAAAATTCACATGTAAACTATATGATATTCACATTATTACTAGACCACCTTATTTCTTAACTGGGTTGTATAACAGTGTACTAAATTGTCACACAATTTTTTTTATTTACTTAATAGTTGTTAATATATGTATATAGATATAAGTTTATGTGTGTATGTGTGTGTGTCTTAGAGTTGAAGCTACACAGGTAAAGAATTCAGAATTAGGAAAGCATTCAGAGGTCTCAAATAATTTCTACCCACCAATCTGATACGCTAATCTCTGATAATGACCATGATGTTAGAAATAGCAATTCTAAACACTTACTGAGTACCTACTCCATATCAGGCATTGTACTAGGAACTTTACACATATTACTTTTTAATCTATATAGTGTATCTGTTAACTTTTTCTGCATAACACACTAAAACAGTGAGGTTGCATAGTGACGTAAAACAACAGATATTAATTAACTCTCAATTCTGCACATTGACAATATAGCTCAGGCTTAAGTAGGCATTTCTTCTGCTCTGAGCCTGGCTCAGTAAATCTTAGCTGGACTCACTTAAACTGAGGAACTGAGGCTAGAACATAGCACAGTGTCTGATACATAATAGGCTGGTGGGTAGGCTGGGGCCGACTCGTTTACGGTGGCCTTGACAGCACAACTGGGATAACGGATGCTTCTTTCCACTTAGTCTCTCATTCTTTGGCATGCCAGCGTAGGCCTATTCATATGGTAGGTACAAGCTATTAAGAACGAGAGTGGAAACCTGCAAAGTCTCTGAAGTTCCAGGCTCAGAACACACGCATCATTTCTACCGCAGCATACAGACCAAAGTGAGTCATGAGGCCAGCCCAGATTTCATGGGGACATGAAAAGACTCTACTCTTCATAGAAGAGGAAGCAAGGTCACAGTGCAAGATCATGAAAAGAAAGGTGGAAGAGTTGGTGACCATTTTTGCAATCTACCACAGTGAGGTTTGTGTGATTCCTCCCTATTTTATAGTGGACAAACTAACACTGGAATATAGCACAGTGCCTAACACAAAATAGACATTCAATAGATATTCTAAAAATAAAAGAGGGAACTCCTGAATAAAGTGAATAATTAAACTAAGGTATATTTATTTTTTAAAAGATTTTATTTATTTATTTGACAGAGAGAGAGACACAGAGAGAGCACAAGCAGAGAGAGCAGCAGAGGGAGAGAGAGAAGCAAGCTCCTCGCTGAGTGGGGAGACTGACGCAGGGATCGATCCCAGGAACACGGGATCATGACCTGAGCCAAAGGCAGACGCTTAATGACTGAGCCACCCAGGCGCCCCAAATTAGTGTATATTTAAATAGAGCTATGATTCAGGCCTGGATGGTCTGTCTCCATGGCCTGATTCTTGCCCATTACTCTGTGTTGGCACCTGAATATAAAAAGTCAAATGAGAAATAAAATTTAGGAATGACATAACAAATTTTTGCAGAATCAGACTGGGCTCAGCTGGAGATTCCCGTTGGTGGCCATGAGAGAGCTACATACGAAGCAAGAGTTTTAAAACACTGCATAACAGACAACACAGGACTGTGATCCCTGAGAGAAAAGAAACACATGAGGGAAAGTATACAAGGGCTCTGACTTGTTGCCTACAAGTAGTTTCCAGGCTGCAATGCAGAGGTGGGGGGAGCCCAAGCTGAACCTGAAAGTCTTCCTAAGTTTGAAATTAGAGTTCCAAAGGGCCAAGATCGTTAGAATTTGTAGAGATGAGTACCAGAGAGGAGAGAGCTGCACAGAGAGAAAGCGCCAGAGATCTATAGAAAAATACCCGTGGGTCTCTGGCCAAGTAAGGATCTGTGAATGTGGAAGAAGAAATTACCCAAAGCCAGGAAAAGAACCACTGAAAAGCAATAGGCTGAACAGGTTGTAGAGCTCAAATAGGGCTGGAAAGAGTTCATCCTCCCCACGGGTCAGAGTAGAAAGATTTCATAATACACAGGAAATTGGGTAAAGTCTCCAGAAGGGCATTGCCTTAGTAGTGAGCTGAATTAGCTAGAGTCAAAAGACTTACCTGGAGCTAAGAAAGTCTCAAAAGGTTAAGCTGGTTTCAAGTAACTTAACCATACATCGGAATAAAATCCAACACTTTTTATTTTTTTTATTTTTTTATTTTTTATTTTTTATTTTTTTTGGTAGCTCAGTTTTATTTTCTGCGGTAACAAACACTTCAAGCGCCCGTTCCTCTAGCAACAGGGAAAGAAATCAAGTGGACCACGGGCCCCTACGGGCAAAAAATTAAACCCTGATAACAAAGTGGCCATCAACTCCAAGTACCGACTCCCCGTGCCTTGCCTAGTAAGAGGCACAAGACTAGGCCTCAGCTCCCCTTCCTTGGCCTAGGCTTCCCGGAGGAGGGGACCCAAAGCCCCGAATGTTTCGGATCACCAGGGAAAGCTGGTCGAGGAAGGAGTTGATCGAAACTCGGAAGAAGACGGGGTCTTCAGCAGTCCATCTCACTGCCACGGTGCTGCCGTTCACTGTAAGCTCCTTCTGAACCACCCCTCGGTGGCGTTGGGCATGTGGGGCCAGGGACCTGAGGGCCATCTCTGCCTCCAGGGGCGACCGGAAAGGCACAGTGAGCGTGAACTCCAGCAGTCGGCTTGCCGCTGCCACAGCTACGGGCGCCGCATCGCCCCCAGGCCCCAGGGCCTGCGGTGCCTGCCCGGCCTGAGGAGGGGCATTGGCCGCCTCGCCCTCTTCTCCCTCGCCGCCGCCGGGGCCACCTTCGCCCTCAGGGCTGCCGGAGCGCTCCTGGCAACCAGGAGCTCCAGGGCTAGGCTGGCGGTCCTGGCCGCTGGCTCCGCCCGCTCCGCCCGCCCCGCCCACCGCACCGGCCTCGCCGGCCTCGCCGCGGCTGCCGTCGCGGTCGTCTGGGGCCTGCATGGCCGCCGCGCCCAGCTCCCCGGAGCCCACCGCGAAGCCGCCCGCACTCTCCGCCAGCGGCTCAGACGCTCAGAGCCTTCACGAAGCTCCGCCCCTCCAAAATCCAACACTTTTTAAATAGAAAACAAACCCAGGATCCGAGGATGAAAAGAATCACAATATCCAACACCCAATGAAAACTTTCCAACATGCAAGAATCCAGAAAATATTTGTCCCGTAATCAACAGAAAAATCAATCAAGAGAAACAAACTCACATGTGACAGAAGTAATCAAATCACAGTCTTTAAAACAGCCATGATAAATATTACAATGTGCTGCATGAACTCAAGAAGTAGTGAAAAACATTAAAATGATGAGGAGAGAAAATGGAAGATATAAAAAAGACCCAAATGGAAGTTCATGAGATGAAAAAAAGCAATATTTGAAATTAAAAAATACACTGGATGTGACTAAAAACAGATCATACAAGTTAGAAGAAAAGATCAGTGAACCCAAAATGTAAGAATATAAACTATTTAAAATGAAGCACAGAGAGGTAAAAAGACTAAAAGACCATCTCCCCCCTCCCAAAAAAGAGCATCAGTAACCCGTGAAACAATATCAAGTTGTCTAGCATACATGCAATTGAAATCTCAGAAATGGAAAGGTGGAGGGAAGGGAGAGAATATTTGAAGAAATAAGGCTGAATTTTTTTCTCCATTTGATAAAACCCAACCCAGATATCCAAGAAGCTTAAGGAATCTAAAGCAAAAGGAAGGAAAACCCTGCACAAAACTGTGCACCAGGCATAGTTACTGAAAACCAGTGATTAAAAAAAAAAAAAAAAAACTTAACACAAGCCATGAGGGTGGTGGCCAGGGAGGGGGGACAGACATTATGTACAAAAGAACAAAGATATGAATGACAGCAGACTTTTTGTCAACAAGTACACAAACCAAAACACAAAGGCATAACATCTTTAAAGAACTGAAAGAAAATCATAAACCTAGAATTCTGTAGCTAGCAAAAAAAAATCTTACCAATATAAAGGCATAATTTAAAAAGTTTTCAGACCAAAAGGAAAGAAATAAAAAGCTGAGAGAATTCATTGCCATCCAACATGCACAGAAATAAATACTAAAGGAAGTGACCAGGCAGAAGGAAAATGATAACAGATGGAAACTAAAATCTACAGAAAAGAATAAAGAATGCTGGAAATAGTAAACATATGGGTAAAGTAAAATCCCTTTCACATTGTTTTTCTCATTTGTAAGTCTCTTTAAACAACAATTGTTTAAAGGGAAAATAATAACGTATTATGGAGTTTGTAACATGTAGGAGTAAAATGGATAACTGTGATAGCAAAAAGATTGGGAAGAGGAATATAAAGGTATACTACTGTAAGATTCTTATCCTGTATGTGTAGTAGTATAACATTATTATTTGAAACTAGACTGTGGCAAGTGAAAGATGTGTACCATAAACCCTAAAGCAACCACTAAGAAAAATAAAGCAAAGAGGTAGACTTAATAAACTCATAAAGAAGACGAAATGAAATCATAAAAGTACTTACTTTAAATGAAGGCAGAAAATAGGAATAAAGTATCAAAGAACAGATGCAGCAAATAGAAAAAACTAACAAGATGGTAGATTTATTGAAACCCTATGTCAATGGCCAAATGCTCAATATTAAAGTCAGAGAATGTCAGACTGAATTAAAAGAACAACCCAACTTTATGCTGTCTACAAGAAAGCCACTTTAAATATGAAGACATAAATAAATTAAAGGTAAGAGAATATAACAAAATATGCTTTGCAGACACTAAGCATAACACAACTAGAATGACTGTATTAATTTCAGATGATGTAGATTTTAGAAAAAGAAATGTTACCAAGAATAAAGAACATTTCACAATCACAGAGGGATGAATTCCTAGAGAATATATAATTCTAAATGTTTGTGCACCTAATAAATACACAAATACATCTTGGACTTTAACACGTATGAAGCAAATATTGATTAAAAGAGAAATAGATAATCCAAAATTATAGCTGAAAATTTTAATAGTTTTCTTTCAGTAACAGAATAATTAGACAAAAAAACCAATAGGATATAGAAAACATGAGCAATACATGAACAAGACCTACTTGATATTTATAGAATACCTTCCCCAACCACAGTAGAAGACACTTTTTTAAAGATTTTATTTATTTATTTGAGAGAGAGCATGAGTGGGGGGGAGGGGCAGAGGGCGAGGAAGAAGCAGACTCCCCCCTGAGCAGGGAACCCAATGTGGGGCTTGATCCCAGGACCCCAGGACCATGACCTGAGCCAAAGGCAGATGCTTAATCAACTGAGCCATGCAGGCACCCCTTAGAAGACACATTTTTTAAAATTAGGTACACATAAAACATTTAGGAAATAGACTATATTCTGGGCCATAAAAACAAGTCTCAATAAATTTTTAAAAATTAGAGTTCTTGTAAAGCATGTTCTCTGGCCACAAGATAATTAAACTGAAAGTTAATAACAGAAAGGTATTTTTTAAATCTCCAACTCTTTGGAAATTTAAAAAAACATGTGTGAAGGTGAAATGAAATGGGGTCACTTATGTGAATGGGGCTTAAAAGGGAGCTGGGAGGCCATTAAGGAGATGTGTGTTAGTACATTCTTACTGGTAGAACCATGAACTTTTGAACTGGACCAAACCACAAATATTCCAAGGAACCAGCCCAAACACCTGCAACGTGCTATAATAGGAGACTTTGCTTAGCAATAGTTTTAGCAACCAATTATATTCAGTCAAGATTAGTTTTCTGCCACCAACACCAATCAAAATTATTTGTAAATAACATAAAAAGCATACTCATTTATCTCTAGAAATCCTTGAATTTTGGTCTCTGGGGGGAACACTATTTGGAGTCTGCCAGGTCACCTTAGGGCAAGGTCCAGGAGGCAGGCCCTGGGAGCACCCAGAGGTTCTTAGAGATGTCCTGTCCATTCAGCCATCTGAGTATCCTCTTCATTTAGGTCCACAAATATATACAGGCCAATTGCTCCGTATACAAGTACATGATTTTATATAGCTCAATCTATAACCCCGTGTGTGCTAATATAAACTGTGTTTCTTTGCAAAAAATAAATAATACATACATACATACATACATACATACATACATACATACATAAAATAAAATAAATAAACACAGATTTGGGCACACATTTGGTGCCCAAATCTGTGTTCCCTGAATTATAATTCTGATAGCTCAATAAATGCTTTGTTTTTATTTTAGTCTGCCTCTTCTCTTGGTCAACACATGCTTCTAAAGAACCAAAGTGTCAGAGAAGACATCACATGAAAAATGAAAAGATATCGGATGTGAGGGTGATCTGGCTGTGACATCTGTCACCCCATTGATCACCAGAGTTGATTTGTCTGGCTAAGCGGGTGTCCCCTTCCTCCCTCACTGCTCCATGTGCGTCCCTCCTGATGCAGCCCTCTGTTGGAGTGAACAACCTTCCCTGATAGAGGAGGAGCATTCCTTGTCAAAGCTATAAAAGTAGGTGCGCTGTCCTGCTAGAACCTACAAACAAGCTCTCAAGGTCCATTTGTACATTTGTAGAAGGTAGGGTAGCCAAGCTCCAATACTCCAGATGCATCCAAATGAGGTGCTGCATGTGGCAGTCTAGCTTTCTTTTAAATATTTTTTTAAAAGATATTTTGTACTTAATAAAAATTAAAATACAACATATTAAAATTTGTGGGGGGTAGCTAAAGCAATACATAGAGGGAAATTTGAAGCATTTTATGATTATATCAGAAAAGTTCTCAAATCAATTATTTAAGCTTTTGCCTTAAACTAGAAGAGTGGGGCACCGGGGTGGCTCAGTCATTAGGCATCTTCCGTCAGCTCAGGTCATGATCCCAGGGTCCTGGGATCGAGCCCCGCATCGGGCTCCCTGCTCCGCAGGAAGACTGCTTCTCCCTCTCCCACTCCCCCTGCTTGTGTTCCCTCTCTCGCTGTCTGTCTCTCTCTCTCTCTCTGTCAAATAAATAAATAAATAAAATCTTAAAAAAAAAAAAAAACCTAGAAAAAGAGCAAATCAAACCCAAATGAAACAGAATGAAGCAAATAAGAAAGGTAAGACCAGAAGGAAATAGAAATATAATAGAAAAAATAAATGAAGATAACTCTAGTTTTTAAAAATGATTGCACCAAGCCAAGGAGGCAAAATGAATTCAACATATTATAGGATGTAGTACCAAATCATTTGTGTACAAACATTATCACTAGTTACAGAGAAATCCTCAGTCCCAGGCAGACAACATTCTCACTGTTTTTCCTTGTTACTAGAAAAACTTTTCTTCCTGTTTTCCAGAAAATCTGGTACGGACATAAGTAGCCTATCTTTACCTTGCCTGGTTGCAAAGTGGGGTGATTACGCATGGGGAGCAGTATTTATAATACTACTCTACTAAAGTATAACCCAGGAGGAAAATAGGAATCTGAACCAGACCCATGTCAGCAGTAAGCCTCTGCCAGGAAGCTTTGAAATGAAACAGAAAAGTAGGTTTTGTTTTACTTAGATACAAAGCTGAAAAAAACATTCCCCTTAGCCTCTGTGTGTGAAAAGAAATCCTCTTGCTTTGGAAACAATGTGGATGTTACATTGTCTCATCTGATTTTTCAAACCAAGAGAAGGAGGTTTCAAGTTGCAGCACTCTCCCTTTTTCCACTGACAACACATAGTATTGTGGATGTTAAGAAAAGAAAAATTCACTGGAATGTGAACAGCGGAGACAGTAAATTGTAGGACCCTGCAGAAGATCATGCTAAAGTGGTCAGCTTTCTGAGGGTTCACTGTCATCAGCTGCTGTGGTAACTAAGTGTCTAAAACTGTAAGGTCTTCTCAGGAATAAAGTAACCTATCCCCACACATGCTATTTTAAGCCCTTCCATTTAATTCTGCTTCTGAAATGACTTTTATTTTCAGACACTCCAGATGTAATCCCTTCACTGACCACACAATGGTTTGCTCTGAAAAAAATGCTGTCAAGAGCAAATTCTTTGAATCCATATGTCCTCAGCTGACATGACCAAGCTATTACGATTTCTCAGTGACATGTGGCAGTTGCATCTGTAACAAGTCATAACCAGGGGAGACTCTGGGAGCTCCGTGGTGGTTGCACAATTTATCCTCAACCGTTGGAGGAGTTAAGGATTTTGGTCTCGCATTCCAGGGTGGCCTAAGGAATGTTCGCAGTCTCTTTTTCCAAAGCTGCGGCATACATACAACACAGTTCGGTCCCTTACACAGGACTGAGTCATTATCCCCTGTATATTTGAAGAGTGTTTTGTGTGTGGCAAATTAATGTAAACTCATCTTTGTTTGGCTTCTCCCAAGCTGTAATTCATTAAATTCTCTATCAGTGAATTGTTCCACTTCTTTGGTCTGGGAAAAGTCTTTTCCAGACAGTCATCTGTAATTTTGGCCATTTCTCCTCTTTGCATAAGTACAGTATAATTCATCATAAAACACCAGAGAGGGTCTATGCAGGCTCACTCCGAAATTTCCAAGCCAGGAAGACGAAGATAAGCTTTCCCCCAACTTCTTTCCTCTCTCCACTCCCGGAGCCCATGGCTCCAAGCTGGGTACCCAACCATGACATCAACTCCTGAGCCCTCCTGTCAACTTGAGAAATGCCCCCAAATATAGCCATTCTTAAAAAGCCTAATTGCTTCCAACAACCTGACTTTTATTGGACTTACAAGAAAAATGTTAGCCATACCACTTCCAACCAAAGATACCTCCCTGTCTCAAGAGGGAAACTAGTGAGAACCAAGATGTAGTTTCCAGAACAAACCTTTCATACCAGCTATTAGGAAAAAAGAGACATTCAATACATAAATTATGGTATTCTGGTAAATACAACTAAGACTCATGGTTGGTAGTTCTGGCCTCTGTTGCTCACTTACCTGCTGGCCTTACATAAATTTCTCCATCTCTCAGGGACTCACATCTCTAAGATCTTTCTGGCTCTCAAAGTTTATGATTCTAGTGATATAAAAATTAAGGGGTAGAGTAAGGAGAACTTTTAATTATTTTTATGTATTTTATTTTTTTAAATTGTGGTCAAATATACATAATATTTGCCAAATTAATCATTTTAAATGTATATTTCCATGAAATTAAGTACATCTACATGGTTGTGCAATCATCACCAACATCTGTCTGCAGAACTTTTTTCATCTTCCCAAACTAAAACTCTGTACTCATTAAATAATCACTTTCCATTTCACCCTGCCCCCAGCCCCTGGCAACCACCTTGCTGCTGTCTGTCTCTATGACTGTGACTACTCTTATATAAGTGAAATCATACAGTATTTGTTCTTTTCTGACTGGTTTATTTTACTTGGCATAATGTCTTCAAGTTTCATCCATGTTGGAGCATGTCTCAACAATCTCTTCCTTTTTAAGGCTGAATAATATTCCATTTTATATGAATACCACCACATTTTGTCCATCCATTCATCTGCCAATGAAGACTTGGGTTATGAGAAAATTTATTGTTTAATTATTTGCTATAATGTAAATTTCCTTCCAGCTCAAGTATTTAGCTACAAGTCAAAATCAACTAGGAGTTTTTAAAAGTATAGATTCCTCTATTTTTAACACTATATGCTGGCTAGCTGAACATGAAAAAGATTAAAATAAAAATAAGAAGTACAGATTCCAGGGCATAATTTTGGAATTGCAAAGTTGGGATTGCCATATGGGGCCTAGGAATCTGTATTTTAATAAAACTCAAGGCCCACGTGCTTATCAAAATGTAATTGTGCCGCTGTCCCCTTCCTAAAAAGGTATCGCTTGGGGGATATTCTGAGCACCAGTCTCTATACCACATCCAATTTACTCTTGGCCAGTTGTAGTTACAATTTAAACATGAGGGCGCCTGGGTGGCTTAGTTGGTTAAGCGACTACCTTCGGCTCAGGTCATGATCCTGGAGTCCCGGGATCGAGTCCCACATCGGGCTCCCTGCTCAGTGGGGGGTCTGCTTCTCCCTCTGACCCTCTTCCCTCTTGAGCTGTCTCTCATTCTCTCTCTCAAATAAATAAATAAAATCTTTAAAAAAAAAAAACAATTTAAACATGAAACAAGCCAAGAAGAAATACACACGTGTGGAGGCACTGGATAAGTGACTAGCTCTTCTGCCTTGAAGTAAAGCATTGCAGCTGGGACAGGACCATGAAACCCCTGGCAGCAGTGCATGTTCAGGAGACTGTGGTGTTTACTGCATGTTTCTGGTTCACGGTATTAAAGGACCAAATTGTGGGCGAAGTACAGAATTGCACCCTGACTCATCAAAGCAGCTTCATGTGGACACTGATCAGATATTTAAAACCTTGTAATAGATAAGGATTACAGAAAGAGACTCCTCCATAAAAATAAGTGTAAACACAGCCAAATAAAAATCACAAAGCCTGTTTGTTGACAATCTCCATTTTGCAAAAACCATTGCATTTTAGAGAATGAGTAAAGAAACAAAAATTAATATGGAACTTATAAATGAGACAACACAAGGGGAAAAGAACATCCAACCAAGATTCAGATGATATTCAGAGAAAATTACAGAGGGCTGGCCATTCTCAAAAGTATATCAAAGATAAATGCCTTTTACAAAAGCTGGGCCAAAAAAGCACAATGTACAGGCTAAGAATATTAGTTAAGATAATACTTACTGTTATGACAAATAATGCCCCCCCACACACATTAGAAGACCAAGAAAATAAAAATTTTTATATTTCTGGTACATAAAATCCAAAATGTTCCCGGTTAGTAGATGGCTGTCCTCCAATTGGCAATTTAGAAAACCAGGCTCTTCCTACTCTGTGGCTCCATCATCTTCGATACATGGCTTTTAAGTTTGCCATGGAATAGGAACTAGCATGGAGAATTGCCTGTGGGAAATTTTTATGGGCCAGGTGTGGACGTGGTTTAGAGCAGTTCTTCATATATTCTACCAGTAAAATTTGCTCACGTGGCATACCTAACTTCAAGAGGGTCTGAGAAGTGTTGTATAGTTGGTGTCCAGGAGAAAGGTGAATCAGATCAGGTGAACAGCTAGTCAGTCTCTTGCACCCTGGCTACAAAAGGCCTCCAGAATGAAATAAATGCACATATAATAACCTGGGGTGAATAGAGAAGACTGAGTGAGGTAAGATGGAAACAGAAGAGCAATAACAGAAATGAGTTCTATTCGGAAGCAAAGGTCAAAACTGAGATGAAATAAACTTATGAAGCCTGCCCAGAACACAGAAAAGGAAAAACATCTGAGAATAATTTAAAAAAAAAAAATGATAGATGTGGAGAGCAGAGAAGTGAAAACAGAGATTTTAATCTCAGACTTAGAGATGCTTGGAAAGAAGAAACCAGAACAAAGAACAGACAGGAACAAAGACACAACTGAAGAAAATTTCTTTAAAACAAGAGATCTAAATATGCAGACGTGAATGGTCAACCAGGTCCCAGGTAAATGCAGTGAAAAGATACTCATGCCAAATATATTGTGGAAGAATTTGGGAATTAGAAGGATAAGAAAAAAGAAATTCTATAAGCATACATGCAAGCAAATAAATCCACAATAGATTACAAACTAAGCAACAAAACTAGATTGGCAAATATTTTCCTCTGCAACTTGATATTCCAGGAGACAATGTTGCAACAGATTTTGATTCTGGGGGAAGGAGGTCTGATGAAAGAATTTTATTTGAGGAATCAATGTATCACTCAGATACTAAGGCAACAGAATGAAATTCTAAGATATTCAAGAATTCAGAAATATTTAACTCGAGTAATCTTTTAAAAAGAAAAGAAATAGAGAAGACCACAAAATCTTTTACTGACTAGCATACTCTGAATGGGACTAAATAAAATTAATGCCTCAAAAATGGGAATCTTTTGTTTAAAAAGCAGTATTGAATAATGTTAAAACACATGAAACAGGGACACCTGGCTGGCTCAGTCAGAGGAGCATCTGACTCTTGATCTCTGAGTTGTGAGTTCACGCCCCATGTTGGGTATAGGGATTACTAAAAAAATAAATAAACTTAAAAGAGAAACACATGAAACATAGCTTAAATTTTTTTAAGCATGTTTATAAAATTGAATACAAATGTCCAAAATAATTACTAAAGTAAATATATAACATAAAATAATGGAGTTACACTAATCTGGCTTATATTACCAGAAATTAGATGGGCGCCTGGGTGGCTCAGTTGGTTAAGCGACTGCCTTCAGTTCAGGTCATGATCCCAGAGTCCCAGGATCAAGTTCCTCATCCGGCTCCCTGCTCAGCGGGGAATCTGCTTCTCCCTCTGACCCTCCCCCCACTCATGCTTTCTCTTTCTCTCTCCCAGATAAATAAAATCTTTTTAAAAAATAGTTTAAAAATTTTTTAAAAAGAAACTAGAAAGGGATTACAGGGATGAGAGGTGGGTTTGGGCAAGAATAAAAATATATCATTTTTTTTAAGATTTTGTTTATTTATTTGACAGAGAGAGAGACAGCGAGAGAGGGAAAATGAGCAGGGGGAGTGGGAGAGGCCCACCGAGCAGGGAGCCTGATGTGGGGCTCGATCCCAGGACCCCGGGATCATGACCTGAGCCGAAGGCAGATGCTTAACGACTAAGCCAACCAGGCGCCTCCAAAAATATATAATATTTTTTTAAATGCACCTTTCAGTCTTGACATTAGAAAGAATGCTAGAAAAAAAAAAGAATGTTAGAGCACTATAGGTTAAAAAGATGCTTTTTTAATTTTATTTTAAGAAGATGCTTTTAAAGTTTAAAGTTAACCACAAGTATAATTTCAAACAGGATAAGAACTTCGGCTCAAAGGGAATCTGGGTAGCAATCCCCAATCATCCTCTTTCAACTTCTCACTAAATAGCTGTTGAAAACAAAAAGAGGTGAAAATTCCCAATTACATTGAAAACAAAGACTGAAAGACCCTCAGAATCTGGGAGGAATTAGCACTAGCTGAAAGACAATTGGTAGCACTATAGTGTATGACACATTCTCACTTTGCCTCATGGAACAAAATTCCTAAGTATGGGTTTCATGCCTCAGGCACCATCTGTCCCAGGACCTATAACAACCAGGACACTGCAAATATCCATCTGTACCGAGGGATAGTGCTCTCTAAATTAGAGTATCTGCTGCCTGATTTCAGATACTACAAACTCCTAGAAAACAATCAGGCAGAAAGTAAAAGGAAATTTCTGAGTTGAATGCATTTTCTGAAGCAAGTAGTCTGGACACACAAAGTACTTGGGTAGGAAAGAACAGGGTGAAGTGCATGCCCAAAATGTAATTTTTCAGACACTCTATTCAGTTCAAATGAACAATGAACTAATTAGTGGGGACAGGAGAAAGAAACAGGAAGGTAAGGGAAGGAGAGGGAAGGGGAGGGGAGAGGAAGGAAGGGAAAGGAAAATAAAGGAAAAGAAAAGAAAGGGAAAAAAGAGAAAAGAGAAGAGAAAAGAAAAGAAAATCAACCTAGAACAGAGCAGAGATACACTCCATCAAAGTAAGTAATATAGAAACTGGTGACAAATTCAGCAGTTGTGGAGATGAACATGCTATAAAAAGCTATAGATTTGAACAGTGATGAGAAGAGACTGAGATGACTATGTAACCCAATTGCTTCCATCAAATCACACAAGTGGGAGGAGGAGGAGTAAGAAGAACGCAATGACAAAGAGCCTATGAAAAAGATTGCAGAAGAAAAAGGATAAAGAAATGTTGGGGACTTCAAGGTGTACTGAAAACATATTTGGCCTCTGCTTTATCTTGACATTCTAGTCAAAGGATTTAAGGGAATTTGAAACACACAAGCACACACAAACACACACACACACACACAGCGTTAACCTAAACTCAAAAAGACAAAGAGAACAAGACAAGATAAGAGTAGATAAGAGATATGAACAAAAGTTTGAAAACTGAAAAGCAGATAGAAGGGAAGTACCTGAGCCCGCAAGGTGCTGGTGGTTGGGGACAGGGGAGTATACAAGCCAGCTGACGCCACAGAAACCAGAGAGGCCTCCAGGTACCTTTAATAGGTTAGAATTAAGAGTGCAGGTGTTGCTTAAAAGCATATAAAGGAAGCAGATAGACCCCCAGATCTCCTCCCAAAGTCTGTGAAGCCTGGCAAATACCCACCCCTATCTGGCCAAGGTAAACTTTTTGGACAAGCTGAACCAAAGAGATTCTGGGCATAGCTGAGAGTCGGGCTTGAGTTCTATCACTTCTGTAAGAATTGGAAGATGGAACCAGATCCAACATACAATTGTGACACTCAGGTCCCTTTCCTCCCACGTAGCTCTAAAGCACGGGCAGCCACACTTATCCCCTATAGACAGCACTAGAGTACTCCTCACTGGGGAGACACACCTGCCCAAGAGGCAAGACTGACAGGTACTGGCAGTTGGGGATCCCTCAGAAAAATGTCAGAATCTCTGTCCACTCAAACTCCAGGGAAGCTGTTACTTGATAAGCCTCTCCCACATCACACACAGAGCTTACAAGTGGCCTCTAAGTGACCTAAGATCATCAGAAGTTGAGGAGAACCCCAAACATAGAAAGAGACCAAAACACACAAAGAGAAGCAAAGGAACTCAGGAGAGGCAGAAACATCACAGGGAGCAGAAGTAAATTTAAAAAGAAAGAAAAAAAGAAATTGATATCCTCAAAAGAGACGAGAAAAATACTGAATTTAAGAAGAAACAGAGTTCTATTTTTAAAAGACATGTACAGGGAACACAAAGAAACCTTTGGTTATTAAGGATTTAATAAGATAAATTCATAATTCAATTAAAATGTCAAAAGAGAAAGTTAAGAAAATTTGTCAGAAAGTAGAATGAAAAAGACAAAAGATGGAAAATAGTAGAGAAAACATAAGAGCATTAGAGATACAAACAAAGATGGCCAATATCCAAATAACAGAAGCTCATGGAAGAAAGATTAGAGAAAATGTAAGGGAGAAAATATCAAATTAAAATGTAAATTTCCAGGACCAGACAGCATGATCTTCCACATCGAAAGTCTACTTCACACAACTCAATAAATGAATAAACACTTTTCAAGTTAAATGGTAGTGACATTTAAGAACCTCAGAAATAAAAATCCTAAAAGCCTCCCAAGTTGGAGGGAGCAAAATCGGTATAAACAAAGTAAACACATAGGAGTTGTCAAAAGTAACACTAAACTGTACAAGTAAAAAGAGTGAGACACCAAGTTATAAAAGAAAAATATAAGCTGCAATTTTGTATTCTACCCAAGGAGCAAAAACGTGTCAGGGTACAATAAAAAAAATTTTTTTAGACATGAGAGTTCTCAAAATTTTACTTCACTTACTCTCTTCCTCAAGAAACTCCTGGAAAAAAAAAAGCTTTACTGAAACAAGGAAAGAAGGAGCACAAGAGTCCAGGAAAGAAGGAGCTCAACATAAGAAAGAAGTGAACTCCCAAGATGATGTTGAAGGGGAATTCCAACATAACAGTGAGGCAAAATCCCAATATAATAGCTGTGCTCCAGGTTCCAGTAAAAATAGGAGATTGAAGAAGTCCACAAAGGACATCTCCAAGAGAAAAATAAAACTGGTAAATTGAGAGATTAATCTGCAGGAGAGTTTAAGAATGAATTAATGATGGATATATCAAAATTAATCAAACAATAAGTAAGCAACTCGAGATTACAGGGAAAGAAAAACAGTCTCATTTGTACTACATTATATGGCTGAGAAGGGAAACATACCTGTTGTAATAATATAAACATTAAATACTGATTGATGGGAAAATTATGAAAATATTCTTCTGGGATATTGGGCAGGGATTATTAAAAAGATAATATTAGAGAGATAATCCCCATATTCCATAGTATGACAATAAATTCAAAACAATAAAATCAAGAGATAGCAATATAAGCATGTTATTTAGACCAAGAAGGTAATTACGAGAAGACACCAAATGAAAGAGTTCAAAGGATTGTCTTTAGACCGTGGGAAGTATAAAGTTCAGGGTTAAGCCAAGATGAGGCAGACAACTGCTTTTCTTTGTAGTAGGCATGTTACAGGCTGTCATTTTAACTAGAATTTTAAATATATTTTAATAAGAAAAGTATGTAGTGGTATGAGAAAATATTATTTGGGTGATCCAGAGGAAGGAAATTATCTAGTAAAAGATCCAAAAGAACTTTTTAGGAAAATGCTCAGAATCCTCAGTTAAGAAGATACAACCTCTATAAACAAGAAGCCAAAAATCACAAGGAATAAAACAGGTTAGAAATGACAACTCAAAGTTAGATGGACTGAAACAAATCTAACAACATAATAGCAGAATAAAAATTGACAGTGGAAGCTGTGAGGAACATGAGAACTGTTGCAGAAAATGGAAACAATATTATTGAGGACACATGTAAGCAGCCATCCAAGAAGACAGAGAAAAGGGATGAAAATGATGAAAGAAAAAGAATCATGAAGATTGAGGTCAAAGAAGAAGGCCAATATAAGGCACAAGTGCTAATGAAGAAAAGCTTAAAATAAATAAAATACAAATAATAACCAGAGTCTTCAATTTTTATGTTTGCCCCCCCCCTCCAAATTCATACAGTGAAACCAAACCATCAGTGTGATGGTATTTGGAGGTGGGGGCCTTTGAAAAGTGATTAGGTCATGAAGGCAGAGCCCTAATAAATAGGATTTGTGCCTTATCAAAGAGGCCCAGGAACTCTCCCTGCCCCCTTCTACTACATGAGGTTACAATGGAAAGATGGGTCACTACACGGGGCGCCTGGGGGGCTCAGTCGGTTCAGCATCCGACTCTTGGTTTCAGTGCAGGTCATGATCTCAGGGTGGTGAGATCGGCTCCCATGCTTGGCATGGAGTCTCCTTGAGATTCTCTCTCTCTCTCCCTCTGGCCCTGCTCTCCTCTCTCTCTCAAATAAATAAATAAAATCTTAAAAAAAAAAAAAGATGGCTCATTATGAACCAGAAAGTGTAAAACCAGAAAGACATCTATGGTTCTGTGTTTGAAGCAGAAAGATGACTACCCATGAGTCTTCCTTATCAGACACTAAATCCTGCAGTACCTTGATCTTGGACTTCCCAGCCTCCAGAACTGTGAGAAATAAATTCCAGTTGTTTATAAGCTACTCAGTCCATGGTATTTTGTTATAGCAGCCTAAAGAGACTAATAGAGAGCCGTACTAGAATAAAATATTTTGAGCTGAAGAAAATCACCTGGGGGCGGGGGAGAAGATGGCAGAGGAGTAGGGGACCCTATTCCAACCAGTCCCTGGAATTGAGCTGGATATCTACCAGACCACTCTGAACACCCACGAAATCAGCCTGAAATGTAAGAAGATAGATCTGGATCTTCACAAACAGAATATTGCAGGTGGTTGGTTGCGAGGTGCGAAGCGGGGAGCCATGTTTCCGTGGGCAGATATTGGAGGATAAACAGCAGTGGGAGGGAGCCTGGCCGTGGGGATCCTACACCACCGGTGAGCGACAGCCTCCCATGCTGGGGACGGGGCACAGACTCGCAGACTAGTAGTGGCGGGGAAAGGACTTTAGGGCAGCTCCCTGGGTGGAAACTGGAGCAGCGGGGCCATGCATGAGAACCGGGGGCGGATGGTGGTTTTAGAAGCACAAAGGGCAGAGACGAACCCCCGTGCCCCAACCTGGAGGCAGGACTGGGAGCACTGCTGAGGGGCACACAACCCAGGATGCTGCAGTTTATAGCAGCACAGACAGAAATGGAGATAGTGTGCCTGGAGAGCTCACTGAAGAACAGACTGTGATCTCTCTGCTCTGAGGCAGAGGGTTGGAAACGGTCTCTTCTGCTCTGACTCTCAGAAGAGACACGGAAAGCTGCCAGGGAAAGCCGCCAGAAAACAAAAGCCCCCAAAAAACAGTTTTCACTGAGCCCATCCTCTGCCACAGGGGGGCAGGGCAACTCTGGCAAATAGGGTTGCCTGAGTACCAGTGCAGCAGTCCCCTCCCAGAAGACAGGCTAGGAAAACAGGAGGCCAGCAACCATAAGGTCCCTAGAAAACAGGTACATCTTGCTTGGGTTGTGGTCAAAACTTTGGACTCTATACATTCCCTCAACTACCCCTCAACAGAATGACTAGGAGGAGGAACCCCCAAAATAGGAAAGACTCAGAGACTATGACTTATGCCACAGATTTACAAATGGATTCAGATATAACCAAGATGTCAGAGATGGAATTCAGGCTAGCAATTGTGAAGACAATAGCTAGAATGGAGAAATCGATTAATGGCAACATAGAGTCTCTAAGGGTAGAAATGAAAGCTGAATTGGCAGAACGTAAAAATGCTATCAATGAGATTCAATCTAATCTAAATAATCTAATAGCTAGGGTAAGTGAGGCAGAAGAACGAATTCGTGACCTAGAAGACCAATTAATAGACAAAAAGGGAAAAGAGGAGGCCAGGGAAAAACAACTCAGAATCCATGAAAACAGAATCAGTGAACTAAGTGACACCATGAAACGTTCCGATGTCAGAATTATTGGAATCCCTGAGGGGGTGGAGAGAGAGGACTAGAAGATACATTTGAGCAAATCGTAGCTTAGAACTTCCCTAATCTGGGGAATGAAACAAACATTCGTGTCCTAGAGGCAGAGAGGACCCTGCCCAAGATCAAGGAAAACAGGCCAACACCCCAGCATGTAATAGTAAAACTCGCAAATCTTAGAACCAAGGAAACCATCTTAAGGGCAGTTAGGAGGAAGAGATTCCTTACCTACAGAGGGAAGAATATCAGAATAACGTCATACCTATCCACAGAGACCTGGCAAGCCAGAAAGGCCTGGCAAGACATATTCAGGGTACTAAACAAGAAAAACATGCAGCCAAGAATACCTTATCCAGCAAGGCTCTCATTTAGAATGGATGGAGAGATGCAGAGCTTCCAAGACCGGCAGAAACTGAGAGAATATGTGACCACTAAGCTGGCCCTGCAAGAAATATTAAGGGGGGTTCTATAAAAGGAGAAAGACCCCAAGAGTGATACAGAAAAGAAATTTACAGGAAAAATCTATAAAAACAACGTCTTCACAGGCAACATGATGACAATTAATTCATATCTTTCAATAATCACTCTCAACGGGAACGGCCTAAATGCTCCCATAA
>NC_138376.1:59499451-59536691 GCF_054177405.1 Leptonychotes weddellii | reverse complement strand
GCCAATAACCAGTAACGAGATTGAAGCAGTGATCAAAAACCTCCCAAAAAACAAGAGTCCAGGGCCTGATGGATTCCCTGGGGAATTCTAACAAACATTCAAAGAAGAAATAATACCTAGTCTCCTGAAGCTGTTTCAAAAAATAGAAACAGAAGGAAAGCTTCCAGACTCATTCTATGAGGCCAGCATTACCTTAATCCCCAAACCAGGCAAAGACCCCATCAAAAAGGAGAATGTCAGATTGATATCCCTGATGAATATGGATTCCAAAATCCTCAACAAAATCCTAGCTAATAGGATCCAACAATACATTAAAAGGATCATCCACCACCACCAAGTGGAATTTATCCTCGGGATGCAAGGGTGGTTCAACATTCGCAAATCAATCAATGTGATAGAGCACGTTAATAAGAGGAGAGAGAAGAACCATATGGTCCTCTCAATTGATGCAGAAAAAACGTTTGACAAAATACAGCATCCTTTCCTGATTAAAACTCTTCAGAGTATAGGGATAGAGGGAATATTCCTCAAGTTCATAAAATCCATCTTTGAAAAACTCACAGCGAATATCATCCTCAATGGGGAAAAGCTGAGAGCCTTTCCCTTAAGATCAGGAACACGTCAAGGATGCCCACCCTCGCCACTATTGTTCAACACAGTACTAGAAGTCTTAGCAACAGCAATCAGACAACAAAAAAAAATAAAAGGTATTCAAATTGGCAAAGAAGAAGTCAAACTCTCTCTTTTCGCAGATGACATGATACTTTATGTGGAAAACCCAAAAGACTCCACCCCCAAATTACTAGACCTCATACAGCAATTCAGTAATGTGGCAGGATACAAAATCAATGCATAGAAATCAGCTGCTTTCTTATACACTAACAATGCAACCGTAGAAAGAGAAATTAGAGAAATGATTCCATTTACATTAGCACCAAAAACAATAAGACACCTCAGAATAAACCTAACAAAAGAGGTAAAGGATCTACACTCTAGGAACTACAGAACACTCATGAAAGAAATTGAAGAAGACACAAAAAGATGGAAAAATATTCCATGCTCATGGACGGAAGAATAAACACTGTTAAAATGTCTGTGCTACCCAGAGTAATCTATACCTTCAATGCCATCCTGATCAAAATTCCAATGACATTTTTCAAAGTGCTGGAACAAACAATCCTAAAATTTGTATGGAATCAGAAAAGACCCCAAATTGCCAAGGAAATGTTGAAAAAGAAAAACAAAGCTGGGGGCATCAAGTTGCCTGATTTCAAGCTATATTACAAAGCTGTGATCACCAAGACAGCATGGTACTGGCACAGAAACAGACATATAGACCAATGGAACAGAATAGAGAGCCTAGATATGGACCCTCAACTCTGTGGTCAAATAATCTTTGACAAAGCAGGAAAAAAAATATGCAATGGAAAAAAGACAGTCTCTTCAATAAATGGTCCTAGGAAAATTGGACAGCCACATGCAGAAGAATGAAACTGGACCATTCTCTAACACCATACACAAAGATAAACTCAAAATGGATGAAAGACCTCAATGTGAGACAGGAATCCATCAAAATCCTAGAGGAGAACATAGGCAGTAACCTCTTTGACATCAGCCACAGCAACTTCTTTCAAGATACATCTCTAAAGGCTAGTGACACAAAAGCAAAAATGAACTTTTGGGACTTCATCAAGATAAAAAGCTTCTGCATAACAAAGGAAACAGTCAACAAAGAAAAGAGGCAACCCACAAAATGGGAGAAGATATTTGTAAATGATACTACAGGTAAAGGGTTGGTATCTAAGATCTATAAAGAACTTCTCAAACTCAACACCCAAAAAACAAATAGTCAAGTGAAAAAATGGGCAGAAGACATGAACAGACACTTCTCCAAAGAAGACATACAAATGGCTAACAGACACATGAAAAAATGTTCATCATCATTAGCCATCAGGGAAATTCAAATCAAAACCACACTGAGATACCACCTTATACCAGTTAGAAAGGCAAAAATTGACAAGGCAAGAAACAAATGTTGGAGAGGTTGTGGAGAAAGGAGAACCCTCTTACACTGTTGGTGAGAATGCAGGTTGGTACAGCCACTTTGGAAAACAGTGTGGAGGTGCCTCAAAAAATTAAAAATAGAGCTACTCTATGACCCAGCAATTGCACTACTGGGTATTTACCCCAAAGACACAGATGTAGTGAAAAGAAGGGCCATATGCACCCCAATGTTCATAGCAGCAATGTCTGCAATAGCCAAACTGTGGAAAGAGCCAAGATGCCCTTCAACAGATGAATAGATAAAGAAGATGTGGTCCATATATACAACGGAATATTACTCAGCCAGCAGAAAGGATGAATACCCAACTTTTACATCAACATGGATGGGACTGTAGGAGATTATGCTAAGTGAAATAAATCAAGCAGAGAAAGTCAATTATCATATGGTTTCACTTATTTGTGGAACATAACGAATAGCTTCGAGGGAAAGGGAAAAATGAAGGGGAGGAAATCGGAGGGAGAGATGAACCATGAGAGACTGTGGACTCTGAGAAACAAACTGAGGGTTCTAGAGGGGAGGGGAGTGGGGGGATGGGTTAGCCTGGTAATAGGTATTAAAGAGGGCACGTACTGCATGGAGCACTGGGTGTTTTACGCAAACAATGAATCATGGAACTCTACATCAGAAACTAATGATGTAATGTATGGTTATTAACATAACAAAATAATAAAAAAGAACTAATGATGTATTGTATGGTGACTAACAGAACATAATAAAATAAAATTAAAAAGAAAAAGAAAAAAGAAAAAAAGAAAATCACCTCAGTATGTATATTAAAAGGTTCACTCCACTTTAGAAGTTATCAATAAAAAGAGGTACATCCTTGACAAAGTTTTAACAACAACAAAAACAAAGAAAATGATCCTACATCAGAAATAAAATGTATGTTCTCTTAAAAAGAATGATGGGCAAGAATAATGGTCAATAGGGGCACCTGAGTGGCTCAGTCAGTTGGGCTTCTGCCTTTGGCTTAGGTCATGATCCCAGGGTCCTGGGATCGAGCCCTGAATCAGGCTCCCTGCTTCTCCCTCTCCCTCTGCTGCTCCCCCCTTGCTTGTTCTCTCTCTCTCTCTCAAATAAATAAATAAAAGAAAAGAAGAATAATGGTCAATATAGCAACATCCAGAGAATATTAATTGAATAAGTTTATAACCCCCAAATTTTATACCTTGCTAATTTTAGTTCGTATGTTAAGGCAGAGAAGGACAGTCTCATTTATTACAGCAGTGCTCATAAAATATCATCTTATTAGTTTCCCAGGACTTCTGTAACAAATTACCACACCCTTGGTGTCATAAAACAAGAGAAATTCATTTTCTCACATTTCTGGAGACCAGAAGTTCAAAATCAAGGTGGCAGCTAGGCTGTGCTCCCTCCGTAGATTCAGTGGAAGAATCTATTCCTTGACTTTTCTAGCTTCTGATGGCTGCTGGCAAACCTTGGTGTTCCTTGGCTTATAGCTCCACCCTGCAATCTCTGCCTCCTTCTTCACAATGCCTACCCTTCTTGACATCTGTGTCAAATCTCCCTCTGCCTCTCTCTCACAAGGCTATGTGTGATTATATCAGGTTCACCTGGATAACTCAGGATACTCTCTTCAGGATCCTCAACTGAATCACATCTTTTTCCATGTAAGGCAATAATTACAGATTCTGGAGATTACGATGTGGACATAACTTTGGGGCCACCACGCAGCCCACTACACTACCTATGTTGACTTCTTGAAAAAGAAAATTACTGGGGTGCCTCCATGGGTCAGTGAGTTAAGAGTCTGCCTTCAGCTCAGGTCATGATCCCAGGATCCTGGGGTTGAGTCCCGCATGGGGGTGGGAAGTCCCTGCTCAGCAGGGAGTCTGCTTCTCCCTCTCCTCCCTGTTCCTGCTGTCTGTCACTATCTCTGTCTCTGTCTCTGTCTCTCTCTTAAATAAGTAAATAAAACTTCTAAAAAAGCGAAAGATAATTACTTGTAAATGTCTTCCAACTGTTTAAGAGAGTCAGAAGAGCTCACGGATGAGAAAACTATGGCATAAAAGTACTGGCAAATGAAGTGATTTTCTAAATAATTATTCAAAATCAATCTTCTTGTTCAACGAAATACAAAAGATAATTCTCAAGACAGAATGTATATAAAGAAAAAATAACAATTGTCTCTACATTAAGCCCATATTATTTTACGTCTTTTGAATTTTGAACCATATGAATGTAGTACCTATCCAAAAACATTAATTTTTAAAAGAGACAATAAGATGAATATTTTGAAAAAAGAATCCTCATTTTACATCCTAAACACAAATTTTAAGTGAGTTGAATATTTAAATGTAAAATTTGAAATAATAAAACATTTGAACACTATTGGTAGATTAACTCATTTTATTATGCACAAGGGCATTTGAACTATATAGTCGCTTAAAGAATAAAGTATTTATATAACTTACATAATTGGTCACATACATAGTTTTCTATGCTCCTAAAATCAAATTGTTTTAGAGTCAGGGACTCTTATATATCAGAGAAATATCTAACAATCTTCTAGAAGACTTGGTGAAGGACAAGAAAAAACAATTCCCTAAAGAAAAAAATGAATAGGAACTTATGGGAGATAGTTTATCACATGTCTAAGTATAAAGATGCTATTTTTAGCCTGTCAGGTGGGTGTGGATTAAAAAGGAATGTCATGAAATGGGCACTCTCAAAGACTGCTGGTGAGATCATAAAGCAATTTGTCAGTATCTGTTTAGATATTTTAAAGGGTACTCTCAGGCTGTTTTCTTTAACTAATAAGCCCTAAACACCACTAGCTTAAACAATAGGAATTATTTTTTCTTACTTAACCAGAAGTCAAAGATGAGGTAAACCCTCAATTGGGTACAATCAGTATCTAAACCACAATATCAAGGACCCAAATTCTTTTCATCTCCCTCCTCTTTTGTCCCAATGTGTTGAGTTTGCCCTAAGGCTGTCCCCCTTTGTGGTCAAAAGAGGGCTCAGCCTTTCCAAACATACGGACCACAGGAAGAAAGGGGATTGCTCTTTAATAGGAGTGAGGAAATTTTCTCTTAAAAAAAACTCTAGAATTCTGCCCCTCACATTTCATTATCCAGAAATGGGTCTTATAAACATCCTAAAGCAACTGCGGACAAAAGGAATGGGATTATCAAAATTGGTTTAGACCATTGAGGATGGGGTATAGTCACTTCCCCTGAAGCACATGCCTATATAGAGGACAGGGGAATAGGAATTGTGGGTGTGCGTGTTTTAATAGTTTTCAAGACAGGGAAGACTTCCAAGGCAATAGCGGATGGAAGAGAGAATTGGGGAGGATATAACCCCCTGGGGAAAGCAATGACATTCAGGAGGATATAGGAGGTACAGGGCAGGGCACCAGGTTGTGCTGAACTGAAGCACCTCCAGAGATTCTGTGCAAACCCGAGGCATGAACACCGCACTGATGCTCCATAAAAGTGTTCTCACATAGGGATTTTCAGTGAAATGTGTGCATAGAGTAGATCTCAGTAATGAGATCTCAAATCTAATGACAATAACCCCTGGCTCCATGCAACAAGAATCATAAACGTTCTGGACGAGCAGGCGATTTCAAATGCCATTTATTATCTCATTGTGATTTCAATAACTTTCTTACAACTTTCTCTCTTACACAACTTTACTAGAACCAAAATTAATAAGCCACAATTTATGTTTTGATATTTCCAGAACTCAGAGTTTTATAAAGGAATATTATATCTTCCAAATATTTTGATGGTTGAAAGAAATAAAAACTAGGTACTTTTTAGTCTGGAGTCCATGATTGTCAAAAACGCATCAAGGATGATGGTAAACATTTTCAACAATTGCTTCTTCTTCTTGGAATATGTCCTCATTGCCGTCAAAGTACATCTACCAGCCATTAAATAAGCTCTTTACCTCATTGGTTCCAATTTACCACAAATTATATTGCATTTAATAGAAACATAACAAATAATATGTGGAAAACCTTCGTATGAAGCGTTTATCTTATTTAATCAGGTGTTGGGAATTTCTCCAAGCCTCAGAGAATTACACTGAATATGCAAAATATGAAACACATTTTTAAAGAACAGAGCCATTAGTTTTTAGAGTTGTTAATAAAATAGATGCCATAAGAATTTCAGGGCTCACCATTTTGCTTCTCTGTGAAATAAAAAATAAACACTATTCCTGGTGGTTAGAAATGCACTTAACAAAGAAGTGGTGCAGAATTAATTTAAAATTTTTAGGAGCGCCTGAGTGGCTCAGTTGGTTAAGCATCTGACTCTTGATTTCAGCTCAGATCATGATCTCAGGGTCATGAGATGGAGCCCTGAGTTGGGCTCTGCACTGGGCAGGGAGCCTGCTTAAGATTTTCTCTCCACCCCTCCCGCACCACTCACTTGTGCTCTCTCTCCAAATAATAATAATAATTATTATTACAATTATTATATATAATAATTAGAAATATATAATATCATATATAGTAATAATAATATATTATTATTATCAGAAATAACCATAGCATAGTTTAGTGAAATGTGTTTAGACATGAAAGCTGATAAAAATTAAACACCAGACACATTTCATTGAAGATAAAGGAAAATGTTTTTGTTTGAAAACCTGCTAATTTCATCAAGTGGGATTAATGTTTAAAATGTGATGAACTGGGAGGAAAATGAACAAACACTGTGTAACTGTGAAATAATAGGTGGTGAGAAAAACGTCAGGTATGGTGTTAAATAGATTGTGACTAAATTGATTGTGAGTGAAAGGCAAAATACATTTAATTTCAACATAAGGAAGAAGGGACCTAATATATTGAACATTGGGCATGATCTACATTCTGGCTTCAGGGTTACAGATAATTCATTAGCATTTGATAGTTCTATTCTCAGAGGTGTCATTGACCTTGATTAGATGGGGCTTATCTGGTATAGGAGGTTTTACCTTAGTCAAAAGGGATGTAAGAATAACAGCGAACGTCATGAATGCACGTATCTCTGTAACAGGCCATACAAACATGGTTCAGGGAGGTTGGAAAGTATCAGTGAGAGACAGAAAAAAATATCTGATTACTTTGCATGCCTGAACTATATACCTAGCCTCCAGACCTAAGACAGAGATAATCTTCCCCTGATATAGATAGAGAAGGAGGAAGTAAAACCCTCTCTATTAACAGATGTCATGATCATGTATAGAGAAAATCTTAGGGAAGCTGCAAAAAACTACTAGAACTAATAAATGAGTTCTGCAAGATTAGGTGATATAAGACCAATGTATAAAAATCACTTGTTTTTCTACAGAATGAACAATCCAAAAATGAAATTTAAGAAAACAATTCTATTCACAATAGCATCATCAAAAAGAATAAAATACTTAGGAATAAATTTATCAAGAGAAATGCAAAACTTATACTCTGAAAACTACAAAGCATTGTCAAAAAAATTAAAGAGCTAAATAAATGGAGAAACATTCCATGTTCATGGATCCAAAGACTTACTGCTGTTATGATGGCAATACTCCCCAAACTGACCTACAATCCCTATCAGATCCCAGCTGACTTCTTTGTAGAAATGGACAAACTTGTTCTAAAATTAGCATTATTGCAAATGACTCAGAAGAGCCAAAACAATCCTGAAAAAGAAGAACAAAGGAGGCATCACACTTCTCCATTTGAAAACTTCCTACAAAGCATAAGTAATCAAAACAGTGTGGTATTGGCATAAGGATAGACATATAGACCAATGGAATAAACTGAGTGTCCATAAATAAATCCATACATCCATGATCAACGGGTTTTTGACAAGGCTGTCAAGATGATCCAGTGGCAAAGCAATAATTGGCTCAACAAATGGCACTGGGACAAATGGATAACCCCATGCAAAAGAATGAAATTGGATCAAAGACATAAATGTAAGAACTAAAATTTTCAAACTCTTAGAAGAAAACATAGGAGTAACTCTTCATGCCCTTGGGTTTGGCAAATGATTATTAGGTATGAAACCAAAAACGCAAGCAACAAAGGAAAAACTACATATATTATTACTATAATGTACCTTAAACGAAATAGCCTAGAAGGAAGTATTATTTAAAATCTTACTTTTAAATTTGACAAATAACAAGCACTTTAATTTCTGCCAGAATGCAGTTTTGGACAGAGACGTTGATACTGAATTCAAAGTTGGCTTCCTGTGCCTAACAGTTCTGTGGCCACTTTTGGAAGCCACATGGTATTTTGGCATTTCTTTGGATTCATTATACAAGTAGCACATTATTTCCAGCGCCTGGGCCATCTGAAATAAGTAAAACTTCAACCTCGGTGCTGCAGGCAGTTAGGGACTGAATGAGCCCCAGTGGGGGAAGAAGGCAGTTTAGTCTTTTCCACACGCCAAACCTAAAGCAAAGATGGCTAGAAATTGGCGTGGAGGGTCCCATAAAAACAAGAACTGACTTGAACCTCACTTAAATATAAACCAAATACCATAATGAAGTTTGAAATAATCCAACCCCCCATCTTTCTTTATTAGTTCGGCTTGTCTCCTTTTTGTTGGTGGCGTTGTTTTTAATACCCTTGAACCTTTCCTGGGTTCCAGTCTGAACTGAAAGTGCCAGAAAAGCAACACAAAGTACTGCCATTGTATTTATGGCCTAACCAGACGTGGGAAGCACTGGAAATATCAAGACACCATAATTAAAGTCCATCCAATTACAATTCTTGCAACAAAGAAGAATACAAATGGCAAGACAGTAGCCAATGTGGTTTTGAAGGGGACTGAGTCTGAGGCCCATTGGCAGAGTTTTTTAAAAGGAGAGTGAGAGAGAGAGAGAAGAAGAAGAATAAATGAAACTTCTTATTTGGGAATGACTGAAAGGCAAAGTTGTGAGCACGTTAGTGAAATCCACTCCAAATCCCAGTAGCCATTGTAACTGTTAATATCAGTGCCTTTCCTGTTAAAAGTTTTCAGGCAGTGTTAAGTAGAAATGGATGGTTAAATGTTACATTGATTCCTTGCCTCTGCATAATGTCTTGAAGATATAAAAATAATTTTAAAAGTAAAAAAGAAATAAAGATATGGGTCATCCACAACCAGAACAACCAACTTCTAAATAATTGAGACTGAATCTTACAGATGTGTAACTGGAAGCAGATTTTTAATATGCCCAATAAACCAGTGTATATTGAGCAACTGCCATGTTATCAGCGCTGTGCAGACTGCAGACCAAATGACCGAGTTTTGGGTTCCAGTAACTCAATCAGGGAGGAAGAGCTTTAGGAGAAAAATTATGGCTTTTACTCTGTACGTGTTCTGTAGTGAGATGTGTTCAGCAGGCCCTTGGATATTTAGCCTGGGGAAAAGCCGGAGGCTAGAGACAGAGAGGTGCAAATTGAATCTCTAACAGTGAATAAAATCTAGAAAGAGAAGAAGATGATGACAAAATTACACATGACACTTATTAGGGGCACTGGATGAACAGAAAAACCAGAGAAAGCCCAGGAACAGCTTCACAGGTGTGTGATCTTCTCAGCCTCACAAACCCCCTGCCCAGCAGGGCTCCAGCTGAGTGAAATGCCCTAGGCCCTATGACTACGGTTTTGACATTCTTCATCATTTTATCTCTGAACTTGTGTTTTGTAACTAAAGTTCAATGGGACAATGGAGCAGGCAAGGAGTGGAAATGTGTGCCATATCCAAGTCCACCTTCCTCGTCTCCCGATCTACGAGAGCATTCCTGCCGTCCCCTGAGTGCCCGCCATGTGCAGGAGCTTGGCAGGACTCAAAGTGAGTACCAGGTAACCGTGGACTGAAGGAGGGGGCGTAGGAGGGAAGCTGGAAGACTCGAGAGGCCATGATGTGTGTTGAAACCAGAATTTGCTGGTTTGAAGGGAATCGGTCGCATTCCAGGAAACATAACTAACCATGAAGCCCTCTTATCCTTTCCTATTGGTGTTGCTTCCCCATGTTAGCCGTTATATACCCAAAATGAGGACACGGAAGGAAAGGGAAGGATAAGGTAACCCACGGTTCTTTTTCTTTCCAGTCCTTCCTTACTCACCAGTGAGCTGAAGCTAGAGTGTGTTGGTAGAATGTGTGCATATCGAGAAATGGAATTGAAAATCAGCAGTTTGTGTTGTGTGGCTTGTTTGATTCCACTGTTCTGGTAAGAATGAAATGCATGTGTATATGAGCTACAAAATACTAATTGTGTCATGTCAGTGATTCTACAGTATAAGCTAAAAGTTCTTAAATTTGCATTTAAATTGGTGTTGTACAATATAAAAACAAATGATAAAATTCCTACAAGTAATTGAAATTTTTAATTTTTCTTTACCGGGAATGACATTAAATAGCAAATAAAAAGACACCATCACAAGTGAAGAGAGAAACTTCGTGGTATCTTTTCCTGCTTTTTGAACATGGGAACCCACTATTTCATTTTGCCCTGTGTTCCACAAATTATGGAGCCAATCTTTTGGGAGGGTTATTAAGTTTAAGGGGAACCAGGATAATCAGAGTCATGGAAATCAAAAGAGAAGTGTTTGGGAAAGAGAGCTTTGGGTTATTTGCTCAAATACAGCCCTGGAACAGCTCCCTTGCTAGGGTGTCGGGACAGGACAAGACTGCATGCCTGCCCTCTGACTCGCATCGGGCCAAGGCTCAGGGAGATGGCTCACCTCTGAATCTGCTTTTCTTCCTTTCTGAACCCAGGCTGGGGACTGAGAATAGACACTGAAATAGAGGTTAATCTAGAACCTCTGAGAGAGCAATATCGGGAGAGTAACTGGATTGGAAGCCAGATTTGAAAGGACTAAGGAGTCAGCCAAGAGAACATTAATGCAGCAAGGATAAACTACACTCTCAGAAAGTGTATTGGAAGTTTGGATGGATGGATGGCTGGATGGATGGATGGATGAATAAATTGACTTATGTACCTTGTTTTCTACTCTTTATAGTTTAGACCCTATATTATGAAATGGGACAAGTGGAGATTTTTATAATTAGACATGAAAACCAAGAATAACACTGAAAATATTGTGTACAACATTGCCTGCAGAACAAAATGTTACTTTTAGGTCAACAGGACACTTGGATAATAAATCAAAATTGGAATTTCATACACAGGTAATTTTACCTTTTCCCTTTTTTTTCTTTATAGATTTTTCTCTCCCCATTAAAGGGAGATATTGCTGACTATGTTTTAAACAGGATGCTAAGGTTGTTCTAGACAGCAGGCCATATTTGGTGCCCTTTTCCCCAGTTATCGGTATGGGCTGCAGTAAGCACACTAAACATCCATACTTTAACCTCAAGATCAAATTGTGTCCCATGATAGGCATCTGCCTGATGTTGCCTAGAGATGGGAATTCAATCTGTGTCTTTGAAAGATATTTCTCTCAGTATGAAGCCAAACGGCCCACACGGGGCTTGGCTCTGCAACATCTGCCTCATTAACAGCTAATGAGTAGAGCTCAATGCCAAACAGAGAAATTCCGGCTTTGATTATTCCGTGTTCAAGGTTATGGCATTGGTTTAGAGACTGAAATTGGCTTGCAGAGAATTGAAACACACTCCATACTAATAAAAACACAAACTGCATACACCATAAGGCATCTCTGAGTGATTATACCTGAGAGACTAATACCAGTTGTATTGAGATCGTTTGCTTTTCAAATATTTCCAACGGTGTCATATTATAGCCTCCTGCTCAGAATGAATTCCTGGCTCCAACTTGGCTTTCAACAGGTTCACTGATTGTACAGGGAAAGCCAAAGTAGGAGCAAATCTAACTTTCTGTGAATTGCCAACACTTGTTCTGTTATCATGAGTCTGTTTTTACAGCGTGAACAAGTTTGGGTTTTAATCTCAGCCGAGAACCACAGAGTTTGAGGCTCCCAACAAATGATTGGGTTCCCTCACTTTGGTGGAAGCGGCCGTAAACAAAGGCGCTTGAAGAGAAAAAGTGAGGGAAAACAGGTTCTATTTACCTCTGAAATAGACTGATAAAGACATTTTACTTGTAGAATAATACTTGTCTGAAAATTACTTTGGAAAATCAGAGGGCAGGGCCATCTTCTTCCCACCATTTCATGGCTGGGGCCCTCCCCCCCAACCCACATTAAGCCAGAAATAGACCCAGATCTCCTCCTTCCCCCATCCATCGAATATCCTATTCCGACACCACCGCAGCGGCTAATTCAATTATCTGTACGTCTCTGCAGGCCTGGGAGCTGCCAGTCCATTTCAGAGCTCTGGTCGTTCGTGGTGTGGCTGGAGGATGCTAGCGAGCTGTTCTTTCTTTCCTCAGTTAGTCCTGTTCATTTCAGGTTGGGGTAATTGCATGTTTGAGTTCAAGTAAAAATACAAATATGTAAGTGATAAACATTCTCTAAATCCTAGCGCACATGACTCATACACACACTTGAATTTCAAAAGAAAGAAAGAAGCTGTAGAACCTCACTGCAGGACTATTATTAGTCATGCCAGACTTTGTAGGGAAGAAAGGGTGTGGTGTGCTGGCTGGAAGCACTTGTGAATTGTTTGGAACCTCTACCTCACTGCCTCAAGTGTCTGCAGGTCAATGGCATCGATAACAGGGATGCTGTTGTCCTTTGAAGGAGCCCGGTGCTCCCTGCGAAGCTGGGAGACAAGAAGCAAGCCCAGGATGGCCCGAATGTTAGTCACCTACAGGCTACCCACACAATTGTTGTCACATTAACGTATTCTTTGTATTCTTACTCTCTTAATATTTTTTTGTTGATCTCCTCAGGTGTTTAGAGAGACAAGATGACCGATTTTAAAAGACAACTTTAAAATACTGCTGTACTCTTTCTGCTTAACTGCATCATATGTTCTGGGAGCAGGGACTTGATCTGATGTTTCTTTTGTAATCTCCCTGGCCCACAGTCCCACGCTATGCTTATAATAACAGTTCGTACAACAATGCTCATAGAATGAGGTCAACTTTTCTAACTTCTAGGGGCATAGTGTATGAATAATTTTATACACCCAAAGTGTAGAAAGTTCAAAATATTAATTTTCATGTGGGACGGAAAGAGAATGAGAAAAATTGTATACAAGACTCGTAGGACCTCAGACTTCGACATTCTGAGTGATCTTTTATTCGAAGAGACAAGACAAATGTTTCCTAAAGATAGGCTCTTGAAAAAATTGTTTTCTTGTAATCAAAAACATATTAGCCCTTGGAATTATATGGTAGTCTTGGCCTTGTTCGAAATGCTCAGGTCCACAAGTTCAATCATTTCTCACCAGTGAAAAGAAGAGAGAAGTGGAAAAAGGCTGAACAGACGCAGAAATATAGGTGACCTTATGCAACTACTTTGGCCTTCACTGTTTGTGCCCAGATTTTTGAAGAGTGTTCACTATTTTCTTTGCTAAAAATTTTCCAAGTGTCATCAAACTGAGAACTTGGGGCATCTTGTCTGGTTTTGGGTAGAGAGTAATTACCATCTGCACCCTACAAATGTGGGTAAGCTTGCACCGAAATAAACCATCCAAATCCATGACGAACATCAAAATTGTGGACACAAGGAGCAAAGTGGAAAATTGTAGTATGACAAAATAGCTACATTTAATTATGTAAAATTACATAGAATTTGAGTCTTCTTTAGAGGTGCTTTATTTAAACTTACATCTAAAGGCACGTCTTTGGTTAATGCAACTTGTATATCAAGTCAGGGAGTCAACAGAACAACATTTAACTTTAAAATTCAAGGAGGTTGTAATTTTTGGAAGTTTTAGGGCCACTTTTATGAGGAAAGTGTCATTTAAAACTGTGAGGCCAACGTGATCTCCTTTTCTCCCATCAAACCTTACATGTGCCCCTACCTGTAAAGTCTTTTCTGCTCTCTTCCACAGAATAAATACCCATTGCAGGTTCTGGAGTCTACTCAAAACTTTCTCTTCCAGGGAACATTCCAAGAAATGATGTTCTACAAGGCTGGGCAGGTCCTATGACAGCCCTTGGTTGCCCTTATCCCTGGGTCCTCCCCAGAGAAACTACAACAGGGACCCAGCATTATTCTAGCACCAGGAGGGACACTCGGGGTGGCTTGCTGGCTGGTGGGAGGCTGAAACATCAGTATCAACTTCCGATCCCACCAGGAAGTCATTAAAGACCATCACACCCATTATCCACCCTGACCTCTTCGGCCCCTTTCAGAGGAAAACATCGGTGTACTTCCTATAAAACCAGTTCTAGCCTGGCTACAGGGGATGGACCGAACCAGGATGCGGGGCTCGAGTTCACTCTGAGTCAAAAGAGATCAGATTCCCTCGATCTGGGGGATTGGACGTAAGAAAGAAAATAACCAAAGAGAGTGGAAGCAGGATTGAACTGACCATCCTAGAGAAGACACAGGAGGTTGATTTCTTAGTGCTGCTTCAAAGCCCAAACAGGCTTCAATTCCAGCCCATTACTGTCCTTGCAATTAATCACCATTTCTCAGAGACAGCCTAGCACACGGGTGATATATGTAAAAAATGATCACAATAAAGAAAGATCATTTTAATGATGCAACACTCAGGACCATTGTTTCTATTCAAAATGCGACCTTTACTCCTCGGTGCAGCTCTGTAGCTCTCTGCCGTGCCAGTTTTCTGACTTTCTCTCAGAATCTGTGCCCTCCCCCAGTTCCTTCTCAGTCTACAACGTGTGACCTCAGCGTACAAAGACGGCATTTAGAGCATCACGGAGATGGAAACTTGCCAAGCCCTCCAACTATGTGTGGCTCCTAAGCCTTGGTGCAACCGAGGGTCCATTTTCCCAAACTCTTATTTGTCAATTCCTTTATAAGCTGTCGGCATCTAAACGATGATAGAAAAAATTTGGCTGCAGTAGGGAAAATGCACCATTTCTTGAGGAGGTGAGTGTTCCTGCTTGATCACAGTGAGAGGTGCACCAGGCAGGATGGCCTGAAAGGACACCCCCGCCCCCCTCTCCATGTGCCAAGTGCCCCTTGGCTTCACAAAGTCCCCTGAAGGACAACATGTTCATTCACGCTTCATCTCACCTGCATCCACTAAGTTCTGGATAAAATACCTTATTTATGAAGAAATAATAACAATAACAGCAATAACAATCAACTGTTCAGGGAGAGGCACCTCTTGACTATACTCTCACAGAGATGCTATCTTTTCCCAGCCCTGCCTGCCTGTCCCAGCTGCGGACAAGGAGAGGGCACCTGACCCAGGCTGGGCCAATTATGCTTATTCCTGGGAACCTGAAATTCGAACGAACAAATATTGAATTTGTTAATTCTGTGAAGCCAAGCTAGAAAGCCAGGTGCGGGCTGCCACGTTAAGGCCAGGCCCATCGTGAATTGTGAAGGTCAGCAGACAGAAAAGAAGGAAACCAAACAGGCATGCAGTAAAGCAGAGTTACCAGGAGGGGACCCAAGGGAGAGGTGGAAAAAAAAGAGGGGGGATTTAAAAAAAACAACAACCTTATGATAACTTTCTAATTCTTCGAAGTCCAACTCCCTCCTGCAGTTAGATTTGCAAGAACAAATTCCACCTTGCATAGACTAGGATGAGTCAATCCCTGGTCCTTGCAATGAAATGTACATGTACCAGTGGATTTCTTAGAATGAAAAATAGGATTGCCAAGTCATAATCTGTGTACGTAGGGCTCTCGGTTTCAGTCATCCCTGATACTGAATTCGGACCTCACTCTACATTTTCCGGCTTATTTTCTTCCATTTAAATTATTCCTTTATCAGGATTTCCATATGCTGTACAATCATTCATTGAGCTACTTTGTGCATGGTAATGAATAAGGCAGGGTTCCTTCCTGCTGGGGGGTGGGGGATGGGGGTCAAAGGAGTAAATAAATAATGATGACAGCATGTGAAAAGTCTGTAATAGAAGCATGAGTCGATGTTCTATGGCTCCTTATTTAATCTTCGCCTACTTCAAAGAGAGTTATAAGAATGGATACTTTGCAAAAACAATCACACGAGACAGGGAAACAGTAGTTCAATTTTAGTAAATTTGCACTTGAAGCCTGAGGAGGTCAAGTGTTCTCTTGGCACATAACTGGCATTCAATAAATGTGGGTCCCCCCATGGCATGCCATGCCTTAGCACCTCCAATCACTATTTTAACAGTTAAAAATCAGGCACAAGAAAAGATTAGGCAAATTGTGAACTTCCCCAGGAACACAGCGTACTTTAGAGCTGACAATTGGGCAGGATTTTTTTTTTCTTTCTGTAATAAAATTTCCCCTGACAGGTTTAAAAACAAACAAACATACAAGCTTCCAGTTAAACTAGCCTATTGAACAACATCCTTCCCGGGATGGCATGAAAATGATAATGAAGAGAGAAATTTTTTTAAGGTATAAACCCAATGACAAAGAAAACAGGAGAGAAGACATGAGCACGTTGCCAGAAGAATAAAATCAGGGAGAGGAGCTGTGTCACAGGGGGAAGAGACAGTGGAGACCAGGCCCATCCAAGGGGAGGAGGATGACTGGCTATGCCAAGACCTTGGGAGGGTCCGAGTGTGGCGCACAGCAGGGTTGAGGCAAGAGGAAAAAACCCAAGGGATTCCCTCCCCTCACTCCCATGAGAACAAGGTGTCTATTGCCCCATGGAGGCCAGAGGTTTCTCTGTGGAAAAACTGAGAGGAAGAGCCTTTGGGACCAGGAAAATCTGGCTCAGACCAAGAATAGAAAATGCACAAGGTGAAAAACATGGAACTTAATGTTACATCCAGACCCCAGAGCCAGCACTTAGTGAACTAGGCTGCTACCCTGTAGGTGGCAGATTAGAACATTTTTCTGGGGAAAAAACCCCAGAGACAATGTTTTCATGTACCAGCAATGTTGAGCCCTCTCAAAGTGGGAGGCTCTCTGCCTAATCACCCAGAAATGAAGGCCACTGCTTGCCACACACCTGCAACCCCAGCTTGTCCTGTCGACTTAAAAAAACCAAACAACTTACTGAGGTGATATTCATATAACATAAAATTAACCATTTTAGAGTGAACAATTCAGTGGCATTTAGTACATTTGCAATGTTATGTTATGCAACCAGCACCACTATCTAGTTCCAAAGCATTTCTGACGCTCCAAAATAAAACCCCCTTACCCATAAAGCACTTGCCCCCCGATTCTCCCCTTCTTCCAGCCCCTGGCACCCACCAATGTGCATTTGGTCTCCATGGATTTATCTATTCCGGATATTCCTTATAAATGGAATCATACAACATGTGACCTTCTGTCTCTGACTTCTCTTATTTAGCATAACATTCCAGAGATTCATCCACATTGCGGCATATATCAGACCTTCATTCATTTTCAGGGTTCAATAATATTCCATTGTATGGATATACCACAATCCAAAACAGCTGTTGATGCCTTGGCCTTGAATGAAAACAACTAGAAATCACTGTACATAAGACAAAAGACAGAATAAACAGAAAAGTGGAACTGGAGATAACAATCTCATTCAGGAAACACAATAAAACTTCTAAAAAAGCCACAGCTCTAACGTACATCCTGAGAAATGAAGACAACACCCACATGAGTGTATATATGTATACTTATGTGTATATATACATATATGCACATACATACATATATGGCAGCCTTTAAATAAGAGGGTGCTGTGAGAGATGAACCAAGGTTAAAAAAGAGTTGGCCAAAATACAAATAACATAAAGAAGGTTAGAAGAGGTTAAGGAAATAGCCCTAGAAGTCTGACAAGGAGACAAATTTTGAGAGAAATAATAAGAGACTTAGAAAAGTGTGAGAAGAAAATTATGCAATGCCTTAATTACTCTGAGACAAAAATGTTTCTTAGCCTAAAATTTTACACTCAGCCAAACTATCAGTCAAAGTTTAGAGCAAGGTCATTTTCTGACATCAAAGATCTCAGAAAATTGAGATTTTCTAAGGAATCTATGATATGCTCCTACAAAATGAAAAACGAAAGAAAAAACGTGGACCCAGAAAACAGAAGTAAGCACAGAACAGTTCTGTGTGGCAGCTCTGCGCCCAGTCCAGACCTTTGCCAGGAAGACTGAGGACTCACAGAATATCATTGCAAATCCAGGATGTAGATATAAATGCCACACATTTCCACCAGGAGAACACATAGCCATCATAACCTAGCCCCCACCCCAGGAAACGGTGGCATGACTAAGAAGAACCTACATGTTCACCAGCTTCAAAAACAATAAGCTTGTAGTTTAACAGGTATCTATCTACCTGGCTGTCTCTGACGGAGCATAGCTGTGGGCTCCTTGTGCCAATTATTTTCCCTTCACCTCCTTAAATCCATTCTCTACCCTTTTTTTGTCCTGCTCTGTTTTCAGAGAGGCTGACTTCAAGTGAATGCATCCAGGCTATGGTGCCCTTTTGGCTCGCAATTGAGTTTGGCCATGGGGAGCACTGGGAGGCCATCGGGAGGTAGAAGAGACCAGGATATGTACTCTCTTCTCCCCTCACGCTGTTGGAGCAGCCTTCTGTCTTTCTGTGGCCACATCTCTTGCCTCTCATCAGGCAGCCCTGCCTCCATGGCTTTAGCTCTCACCAGGATCCCGGACCGTTCCTTCCCCCTTCGTCCTTTGGGCCAGGGTGACTTCCCAGAGTGGCTACTCCCTAGGCGCTTCACTCTTCCTTCCCAGTTCCTGGCATCTGCTCATACCTTTGTAAATAGTCCCTTTATTGTAAAACTCTATTCAGTAAAAACCTTTGAATGCGACATCGTTTTTCTGCTGCGACCCTAACAAACTCTAAGACATCTTAAAAAGGTCAAAACTTTATAAACGCATTAGTACAGTGCTGTAGAAGGTGATTTCTTTTTTAACTTTTCCTTCAAAGTTTACCTAACAAATCATTTGTGGAGTGTGTGTGTGTGTGTGAGAGAGAGAGAGAGAGGGAGTGAGGAAAAAAACAATGTTTTTTATTTATTTCAGGTTCTGGCAGTAATCAGATGGACAAAAAAGATTCTTTAGTACTGATGCTCAGGGACCAGGTTTTAAAGAATAGGACAGTAATGCAATGCTTAATATTTGCTAAGTTTACTAAAGTATATATTCAGTATTTTATTACTTTGCAGTAAATACGCTACAAAAGAAATTCTCTTTTATTATAACTCATGGTCCTCACTTTAATACTGCTGTTATGTTCTCTATTCCTATGTAAAAAAAATCGTAAGTAATAATAGTTGTAATTATAATATACATATAATTCTGCATCCTCATTTTTCCACTTAAAAGTATATAATGAGTATGTTTCCATGTTGCTACGTGATTTTCAAAATCATTACTTGCAAATTCTACATTGTATCTAATCATACAGATGTACCATAAATCACAAGCCACTGTTGCTCCTTTTTCTCCCAGGCAAATTTCCCATAATCTATATGAAAATGGTTACTGTGCACATAACATCAAATAAATACGATAGACATGAGGTCTTTCGTTGGACGAGTACACCTAGTTAGGACTAAAGTATGCTTGCTCTGGTCTGTAGGACTGGTGGGCAAATTGGCTGATGGTCTGTGTGTCCTGAGAAATGAAGGAACCCTGTGCAGAAGCCTCTTCTTAGAGCAGAGAGAGCTGGGGCACCAGACCTATATGAGTAACAGGGCTTGAGCCCCGGAGAGCGTCAGAGGTTCGAAGTACAACTGATCTGTTTCACCAAATAGCCATGAGCCACTGGGAACACACAGCCACACTACCTTGGGAGTCGTGTATCTCAGCAGGAGAGGAGAGATTTTCCTGCTTCCGGGGAGATCAGAGCCCTGTCACCGCTCCGGGGTCCCCATGAAGAATAGCAGCAGTAGCGTCCACCCCTACACGTAGTCCCCATGAGGGGCCTTGAGTGGGGATTCAGGGCAGTACGTGCTAGCTGCAGGTGGCCCCTGTGGCCGGAGCAGCCCCGAGGAGGCTTCCATAGTTGCTGGCAGCAGCAATTTCTGCGGGGACCTGGATCCAGAGCCGGAGAAGCATGGGCTCCTCGTGGCTGCTCAAGTGACTGTTGCAAAGCAGCCCTCCAGCAATTCCCCCAAACAGGGAAACCTTTGTGAGGCTGTCTAGCAGTTGGGACCGAATCGTTTGCAACACTTCTTGTTACTATGAATAGGGCTTTACGTTTCCCTCTGGGTTAGGGGAGCCTCGGAAAGACTTTACAATTTTTGTGTTAGGTGGAAGGTACACACATTCACTACATTGTTCTCTAACCTCTCTGAAATATTTCACATGAAAGATGAAGGGTGAAAGTAAACTTATGATTCCATGGAAGGAAAGTAAATATAAGGAATTTGCACAAAGTGTTCTCAAAAAAGAAACTGCTATTGGACTGACAATAAGCATGTTAAAGTTCTCTGAAAATTCCCCAGGGCTGTTTTTCAGTCATATGGGTAAGTTTAACAACGGTTCTAAGGTCTCATGACTTCAATAAAGAACTTTATATGAATAAGCCCCAAAGAGCACGTCTTCTGAAAGACAGATGCTGTGGAACTACTCATTTGCCTGGCCTAAGGGAAGGCTGCAGCCATTCAACGTCTTAAGCTAAAAATCTGAATTCACTTATTTTATGGCTAAGACACTTGACATTAATACAACAATAGCTGCAGCTAATTTGCATGTGGTAGATAAGAAAAAAATCAAGCACAATCAATCCATAGACTAGTCCCAAAGGTGGAGGATTTTCTCCAAGTATATATTTTTTTTTTTAAGATTTTATTTATTTATTTGAGAGAGAGAGACACAGCGAGAGAGGGAACACAAGCAGGGGGAGTGGGAGAGGGAGAAGCAGGCTTCCCGCTGAGCAGGGAGCCCGATGCGGGGCTCGATCCCAGGACCCTGGGATCATGACCTGAGCCGAAGGCAGACGCTTAACGACTGAGCCACCCAGGCGCCCCTCCAGGTATATTTTATTAAAAACACGTGGACTTTCTTCTGTCAAACTGAATATATTTCAAAGCATTTAGAATGATTGGATTAGAATGCTTTTGGTTGCAAGCAACCGAAATTCAACTTAGAACAAAGAAAAAGATAGTTTATTGGAAAGATCCAGGGGTAATTCCTCACAGAATGAAAGGAAGACTAAACCATAAGGCTGAACATGGCAGAAGTGGAGCTGGCCTTCGGGGTGATGGATTCTAGAGACTGAAATCTGGTTAGGATGGACTCCATCTTGTGCTGTAGCTTGCCTCAGGACATGGGTTCTGTTCTTCTGTGGATAAAGATGGCCTTCCTCCATAGAGAAGGTAGCTATCGGTCCCTCCAGAATAATATCTGTCCAGAACTATTTGTTTGAAAAATCCCGAAGAAGGGCTCTGATTGGCCCAATTTTGGCCCCCTTCCATCCCTCAACCAGCTGTTGTGGCCAAAAAAATGGTGTCCTACCACGGACCCAACCTCACGTCTGCAGACTACCAGCCACAAGAAGGGGGCTTACAGCACAGATAGGGCCACTGGGAGGATAACTCTGAGCCAGGATGACTTTTCATTTGTGACTACAAGAACGGAAATTAAGAAAATAAAGAAAAACTACTGACAATCTCATCATCCCCAAATTAACAGTTTTGAATGAGAATTCTATTCTGGTTTTTCTGTTTGCATATACAGTTTAATGTACAATATTGTCATAGGGCCACTTAAAGAAATACATGGCTTTAAAAGCTGTATGAAGAAACAGGCCTCAATATATAGAAACAATGCTCACCTTTTGGGGACCCTTGAGGTCTAGTCCTACACGAAGGACTGTTTCTGTTCCCGTAATTCCTTAAGAAATGAAATACAATCCAGGCCTCTGGTGGTATAGAATATCAACTGGTATAAAATACCAAATGCAGTCAAATGCTCTACCCCTGAGTTATAACCCCATAAAATATCAAATGCTATTAAATATCTCTTTAAATGTCTACACTACCCAGAGGTCTCTGGACCTAAGTGCTTTCCAGATATAAGGTCTAATTCAAGTATAGGCCTGCATTTCCCTTCATCTTAGTTCAGCAACATATTGAGAGACTAGATCAGACACTATTCTAGGCTCTGCAGAATTGGCAGGAAACGAACAGACCCAAACTTCCCGCCTCTGTGGAACCAATAAAACATTATGGATGTCGGAGGGGGTGAGGGGAGCGGGGATCCCAGTATAACAAGTAGGTAGATGTTTCAAATGATCAAGAAAACATTTCAAAAATAATCATTCTAGTTGTCTCCACCCAGCTCCCCTTAGGCACGGAGATGCCTCAGAAAACTGGTGGCCACACAAGGGTAAGAAGCCAGAGCAAGGAACCAGAGAGATCACTTCCTCCCTTAGGTCCTGTGGCGGTTGATCCTAAAGGTTGTGTCACCATAGCCACACATGCCAAACCCGGGTCCAAACAAAACGCTGTGACAGACGTGACAGTGGATGCTGTGAGCATGGCCATCGAAGCCACCCCCACCCCCGTCAGAAGGAAAGGCTAATAATGCAGAGCTCTGTCGGTACCTTTCCAAGGTCTGGGTGTTCTGGAAGAGTGACGTAGTTTGGGATAAGGGTGGTAAATCTCGTGAAGAAGTGGTGAAGCTGTTAGCATCCATAAGTGCAAAAGAGATCTTGGAGAAATTAAAGCAAGTCGAAAAAACCGAACAAAACAAAAAAAAAAGCAAGTTATGAGACGTACATCCTTGAGAAGCTTCTTAATTGCTATTCATGAAGAGGCTGTTAAATAGGAAAATATATTTCAGTGCATGGAAGAACATGGAAAAATGAATAAATTGAAGAACAGGGCTCAAAAAAGAAGTAAGAATTTGGAAAGTACTGTACATTGGATATAGGTTCTAACATCCCTAACCCCAAGCACCTTGGAACATGTCAGTCCAATTTCATCACATTACAAAATAACAGAGCTGGAAGAGATCTTCAGTCAGCCCCTTTCATCCTGTGACGGGGCTTCTGCTATCCAGAAGTTGAGAGACTGGTTCGGGATCACACCGTGCAGGATGACAGCTGGGTCCCAAGTCTCTTGACTCTGGGTTGGATGCAGTTCATCCTGATTGTAAATGAAGAGATTTCGATAGCACGTCTAGGGTTCTGAGGATTGCCTTCTCTAGAGTTTACAAGTGACAGAAGAAAACCTGTCACACTGCTTTGTGGGCCTACTTTATATTTTAAAAGGCTTATCTAAATACAAAAATGCTTTTTGTGTCTTTTTAAAATTCTATGGAGGGCACCTGGGTGGCTCAGTCAGTTAAGCGTCTGCCTTCGGCTTAGGTCATGAGCCCAGGGTCCTGGGATTGAGTCCCACATTGGGCTCCCTGCTTGCTGGGGAGCCTGCTTCTCCCCTCTCCCTCTGTCTCTCCCCCCTGCTCGTGCTTGTGCGCTCTCTCTCTCTCTCTCTCACTATGCACTCTCTCTCTCTCTCAAATAAATAAATAAAATCTTAAAAAAAAACTCTATGGAGCATTTTGTGAGAAAGTAAATAAGAATCATCAGGACTTGTAATTTCATATTAATTATTTTGTGGAAGTCACTGAATTTTCGTCCTCCTTGGATGGTAACTGCAGTCTTCAAATCTGTAGTTCTTACAAATCTCCAAAGATCCTTAGAAGAAGAGGGCCTGGAAGCTACTTTCAGTATTTGTAAAAAGCCTATCAGAAATCCTATCTACATTAAAGCTTCAAAAGCTAAAAATAATAACAATTATTATTATTCTAATTCTTTAGTCACTGTATCTTCTGAAGACTTAGAGTAAATAAAATATTTATGGTAGAAACGTGGCCTCAGCAGGAAACTGAAGGACTTTTAGCAAAACAAGACCTTAATAATTATTTTCGTAAAATGATGGAATAAAATATCCTAAAAACAAAGATGTTTGCTCATCAGTACTAATGATTAGGTTTTGCTAAATAACTCCTCCCCCCCCCACCGCATCAAACAAAGAACCATGACAGTATTCACCGACGTAGGCACAGCCATTAACATGGCTTTTCTTTGCCGATATCATAATTCCATAAAAATACAGGTAATGTAATCCACCCTCACAGGATACAGGCATTATAAAATGAAAGAAAAACTTCCATTTTTATGAAAACATAACTTCAATCTTATACTTTTTGTCATTTGGAACTTTCTGCCTTTATTTACTTTTTATTTTATTGTATTCTATTTTATTTTTTTCATGATTCTTGTGCTTCTTCCTCCTTTATTCTTATAATCTTGTTTTTTTCCTTTTCTCTTGAAAAGATTTAAAGTCTATGAATTTACCTCAGAGTAAAATCTTGGCTGAAGCACATCAATGATCTTAAGTTCTAAATATTTTGTAATTGTTTTACATTTCCTCCTGGGTTCCACAGCTGGATACGTTTTTCATTCTAAGTAGCTGGAAATACTTATTAATTTGGGATGTGGTCAAAAAACATGGTGCCTTTTAATACTCTGGGGAATTTACTGTTATTTTTCTGTCTACCTTAATATATGCTCAATTCTTTTAACTACCGTGTATGCTTTAAAAGATGATATAGTCTCTGTTTATGAGGACAAAGTTTAAAATATATTTCTGTTGACTCAACCCTATTTCTTATTCTTATCTACTTCAACTATCAGACTGACAGTGGGGTGACAAAGTTGTCGTCTACGACTCTTCTATCCACATCCTCTGTATCTACAAAAGTTCTGCTTACATTTTAATATTACGCGCTTAGAACAAAGAATTTAACTGTTATATCTTCCTTGTAATATATTCCTTTTGTTACTATTGACTGCATACTTTTTTCTCTTGTCTTTGGTCTGATATGAATTCTGCCACATTTGTTGTTTTCATATTTATTTTTGCCTAATTTTATTTGTTCATTTTCAAATTTCAACCTCTCTAGGTCAACTTATTTCAAGACCCTTCCTAGTAAAGAGCTTTTAACAGGATTTTGTTTCTTAACCCACTCTAGGTTTTTCCTTTTTAACTAGGGAATTTACCCCATTATATTTATGGTCATAATTGTTTTGTTTGGCCTTGCTTTTTCCTATTTTTCTTTCCTTGCTCTTTAAACACTTTTTCCCATTTTCTTTGCAGGGCATGTTTCTTAGTTAACTTTGTATCTTAGGATCTAGCCCAGTGCCTGGCCCATAACAAGTATCCACTAAATGTTTGGGGAATGAATTTATAAGTATAGTGTAGATGGTTTATATAATGATATAACAGATACATATGCTGCTTTCAATCCTTAGTGATTAATTTTATTTTCGAAGCATTTAAAAATCAATATTAAACTTTCAAGATTAACAGCGGGATAATAAAGTTATGCTTCTCTTTACTGAAAATGAAGAATTTGGCACTTTTGAATTCCTCTTGGCAAATCTACTACTCTAATCTTTGTCAGTTTAAGTCATATTTATTATCACCATTTTCTTATTTTTACAATATGGAACCATTTGTTTCACATAAAAAGCGTAGTTAAGACAATTATTTTAGATATATATCTTTTTATTTAACTTGTTTCCATTTGTACTTCCAGTCCTTCCCAGCTATGATTTCCTCATTCTTGACTTATTTTATTTCTCATTTTCCTGGCAAGTATCTTTATGATATTCAGGGAGGTATCAGGTATCAGGGTTTCTAAATCTTTGCCCATGTATGAATATTTTCTACTTCTTTCCAAACTGGATGGCCTATGAGGGTGTATCAGACTCTCCAAACCTCACGTCTCTCTGGAAATTCTGACAGGATGGCTTTGGGGTCATGCTTCTCACCCCTCAGCCAAGAGTTTCTGCTCAAGTCAACGCTGTGCTAGCTGGTTAACACCTATCAGGTATATCCTCAGGTATACTGGGAAGAGGTAAAAGTTTGAGAACCAATCTTTTAGAGCTGAGTGTCATTGACAAGGTGGAGGCCGAGTTTTGTTTCTGCACGGGTAACCTGACGTTCCATTCTGAGGCATCTGACCAGGCTGGGCCAGGGCCATCTCTGCAGCTCGTGCTAACAGCACAGAGGTTGGCAGCCCCTCCCGAGCCGCATGCAGTGAGGAGGGAGTTCTCAACAAATGTTCTCAAACAAACATTAGCTCTATTACTAGAAGGTGGGGGTAGGGATGCCAGGCCCCTGGAAACCACGCATGTCCACCACAGGCAAGCTGATGGGAAAGGGATTTCACTAAACCAAATGTGGACCCTCTATGGGATGTCTTCTCAGAATTCTTACTCAGAGTGTCTAGATCATGTGACTTAAACCTAAGGGACTGAATTGAGGTCATTTTCTCGATCTTGTGTTGCCTTTCTTTTTCTAATGTATCTAGGTCTGTTCACATAATGTGGATGATCTCTATCAGTTGTATAGAACACGGATGTTAGATCATGGTTTTTCTTCCTAAAGGAATTGGAAATTTGAAGTGTAGAAGATTACCTTCACTTACATATCTATGTTGTCCCAGGGAGCAGGCTTCCTGTGCTGAGCTGGGAGTCCTGGAGATTCAGAACTTCTCCAAATTCACTTAACACCCCCTGGGGGGGGGGTCTCCTCATTTCAATGTTCTTATTTTCACAATATGGAACATTTGCTTCATGTAAAGAAAATACACTTAGGACAATTATTTAGATGTACATGTACATCCTGCACCATAGATTGAATTTAATATTAATTGTAAGTATTTTCAAAGGGAAAAGGGTGTTTACTGGTGGGCCCTGCAGGGCTAACTGGAAGGGGGAAATGCCTTAGAACTCAGGCACCCAGTGCACAGACACTCCCCACAGTTGTCCTCATGCTTGCTATTTCAAAACAGAGGAATGGAAAATAAAATAGCTAAGGGAAAATTCTTACAGGAACAGATGAATAGAAAAAATAGTATTAAAAAGATATCTTTGGTAATTAACTTAAAATAAGTAACTTTAACTAAAATCATAAATAATAGCCACTAAAAAAGTAAGTCCAGCTGAAACAAATATGTTCAAAAGAACCCATTAAGGCCCCGATGTTGAATACTGCCTATTTCCTGCTCTGCTAGACTGACCACGTAAGTGAAGAGTTCCCTGCAAGGATGCCTCATGACTTTTGTGGATAGTGAAGAAAAGTCAAGGCTCATACTGAGTTTTGGCATTTTAAACTCAGAATGTCTTGTATCATAAGCCAACCGGATTCCCTAAATGTTATCCAGACTTGTTGCTGACAAGTACATCTTTTCCCAATTCTATAATATACAGGTGTTTCTATTTTTAAACCAAGGACAGGGCTTTATTTTTACCATAACAAGTGCGCTGGTTCTTTATTTCAGCCCATTGCTATACAGAATCTGTGATAAAGTGCATTTACTTTACCTCCAAGTTTCTGGCAATCTACAAATATTACTGTAGATTTCTGTATCCTCCAAATATCTGATAAAAATAAACAGACCGCAGCTTTTTAAGTTGTAGTTTTAAAGTAAAATAGGGGCACCTGCGTGGTTCAGTCGTTAAGTGTCTGCCTTCGGCTCAGGTCGTGATCCCAGGGTCCTGGGATCGAGCCCCGCATCGGGCTCCCTGCTCGGTGGGAAGCCTGCTTCTCCCTCTCCCACTCCCCTCTGCTTGTGTTCCCTCTCTCACTGTGTCTCTCTCTGTCAAATAAATGAATAAAATCTTAATAAATAAATAAATAAAGTAAAATGAACATTTGTAATCATAAGAAAATATCCATTTGGTCTTTATAGAGAAAGGAAAACACTCTATGACCCTGTTTCTCTGATTTTTAGGGAGGTGGATCTTTCTGCTGGAACTGGTGAGAACAAACTTTCTGGAATCTATAGAAGGGGTGGCAGACTGGCTAGCACCACCTGGGAGGGCCAAGCCCCCAGAGATGAGGCGTCCTGCGGAGGGATTCCTGAGGCTGTTCAGGCCTGTCTCAAACTCAAATGAAGGGCAGAAGAGGCAGATTAAGAAATGAGGGGCCCTGGCAATGTACCCAACCCAGAGGCTTCATCTTGTCAGGGCCCTTTTCTTCTTTAAGATTTTATTTATTTATTTGAGAGACAGAGAATGAGAGAACGATTGGGAGGAGGGGCAGCGGCAGAAGCAGACTCCCCGCGGAACAGGGAGCCGGAGGCAGGACTCGATCCCAGGACCCCAGGATCATGTCCCAGGGCAGACACCTAACTGACTGAGCCACACAGGAGTCCTGCCAGGGCCTTTTGATGCTGCTAATGTTATTTTTCTTTTTATCTACAAATAATGGAAAGAACATGGAAAAAGATCTCTCCTTTGCAACATCATGGCAAAAAAAAAAAAAAAAAAAATATATATATATATATATATATATAGCTGTAGCAAAAGCTTGGCAACTTTATAACAAAAGACAGGCTCATGCTGTCCATCTACCAAAATTAGGAAGAGAGGCAGCAAGGATGGTCCTGCCCCACCATGAGAAAAAGTGAGTATGTCCATCAGTGCATCTTTTTTTTTTTTCAATATTTTATTTATTTGAGAGAGAGAGAGAAGGACAGAGATAGCGAGGGAGAGCACGAGCTGGGAGGAGAGGGAGAAGCAGGCTCCCCGCTAAGTAGGGAGCCCGATGCGGGGCTCGATTCCAGGACGCCGGGATCATGACCCCAGCGGAAGGCAGAGGCTTAACGACTGAGTCACCTAGGCAACCCCATTAATGCATCTTGTTGAGACAAGAGGGAAGAACCAGGAAAAATATCCCAGAAGTTCCATCAACATACAACCGTCTTAGCCATAAAGAACTACACTAAATATAATGAAGCTGAAAATCAGCATTTCTAAGCATTTCACTTTCATTCAGATTTAATTAACAAGTTAATCTATTACTCTGATGAAGATTCTTTTAGCTAATGAAAAAAAAAGACACACAACCTGAGGACAATCTGATTTTGCTTTATTGAATACTGCCCCATGCCCAATATTTACAGATGTAATTAAATGGAATTTATAAGACTACCAAGTGAAGCATTTTAAAAAGTTATTCAGACACTCTTAATGGAAATCATCAATTCATATGTGTTAATACAATAACTAATTAAAAATTTTCAGCCAATATCCATGGTGGTTCAGTTCGTAAAAACTCTATTTTCAAGAAGAGAGAAGTATGAGGAAATAAAAAGAATTTTCAGAAAAATATTTCCGTGTCTAGTCACAATCTTCCAGTTTTTCTGTAAAAGAAATTAATAACAATTATAGACATTGTGGCCACCATGAATTAAGTATAGATTTCTTAATTGCATGACTCTTTTCCTTAATGCCATATTTCACTTAAAGCATAGAAAAACTATTCTTTTATCATGTTTTCAATAGGTTTAAATATTTTTTATGTTTAAAAAGAATTATATATCCAAATTTAAACCAGCACCTAAACTCTATAGCCACACGTTATTATTACCTTGACTGTCCATTAGGGACAGTCCACGGAAAGAAGAAGATGGACAAAAGAGATGGTATTCCTCTAACTAGTCCTAAGTGTGACTTACTGTCGAAGCCAGTTGCTTTCACAGACATTAAGAGGACACCAGATACACAGCATTTCCCTCAGTATGTCTGAGAGAATACCAAGGATGTGTGGACTAATGGCCCAAACTTACATCTGCAACATTCTCAAAATAGAACTGCAAAAAATGTGGGGGTCATAGTGGCAAACGGGGGGGGGACATTATTTTCTCTATCTGTACAAATTTAAAGGTATCTCTCTGGTTTTCGATGGGCTAGGTTTACTCCTCAGACATAGAATTCAAGGATTACAATATTTCTTATCTTTAAAAAGTGTGGGCTTATGTTATTACACAGAGCCTATTCTCCCTTTTTCTTTGAAAGATGGCAGTTCTTCAAAATGTATTCTTATTACTATTTTTTAGACAATCTAGATATTAAAATGTAAATATCACATGTTAATATTAAAATATTAAATGTAAAATTTTATCCTACCTATGCATTTCAAAAATGCCAAGATAAAATAAAGCAGTGTGTCAGTGATAGCAACTTCTTTCTATATTAAAACCTGAAAACTAAACAGTTTTTAATGATACTCATTTTTTGCTAGAATAACACCGCTGAAGAGGCAGATAAGCATAGAAAAATCATAATAAATAAATGTCATTTATTATCCACAATTTAAAAACATTCACTTGCCAAAAAGGATTCTGGAAATGGTGGTGGTGCTGGATTTTTCTTTTAAGTAAAAACTTCCCTATACACAATAAATAGGTTTCCTGCTCAACAAACCTATTTTTAGATAATATAAAGGCAAATTTCATGTTACGGATCATCATATAGTTTAAATTCACTGGAGTCCAAACCAATGGTGCTCAAAGGACCATTTTTAAATAACAGAAATTAACCCAATTCATGAACAATGGCTGATAAAAATATACAGAAATGAGGGTAAAGTTGGAAGAGTGGAGTAAGGTATATTTGATTACTCAATGTTAATATACGCACGCATGGTTTATAGATTTCAGATAAACATATACCTGATGTGTTTCTATTATATGTAAATATACCACTATAAATTTCAATTTCTTTTCTTCAATCCACTTTGTTCTGGAAATTGCCAATGCACTGATGACCGTGGCTCTTGGTTAACGGAACAGTCATGTGATATATGCCAGCTTTGCCAAAATGCAGGGCTGACTTACCAATATGATCAGTAGTTGATCATTTTTCGAAGGGCATCATAGCATTTCCATTTGTCTGGGATGTAGAATGGTTCGAAAATATGAGGAAACGGTGTGTCATACCCACATACTCTTGATATAGGAGCCTCTAGGTTCAGGAAACATTCTTCCTGCAGAGAAGAATACAGATAGCTCACTTCAAGAATATTTCTTTTTATTCACAGAGATGAAACATTTCCACTTGAAATGTAATTCTATCCAAGGGCATTAAAATAAGTATTTTGTAATGTAAAAAAAAAAAAAAGTTAAAAAATAAAGTAACACACAGCATGTTTGGCATGATCCCAATTTTATTTAAAATGTCTTCATACAGGGATGCCTGGGTGGCTCAGTTGGTTAAGCGACTGCCTTTGGCTCAGGTCATGATCCTGGAGTCCCGGGATCGAGTCCTGCATCGGGCTCCCTGCTCGGCAGGGAGTCTGCTTCTCCCTCTGACCCTCCCCCCATGCTCGCCTTCTCTCTCTCAAATAAATAAATAAAACTTTAAAAAGAAAATTAAAAAAAAATAAAATGCCTTCATACATGCATGCATTTATGCCTCCATACATAGCTCTGGTTTAAGCTGCCCTGGGAGCATACCAAATGTGTTGTCCTGTAAATACAAATGTAAGGCATGACAAAACCATAAGAAAACGTTCACAGGAAACTCTGCAGCTGGAAATGAGTGATGGCATATGTTTTCTCTTGTTTCCTGTATTTTTCAAATTTTATATACAATGGACAGTATTACTATCGTAATAAATGTTTCTAATTACCTTACAGTCAGACTGAACTTCTAGCAGTTACTTAACTGTATTCTGGATTCTCTCATGGCCAGGCTTTGGTAGATGCTGATGGTTCCCTGACCAATTCCCAGCCCAAGCCTGTTGCTCTTTGCCTGACTGGTGTGTGCACATCTCTCAGATATCATGTTAGGAGTCACCTCTGCCAGGAAGCCTTCCCTGGTGGCACTTCCCCAACCCCACACCACTGACAGAGGGGTTTCTGCCCTGAGCTCTCACAGTACTGAACTGTAGTTGCCCAATTATCTGTCTCTCTTGAGAGACAATGAACTCCATGAGGCCAGGGCTCTGGTTCAAAAATGTAAAATCCCAACCACACTTGAGGAATCCTACAGGAAACTATCTGCAGGAAAAAAAAAAAATATTCAGGTGACAAATTCAAACTTGAAAATAAAATGTTTAGAGAATTAAAAAAAATCTAAAGGGAGCTATGTGATTAAACTGTTCCTATGGGGGCGCCTGGGTGGCTCAGTTGGTTAAGCGACTGCCTTCGGCTCAGGTCATGATCCTGGAGTCCCGGGATCGAGTCCCACATCGGGCTCCTTGCTCGGTGGGGAGTCTGCTTCTCCCTCTGACCCTCCCCCCTTTCATGCTCTCTATCTCATTCTCTCTCAAATAAATAAATAAAATCTTTAAACTGTTCCTATGAAGATGGTATTAATGTTACCCTTCCCAGCTCTTACCTCATATAAAATCTTAGGTTTTTGCTGATGGTTGCCAGAGGGGAGGAGGGTGGGGGGTTGGGCAAAATGGGTGACAGGGAGAGGGAGATAACAGGCCTCCAGCTATAGAATGAGTTAAGTCATGGGAAGAAAAAGCAGAGCACAAGGAACCCAGTCAGTGATACTGTAACAGTGACGTAATGGGCGGACAGTAGCTACACCTGTGCTGAAATAGCCCAGTATATAAACTTGTCAGATCTCTAAGTCATACACCTGGAACACTGTGTGTCAACTATACTAAAAACAAAACAAAACAAAACAAAAAGCCAACAACAACAGCAAAAAACTTCAGGTTTTTTATACATCTACTTTCTGTATTACCTTGCTTTACAAAGGATTTGAGGTCCACCTTTCCTTACATATTTTACCTAACTGTATTTTATTTTAATTTGTTCCTTTACACAATGCTTTATTTTGTTTAAGTTTTTATTTAAATTCCAGTTAACATACAGTGTGATATTCATTTCAGGTGTACAACATAGTGATTGAACACTTCCACACAACACTGGGTACTCATCACAGCAAGTGCCCTCCTTAATCCCCAGCACCTATTTCACCCATCCCCCCACCCACCTCCCCTCTGGTGACCATCAGGGTGTTCTCTAGAGTTAAGAGTCTGGTTCTTGATTTTGCTCTCTCTCTTTTTTTTTGGTCTCTTTGCTCATTTGTTTTGTTTCTTAATTTCTACATATGAGTGAAATCATATGGTTATCTTTGTTTCTCTGACTGACTTCTTTCACTTAGTATTATAGTCTCTAGCTCCATCCACATTGTGGCAAATGGCAAGATGTCATTCCCTTTATGGCTGAGTAGTATTCCATTGTGTGTGTATACATACACACACACACACACATATACGCACACACATATACACACACACACATATATATACATATATATACACACCACATCTTTATCCATTCATCAGTCAATGGACACTTGGGCTGTTTCCATAGTTTGGCTATTGTAGTATTCTAAAATTTTCATTTGAGCAGAAATTTTTACATGAAGGAATCCTGATGCTCACTGCCTATCCTCTGTGCATATTTCTTTAAGTGGCAAGCATATCAGGGCAGAAAGGGCCTGGGAACAGGACAAATTAGCATCAAAGAGATCCAAGTGGCCATTTACGGACCTCCCTCTGCCCCCATAACCACTGTGATTTATAGTGTCAAACGCCAAATAAATGCTGGTTTTTCCTCTCAACAGGAAATCTTCATGAATAACTTGAGAACACTAGATATATAAGGTTTAGAGTCACCTAAGAAATTCCACCTACTACTAAGCTAAAAAAAAAAAAAAATGACAGATTGGTGCATTGTTTCTTGACTGCAACAAGTAATTTTAAAGGAATTTAAATTGTTGACATGGGATTAACTCCGTTTTATTACTTTAGTTGACACTGGCTGTTTTCCCATCTTCCCTGAATACTGTACTCTTCATAAACTATCCATGGTCAAACTGCGAAGTACAGAAAATCAAAGGTAAAACATTTTACTAAATGCCCTTGACTTCACAGCTGGTATAAAATAGTACTCCTTCAAACTTGGAAAGCTGGGCTACAACAAAACGATCTGCCTGTGTTTGTGAGAATGAATCTTTTTAACATAACAACTAACATCATCAAACTTTTTCTCCACATAGCAGTGCTCCTAATTCCTCAAGAATGTTACAGTCACTCTTTACAAGATACACCTGTGTGTTTGCATGGGCATAGAAAAAGGTCTGAAAGGTCGCACTTGAACTATAACCAGTGGTCACCCTCTGAGGTCAGGAGAAGCAAAGAGGTAAGAAAGGACTCTACCGCACACTTTATATGTATTGTTTGAGTTTTTATGAAACAGGATTACTTTTGTAATTAAATGACACTGACATAAAAGAGTACAGGATCATCTTCTTGTGTGAATAAAGGTTACTGTTTTATGTTAGTTTTGTAACTTTATATGTAGCATTTCCCTAATTTGGAAAAAATTACTGTACATTAAGTGAAATGAAAGGGTTTTAAAGTACTGTATATAAATATATAAAATATATTTGAAAAATCATGGAAGAAACTAAGGATGTACTATACGTTGGTTAATTGAATTCAAATTAAAAAAATCATGGAAGACAACAGAAAAATACGTAACAGAGGACTATGATTCAATTTTATAAGGATATGCCCTGACCAATTGAAACAGTTTCACATTTTAGTGCTTTGCTAACTGAAGTATTATTATTTTTTTTAAAGGTTTTATTTATTTATTTGACAGAGAGAGAGAGACAGTGAGAGAGGGAGCACAAACAGGGGGAGTGGGAGAGGGAGAAGCAGGCTTCCCGTTGAGCAGGGAGCCTGATGTGGGGCTCAATCCCAGGACCCTGGGATCATGACCTGAGCCGAAGGCAGACGCTTAACGACTGAGCCACCCAGGTGCCCCTAACTGAAGTATTATTAAAGAGACTTAAGTTATTCCTTCCACGGACTTGTGTTAAGGCTTTTTCAAAGAGACTGAGGAAAAAAAATGTTTGGGTCAAGCAGCTGCACAGAGCGATCTCCTAATGGACTGTTTCATATACAAATGACTTATGTGTGGCTATATGTTTCTCTGAGCAACCATCAAAACAGGGCATCCTTGTTCAACCTGTTTTTTCTTACAGAAGCTGTACACACACACACACACACACACACTTACAAAAAAAAAAAAATTTGAGGGGCGCCTGGGTGGCTCAGTCGTTAAGCGTCTGCCTTCGGCTCAGGTCGTGATCCCAGGGTCCTGGGATCGAGCCCGGAATCAGGCTCCCTGCTCAGCGGGAAGCCTGCTTCTCCCTCTCCCACTCTCCCTGCTTGTGTTCCCTCTCTCGCTGTGTCTCTCTCTGTTAAATAAATAAAATCTTTAAAAAAAAATTTGAATCTCATTAGCAGATCTGTAGACCAATGTACCCGATTAACCCTCTAGAAATTATGTATCTCTTATTTTATACCATATTATGACACTATTCACTACAGTAACCATGTGCCCTGAATTTCCAAGACCATCCAGATTAATTGTATTCTTCTTTTCCATTGACTACATAAGCATACTCAGACTTTAAAAACTCTGATGCTCTTTGATTCAGAAATAGTAATCCACATAAAATTAGGAAGAAGTAATCAGCGCACCCACAGGTTGTGAGGATTACAGGTCATGGCCTGCACAGGGGCTAATGTGGGAGAGACCAGTTTCTGGTCTCTCTCCTTGGAGAGCTTGTATGTGGACCAGCTCAGTCCACAGGGAACCATTATAAATGTGAAGGTGAGGTTCCAAAGCAGATTACAGTCTAATATGTAACCAGGGACATCAGAAGAGAACCCGGACAGGTGCCAAGAGAAAACTTTTCTCCAGCTATTCATGGTCCAAAGTTTCACCGTGGATCCAGTGAAAGAGGGGTGTAACCCTCATGCCATCCGCCGGTAATGCCTACATACATTTTGTTGTGGTGTGTGCTTTCACCTAGTCAGGTGTTTAAGGAGAAACAGATATTCCTTCCAAAAGACCATTGTGTGAAATTCTAGTATATGGTATTCGAAATTTACTTCTGAATGTCTTTTTGTCATGAGAATTTTCTTTCTAAAACATGTTAATAATAGTAACTGGTACTTAGGATGTAGCAGAATAGTATGTAATGAATTATATTTTATCTTGTTTAATCATTCTCACAAATCTATGAGGTAGGTATTACATTCCATTTCACAGATGAGGTTCTAACCTGACTACAAAGCCCATGTTCCTAGTCACTCATCTGCGAAGTGACTGTTGAGGATAGTAGTAACAGGAAAAACTAAAATAAAAAGAAATGGTAAAATAGAAGGCAGGTTGGGATTAAGGTTTTAGAACAGAGCCTCAAGAGGCATAAAGGGTTAAATTGAGTCTAAGAAACCTCCTCCGTGTATATATCAGGAAGGTAAAGGCTAAAACAATGTGAAGAAGGTGAAAGCACACACTTAAGCCTAGAAGTAACACATAGAGCAATAAACAGATGGTCCCGATTCTCAGCAACCTCTTGAGCTAGCCTAAATGATTTAAATAAGCATCACTCAAATTGTTTATATATTAGCCATCTGGGCTGCTATGCATATTTTAACCAGAAAAGGAAGCGGACAATCTGAAATGATAATGCCAAATCATAAAAATCATAAATGCAAGCAAAATAAATTCTTTATTTGCCTATTTTCTGCAACAAAACAAAGTTTTAAGTGTCTTGTTGAGATTGCAGAGGACAGAGAGCCTGGATATTTTTTAGCAGGTAAGAGAGAGTAAGTAAAAATTAATTACAAGAGGATCTGTTATTGTTTTAAGAAAACTAAAATTATCAACAGGTTTCTAAAAATTAAGTGTACTGCATTTAGTCCTGTGTTTTGGTGAACATAATATCGAGTATATACTGTGTGTATGTAAATGTGTATAGATCAGGGCTTTCATGGGATCATTCAAGATCTCTCAGCACTTAACCGCATCTCCCCATTAGAGTTGTTTTTTGTTTTTAAAATTTTATTTATTTGAGAGAGAGGGAGAGAGTGCACAAGCAGGGGGAAAGGCAGAGGGAGAGGGAGAAGCAGGCGCTCCGCTGAGCAGGGAGCCCAATATGGGCTGAGCCGAAGGCAGATGCTTAACCATCTGAGCCACCCAGGTGCCCCCCAACCCCCTTAGAGTTTTCAGTACATGAAGCATAAATTCTTCCGTCACAGGAGTCATAGCACTGAAATCAGTTTTAGACATTCCTCACTGGGCCTTTGTCACTTTCCACAAATCTTTTCATTGTTTTTATGGCAAAGCTGTGGAAATATAATTGATACAGCATGGAATTTGGAATTCTATTTGAAGGGAATCTTTGTTTTCCGATGATTTAACTTCTCCGAGCCTCTGTTTACTTAACAGCAAATTAGAGGCATTAAAAATTCTGCTATTGCTGATATGAGGAATTCTTAATTGCAGGAAACAAACTGAGGGTTGCTGGAGTGGGGAGTGTGGTGGGAGGGAGGGGGTGACTGGGTGATAGACACTGGGGAGGGTATGTGCTCTGGTAAGCGCTGTGAATTGTGCAAGA
>NC_138376.1:59473840-59498951 GCF_054177405.1 Leptonychotes weddellii | reverse complement strand
AGAGGGGAGGGGGGTGGGAGGATGGGTTAGCCTGGTGGTGGGTATTGAGGAGGGCACATTCTGCATGGAGCACTGGGTGTTATGCACCAACAATGAATCATGGAACACTTCATCTAAAACTAATGATGTAATGTATGGGGATTAACATAAGAATAAAAAAAAAGAATACTAAAAAAATAAAAAATAAATAAATTCTGCTATTGGGCGCCTGGGTGGCTCAGTTGGTTAAGCGACTGCCTTCAGCTCAGGTCATGATCCTGGAGTCCCTGGATCGAGTCCCTCATCGGGCTCCCTGCCCGGCAGGGAGTCTGCTTCGCCCTCTGACCCTATCCCCTCTCATGTGTTCTCTCTCTCTCATTCTTTCTCTCTCAAATAAATAAAATCTTTAAAAAAAAAAATTCTGCTATTATATTATATGATCCTCTTGTCTTGTAACTATTGTTACTAAAGGCCTTCTTGCCCCTCTAGACTATACAGTAGCGTATGAAGAGGACCTGGTTTCAAGCTCGACATATCATAGTGCTCAATAATGGCTAGGTTTTTGCTTCTCAAGAAGCAAGTTTCCCAAGTTATAATAAACACAAGGTGTTTGAAATCACAGATCAAATCATCAATGAAGAAAAGATTCTGGTGCACAGAACGGTCAACACTGAGAAGTAATATCCCCTATAGCACTGTGCCTGAACAGCTACCCTTTGTTGGAGACTTACTAAGCCTTAAAAAATGTAAGGAAATACCAAAAATAAGTAAGCACTGTATGAGGAACTGAGGTTATGAGGAGCCAGGCTGCGCTCAGGCCTCAGGGAAAGGGAGGGTCCAGTGCTGCCCCCTGGTGGGAATTAGGGAGCCTGGACACCAAGTGCCAGTTCCTGGGGCTGGGACGATAGTGTGCCTAGATGAGGAAGGCAAGCGCTCTGGAAATGGTTAAAAAAAATCTACCTCCCCTCCCCCGAAAAGCACATCGTTTCCAAGCAATGCTACTATAGCAAATTAGGCTGTCAGTTAGCTACTGGAAGGTTACAAGTAAAAGAGCCCAATATAATTGAATGTAACCAAGGTATAGATATTTTGAAAAATAGAGTCAAGAATAAAAGACCACTCAGTATCATTTAATTTATTTTTAAAGCAATCATTTGGTCTTTATTTTTTAATTCAAGGCAATCCCAGGCTTGGATTTCTTTCTGGGAGCAATTCTGGAAAAATTTTTATTCAGTTCCTCTATTGACAGAAAGTTGGAGACAGCCTATTGTGTAAGACCGCATATTATCTTGAGTTGGAAAGTTGTGAAGAAAAGTTTAAAGTGAGATAAGAACACTTTGGGTCTTTTATATATGTTCCTATGTTTTATAGCTGATATAGGCTGATTAAAATTACTTAAATTTTCCTGAAAAACTAAATTTTCTAAACATTTAGTGGAAAGTCAGAAAAGCAGGATGCTGTAATGAGAAACAAATCCCAAGTCAAAATGGGCATACGTTGCCTATGGGATTACCTGATAAATCAAGATTTTACATTCCTCCTTGGAATAGTACAAACATCGGTTCACGACTTAATTTCAAAGTAATAGCTTGGAAAACTGATTTTTAAATTATTTTGCAAACAAAAAGCTCCACATCACATAATCATTATTATGCCACCAACAACCCATTTAAACTATGAGAATATATTTCATTTCCAAGAGGGGATAAGATGGGAGTAAATTAAGCTATAAATGTAATGAGCACCGAACAAGACGTAGAGGTCATAGAGTTATCATTTCTTCTCTAGGAGAAAAAAATTAAGAAACAGCTTTAAATGATTTCTGGATGTGCTCAGTTTTAAACCTAAATTCCAATACCATTTAGTCCTAATTTAGTTAAGTTATTAAATTAAAGATAAAACAACAGAGATTTTGCTTCTAAGTTCAGTTAGTCACCTAGAGGTCATAATGAGGAGGGCGAGAGTTAAACTCTAAAAATATGGAAAAAAAAAAAATACCGAATGATGCAAACTTGATAGCAATAAAGTCAATGAACTTGGAGACTTATATTTTGATTATAAATTGAGTAATAGTCTTATAGGCTAGACATCCCCCAGCTTCCCAATACTATCAGAGAATATTTGTTTTAAATTTGTTTTAAATCTGCCATGAAAACTTGCCCATCGCCAAAACATGAGCTTCAGCAGCGGAGAAAAAATGATTCTGGTGTCTTGAATCACACTTCCCTAGCAAATGAGTCACAGAAACCTGTGAAGGCACTGTGCCAGCAGCTCCAATTAATTTCATTATTGAATTAAATAAATACAACTTTTGCTAATCTACAGTATTATTTTTCATTTAAGCTAATGGTTTCAATAGTATGTTATCATGTTTTTAAAACTTAGCTTAGAAGACATATTAGGCTGTACCAATTTTCTACATAGCACAGACCTATGAAATTAATTCTTCGGACAGCACAGTCCCTAATCTGCCCTCAAACATCAAAGCTATGCTTTTTTTATTTTTCTGATACCCTGTGCACAGGAGATGCGTTCGACAAACACTTGTTGATATGAAGTCTGTCACTTCGAAAACACAGTGGAACCAGTGTAACTAAGTGAAACAGTATATGAATAATATCATTTTATCCAGCTTTCTATAACACCTAAAACATTATAGGCAAGCCCAGCTATTTCAGCAAAGCTTCTGTGTAAAATCATAACCTGGACTAAATTAAAAGCTGAGATCTCTCTGACTTAACTTCACTGAAACGTCTTCATTATCTGAGGACTTTTTAAAAAAATTCCACTTCTTCCTCTTTAATGCAAATTACTGGCAAGCTGGCACCATTTTTGTTTTCCACGATTTCTTTAGCTAAAGAATGGGACTGAATTCTAAATTAGGATTTTCATTTAAATTCAAATTCCATTTTTAAAATGGAAGCTTATTTTCTGAAGTTAGAAATATTATTTCTGAACTAAATGGGTTTCCCCGGATACAGTCTCACTACCTAAAACAAAGTTGGAGTATGATATTAAACCATGCACAGAAATGATTCATGGCTCAAATTCTATAGTTGTGTTAGAATATAAACATGTTAATATAAAATTATCTATGAATCTCGACAGATTAACTGTAGAAACTGAAGTAGAACAAATTTTAAAATCAAAATATAACATTAAAATCAGCAATTTATTATAATAGGGATTTTTTTTCCTCTCAGAATGATGGTTTTGTAACTTCCACTGTTTTAAAATCAGAAATAAGTGAAACTAAGTGCTAATTCATTTCTGTAATTTATGTTATCTCAGATCGCTTTTTAAGAAAGTACATAGTGTTCACTATGGCCCAGGGACTGTACTAACTACTTTATAAATATTAACTCATTTTGCTTTTCATAAAAATTAAATTAGCAGCCGCAAAGGTAAAAGCCGCACCCCATCCAAACCACTTTGGTTTTCCAGGTAAAACCTGTCAAGGTTTGGTTCCGCTTTACAGCTTTCCCCCACATGTGGTCTTGAGCTGTGACCCACAGCTGCGGCGCCTCCCTCACCTGAAGAACACGGTGAGAAACAGCAGCTAACAACAGTCATTTCTTCCTTCAATCCTCCACATAAACATCGTGTTTATTTGCAGCACGCAGTCTCCAAAGATGTCCTGAGGCTTTCAAAGTTCAAAAGCTAACGTTAAAATTATTTTCAGACATACTATGGGCAAATTCTGACATTTACCACGTACTGTGGCTACAATGCTTTTGTTAAAACAATTTATATTCAACGGGGTTGGGGGGGGAGGCAATGCTCTCAAATTTCCACAGACGCTGAAGCTTCTCAAATTTTATAGTTCAGAATTCTTCCCTATAGAAGCAAGCATCGGCAGCAGCAAAGTTGGAAAGTGGAATTTCCTGAGAATGTGGGTCCATAATGATAAACATAAGCGACGTGCTGCACTGGGGTCATCTCATGAACAAACCGCTCTCGGTCAGGTAGGATTCTTGCTTTTGTTTGGCAGCAGGAAGCTTCAGATACTCCTATTAAGCAACTTTCAACGATCTGACAAAGCATTCAGTTTTTCTGATTGTTTTTTTTTCTTTTCCATAAAATTATTCCTATAGCATTCTCATACCACTAAATGGTGCTCGGAAGGCAGAAATTAATCCTGGCTGAAGCAAACTGATGATTCTTTTGTCTCGTGACACAGAAAATATATTCCTTTAGAATTTGGGAAACTGAACCTGTGCCAGGAAAATTTCTATTAGGATTTGTCACTGTCCCCATTCTGCAACCCGATTTTAAGTTTCAAGACTGGTCACAAAATGAAACTACTAGAAAAAGTGATTTCCCCCTATCTGGCACCTTCTTTCTAAAAAGTTTGAGAAGCTGGATAAAGAAATGATGGCTAAAATATCTGCTATAGTACGAATGATCTCTTGTTACCATACAAAGTTTGTTTTTTGTTATTGTTTTTTCCTTCTCTTTAAATATGTCAAATTTCTAGTTTATGTTTACTTTATGTTTAAATGCTAAATGTAAAAACTAAATGCTAAATCGCTAACTGTAAAAAAGGCAAGGGAAAGGGAAAAGGTCAACTTTATTTTATCTACATAAGGCCAAAAGAGATGTGTCAGTGTTTTTACTGACATTAAACACACTTTTTTTTTTTTTTAAAGTTAATCTTGGGTGTCATAGCAACACAGCCTTCGGCTTGGTTTTGCTGAATGAATAAATCAGACCAAGTTGTTTTTCAGCAATTTAATTCTGGTCACTAAATCACTACAATTTTATTAAGAAAAGCACAGCAGAAATAAATGTTCTAAGGCTATCATCAATTATCAGGGAGATGTACTCAAAAGTTTGTTAATTGGATCCCAGCAGTAGCAGCACTCCCAAGCTTTAATAATTGAACTAATTTACAAAGCAAACAAGTTTTTGGCAGAAATCTCTGACCTAAGTAAGAAAAGGCTTGTTAGTGCTCTCATTATTTACATGCAGATGACTTTTAGTAAGGAGTTTAACCTTTTCATTCAACAAATCTAGCACTTGGAATTATTGTCCGTGTCCAATTAAAATATAATGCAGAACCCAAAATATATTTTCCTCTTTGCTGCATTTACATATCTATGTTTCTACCTTTACAGTTGGTTAACATTTCTTACAAAGAAGCTTCTCAGATTAAATGTCTATGTATTTGCATATACACATTTTCAGAATTTCCAGAATCAAGAGATATTTCATAGAGGGAAAAATACATGTGCCTCCTTTTTAATGCCCATAACTGGGTAAATACGTGTGCTGATAAGATGAACCTAATTCTCACAAAGTCTATATTGCATGCTCACTGTGGACAAATTTCTAATAAGCCTGATAAAACTATAGATACACTAGTGAAAGGTGGTTTAACAATAACTAGGACCTGGTTTTGGATACTTTTATAGTTAAGTGCAAAAATATAATACTAAAAATGCCAAAGGTACTGTTTTTAGATGAATTAAATTTATGTAGTTTCTATAAAAGGGTGATGTTCACACAATTTATTTAGATGGACCAAAGCATTGACTTACTATTTTTTATCTACTTATTTGAGGATGAACTCTACAAAAATTCAGTCAGGTCCCTCAATTAGGAATCAGGCTAAACACACAGCACGGATTGCAGCCCGCACCCCCCACCCGAGATCACAGGAGTTTCCCTATTGGTCATATACCACAGACAAGGATGTGCATAAGCACACATGGACACAAACAAATAATTCTATGTTTAATCAACAAATCCTGGTGAATATCCAGGCACACAACATGGAGGTTGCAGGAAAAGAAATGTATCCATTCATATGCCTATCACTTCAGAAAAAGGAACAGGTACACACATACAGAGAACAAACAGCCAGACACTAGTAACCAAAGAGATGTTCTTACTTAATAATAAACAAGCACGATTGTTTATATAGTCTCAATCCTTTCAGCAACTCTATGGGGTGGTGACAGGTGAAAGGAGGCTGGCAGAGGTTAAGTGAGGTGGCCAAGATCACTCAGGTACACACGGCTCTGTTGGCATGTGAACCAGCTCGCCCACTTGCTCTTGGGTGCACTCTACAGGGCTTTGGATTTAAAAGTGGGCAGGAGAGTATGGCTTGGATAGAAGGCAAAATTTGTATTTCGTGCCACCATTACACCTGTGAAAGAGAAACTGGTGGAACTGCCTACTTGTTGATGCAAGTCCCGATCAATATATACTTTTTAATAAAAGGCTTAGCAGTTTAGTGTCTTTGGGGGGCGGTGGTCATCAGGGAAGAAATGGGTCTCTAGAGTTACAGTAGGCTCAGCGTGGATTTATAGGTTTGGTTTCTTTCAGATGTTTGTTGGGGAGAAGATGGGAAAATGAGGGGAAGGAAGGACATGAGTGGAACTTGTTTCTACTATGGGCTTGCTTGAGTGCAGGGCATAAACTGCCACTTTGAGTTCTGAAGCTGATTTTGAATTCTGAGAAAAAAACTGGATGTTCAACCAATGGGGGGCTGTAAGTTTAAAGTTGCTTCCACCGTAAGGGTCAAGAAAATCAGTTCAGTGCTTCACCAGGAAATGAAACTTGCCTCCTTTCATTTCCTTATCTATGGGAAAATCTAGATTTAACTTAGTAAGCTAAGTAATTTGATAAGAATATGACAGCTTTTTGATAGAATAGGAAAATATTTCAAATACACATGGGTTACAAGTTTTATCCTAGCCTTAACTTAAATTGGAATATGAAATTTAATCCTCTCTTTGCAGTAAATATTTTATAGCTATTCTCCACGATCAACTCACTTTGTAGAGCTCTAAAACAACAGAAGAAAATTCCTGGAGTACTTAAAGAAATGTCTTTTGAGAATAAAATTAAATTCTTTTTTTTTTTTTTTGCAATTAAAACGACAGACAACAGACAGGACACTGCAATTAAATTAATCTGAAATTAAAATGTAAATGTAAGTGCGGTATGGGGTCTCCTGTCTCAGACTCTACTCACTGGCTTCAATTAGTGGTTATTGGCCCAGGCTCCACAGCCGGCACTAGGATATTATAGCTGTGGGCTCTCATTATAGGTGTAAAGCTAGTTGCACACACAGAAGTGCCACCAAGTGGGCACGGCTGTGTGTGGATGGGTCCGTCCCTATGCATGGAAACAGACAGGTCCCGGTGGTCTGTGACAAGAACTTCAGACATCCGTTAGAAAATACCGCATTGGAAAGCTCAATTAAAAAATTATGTAAGAATATAATTTATCTGGGTTATGATGCATTAACATTTCATCGTTTTCAATTCCCAGTCCCCCGAATGAGCATGCTTGTATGTCTGACATAACAAATCACCAACCCACAAGGATTTTCCTTAGGTTTCCTCAAATGCTAATTATGTAGCAAATCTAATTAAGTTTGTATGATTCACTTCAGCAGTAGGTACTTCAGTTACTTCAGAATTGCCAAAAGGGATCTGAAGTGTCTATTCTCCCTCCAAAACAATCACGCTGCGCGCCAAACTGATAACCATTAAACACAGCTGCAGAGCAAATGTGCAGTCTTGGTCCTGTAAATACAGTGTTCACACATCAATCAGCCCTGCGAGCAATTTCGGATTCAGAACTACCGATTGCAGGTTTATGTTTCTGTTAGACGAGTATTATATATGAGTATTTTCACCCAGCACAGCTTGAACAGATTTCTATATGTCATGAGAGTTTCTTCCACCTACGAATATTCACCGAAACTCTGAAAACCCCAAACAGTGGTAAATAACATTCTATCAGCATCTTGTTGAATTGGTTTTCAAGCTCTATTCCTCATGTGAAAAAAGTCAAAAGTGGCCTTGTGAGTTTGAGAACGTGTTTATGGGACAATTGATATGCAATATATTTAGCCTCATTCCTGAAGAAAATCACATATACTGTATTTATTATAAATGATTCTCTTTTAATGACAGTCGGTAAGTGTGCAAAACAAACCTATGGGCATATCTGAGTTACAGAAATTAAATGATTTTTATTTCAGTAACTCAAATAATTTCCAAGGAAGGAAATTCTTTCCAGAGGGGCTCTCCAAACTGGGTGGGTTGCCGGATGCTTAAGGCCATGACCGAATTCCCTCCAGGGGCTGTTAGATCGCTATGGCAACGACCCTCTCCCTATCAATAAGCAACAGCTCTGAACACTAATGTTCTCTTAAAAAAAAAAAAACGGTTTCCTTTCCTATGGCCACAATGATAGGAACTAGCTTCAAGACTGAAATATACCACTTTTTGTGCAAAACAGTTTGCTGACTGAACGGTTTCACTGAAATTCAGCTTTGTCAATAAATGCAAAAACAAGGAAATCAGCCATTGTGCCCCAGTTCAGTTTCAAAACAAGGTAAAATTGGTGACATAAACAATCTAAGGATGTTACAGCTGGAATGGGTTATGTGCGGAGGTCCAGGCAGAAGAAGGGAATCGGTCTCCAGGGAGCAAATGACATATAGGAAGCCAAACTGACATGAGAAGAACATACGCTTCCAGCCAGCCCTTGGAGTTTCTTAAAAGCAGCACACATTGGAATGGTTGTAGTTCTTATCTGTGGTTATTTCCCGATACGTAATTATGACCGTGCAGGGTAATAAATAAGCTGATTACATTGATTAAATGAAACATCCCTCCAATTTAAGGAGATAACATGGTTGCGAGCTCTGTCTTCACTGATCCCAGTATCAAGAGCTAAGTCTCTTCAGTTGTGCCCCACTTCAGGTGTGCAAAAACCAACACTACAAACCATCGCGCACACTGCTTTGCGCAGCTCCGTTGCCTTGGAGGTACAGTACCTGATGCAGGGTAGGGCTCAGTAGATCTCTGCTAACCAAACGGTTCTAGTTTCTACTTATACTGTTTCACTCTGGGGCATTAATGAGCTTAGTCACTGATGAGGCAAAAAAATCAACAAGACAGGAGCTGGGGTGTGGACATTTTCACTCCTTAGCAATTACCGAACATTGTCTTACTCATCTACCAGACGCCACACTATTTATTGTGATCATGCCCTCCCCTAGTTAAGAGCTTTTCCTGGCTCCCCAAAGCTTATTCTTTATTTATCCCTATTTCCCTCCCAGCCCAGTACAGACGTGCACAGGCTCACCTCCATTCAGAAACTTACCATTTTTAGAAGACTGCCTTTACACAAACCTCTCTCTCTTCAACTCTCGGATTTTTCTATTCCCTTGCTATCTTCACATAGTCCACTTTCCAAAGTCAGCTCAAATGCCCTTTTCCAGGAGGCCTTCAGGACCTTGATGTTGATTCTAAAATCCATGTGTTCAATCATTCATCAAATACTCCAGAGCCTATTATGTCCCTACCTTCAGAGTTTTATATTCTAGTGGGGGAAATAGGTATGAGGACATGCTAGAAAGGAAGTATGCAGGGGTCTGCACTAGGTAATAACGGGGAGCTAGAGCTCCAAGTTACCCAGAGGGCTCAGGGAAGGGGTTTTCTGAGGAGGTAGCATTCGAAAACCCTGAGTAACCAGCTCTGCCAAGAACCAGGTAGAAGCATGCCTTCCAGGTCACACAACAAATACCAAGGCCTGGAGGCAGAGAAGAGCCTGGTGGGATCCAGAGATGGAGAGAGAAAGCTGGCGGGACTGTAGCACAGGAGGAGGGGGAGGGTGCACACGGAAGGAGGAACAATGGGGTGAGGGAAGGGGGTGGGCAACCAGATGGCCAGGTGGGCAACAGACCAGCCCTGGCAGGAAGACGGTAACATGGTTTTGATATTTCACATATCTATATTTTACCGAGTACATACAAGAGTAGCTACAGAGATTTATAAGATTCTCCAGGTAAACTCAGGGTTCACTTGCAACAAATCAGAAACATCACCAGAGATGAAGGCTGGAGTTGCCGATAATGAGACCCAGTGACCCAAAACAATATAGGGATGAAGGTACGAAGTCAAAGTACACAATATACACAGATCATTTGGGGGGTGTAATTTTGGGGAAATTATCACTTCATTCAGTAGAAAACTTTCTAAGGATCAACACTGAAATGCCCACTTCTGAGGAAAATAAAAACAGGGCATTTTAGTACTAGAAGTACTTTACTATACTTTGTGGTTAACTGGAATCCCTTCTTGGCTAATATTCAAACACCTTTTCTCTTCCAGTAATTCAGTAGATTTATTACCATATCTAGTTCCTTAGCGATAATAATCGATTTCCCATTTACTCACACTACTGACTTCCTCTCCCTATTTCTTATCTCTGCATCTCTCTCAGTGGTTTTTTATGGTTATGTATTATACAGAAAAAGACTCAAAATGGGCTACCAACATGCATGGAGATGATATTTTTATAAATGTTATTTATTGTTCCTTTTGGAAAGGATTTGGAATCCACTGCAGAGAGAAACAGATTTTCATGTATTCCATGTAGGGGCAGTAAAGAAAAACCTTCCGCCTCCTTCATGTCCTTTCTGGCTTTCCTGTCACCAAAGCTATAGCAAATTCTGATCTAGTCCCATATTAATGTTGCTACCTAGCAACCTGGGGTGGTTGTGATGTAATATAAAAATGAAGGCAAAATATATTTAGAAAGTGTTCCATGCGCCCAATCATACAACATTGAGAAGGGTATATTTGGTTTTGCTTAGCATTTATCTTAATTTTGATTTATAAAAATTCTGATTATTTGAAAATTCTATTATTTGGAATTATTATTTGGAACCTTAGAAAGTTTAATGCCCATTAGCTTTTTGTTTTGTGAAAAAATGTTCTCTTTGTGAAAAAGAATGACAAAACTTCTCAGCTGCTTTGGTTTTCGGACTAATATTGTACTGCAAAGTAGAAGACTTGGGTCCTTGTCCTGATTCTGTTATCAACTAGGTAAGTGACAAGACAGTGTGGCTCTAGCTTTTCTTAATCATCCTCACTCCCTGCCAGGGTACATTGATCAGCATGATAATAACGGAAATCGAACTCCAGTCACTGAAAGAATAAATGTCCTTCCTGAATCCCTTCAATAGAAGGCATCCTAGCATACAATGTCTGGCACATGGCGGGTACTCACTCAGTAGAGGTTCACTTGGAAAATTCCAGTTTTCGCTTATCTTTACATCTTTCGGACAGGGAGAAAGGCGAGGGCTTGAGAGTCATTTACCCTTCAATACTGAAAACAGAAGCCAACAGATTTTGAACAAAAAGAACTTCAGCCCTGAATTCTTGACAAAGCTTAGACTCAAGGTTGGTAGGTGACCATTTCAACAATCGAATGGCCAAAAAAAAAAAAAAAAAAAAGATAATAAAATATAGATGGCCAGAGCCAAAACAAAACAAACAAACAAAAACAAAAGGAAGAAATCAAAAGAAACCCCAAGTAACTTAAGAAGTCACAAAATGATTTAAACACCAAAGGGGGCTAACTCCATAGGAAGGGGATCAAAAGTACAGGAGAGGTGGCCATTTTGGTGAAAACAATCTTATCACCATTAACAAAATGGGTGGGAAAGACATCATCAAAGAGAAGTTTCAGAATCTCTTGAATAAGAAGTGCAGAGAGGGTGGGGAAAACACTCTTTCATTTGCAACAAAAACCCAGAAGTTGGACAAAATCTTCTTTCATGATGAAGTGCATAAGAATAGTTTCCTGGGGTTAAAAGGCAGGAGCATCTCCTCAAGGGAAGATCAGAACCTCTAGGACAGGACAAAATGTTAGATTTAGCAAAAGTAGGCACAGGACAGACTGGAAGCAAATTTCTGCAAATCACTTATCTAGCAGAGGTCTTATATCACAGGATATGTAAACAACTCTCAAAACTCATCAGTAAACAAAGAAATGATCCAATCAGAAAGTGGGCAAAACACAGGACAGACATTTCATTTAAGAGGAGATAGATGCCAAATAAATACGTGGAAAAACTGTCAACACATTAGCTATTGGGGAAATGAAAATTAAGACTACACTTTTTGTTGGGCGCCTGGGTGGCTCAGTCGGTTAAGCGACTGCCTTTGGCTCAGGTCATGATCCCAGGGTCCTGGGATCAAGTCCCACATCGGGCTCCCTGCTCTGCGGGGAGCCTGCTTCTCCCTCTCCCCCTCCCCCTGCTTGTGTTCCCTCTCTCGCTGTGTCTCTCTCTGTCAAATAAATAAATAAATAATTAAAAAAAAAAAAAAGACTACACTTTTTGCAATAAAAACAAAGACAGTGACAACACCAAACACAGGAGAGAATGTGATCACTCATACACCAGTGGAGGTAATGTAAAATGGACCAGCTGCTCTGGAAAGCGGCTTGGAGATTTCTTATAAAACTAAACATGCACTGACACCATCTGACCCAGCAATCATACTCTTGGGCATTTATCCCACAGGAGTGAAAACATAGCCACACAAAAACGTACACACACGTATTCACAACAACTTTTTCAAAACAGCAAAAACTGAAAACAACTCAGCTGTCTTTCAATGGGGAACTGGTTAAAAAGCTGTGGTATATTCATACACACCATGAAAAACTAATCAGTAATAAAGAGGAACTAGCTATTCATATACACAACAACCTGGATGGAATTCAAAGGCATTATGCTTAGTGAAAAATGTCAAATTTCAAAAAAATCCCATACACATAAACATTGTTGAAATGACAAAACTATAGAAACGGAGAACAGATTGGTGGTTGCCGGCGGGTTGGAGATGGCAGAGGGAGCAAATATAAAAAGGTATCGTGATGGAACAATTCTGTGTCTTGATTGCGGTGGTGTCTATTCAAGTCTATACGTGGGATAAAACTGCATAGAACTGCTCGTGTGCATGCACGATTATGGGCTGAATAAATGGTGAAAAGTTCTATAGTCTAGTTAACAGCATTGTACCAATGTCCATTTCCTGGTTTCGATATCATACTAGAGATGTAGATGTCATCATGGAGAGAAGCTTGTCGGTGAAGGGTACACAGGGCTGTGAGTACTATTTTTGCAACTTCCTGAGTGCCTATGATCATTCAAAAACGTATTTAAAAGGTTTTTTTTTAAAGGTGTAGGCTAAAAAAAAAGGTCTTGCCGATGTGCTCTCTGCATAAGAAGGAAGGCATAGATGTAAGGAGGTAGGAAGGCCTAGAAATGAAGTAATAACCAGGCTCTTATGTGGAGGCTGTGAGGAAGCATCTGACTCTGGGCAAATTAGTCTTCTGAATCTCAGTTTTTCTCATTTGTGGAAATGGTAGATCTATTCCACAGGCTTCTAAAAATTGGATGTGTTTAATTTTAGTGAAGTCCAGTACGTGTTTGGCATACAGGGGATATTAGTTTCCTTGTTTCTTAACCTATACTACGTGATAGTGAAACAGACAGACAGACAGACAGAAAGGAGGTCATAGACCCAGAAGAAGTCCAAACACCAAATCTAAGGGGCACTCCAGCCTCAGTGACTACACAGAGGACCCGAAAGAACACAGGACTTCTGGCGTTAGTCAAGCTGTAGCTTGAGGCTCTGCTGCTGTTACCTCGTGGTGGAAAGTCTTTTCTGCAAAAATGTGTTCCCAAAATTTAAAAAATAACTTTAAAGATAGTTTTACATTTATAGAAAAATGGGGAAGATAGTACAGAATTCTCATATGCCCATGCTCAGTTTCCACTATTACAAACATCTCACATTAGTAATGGTACATTTGTCACAATTAACAAACCAATGCTGATACATTATTATTAACTAAAGTCTACTCGTTATTCGTATTTCCTCAATTTTCTGCCAACGTCCTTTTTCCACTCCAGGGTTCTACATTATATTTTGTCCTCTTGTTTCATTAGGATCTCCTTGGCTGTGACTGTTTTTCAGACCTTCCTTGTGTTTGATGACCTTGGCAGTTTTAAGGAGTACTCGGGTATTCTGTAAAATGTCCCTCAATCGGGATTTGTCTGATGATTCTCTCATAACTGGAGTGAAGTTACAGGGTTTTTTCCTCGAGTATTTTTAGTCCCAGATTTTAATCCCAAACTGAAGAGAGGTGATTGAAGTCGGACAATTTAAACTTCCAGAAACTAGCAAGTAGTTTTCTGGTCACTCTCCTGTTAAGAAACTGCTTGGGGATACCAAACATTTCCTAAGAACATTACTGACACCATTAAATAGATCAACCTAGCCTGTGTCAATTACAACTAAACACAAAACAGTTCTAAGACTGATGGTTATGATTAAACAGTCTTTAGACCTCTAACAACCTTCTTTTATTTCACCTGTTAATGCCATTTTGTAGAAGGTTTTGCCAGTCCTTTGTCAAGCTCTTATTAGTATTTGTTCCATTTTCTAGGCAGAGTTTGCAGAATCTTAAAATGACATATATACCCAGGAACCACATTTTTCTGTTAAATAGTAACCAGAAAACGGGCAGCAATGTGATTGCCTGATAATCTCCAGAAATACAATGACGGAAAGGCTAGATTCTGCCACAATAATAATGTTGTGAAGTAATGAGAGTTTCCACAAGAATCAGTAACACATGTTACAGACTGGCATATGCTATCGTGTTTATGTAAATAAACCGTTTTGATGTAGGAAATTATTGTTTGATATTTATCATATTATATTCTAAATTATCACAGAAATATTTTTCCCTGAAATACCTGAGGCTCGGAGAAATACCATCGCTATAGCATTTTCTGTATGCCATTCAAAACGTACCCATTAAAAGTATCAAAAATTTACGAATGTAAAATAATTCATTATATTGCATCACTATGACTTTATATGTAGTGGCCGGTACTGGCTGCCCAGCATCCATTCCCATTTTCCCTGCTTCCAAGAGTACCCAGATTTTCCTTCAGATATCCATTCTTCTTCTTCTGTCTCTCTCCCCTGTGTTTTGGGGGAAGCTGACACTTTCCCCAGTTCAAGGATGGGCCTCCACTGACTAAGCAAATTGGCATAGTCCGTTCTCCTGACTTCAGAGCAGAGTCTCTGGTTCAGGAAACAGGACCTTTCTGGACTAAGGAGGGTGAATCTAGAACTCTTACTTGGACCTGCTAGAGCTAGGAGGCGACGAGGAAAGAAGTCAGCTCTGAGATCAAACGTTTGATACTCAGCCCCCTCCCACTTGACTTACGAAGGAAAAGGAGAAGGTGACCACAGGCAGGGGCTCGGGGATGGAGAGAGAAGGACGGGGAGGGCAGGGAGGGTAGTGGGGAAAGGACGGGTGTATTAAAATGACCTAGAAGTTCTGTGAACTGCAGGTTCATCCCTGCCCCCTACATTGTTGAGTCACTGCCCTAAGGGACCGGCTGAGCCTCCTGCTATGTATGCTAACACATATATACTAGTATGTTGTTACCGATATGTGCAAGTTACAGCCCCTCGAGGTACAGTCCCACCTCTCTTCTTCCTTTAAACCATGAAAACTTCACCAAATGGTAGTCCACATCTCCTGTTTTGGTTTCTTGCCCTGTCACTCATTCCTGCAATGATTCTAATCTATTTGTGTCTTACATAATTGCTCTCCCAGAGTAGGGCTTACACCTGACTGATTGCACATTAAAATCATTTGAAGAGCTTTAGAATTGATGTCTCAGTCCCAACCCCCAAAGGCTCTGATTTAATGATCTGAGGTACAGTCAGATCACCAGGAGTTTTAAAAACAGTAGAAGATTCGGGGTGCCTGGGTGGCTCAGTCGTTAAGTGTCTGCCTTCGGCTCAGGTCATGGTCCCAGGGTCCTGGGATCGAGCCCCGCATCGGGCTCCCTGCTCCGTGGGAAGCCTGCTTCTCCCTCTCCCGCTCCCCCTGCTTGTGTTCCCTCTCTCTCTGTGTCGCTGTCAAATAAATAAATAAAATCTTAAAAATCAAAACAGAAGAGTCTACTGTACAACCAACCAGGGTTGAGAACCACTGCTCTACTAGGCCGTTGCTACAAATGACCTCTGAATCACTGGAGTCGATGAAGTTTTCTCAGTTGTTTCTACCTGAAGCTGAACTCGTAGAAAATAGTCACCGAAGAGGAGAAGTAATATTTTTCTCACTAAAAATCCATTGGAAAAAGAGAAGAAGAAAATCCATGTGCAGAGAAGAGCTGTAGGAATATGTGAGTTAGGATAGCTAAAGTGTGAGAATTTTAAGGGAAACAGTACTGTTTGAGAAAGTATGTGTTAGGAAAATACTAAAGGGAAAAGAGAGAAATTGCTGTAAACAAAATTGTCCATAAATCCTCTCCGCCAGAACAGTTTGAAATGGGTCTATATACTGTGTAAACCCACTTATTAAACAGATTCAGAAAAACTCTTAGGATGTTTTAGTGCCTTAAAGTTTGTTTGTGTGGGGAGGTGATGTGTATGTTAAAAGAGAATCTGAGATAGCAGAATTTCTTTCTTTTCGGTGCGTTTTCTGAGACAGAGATGATCATTAAAAAAAAAACAAAGGTCAATTTGTATTTTGTGTTCACAAGTAACATAATACTTCAAAAGATCATACTTCAAAAGCAGAATACAAATTAAGAAGGTGTCTTCCTGTAACTGAAATAACACTAATAATATTATCACAAATAGATAGCCAACACCTACTGAGCATACACCCGGATGCCAGTATTAAGCATGACTTGGATTATGTTATTATTCCTCATGAGCCCTATGAGAGGAAAGAAGCTTCCTTATCCCCATTTTAGAGACGAGGAAACTGAGGTTTAGGGGCAGGTCACTAGTCCAGTTGGCATGTACCAGAAACAGTATTTGAAAGCAGCTCTGTCCAATTCCAGAGCCTGAGTTCTTAATTGTTATGCTCTTTTCTACATTGTTATGAATCCACCGAAATTAGTTTAAAAAATTTTTTTAAACCGTCCACACACACCAGACTGTATTTTTAAAAAATCATTAGGCAGATTGACAGAGAACATTTTGGGCAATTATAGGATAGCAAGAACAGAAGGCAAAGGCAAGTTTAACCTAAAATGTAAAATCTAGAGCCAGTCATTCTGGGGATTTTCCATAAATGTTTACTAGTGATGATGGACAAATTATAATTTATACTCTCCTTGATTCATGCTATTTCTGCAACTTTAAAGTCTTCCCCTTGTAAATCTATTTCCCAGTAGCTCTACTTTCCATTTCCAAACAACCACAAGTCACTATGCCAAAGGCCCATCTAACTCAAGGTGGCTAAACAGATCCCGGTTCCTAATGAATTCATTTTTGTTTAGAACACAAACATCACCAGCTGGCTTCCATGCACTTGAAAAATGACAGCTTCATAGCAAATAAAGGAGAAATGATGGCACTATTCTGAGTAAGTACTCACCTCTTAGCTGCTAAAAAATGTACATATTATATGCTCTATAGAATCTATATAGTGATGACACAAATTAGAGCATCTCTCCTCTTAAGTGAATGCTCCCTGGAGGCAGGTACCATATCTACTTATCATTGCCTCTCTACTGCCTAGCACATGTGGTAGACTCCAGGTAAAAATCTGCTGAGCTCATTTAACATTTGATCTTCACCAAAATACTACAATATACATTTTAAAATGAGAAAATACATTTGATTTCAGATCATATCTTTCCTACTGGAAATCTCACATATAATTGTTTATATTTTACAAAATGTAACTGGGGGTACAGAGAAATGGAAAATCAGGAAAGGAACATTTTATATTTTGATTACTCTGAATACTATAGCTCTCAAGAGTATGAGATATTATTTTCCTGTTTCATATTAGTTGAAATACATTAAGGTTGATAATATGTCAGGGTAAAGAATTACTCTTCATTTAAGTGCTCCTTCTTAAAAATTTAGGCAAACTGGGGTTCTCTGAAAGTTTCTGAGGATTCAGTAAGTTACAGTCATGTTAATGAAAATATAAACATTTTTAGGTTTCAAAAGAGCTAAGTATTGGATACAACCCTTATCAAGCTCCCACATTAGGACTAGAAGTTTTAACTGCAGCAATCACACAAGAAATAAAAGGCATCCAAATTGGTAAGGGGGAAGTAAAACTGTCAGTATTTACAGACGACATGATAGAAAACTACAGACTCCACCAAAAAAAAAAACTATTAGAATAAATGAATTCAGGGGTGCCTGGGTGGCTCAGGCGTTAAGCGTCTGCCTTCAGCTCAGGTCATGATCCCAGCGTCCTGGGATTGAGCCCCGCATCAGGCTCCCTGGTCAGCAGGAAGCCTGCTTCTCCCTCTCCCACTCCCCCTGCTTGTGTTCCCTCTCTCGCTGTGTCTTTCTCTGTCAAATAAATAAAATCTTTAAAAAAAAAAAAATGAATTCAGTAAAGTTGCAAGATACAAAATTAATATATAGTAATCTAGCATTTTCTAGAAGCTAATAATGAAATAGCAGAAAGACAAATTAAGAAAACAATTCCCTTTACAATTGTACCAAAAAGAATAAAATACCTGGGAATAAATTTAACCAAGGAGGTGAAATACCTGTACTCTGAAAACTATAAGACACTAATAAAAGAAAGTGAAGATAACACAAACATATGGAAAGACATACCATGCTCATGGATTGGGAGAATTAACATTGTTAAAATGTCCATACTACGCAAACCAATCTACAGATTCAAGGCAATCCTTGTTAAAATACCAACAGCATTTTTCACAGAACTAGAACAAATAATTCTAAAATTTTTATGAAACCACAAAAGACCTCAAAGAGCCAAAGCAATCTACAAAGCTATAGTAATCAAAACAGTATGGTACTGGCAAAAATAAAAAAATAAAAAACAGACACATAGATCAATGGAACCAGATAGAGATCCCAGAAATAAACCTACACTTATATGGTGAATTAATCTATGACAAAGGAGGCAAGAATATAAACGGGGAAAAGATAGTCTTTTCAATAAATATTGTAGGGAAGGGGCACCTTGGTGGCTCAGTCGTTATGCGTCTGCCTTCGGCTCAGGTCATGATCCCAGAGTCCTGGGATCGAGCCCTGCATCGGGCTCCCTGCTCGGCGGGGAGCCTGCTTCTCCCTCTCCCGCTCCCCCCACTTGTGCTCTCTCTCTCGCTGTGTTTCTCTCTGTCAAATAAATAAATAAATAAATAAATAAAATCTTAATAAATAAATAATGTAGGGAAAACTGGGCAGCTACATGCAAAAGAATGAAACTGGAATACTTTCTTACATCATACATAAAAATAATCTCAAAATGGATTAAAGACCTAAATGTGAAACCCGAAACCATAAAACTCCCACAAGAAAACATAGGTCATAATCCTAGACATCAGCCTCCTCACGCAAGGGAGGCAGAAGCAAAAATACAAAGCTTTTACATAGTGAAGGGAACCATTGACAAAACAAAAAAGCAATGTACTGAATGGGAGAAGATATCTTATATGGGGTTAATATCCAAAATATATAAAGAGTTCATATAACTCTACACCCACAAAAAAGCAAACAATCTGATTTAAAAAGGGGCAAAGGACCTGAATAGACATTTTTCCAAAGAAGACATACAGATGGGCAACAGACCCATGAGAAAATGCCCAACATCACTAATCATCAGGGAAATGCAAATCAAAATCACAGTAAGATATCACCTCACACCTGTCAGAATGGCTAAAATAAAAAGACACAGGAAACAACAAGTATTGGCGAGGATGTGGAGAAAAAGGAACCCTTGTGCACTGTTGGTGGGAATGCAAATTGGTACAGCCAATGTGTAAAACAGTATGGAGTTTCCTCAAAAAATTAAAAATAGATATACTATATGATCTAGTAATTCCACTAGTGGGTATCTATCAAAAAAATTTAATTAATTAATTAAAACACTAATTCAAAAAGATTATATGCACCCCTATGTTTACCACAGCATTATTTACAATAGCCAAGATATGGAAGCAACCTAAGTGTCCATAGAGAGATGAATGCGTGAAGAAGATGTGGGGTATATATACAATGAAATATTAACCATAAAAATGAGTAAGATCTTTCCATCTGTGACAACATGGATGGACCTAGAGGGTACTATGCTAAGTGAGATAAGTCAGATACAGAGAAAGACAAATACCATATGATTTCACTTATATGTGAAATCTAAAAGTCAAAACAAATGAATAAACAAACAAACAAAAAAAACCCAAGACTCTTAAATACAGAGAACAAACTGGTGTTTGCCAGAAGGGAGGTGGGTGGGGGGTATGGGTGAAATAGCCGATGGGCATTAAGAGCTACACAGTTGCAGTTATAAAATAAATAAGTCATGGAGATGCAAAGTACAGCACAGGGAAGATAGTCAATAATATTGTATGGTGACAGATGGTGAACACACTTATCATGATGAAAAGGAAAAAAAAAATTACATGACCATTCCACAGATGTCCTGCTCAGGTAATCCTCCCTTACAAAGGTTAGGACTACAGAAACAGGGTTTTCCAGGAAAGGTTACTCAACAGATTGGGGGATGGAAAACATGGGCCTCTCCTCATCCACTGCTGACCTCCCCCACCCGCTGCAGAAGTGAGGGTGACGCTCTGTGTCTCTGAACCCAGGAGCCTTCTCCACACACACACTAGGCAGCTGCTACCCAGAGTGATAGGGGTTGCATGTGAAGTGAAAGCCATTAGCTTTAGATACACCGTATGGTCTAATTCTTTTTCTGTTAAAATGTCACCATTTTCATAAGGTGAGCTTGCTTAGATCATAATAGAATCTATCCTGGGGTATACTGTCACTGGGTATATTTACTGGATTTTTATTAATTTTATACCTTTTGGGGGGGCATATCACAGGTATAGTGAGCCCACTTTCCTCTCGTTTTTGCCAGTACTTCTAGGCAAAGAAAGCAAAAATCACAAGACAAATGTTAGTGGTACGAAGCATTTTATTTTAAGAACTCTTTGCAGGAAGCATCTTGATTTCACAATTTTCTCCATTAATTAAGAGTGAAGTTACACTGAATGAAGACCGGGCATCACAAACACATTTGCTTATGTTGTTACCCATCATATAATCATATAATACGAACCTAGCAGTTGCTGGGAAGCTCTGATGGAAAGAAGCATATTTTTATCCTTGTAAAGAATTAGAATAATGACCATGTAGTATGGAAAAATCACGGATGCAAAATGAAAAAAAAAAAAAAAAAACCAGCCAGTTTGTGTTTGAGTTGCACTGAATATTATAATGTATAATGAATAATACAAAACTAGAATTACTTTTCATACACAAATTAAATCACTATGATTCAAGGAAAATCTAAGGTAATCAAGTATAACTTAAGTTCTTAAGATGATTGGGCACTCAATTAAAAAATAGTTCACTGAAGTTTGTAAATGTTTTAACATCTGTTTTCGGATTTAACTGTCAAAGTAAATTATCCTAAATTTGAGACTGTACTACCTAACGAAGTCTACCAGTTGTTTTTACTGCTTCAGAATCTTGAAATTACAGAATATGAATGAAACCTTAGAAGTCACTCCAGTCCAACAACCTGCCTGATAGGAATGATTCCCCTAACAGATATTTTTACTTTTTAAAAGGCTCCAACTGGTAAAGCATTTTTCCTTATAGAATCTTCTACAGACCAGTTTATGCCCCAACTTATGTTGCAAACAAAAAAGAAAGAATGAAGTGGTCATTGATTCTGTTCCTACTATGGGTCAGGTATTGTGGTAGGTGCTTTACATATTTTTAAAGAATTTACTCTTCACATCACCCCAGTGAAATAGTATGAGCTACATTTCACAGATGAAATAAACAATAGGTTAAAATACAGGATAATACTGCTTCCTTTCTAAAATAACTAAAATTCAGTGTTATACAACAGGCAAATATTTCAATGAAAAATACCTTAATAAAATTGAAGTGGCTATAGAAAGTGTTTAAGTAGGTAAATGGATTCTTGGTATTCAAATTTACTGCCAATAATCTCTATTTTTTTTTTTTAAAGATTTTATTTATTTATTTGACAGAGAGAGACACAGCGAGAGAGGGAATACAAGCAGGGGGAATGGGAGAGGGAGAAGCAGGCTTCCCGCGGAGCAGGGAGCCCGATGCGGGACTCGATCCCAGGACACTGGGATCATGACCTGAGCCGAAGGCAGACGCTTAATGACTGAGCCACCCAGGCGCCCCAATAATCTCTATTTTTAATAGTAAACCAGAAAATAACCAATAGGTTTATGATAAGGAAATATTTTAACAAAAAAAAAAAACATTAAAATATTAGAGAGCTAACAAAGGTCAATTTGGACATTTAGATCACGTTCCACGTTAAAACAGAATATGCCTAAAAGTGGACACAAATAATTTATAAATTTTCTAAAATTTCTATATACTTCATAGTTTTGTTACCCTTTCTGTGTGACACTGATATTTTTCACTAGAAGGTATTTTTGTAGACATTAATGGACACAACCGGAGACTTTTTAAGTTTCAATTTACTCTACAGAAATTGTAAAAGAGACGCATGCTCTTTCATGGAGGATGCGTCTGAACAAAAAGGTAACAGGAAATCATTAGCACCACGAAGCACAGAACACTGACAGAGAGGGAACAGAGACATTTAATATTGGATATGGTCCAATTTTACATTATGGAAAAAATAATTCAAATCACTCACTGCCTGCCTATTGTGCATTTGGCAATGTACTAGGCGCTCTGCATCCACTATGGCATATAATCACTGCATGCTAGACTGAACATCTCCATTTTTCAGATAAGGAAATTAAGATTTATGATGGAAAATAACTTTCCCAAGAAGACACAACTCTTGTGTAATAGAACGGTTCTAAACCCAGACTATTTAATGAAAGCCTTTTTCTCCTCTCGGAAAAGAAACGCTGGTGGTGAAGACCCGTTGAAGGACTGAGGAGCAAATCTCAGAATAAGCTGCTAGTCATGTAATTTAAATGACAGGAGAGGCTTGAGAACCCAAGTTCTGCTCTAAGGGTGGAGAAGAAATTTCATGAACAGGTCTCAGATGGGCTGGCACTTGGCCTAATGAGCAATGCTTCTGAAGTGACCTTCACCTCCTTGGTCTCACAGTGAACACCATTCAGAAATGGGCTGTGGTTTACTTGTACCTGCCAGTTGCTCTTGATAAGCAGGTGGGCTTGGGGCCAGTCTCCACAAGGAGAATCTCCAGGAAGAAGCTGGGGTCAGAATAAAGGCAAAGGGAGTGCTCGTGCCTGGTATCAATCCACAGCTGTCTGACTCTACAGGAAAATGCAAAGTTATACTTCCATGTGAGAGCATGTGGTGTCATCACCGGATTTGTTCCCCTAAGTTTCTGTATCATTTTCCCTTAAGGAAACTAAATTCTTTATCGGTGTCTGATGGTGTCTTTCTATCAACACACATCCTGTTGCCACAAAGGTTATTAAATACCTCCTTCCTATGAATGGAATTCCAGTCATATCAGCCCCAGCTTATCTGCTTGTGTGCCCAGGACACCTTTACTCATTCTTCAAATCTCATTCTTCAGGAGTCTTGTGGACTGATTTCCTTAGGTTCATTCAGGCACCTTTTCTCCATGTTTAGATTGCACTGTATAAGTACTACCATTGTACCAATGTCTCAATAATCATGACGTTCATTCACAGATGGCTCTCTCCACTAAACCCGTACCTCTGGCCTGATTGTTCCTCTTTAAACCCAGCCTACAGTAGGTACTCAGTATTCATTTGTTAAATAAACCTGCTATTCTTTTTGTTGTCTTTCTCACTTCGATACATACCCTTTGAATGCCAGCATGTTAACGCCGAATTAAACCCAATGCAAGGTGTTGTCAAAAGATGACACATTGAAAAAAAAAAAAAAAGATGACACATTGATTCAAGCGTTTTGAGAAAAAGAATAACATGTAAAGACATAAGAACAGTAATAGCTACCACTTCCTGAGTACTGTGTACCTTATAATGTACCACTAGTTTTATATGTAGACATTCATTTAATCTTCACAATAACACTTTGCAAAAAGAACTGTTATTTCCCTCGTTTTCCAGATGAGGACGTTGAAGCGGAGGGAGCTCAGATTGGGCTGCTCTGTGAATCCAGGCAGTCCAGCCCTACACTCATTGCCCTGAACTACTGTCAGCCAAAACCTTCCCTGTGTTAGTGATTTATATATTCCTTTTCATTTAATCCTTGAAGGCAGTTCTGTAAGAGAGAAGGAACATTTCAAGAGCACAAGTCAAGTTGCATGGACTTGATCTGGTCCCACGGCCCCGCAGGTGAGTGGCAGGGCACGTGCTGTGTATCTGAGTGCTGCCTCATGAGGAACATCATGATGCCGACATTACCCACACGTGCACTGCTCCCTCTGCATCAGCTTGAAGCAGAAATTTTCCCTCATCTCGTTCTTCCTATTAGGAGTATTTAGGGCTCCTATTCTCTATAACATTTTAGCATCAACTAATGATGCTTTCAAGAAAAAAGTCTGTTTGGATTTTGTTTGAAGTTCGACTGAATCTATAGATTAAACCATGACTCACTATTGTAATCAATCTCCCTATCTATGAATATAGTCTTTAAAACAAATCATTTAAAAATTGTCTTTTAATTGATTTCATAAGTTTTATAATTTTCCCATTAAAGATCTCAAATAATTTTTTAAAGATTGTCACATCTGTAATTGCTACCATAGCTACTGATTTTCTTAAAAAATTGTATTTTCAGTTTGTATTTGAGGTTCACCTATAGCAACACTGTTAAATTCTCCAATTAATTCTAATAAGAAATATGAGTTAAGTTGGATTTTCTATGTAGAAAATCATATTCACCACCAATAAATTCACACTTCTTTCTTCTTTTCTCTTGCTCTTACAAATTTTCTATTCTTATTCTTGTCTTACTGTGCTAGCTAGGACATCTAGTACAACAATAAATATAATTAGTTACAGTGGGTATGCTAGCTTCTGATTTTAAAAGTAACGCTTCCAACATTTACCATTAAATATGTTTGTCAGAGAAAGACATGTATCATATGATCTCACTGATATGAGGAATTCTTAATCGCAGGAAACAAACTGAGTGTTGTTGGAGTGGGGGGTGGGGTGGGAGGGATAGGGTGACTGGGTGATAGACACTGGGGAGGGTATGTGCTCTGGTAAGCGCTGTGAATTGTGCAAGACTGTTGAATCTCAGATCTGTACCTCTGAAACAAATAATGCAATATATGTTAAGAAAAAAAAAAAGAAGAAGAAGAAGGTAGCGGGAGGGGAAGAATG
>NC_138376.1:59445735-59473740 GCF_054177405.1 Leptonychotes weddellii | reverse complement strand
TATTAATAGACTGTCCAAAGTTAAATCAATCTGCCATTCCTGGAATAACTTCAACTTGGTCTTCAATATTTCTGGATTGAGTTTGCTATAAGAACTTTGTATCTCAGTGTATGAATGAAATTGGTCTACAGTTTTCTCCTCTTGGATTGTCCTTGTCTGGTTTTGAAGTTATACTAACTTTGTGAAATTAGATAGGCCAGGTTCTTTCTTCTATTCTCTAGAACAGTTTCTAGTCTAGAAGTATATAAAACATTGACCTCTGGTAGAATTTACCTATACTATCAATTGGGCCTGTTGTCTTTAAGGGAAAATAAGCTATTGGCTCAATTTCTTTCATACTACGGGAAGATTTGAATTCTTTTTCTGCTTGGGTCAATTTTGGTTCATTTTTATTTTTCTAGGAAAGTGAGAACTACACAATTAACTGAAATTTACAAAATTAAATTCAGAATTTTGTAGGGATCCTTAGAGAAAAAAAAAACAAAAAAACAAAAACAAAAACATTTTTTACTTGTTCTCTAGCAAGCCCACTAAATCAGGTCCAGAAATCCAAAATCCAAAATGCAGAATGATAAAAGATATCAACTGATCTCCACCCCACCAAAGATAACAATGACAATCCAGATCTGCCAAAAGCCCCTTATAAGAACCAATGAAAATACCATAGCACCGCTAACATGTCTGCTTTCTTATACTCTCCTGACATTTTTTTACAAGTGTAATTCAGAGTATTTAATCTCATCAGGATGGTAACTACTTTTGAATTAATCAGCTATTATTACCATAGCCTTCCTTATCTCCAGCAAATTATAGACTCTCTTCTAAACTTTATTTCCTTCCAACATTCCTTTGTGTTCATATAAAACAATCTTTAGTTTGGTTCCATTTTTTACTTTTTTCCCATTAAATTACTATCCCAGCTTCAGGAAGTTGTTGACCAAATTGCATAAAACTATGATGCTAAGTCCTACCTCACTCTTAACGGGTATTGAGCATTTGGTTTCCATCTGTCAATCAGAAATAAGATTACAAATCCCTATAACTATATGTCTGATCTGCTTCGGCAATATGTCATTTCTTCCTTCAAATTTCTGAAAACAGAGTTGGGGTAGGACGAATAGACCTAAGGAATTTAGGAGTTAAAAATTTACATAGCATCACATCATGACACCGCCAATTAACTCCCTCCCCCTCTAAAGCTTCACAGTAGAGAACTGGTCTGTTACCTTAAGAGTTGTTGAGAATCTTAGAAGAAAAAAATTACTGCTTGCTGTAATTTCTAAAACACCGTAAGGGATTTGAAATATAAAACTTCTATTTTCCAAAAGCCTTCTAAAAAGTACTCAAGTTAACATTTTCAGACAACAATGGTTGTCTTTGAAAGAAGTGACATCTGTTCATCTTTAAGACCAAGAAAAATTTAATCAGTAGTCACTCTGTGCTCCCAAGCTTCTAACAAGCAACTCAATAAATTCCACAACTGAAGGGCATTGCAAAGTCAACTGAGAAGCCCCCAGAATGATACTTAAATGGCTTATAAAATCATTACATTTTAAAGACATAAGGAAGAAACAGGAAATGTTTAGAAGGCCATAAGTGAGGAAAGCATTGCTTAAAAAAGAAAAAAAAAAAAAGGAAAGTACTGTTTTGTTTTTTTTAAAAAGGGGGGTCTTTAATTGGTAGGAACAAGGAAGAATCGTAAAGAAAATATGACTGAGTCTCAAAAGAATTCACAGATGGTGTTAAACTGCATCCAATTTTTCTTGAGCTATTAAGAGGTCATGAACAATTTTCTCACTCTGACATTTTAAAGGTTCCTGTAACCACCATCATCATGGTGCAGGTTGAAAACAGGGTTAGCTGATATCCCTAGAATATCAGCATAAGCAAACGAGCTAACTAAGAACAATTATTTCTACACTGTCTTTTCCCCACTGAAATAAACACAATTAATAGAAAAATATAAAGAAGGTACAATAACAAAGTTAGGAAAATAGGAAGTTAAAAATAAAGCTGAGAGAGGGGCGTCTGGGTGGCTCAGTTGGTTGAGCGTCTGCCTTCAGCTCAGGTCATGATCTCAGGGTCCTGGGATCGAGTCCCACATCGGGCTCCCTGCTCAGTGGGGAGTCTGCTTCTCCCTCTCTCTGCCTCTCCCCCACACTCGTGCTCTCTCTCTCTGCCAAATAAATAAATAAAATCTTAAAAAAAATAAAGCTGAGAGAAAAAAAGATGTGAAGTAAGTTTACTGCCTTCTCCCAAACCTAGAGACAAACTTGCAGCTTAAGGATGGAACAACTCCTCCCCTGAGGACTCGAGTTGTAAGCTCTGCCCAACCAGCCAACAATATCCAGTCTCTAGGCCTGCAAATTACCAACCCCAAAATACCACAGTGCCCCAAATAAAATGAGATACAATTTCCCTAAGGGTGTTCTGAATACTTCAAATCTATTCACAATTCATTCAAATAAAATAATCACTAGTAAAACTAAAAACTAGACACATAATGAATCCATTAAAGTCAGTTAGTGACTGAAAACAACCCAGCACAGAATAATAGTCGTGTTTCCTTGATTGATGCTGTTTTTTTAACTGAGTTCTTTTAACTGAGTCAACTAGGTAATAAAAATTTAAAACCTATATTCTTTCCCCAAGTATCTATATCATCACAATTAATCTTATCTGTTTATAGCTTTTTGTTCATGTTTGTTGAAATGTAAAATTTTCTAAAAAGATGTGTACAATTAACTCATTATGTATTTCATTTCTTTTTTATTTTTTTTATAATTTTTTTTTTTTTAGAGAGAGAGTAAGCATGAGTGGGGTGGGGGAGCAGAGGGAGAGGGAGAGAGGATCCCAAGCATACTAAGCAGGCTCCACACTCATCAAGGAGCCCCATGCAAGGCTTGATCCCATGACCCTGAGATCATGACCTGAGCCAAAATCAAAAGTCAGACACTCAACCAACTGAGTCACCCAGGTGCCCCATCACTTCTTTTATATTTAATGTTGATTTTTAAACTACTAGTTCATCATTCTTCTAGAGCATAGTAAGAGAAAAGTTTTAAAGGATATTAAAATTATAAAAAAGATTCCTTGAATTACATTTCTATTTTTTAAGCAAGGATCCAGTTGTCTTACAAAATACACTTATCAACCAATGCTGGGAAACAACTTTACAATTTGAACATCAAATTAAAGATCAAACCCTTTATACTCACAACTCACAACATACAGACATACCATCTAACAATTAGTTATCTGATTGTCTTTGAAGAATCGTAAAGGAAGTCAGAAATTTTGCTTGCCAAACTTTTCCTATCATTAATGTGGAAGTTTATTGGTATTTGAAAACTGAGATTATCTACAACCTTTTAAAATTATATATATAGAATGAAATCTTATAGTTACTAAAAAAAATAACATCATAAACATGATGTTACAAATAATGACTACTTTTATTAAAAAAAAACTGGCCAAAATTTATGATAATATCAACTGTTACACAATTTCATCATTTTATAATGCTTACAAAGTTATCTTGCTGTTAAAATACAAAGGATTATTCAATTAGGGATTATATATAGCATTTGTTTTTATATCAGTAAAAGTACATTAAAACAGACTGAAAAGTCATCCTAAAACTAATTCCAGTGGTCCAAATTCTTCAAAAGCATCCTTACAAATATTTAACAGAAGTACTTTTCAACTTTTACCAGAGATACAGTATTTGTTTTTCCGTCACACAGATTTTAGGGAAATTCAGCAGTCTAGAATCAGAGGACCAAGGTTTAAATGTGCTATCTACTAGCTGTGTGATCTTGATCAAGTTGCTAAGCTTCTTTGTGTCTCAGTTCTTTCACCTGCAAAATGAAAGTGGGCCGACAGTGGGCCCTATCTGATAGGATCGTTTTTTTGGTTACAGCTTTGTATTAACAATATTATAAATGCAATAATCCATGTCAAAAGCTTAGAATGGTATCTAGCATAATAAGTGCGGGGTCCATATCCTTTACTGTATTTTCACTTTTCCTTAATTACTTAGCTCCAACATTTTTATTTTTTTTTTTATTATTATTTTTAGTTCCAACATTTTTAAAACCTTGAAATTTTTAAAAAAGATTTTAAAAAATGACTAAAAAACTGGAACAGTTTGGAACATTCCTTTTAGGACAGGCTGTTCCTATTCATATTTTCTTGGAGACCGACCTAAGTGGAACTTTCAGTCGAGGAATATAAAGCAAAGACAAAATAGAGACACAGCTCTAAGGAGCTAAAATATCTGCATGATAATGAAAAAAAAAAAATAGTCCATAGCACCGTTTTATGAACTGGTATAATTTCCTACACCCAAGGAAAGAAAGAAATGGGTGATGAACACCAGGCTGACTTGTTGACAAACACAGTAACACAAAAGCCAATTACCATAATCAATTGCTAAGAGAAAAATGTATACAACACAAACAAAAGAAGATGAACAAAATCATAGAAGAGACTGTCCTTCCAAAGGAGGGATGTGGAAGTTCGAAGAGTTTTTATTTCCATTAAATCCAGGAGGAGGAGGGGGAGGGGCAACAGCATTCTTACTGTTCTCATTTTATTGTGGACTTGCTTTTTGAAAAAGAGATCTTGGCACAGGCAGAGTAGACTCGTAGTCTTTTCCTAACTTGCTCTAGGCTTACAAACCCTTGCTGGTTCTTAATGCGATGCCTGTGTCTGTCCCATGGGTAGGTTTGTGTGTGCACACTCAGGAGCAAGCAAACAAGTTCACAGGGGATCACGAGAAATCAGAGCAGAAGTGGGAAGTTGGGTAGGACCCGCTCCAAGATTCTCTTTTCTTTATGATTTCACGGGTTCTGCCCTAATTTTTAGGGTTTTTTTTTTTTTTTTTGGTCTATCATCTCTTTTTGCCAGACTTATTTATTCACTTACAACTCAGAAGTGGATGCAGCCAGTTTTGAAGACGCTTGCTTTTCCCCATCTAGTCAGCTAAATTTACTACCGTAAACTATTTCAACACTAGAGGATCTTGACACGGGATTATGTAAATCTCACTAACTGAAGCCAGAAGATACAACAGAGGTATTCTTTGAGTTCAGGTAATACCATGGGAAGACTTTTCCCACTATGATTTTTTTTTTAACCTCCTAGTTTTAATAAGATAAGGTCCTATCTACATTTCTTGCCACGCACACTGGAAATTTTGTCTTTTTTTTTTAAAGCATCGCTATCCCATTTAAACTAGCACCGATGCTTGTGAATCTCAAGCCTAAGTAGGGCTGCCACCCCACAGATCTAAGTTTTCTAGTAAATGCTGCTCTGGGCATTGCAATGTTTGTTTCATAGCAGAGTTCCTATTTCCTTTTCCCCCAGAATTTTGTTTTAGCACAACTTCATAGAGTATTTTCCCTTTAACAACGTAACTGAAGAAAATAACAAATCCAAAATACAGTTTAGAGCTAAACAAAAATAAAAGCTCAGTTAATGATAGAACTGGTTGTTTTCAAGGTCTGCCTAGTCAGAAAATTCAAATTCCCTTGGTATGCAATGACCTGTAACCAACACTGTGCTAGCTGTATTAGAAAATGCTTCTATCGCCTACTTGACAACATATGGCTTTGCCAGAAAAGTCAGCATTTCAAGCAACCAGTCCTCCAACATGGTTCATGCTGATTATATCATGATTATAGACCTCAACATGTTGCAAAATAAAAAGGTGTATTTAAGCTTTTGGCATTCGCAAGAGATCACTCACAAAACTCGTATGAAAAATCTAGGATCAGAAAAAAGAAGAAAAATCTAGGATCTGTTCTCAAAAATACTTTAGTATAACAGTTTTAATTATATATTTAATATGAAATATATTTCAGTACATGCAAAGATACTTTTCTCCTAGAGTTTTTTTCCTCCTAGAGTTTTAACATGAGCTTCCTATATATATTTCTGAGATGAATCACTGATCCACTATTAATTCATCTCCTAATGTAAATATTTAAGTATTATAAGCTGAATCAGACTATAAAGGAATACCTACAAAAATGATTCTATTTTACCTTTCACTATATGTAAATATGCCTGAAAATATTTTGCATTCCACAAACAGAAATAATCTTTTCTTGATATACACTCTACTTGCCAGATACAATAGGGAAATAGCCATTAAATTTAAAAGTCTCCTTTTCATCTGCATATAGAGAGAGAGAAAGGGAAAGAGAGAGAGAGAGAGAAAGGGAGAAAGGAAGAGAGAGATGCAAAAGCTTAACTCCCATTTTTTTAGGACGGTTCCTAGAAGAAAACAAAATAAAATCTATTTTTCCAAGTGGTATTACTCATCCTTTATAAGAATTGATATTTAATTACTGAAATGTTGTTCGTGTCCTTGAAGGAGGGGCGGGGCGGGGAGGGGGGACACTTTCATCTTCTTGGCAAAACAAAAGTTTTCTTAATATTTGACTTCTTTTGTAACAACCTTCTGCTTAATTTAAATGGATTTCATTTGCATATAGAAAAAATGGGTTTTGAGAATACAAAACAAAAACATAATTACATTTTGGATTAAATAAGAGGAAACCACATGGTCATCCTGCACCTCTGAGTGAGACCCCACACAGGGGATCCAGTTCCACATGCTCTGTTAGTTTTCTACTTGGTATTAATTACTGCCATGTTCACAACACATAAAGAGTCAAGAGAGTGGATGGAACCTGGAGACAGATGTGGTACAGTTTCTAGTTCCTTAACTTGCCTGCTACCCAGGCAAAGGCAAATTAATTACCCTCCCTGAGCCTCAGTTTCCTAATCTGTAAAAATGAACATAACAGACACTTCATTAAGATAGTGAGGGAGGAAATAAAAGGTATGTCAAGTTCCCAGCTGAGCACTCAGCACACAGTAGGGGCTTGAGAGCTACCCTGTCTTCCTCACCCATCCCCCAAGCCCTGGCCTTGCCCTTCAACCATTGTTAGAGAATCTGGACCAAAGAATGTTCAGCTCATACAGTTATTCCTAGCACACCCTTACATCATTTTGACGTTTGTTGGGTCTGTAAAGATACTCCCACTCTCCTTCCTCCTATTGGTCATGTATGTTTTCTCTCTCCTTTCATTGATCAGTCTTGCTGGTAGGTTATCAGTTCATCTTTCCTAAAAACCAATGTTCTTCAGTTTTGTCAAGTTCTCTGTAGTCTCTTCTTTTTTATTGTTTCTGTTATTATCTTTATTATATATTTTGCTTTTCCTTCCCTACCTTAAGGTAGAAACTTTAAACCTTGTTTTAAGGGTTTTTTTTTTTTCCTTTCAAAGATGAGCATTTATAGTTTGCATATTCCTCTAAGTATTATTTTAGCTTTTCTACACATATTTTATTTTGTGTGGTCATTATTATTCAATTCATCAGATTTTATAAATTCCTTTGTTATTTCTTCTTTGGCCTACTATTATTAGAATTTTACTTTTAATTTCCAAACATCTGAGTATTTTCTACGTATTTTATTAATATCTCATTTAATTCCATTGTGGTTAGACAACACACTATGGAAGATTTCAAATGTTTGAATCTTATTAAACTTGTTTATGGTATAATAACATATGGTCTATTTTGGCCCACATTCTCTGTGCATTTAAAAGAAATGTGTGCTCTGCAGTTTTTAGTTATAGATCTGAGTTACCATCTGGTGTTGTTTCCTCTCAGCATGAAGAATGTCCTTTAGTGTTTCCTGTAGCACAGGTCTAATGGCAGTGAATTCTCTCATTTTTGCTCATCTGAACAATTATTTATTTTTCCCTCCATTTTTGAAGGCTAGTTTGCCTGAAAGTAGATTTCTGGGTTAGTGGTTTTTTTTTTTTGGTTTTTTTTTTTACTTCCATAAAGATGGCACTCCATTGTCTTCTGACTTCTGTTGTTCCTAATGAGAAGTAAGACAACTTTGGAGTGCTGTTCCCTGTCTACAATGTTTCATTTCCCCCACTCTGGCAACTATCTTGGTCTATAGATTCTATGTCTTTGAATTTCCTATGTTTTTCCTCCCCTTCTGAGACTTCCATTACAACATTCCCTTTTCAACAATATTAAGAGGGCAATTGAGAACCATTCTCATCATTATTTAGTTAAATTAGAAAGATAAATAAAAGCCTATGTGGATCAATTTAAAAAAAGAAAAGAAAAGCCTAAACTGAATTTTTGTTAAATAAATACTGAGTTAGTGATTAAAATTACAGGGATATTTGAAAACCATGCTACCAAATGTAACATTTATCTATGAAACTAAAAGAATTTTATAGTTACCTTCATAATTACTTAAATTGGTATTAACTATATTAGTTGTGTTATTCAAATTATGGCATTATGAAAAAGATGAAGAATAACACCATACCCTAAGAAACTTTAAGTTATTTGTCCAGGGCATTTTTGCATTATCTGGATCAAATTTTCTATTTTTGTCTGATCTGTAAGATATTCTGAAGCTATCATCAGAAGTATGTGTTTCAAGCCTTATTTTTAATTTTTTTTAACCACAATTATATTCATTCAAGGAGCAAGATGATCCCTGAGGCTACTCAAGAGTGAAGAGGGCAGAAAGAATTAGAAAATAAGATTAAGCAGTAGAGCTGCTCAGGCTATAGTAAGGAGTTAGGATTTCATGGTGAGGATGGGTGGGGCTGGAGGGAACTCCACTGGGACAAGGAAATACATGATCTAATTTGCACTTTCAAAAGGCTATTCCAGCTACTCTAAAGGAAAAACTTGCAAGAAACTGATAGTTCAGGGAAGAAAGATGCTGGCTTTGATATAGGTAGTAGAGGTGCTATGTGGTCAGATTAGAGATATATTTCTAGAGCAGTGCACCTCCTGGTGGACTGAACGCAGGGTGAGGGGAAAACAGGCATTCATGAGGCCTCCCAGGTTTTTGGTCTGAGGCAGGGAACACAGAAATTAACAGTGGGTTTGGACATTTTTTTTTTAAAGACCTTTCAGACATCCAACTGGAGACATGAAACAAGCATTTGGAAATTTTGGGATAAACAATGCCTTCGATAAAGAAAAGAGTTAAAAATCACTCACTCATACATACAATTCCTCTACCTAGAAATAACAAATATCTACTAATATTTTAGAATAATTCTCTTGAACCTTAATAAATGCACTTGAAAAATAACCTTCTCTAAATGCTTTTACCCAAGAGTGACTATATATAAATATCTCAAAAAGGAAATAAAACTATAATTTAAAGCAGAAGTCCCCTTTGATCATAGTTTTTTAGCATCCTAAGGTTTTCTCTGAAAAAAACTTCCATTAAATAAAAGCGCTATCATGTGGGATAGTATCTGTCGTCCCTAATGGACGACATGGAAGTCAATATAGGACTTCCCTATATGGAAGTCAATTTTCTACGATAGCAAACCAAGATGCTATGTGAACTGACCAACTATACCAAGTGAGAAATGATCTGTTAGCTATTTATCACTTAAGATTACAAACGATTACTATTTTATAACATTTACTATTATCACTGCACTTTGTTCATTCCTTGATTTTTTTATGGTTAACCAGTGCGATTTCATAATTACTTCACCACCTGATATAAATGACAACCCTACCTTTTCAAAGAAGAGAGGCATTCAACTTTGTACTGGGTATAACCCCTAAAGGGCTATGGAATCAATGAAAAGGTGGCTATTTTTAGCTTAAATTTTGGACTATGCAGTAAAATTTTAAATGCAACCATACTATCTAAAATGCCTTACTAGAATCATTAAAAAAAAAAAAGAAAGAAATCAAAGAAACTCCCTCCCCCCCCACCCCCCAAAAAAAAGATTTAGAAGTTCTAAAAATATACAGATTGGCCATTCAGGAATCCCTCAGCAATGAGGGTTTTATGAGTCTCTGTTTGCTGGAAACAGCTTCATATTTGTTCCCCAGAGTTTTAAAATGTGAGAGCTATTTATGCATGTGCACAGTTACGTTCTGTCCCCTTAAACAAAAGGACACTTAGCCACTCCTGCTTTCTAAACTTCTAGGCTTCTCAACACGGGGTGTTACTCTAGTCACTACATACATGAACAAAGGCCAGGCAATGAAAACTACAGCCATAAGGCCCAGGACAATTTGTGTCTATACACACACACACACACACACACTGACACAGAACTGGTAATGCAAAAAAAGGTTTTAAAATCTTTAAAAAAGATGAAGTTTAAAAGTTTAAAAACCTTTTTTAAAAGATGAAGTACAGCTTGTATAACACAAAACTTTGGGAGACTATACTTGATGGTGCACACAGTTCTGCACCACGGTATGAAACGAAGATCACTCTGGAGAAGGGGTGCCTCTGTAGGAGGGAAACAGCTATCATTCCACTTCCTTTTGGAAGTAGTGTCCTTATTTACCTTATTTTATTTATTTATTTATTATTTATTATAGATTTTATTTATTTATTTGACAGAGAGAGAGAGAATGCGTGCACAAGCAGGTGGAGCAGCAGGCAGAGGGAGAGGGACAAGCCGACTCCCCACTGAGCATGGAGCCTGCATGGGGCTCGATCTCAGGACCCTGGGATCATGACCTGAGCCATAGGCAGACACTTAACCGACTGAGCCACCCAGGCGCCCCAATTTACCTTATTTCAAATACATATTTAAAGCATTTTTATGTCATATTTGCTCCTAAATCCCTATTATCTATGAGATCTTGATCTTGCCAAATGGGTCTTTTTTCAAAAACATACACCCCCCAAATCAGCATGCAATTAAATCAATTTTTATAGAATCATTTCAGGCCTTTAATAATTTAATTCAGTGTAATGAAAATAAAGTTTACTGAAAGACTAAAGTCACTGAGATGGTTAACGAGTATCTCCAGATTCTTAATTTATCATTTGAGGAACAATATAATTTCTCCCTTCGGCAGTTATTTCAAAAAGTCAAACTTGTAAAAATTAAAAGCTGTCATTAATAGAAAGCGTCACTCTATCATTCCCTGATTGGTAAAACAGCTCACAAGTAAAAGGCATAGTAAGTCACATAATTATATTTTCATCGTCATTTTGTACACAATACAAACAGCTAAACATTCACTTTAGGGAAAATTTTAAAGTTATTTTAAATACATTTAGAACTTGTTGACATTTTAAACTATTAAGGATTAATGTCCAACACAACAAAGTCATTGAATGATTCCCAGGTGGTGTGCTAGTAACTAAAAATAAATTACACATGAGAACAAGTACTGGCAGCCACTAGCAAAAACAACCCATCTTAAATTCTTCTTTAACATTTAAACAATATAATCACTGAACAAAGAGATGGTACTTATGTTTATGAGTTTTTTCATTTTTGTTTATTTTATTTTATTTTTTTGGTTCTTGGACATTTAAGAACTCTAAATTTGATTTACCAAGAATCCTTCCTATCTAGGCCACTGTTACCCATCCTTAAGATTTAATTGCATAACATGGTAGTTGACATATTCCCATAATCCCCCTAGTTTCAATTTTAACAAATTATCCCTAATGGCATCATTAAAACTACTGTTAGCTATGATATTGTTGGAGGAAATTAACAACATAGGTAGAAGTGTCATCTATAACACCCCATTCCTTTACACCATTAAAAAAAAAAAAAAAAAACAGGAAAAAATACACAGTCACAGACTTCACACTGATAGATGATTCCCTTTAAAAATGCGTCACAAATGCTAATAATTCTATAAATTTTTTTAAATATCACCTTTGATCAACCCTGTGTAAAAGAAAATATCTGCCTCCATCTGACCTCATTCCTCTATCTTCATCCAATACTACAGGGCACTTCTAATTTTTGCCTACTAGGATGGAGAAGGCTTTCATAAGCAAAAACTACCCCTGTGTCCATGGCGAGAGAAGAATTATAGTTTTGCCTCAAAGATCTGTATGTTTGCTGAAGCTAGCAGGAACGGCAAAGGGAAAAGAAAGGGAGGGAGGCAAGATGGCAAGAGAGGAGGAAAAAAAAAAGGGTACTGTTGGTCTCTGGCGGGCTAACGAAAGGAATCCCAGTGGCATGCTCGCTAATAGGAACATCTAGCCTCACCTACATCACTGTGGCTCCCATGGCTCTAAATGTAGGTTAGGCAAGGTCCTAGTTTTATAAAATACATGGGTTTTATTAAAATGGATACTGTAATCATTAGGTAAATTGACAGCTGCGTACATAATAAAACATTCCATCAAATGAAAAGGGTACTTTATCAATATCTGTATAATACTTCATTATTTTAATGTACCTGAACTATGTTTTTGGAACTGCCATAAGAAAGCTGGTTTTAATAAAATATAGGATCATGTGATGTTGGAATATTATTCACAAAATACATTCAATTTGGTCTGCTATACACTCTTAGGTAGAAATTGATACCCAGAAAAGTCCATGGTTAGGAAAACAGAGCATAAATTTATTGTCAGGATGCAGAGGCAGGGGATTCTTCAATAATGAATTGAAAAGGTAAGATTAAGTTTCAGTTTCTTTAACTGCTCATATAGAGTTAACCACTGGTATTTTAAAAGGAATAGATTAAAGGAGAAAAATGGTGATAGAAAATTTGAAAATACAAGCCATCTCAGGGAATACCAAGATTCTGTCTGACTGGTGCAGAAAGCACTCAAAATACAGGCATGGGCAGCGGGGGTGTGGGGGGGCACCTGGCTGGCTTAGTCGGTGGAGCGTGCGACTGTTGACCTGGGGGTCATGAGTTTGAGTCTCATGTTGGTGTAAACATTACTTAAAAATAAAGTCTTAAAAAAAAATACACACATGGGGAATATTTTATACCCTCTGTAGTCTAAGCTGGGAATATAAAATTGATGCAGGGAAAAAAAATGCAGAAATGTAGTTATTAAGAGGGTAAACAAATCCTTCCAAAAGAAAGGAAATAATCAGGACTTGTAAACAATGATACAACTATAATTGTAGATGATATAAATAATGGATTTTGAAATACTAGTCATCTCAAGGCACTTCTTAAAGCATAAATATTCAGACCTTCTTAAGAGAACAGTCATGAATTATACCTCTCCCCTAATAATTTTGATAAAGACAAATTCTTGGCACTATATGCAATATAAAACTACCCTATGTAGCAAATATCATTATATGGTCCTTTACAGGATCAAAACAGAAAGGTACGTTTCTTCAAGTGGATCAAGAAATAAAGTACCTTCTTTGACATAACTTGAAAGAAAATAATCAAATATTCAACATTTTCCCAATCAAATCCAAATTTTCAGACCTTCTGCAAATTAAAACATCTTTAACACTTTCATTAATATTGATAGATTTAAAAAACCAAAACAGTTATAAGCTAGATGATTTATAACTTTCATTTTCAACTGCTTGTTTTTGAGTAAGTGCTGATTTTAACTTGTCTTAATTTTCACAAGTGTTTAGATTCAAACTGAAAAGAAAATTCATTAGCAGTAGTTAATCTCTGTTTTAATGTCTATTTTAAATGCAAGCATGTTTTGGTGAGCTGTGAACTCATTCACGAAAAGAGATGATGGCCCTTGTAACAAAGCATAAACTAATTTGAGCCGTAAATTTAATTACATTACATTACCAAAATAAAATGAGCTTTCAACAAGAGCAACTTTACTGCCCACCAAGAAGCATGACAAACTCGCTGAGAATTTTAGTTCTGTCTCCCAGAGGCCAACCCAGTCCCTTACTGATTGTGAATACAATGCTGACAAAACACACCTAAAATTTCTTGAAAAATTTAATATGCTTCTCCGTATTTGCCTACAATGTTACAAGGGATCCAAGAGGGTCGGCCAGGTCATGGATAGATGCTGTGCTGTCTCTCACTTAGAAAATTTTAAATAGGGCGCCTGGGTGGCTCAGTTGGTTGAGCGACTGCCTTCGGCTCAGGTCATGATCCTGGAGTCCCTGGATCGAGTCCCACATCGGGCTCCCTGCTCGGCGAGGAGCCTGCTTCTCCCTCTAACTCTCCCCCCTCTCATGTACTTTCTCGCTCTCTCAAATAAATAAATAAATCTTTAAAAAAAAAAAAGAAAATTTTAAATAATTTTATTGTAGTTTGAAAAATCTTAAGATTATACATTAAAAATATACATATTTTAAAAGAAGGGAAACTATTTCATGCCAAATAAGGAAATGATATATTTTCAATCATTTACAATTTTGAGGCTACAACTAGACCTTCAAGAATAGAGGGGAGGGGGGTGGGAGGATGGGTTAGCCTGGTGGTGGGTATTGAGGAGGGCACATTCTACATGGAGCACTGGGTGTTATGCACAAACAATGAATCATGGAACACTTCATCTAAAACTAATGATGTAATGTATGGGGATTAACATAAGAATAAAAATAAATAAATAAATAAATAGAATTGCCCTGAGAGTAAACTACAACTCTTTAGGTGCTAAAATATAATTTAAAGGTACCAAATCATAGAAATCACTGTCACTTTTAAAAGAAAGTGATGCTTTTCTTTAGGGAATCTATTTTACTCATTAAATAGTCTATTCATTCTAGGAAATTTCACTGATAACTATATAAAAGTAAATATCTTGGGGCACCTGGGTGGTGCAGTTAGTTAAGCATCCGGCTCGGTTTCGGCTCAGGTCATGAACTCAGGGTCCTGGGATCGAGCCCCACATCACAGTCTACTTAAGATTCTCTCTCTCTACTTCTGCCCCTTTTCCCCACTCTCTCTCTCTCCCAAATAAATAAATAAATCTTTAAAAAAATAAATGTCCTCTTTAACCTCACTAGAGAATCAGGAGGAGAAAAAAAGTATCAACAGGTTATTCATAAGAAATAACTTTGTCAAAAGGACACAAAGTAGCAATGTGAAGGATAACAGCACAGGATATCAGCACTTATTTTGGAAGTTAACACAAACACAAAACAAAACTTCGGCGGGGGGGGCGGGGGTCGGTCAACAAACTGGGGTGGTGTATACCAAGGACAGTGGTTCAATCTAGCAATTTTTGTGACTAGCAATTTCTATATACAACACAAACCAGAAAGATATCATTCTTCTTCAAAGAAATTACTAACAGCAGCGATGCTTGGGGGCAAACAATTCATTTAATTATTTGAGTGCCTGCTTAGTGTCAGGCAGGGTTCTAGCCACCAAGCTTACAGATGTGAACAAGCCACAAACGCTCCTTAAGCTCGTGAAGCTTGCCTTCTACTGGGGCAAGAAGGACACAGAACAAATAAACAAGACACCTACAGACAGTTCAAAGGCTATGAAGACAGTAAGACAGTAATGTGATGGGGGGAAAATTCTGGGGTGGACAGCTATTGTAGATGGGACGTCTGGGAGAGCCTTTCTGAGAAGGTGCTAGTTTAAAACTGACGTTATTGGGGAATCCACATACTCCTTAAATAACATCTAACTAATGACTAAAGACTACATGTTTATAACATAATATTTCACTTGAGTACACATCCTTTCAAACATTCCAGCAGTGAATTTTTCCCATCCAACTGGCAGATCAGTCAGTCTTAAGTGGGATAGACAGGAGTGGTTTTGGGACATCACCAAAAGGACAAAACAAAATGCTGACCAAAGGTTACAAAGAAAGGGCGAGAGGAGGGAGGCATATAATGAATGTGCCTTTGAATTCAAAGGGGACCACTTCTGACAGAGAAAATATTAATAATTGTGTGAGAGAAACTGGAGCACTTTATCATTACCCAGAAAGATGGAATGTGGATGATCTTTCTTCTTACTGGCTTACCTCCAAAAAGATTTCAAAAAGAATGACAGCAATCTTTCGAAAAGCTAATACTAAAAAGAGGGAGAGAAAATAAGCAGGGGATCCAATATGGGTCTCAGTATCCTGACCAATTAACATGGGAAGGTTAAATAATCTGAATAACCCAATGTAATGCTGCTTTCACTTTTATAATGAGAGCAATAAATCAAATAGACCATGCGTGTGAGGGATGAAACTAATCTGCAGAATAATGGAATTTATGTAGTAGGGTTTACTGGTTTAAATCCATATCATATCACAAATCTGAGTAGGTAGCCACTATCACTAAGAACAGCAATTCCCCAAACTCAAATACACATGATTAAGGAACCATGTCAAAGTAAAGTACTATGATATTTTTAAAATCAAATTTATGAGCAAAATGGGTTTTCTTATTTAAAACAGTTTAGCAAGAACTGGAAGATTCACCATGACATGTATGAGACACATCTAACTACAAAAAAGCTTTTAATTATTATAAATGCTTCTGTACATAGAAAATGACGAAATTATTAGGAAGAAAATACAGACCCAAAAAAGTCATATTTTGTAAGTTTTTTCCCCCTATATCTAGGTATACATATTTTTTTTTCTTTCCACAAACTTGGGCAAGTAAAACACCTGTAGGCTTGCATAGTGAGTGTTTCATTTAATATTATATCCATACAAATATTACCATGCTGTCAACTATTCTTTTAATGATTTTCATAAATCTGTAACATTCATCATATGGATAAACCATAACTTATTCAACTATATTCCCATTGTCATTAATGTTATTTCCAATATTTTCCTATCAAATGACTGGCACTGAGAAAAATGCCCTTCCACATTTTTGTGTGGAACTCCAAAGTGAGGATTTCTAGAATTCCTTAGTCAGAGGAAATGCACACTTTGATGAGTCTTAATACTCATTCCCAAACGATTTCCTAGAAAGATCGATCTATTTGTACACCCACCCTGCACCATTTCAACACTAAATACAATTTACTTTTTTTTTTTTTAAGATTTTATTTATTTATTTGACAAAGACACAGCGAGAGAGGGAACACAAGCAGGGGGAGGGGGAGAGGGAGAAGCAGGCTTCCCGCTGAGCAGGGAGACTGATGTGGGGCTCTATCCCAGGACCCTGGGATCATGACCTGAGCCGAAGGCAGACACTCAACCAACTAAGCCCCCAGGAGCCCCTACAATTTACTTTTAAGCAGTACCGCTCTTAGGAGTAATAAATGATAGGTATCGCATTTTTGAAATTTACATTTTCAGCCATAAGTGGCATATATTTTCATGTTTACTGGCCACTAATAGTTGTAAAAAAATAATCTGTCTCTGACCTTTTAAATAAAGGTGCTATTAGTTTCCTTATTAATATTTAAGAATGTTTAATACAATATTATCTTTTGTCATGTGCCTCAACACTGACCCAGTTGCCACTCTCTTTTTAATTGTGCTTGCTTTTGTCACACAAATATTTTCACTTTATGCAAATATATTAATCTATGACAATACGGATCCTGTTGCTCTTTACATTTCTGCTCAAAAATTTGTTACCCATCTTGGGGCACCTGGGTAGCTCAGTAGGTTAAGCAACCAACTTGTGATTTTGGCTCAGGTCATGATCCCAGGGTCATGAGATCGAGCCCCCATTCAGGCCCACACTCAGTGCAGAGTCTTCTTGAGATCCTTCCCTCTCCCTCTGCCCCTCACCACCCCCAAATAAATAAATCTTTTTAAAAAATTTTCTTACCTATCTTAATATCACTTATTTTCTACATTTTTCTTTTAGATTGTGTGGCTTTCTTTCTTGTTAAGTTCTTTTAGAGTTTATTTGAAAAATGTAAAGCAAAGGGCAGGTTTGAGAGATTTTTAAAACTCAACATTTGGTGGGTTGGAGGGCTAAGGGAGATGACAAGGATAAAGAGGGAGTGAGGGAGAGAGATTCAAAAGGAGAAAATGACATTCCATGTTGAGTGAACAGCATTTACAGACTGATTTCTACTTTATGCCTCTCCCTTTCTTAAAAAGCCATGTTTCTGGAAGTCATGTTTCCTTGTTTTAAGTCTTCACTCATTCACTCACCAGCCCAAATATAATATGGCCTCCATCCTGGCTACAACCCTACATTCATCAAAGTCACCAATGTCTTCCAGTCACCAGTGTCTTCCAGCTAAAAACCATCAGTCTCTAGCTGAATTAAACTCTAGAAGAATTTAATAATGTAGGCCACATACTCTATGTTGAAACTCTCCCTACTTGTCTTCGGTAATGGCTTTCTGCCACTCACTTCTTTCTCTCTGGCCACTCCATCTCACACTCCTTCATAGCTCTGCTTCCTCTCTTTCTCTTAAATGTTGATGTCCCTGGGGTCTTCTTCTTTAGAAACTTCCCTCTTAAGACTAGCCTATTCTTATGTGATCATACCCATATCCCTGACCTCAGCCATCCCCATAAGATGATGAATCCTTAATCTTTTCCTACACCTTAGATTCTCTTCTGAGCTGCAGACACACATTTTCATTCTCATCTCAAATTCTATAAGTCTAAAATGAATTCATCATCTTCCATAAAAGATGTGATTAAACCTGTTTTCCAATAATATTCTCCAGCTCAGTGAAATGGCAACTCCATTCTAAAATCACCCATCCTGGAAACCAAGCTAAGCCTTATTCTTAACTCCTGCGTGCCTCTCTGTCATCCGCCCCAGTTCCTGCACGACTCCTGTCTCATCAGTAAGCAAGTCCATCTTTCAAATTCTCCCACCTTTAAAATTCACCTTTCTCTACACCACCACTCTCATGTCCTTGACTTAGGAGACCCTCAAATCTCTCATTTAAATTATTCAGATGGTTTCTTTGTTAATCTAACTTCCTGCCTCACCCCTCATGATGCATCCTCAACACAAATGCCAAAGAGTTTTTTCCTAAATTGCAAATCCTTCTAAATTAATTTCCTGCTTAAAGTCCTTTTAATTATACCCTTTTGCCTTAAATAATGAAAATAATTGTGACTACCGTTTTCCTACTACAGATGGTTCCTGATTTACCATGGTTCAATTTGCAATTTTTTTGACTTTATGATGGTGTGAAAACAATACGCATTCAGTAGAAACTTAACTTTGAATTCTGAATTGTGATCTTTTTCCAGGCTAGAGGTACAATACTCTCTCTCACGATGCCGGGCAGGGCTGTGAGCCTCAGCTCACGGTCAGCCAGGAATCACAAGGGTGAACAACCCATACACAGACAACCATTCTGTTTTGCACTTTCGGCACAGTACTCAATAAATTACATGAGATATTCAGCACTTTATTACAAAATAGACTTTGTGTTAGATGATTTTGCCTAACTGCAGGCTAATGTAAGTGTTCTGAGCACATTTAAGGTAGGCTAGGCTACGCTATGATGTTTGGTAGATTAGGTGTATTAAATGCAGTTTTGAGTTACAATATTTTCACCTTATGATGGATTTATTGGGACCTAACACCGAAAGTTGAGGAAGAGCTGTACTTCCTATTTGCTGGGAAATTTATGAGGGGTATTTTAAACACATTATGGGAGAACTGAAATTTATTATCGATGTGAGATGGCTCTGCTCTGTCTTATCTTTTTCCTCCACACAACAAATTCCTTAGTATTACATATAAGATTCTTTACGGTCTAAACCCTACCAACTTATTGATCCTTACCTGGTGCTACAGCCTCATCTACTACTCTTCAACCATAACCAAACACTGAAATCACTAGAAAATCAATTCTTTTTCCTGCCTTCTTACTCCTTCTCCCTAGAATCACAACCCACCTTCACCTCAGGGTCATACACATCCTCCAAGAGTTAACTCAGCTGACCTATGGGTTAGGTGATCAAGTTTTTTTTATAATCCCACAGTCCTCAGAATATTTCCCTATCCAAGCATGTACTATTGTATAACTATCTGTTCAGCATCTATTTTTGCTACTAAACTTGTGTCACTAAAATAAGAGCTCCACTTCATGAATGAAATGCTCAAATTGAGGCTGTGCCCAGAGCACTCAGTAAAGTTTGGTTGCAGGAATTAATTATCATTCAAAAAATGACTGATAGGACAGCACATTGGAGTCAAAAAAGATGTGAGAAATAATACTGGGAACATTGGTTTGGGCAGATGAACATCTTTAATGCCAACATAAAGATCTTATTTCTATAGCCCAAGAAGACCTATTGGAGGTCTTCAAACAGAGGATGGACAAAATTTGATGTATTAAGGAAACAGTGAATAGTAATTTGATAAGATATGAGAAGCTGAGGGGAGGAGATAAGTAAGGAGACAATTTAAAAGGTCCAGAAAGGGATGTCTAGGTAGCTCATTCGGTTAAGCATCTGCCTTCAGCTCAGGTCATGATCCCAGGGTCATGAGGTCAAGTCCCACATCGGGTTCCTTGCTCAGCGGGGAGCCTGCTTCTCCCTCTGCCTGCCGCTCCCCCTGCTTGTGCACTCTCTCTCTCTGACAAATAAATAAAGTCTTTAAAAATTTTTTTTAAATTAAAAAAAAAAAAGGTCAAAAAGAGTTGAGGAAAAATAGAGTTCATTTTGAGACAAGCCGATTTCCAGAAGCTGGTGGTTATCCATGTGCTAATGTCCACCTTTTCTCACTGTCTCATGTGAAAAATCCTTTCACATAAACCATTTTCTCATACAAATTTCTTATCACTACCAAAACTAGCATGAAGTTGAAATTTTGAGTCTAATGCTCCGTAGGCAGAGTTAAGTCCTGAAGGGTTCAAATTTGAAAGTTTTAAGAACAGCCACACAAATGGTTGGGACTGCCCAAGAGAGAATGGGGGAGACAGAGGGCTGAAGGTGGCACCTTGGCCCCATTTACATGACTGAGCAAAGGAGAAAGAGCCACTGGCATGATCAGGGCAAGGAGGAGGACCTCCAGAGTGTAACCTGGACGTAAGTACAAACTACAAACAGTGGTGTAGCAGCCCCAACTGTGATGCATCCCTGGAAGGACTTAGTCTTCTATCTATGGCCATAGAAACTTCTGGGTGAACACTTAACAAGCTTCCAGGCAAAATTCCATTTAAAAAGAGGCCATCCTCTATCTGAACACTGAAACTGCAGTAAACTATTCATCAAATTACTACTCTGATAGCCTTCTCTGATAACTCTTACTTTACAACATCATAATTTTAATTAAACATTGTCCACAATGATAAAAACTCAAGACCGTGTAGGAGTTTCTCCCTCTCCTTCAGACTGATGTTTTTAAGCAGAGTGTTGGTAAATTTGGTAGGAATAGGAAGTTTATTTTTAAAAATCCTTCTGTAGAATCCTTTCTAACAAGAAATGGTAAGAAAAGAAAAATTCCTTTACTTGAAAATTATGAAAGTTTCCGTTTACACAGTGATTTGTGTAAACCCTATAAAAATCCTCTCAAAGTATTAGAATATGATTACCTTAAAAATATATGTCAGTCCACACAATTTCTGAGTTCTTATTCTAGGAAAAGAGACCGCACAGAAAGGATGGAACAATGGTATGGAAACTTACCATCCTCTCCAACTGGACTCTTTATTGCAGACTTATTGCTTCCATGTGTTAAAAAAAAAAAAAAATCAAACCTTTAAGCCAACCCCAATCCCTAAAATTTGGCGCTCTTATTGAGCATTGAATCCAGAGGATAAAAAAAAAACATTTTTTTTAATCACAAGCCTATCAGAGTCAAGATTATTTCATCATTATGGGAATGTGCTTGAAATTAATAATAAAGGTTGGTTTCTCCAAGGCTTAAAGAAATTATACTGTTTAAAGCTATTAAATACCACACATTATTTGGCCTTAATATTTAAATAAATAATGCCTATTTTGAACATTGCAATCTAGAGCATATAATATAAATTAATTAGAGGAATATTAAAATGGATGAGGTTTACACATTTCTTTTGGCACAGTAATGATTTTTTTTTAAACCTGTGGTTACATAAAGCTGAGGAATACAAACATCACACGTAATTAATTTATATAATTTTCTGAAGCAACGAAATCTTTGCTCAAACTACACAACGAGGTCAATGAATTACCTAAACTCTGTCATCTTTGCACTTTTCTACAAATCAGGCTGCATGATGGTAGGCATAAGTCCCTAAAAGCAGCATATCTCCAACTTTCAGTGTGTGTCAAATGAAAGAAGGAAAAAGTTCCCTCACCCCCAAAGTGAGAACAGATGGGAATGTAAAATTAGATGGGAAGAGACAGTGAAGCTTTGGATGACCGACCAAGAAATCTTCCCCGGGGTGGGGGGCCAAATATACCAGACCTCTTTTTGTTCTGCCTCCCAGTTAACTTCCAAATTCAATCCAATAAGAATGCAAAGCAGTTCTTAGATTCGATGCATTGGTTTTGATTTCTGTAAGCATTCATATAAATTTCATGAAGAAGCTATTGACAAATCCGTTTTAAAAATGTTATGTTTAATCACTTCTGTGAGTTTAACATGACTTCAAACTAAGACTGTTAACAATGAGCATTTTTTTAATAAAATAAATGGCTTTAGGAAAAGGGACAACGGGCAAGAACAAACAAGATGTGGACAATGAATTCCTTGTATGATGGAGGAGCCATCTGCCATAAATTGAAAAGTTATGTAAATAAAGCATGAATACATTTCATATTCATTCTTTTCATATTTTATCTGTACAAATAAAAAAAAAGCTTAATAGTAATGCCAGCAATACTTCCTATACATAGCAGAAAAATGTTCTACTGATATTCAATCTTATATAGCATGATATAATTTTTCTATCTAAAAATACGAACTATAAACTTGAAAGAACACTCCCTATAGTGCCTTCTTGTCTTCAATACTTTATGTTTAATAGGGGTAATAATTTAAAACTTAAGGGAAACTGAAAATGGTGCTCTCAGATTCGAATGTATTTAAAAACACTAGTTTTACTGTAAATCGTTATTCTCTTAAAATATTGTGATATTAAAAGCAATTTTTTGTAAGATTAACCATGACCTTTTGAAGAACTACCAGAGATCTACCAGAAAATAGTGCTTGTGGAGCAGATTTTTGGGTGTGTGCTCAATTTTTACATAAAATTTTCATCCATTGATACAATAATGAGAATAATCCAGTATTTTAATCAATAATGCTCAAAATTTATAGATCATTCTCATCCATAATTTCAAACTTGTTTTCCAAGACAATATAAGTTCTCTGTGTACCTTTTCCCTGCTGTCCCAGAAAACTGGCTTTCAATATCTTAACCCTGTTTTATCTTTTTTTTTAATCTTACATTGTAGTTTATACAACAAAAAGAAATATAGAAATATGAATCATTCCAAGTGGTGAAAGCAACTGTACCTCACACTTAAGTAATTTCAGTTTAAATAATCCAAGGCGCTGGTAACGTGATAGAGGTTTCACTTATAACAGGGAACGAGGCCTTCCATAAAAAAGATGCTTAATATAGGACACTGTCGTTAGTTGAATATGTGCATGAAATAATTACTGAAAAGCAGATCTTATTCTTCAGATTACTCTGAGTTATGCGCAAACATTATTACCGAAAAAGGGGGAAAAAAAATCTCTCAAGGTGTCTTTTTTTTTCCCCCTCTCTTATCAATACATAAAAGTCACAATAGGCAAACATTTGGGGATACTGTGTTGATTTCATTAAAATCCATTTTCCATACTTTACTTAAGCAGAAACACCTGTATTTTCAAATTCATCCTCATACTAATAAATCCAAATACTAATCCCCCAAAACATCAAATGCTGATCCCTCTACATTATTGCCTTAATTCATTTTATAGTTAGTTGGTTGAGTGATTTTTAACATGGAACACAGAACTTTTTATAATAAATTTAAATCTTCCTCTTGGGGCTCGGGGGAACTTTGAATAAAGAATGCATATGCACAAACTCAACATTTACTCAAGACTCCTGTCCTAGCTCCAGATCTTCCACTGTCCTTTTAAACTGGGTGAGTCAAACACACTCTGGACAACAACCACTAGTGTGTAAAAGGAATGGGGTCAGATTAGGTCACGATTTCTCAGGCTGTAGCCTGCAGACACCTATGGGCATATTCTTGGGAGTCCAAGAGGGTTACAAGATGTCTTCGTGTTATGCTACAAATATAATTATATTTCAGATAATCTTGTTCACAACTGTTACCACCGATCATTATCACATAATTTCAGGATCTGATTTTAACACAGTGGTTATGATCTTGTTCGTGTGAGCTTTTTGTAATGACTGTGCTTAACTCGTAATAGGGTGTTCCTCAAACTGAAATTCACAAATGTATTCTTGAAGCCTGATATTTTTCTGCTAACACAAGTCCACATACTATTGAAGACTGATAGACATTAAATTAGATGATCTTTCTAATTCTTTTCAAGTCTGAAAAACATGTTACACTCTACTGCAGCTTACTAATAATTTATGGAGATCCAGCTTAAGCACAGTTAGAGAAAACGGACTTCACAGGAGGAGGAGTTATAATTTCTAATTCTATGCTCTACTTGTTTTCTTTTTACATTTAAATGCAAATGAAATTTTCGAGATAACAAAATGGCATTCAGTGAGCAGAATGAATAAGGCTATCAGATCAAAGTTCTCTTACCAAGTCACTATCATTTCAAATGATTTAGTGGACTACGTATTAACTAGGAGTCAGAAAATTCCAGTTTCTTTTTCCAGTTTCACATCTGACTTGAAAGAGTATCTTGGTGTTAGAGTGATTTGTTCTCATGACCCCCACTTTTTTTTGTTTTACAAAGTTAGTACATTATGCTACTCAATGAATAAAATGTACAATAAATACCAGGCACTCATGTTATATAATAAGTAGTATGCTTCACATTTTAATTTATATAATAAATAAAAAAACAAATCTGTAAAACTCAGATATTTGCTTTTCTTAAGTTTTGTTAGTGACAATATAAATAATGTATAAAAATAACAGCATAGTTTTTTACTATAAATTATGGATTATATTGATCTAGTTTTAAAAACATTTATGTTTAAATCTGCTTCATCTAATTTAAAAATATTTACAATGCTGTCAATTTGCACTTAAAGATAATTTAATATAGAAATTAAATGCCTATTTTGGCACTGGTTAAAAATCATTTTTTACTGGTTAAAAGTTTAACTTATAAAAACTTATCATTACTCATAATCTTATGTCAAATTTTTAAACAATATACTCTTGAAGGAATTATCAACTTAACATGTATCTTAACAATCTTAACACCAGTAAAGAGAAGTAAAATGTTTGCAAACTTGCAAACATTAAATTAAGATATTCTTAATTTAAAATGCATATACTTCACATTTAAAATAGCTATTGAATTTTTAATTTTAAAAAATTAGGAAAAATGAAACTCATTTAGATCATCTTATTCCTATCTGTGATATAAATGCAAACAAAAGTTTTATTTTTTTTTAAAGATTTTATTTATTTATTCATGAGAGAGAGAGAGAGAAGCAGGCTCCCAAGGAGCAGGGAGCCCGATGTGGGACTCGATCCCAGGACCCTGGGATCATGACCTGAGCCGAAGGCAGACACTTAACCATCTGAGCCACCCAGGCGCCCGCAAACAAAAGTTTTAAACAAAAATCCTCCATAAGGCAGTATGTGGAATTTTTTTCCCTAATTTGCAGCAGTTTCTACTTTTTAAAAAGAAGGTTTTAAACCATTTCTAAAGCATGGCTAAGAGCATAACACAATTTGATTATTAATTAAACTAATAAAATCACTTATTGATTTTGAAATTATTTAGTGAATTTATAATATTGACTTTTGACAGATGCATTTTTTTGTTAAGGTGAAGGCTGTGAAAATCTAAGATCAACATATTGCATAATAAGTTTAAGTTTTAGCAAAAGAGAAATAGCACATTCAGATTTAAAAGTTTTCATTTCTTGTTCTACTATCAAACATAACTAACATCAGTTTTGTAAACTCATTTCAAACTTTCTTCTTCCTATAAAGGAATTTTCAGCTTTTATTACTTCAAGATTTCTTTTCTAGAAGATGTAATTAGACCATTAACTAAAGGACAGTGGAGTCGAATGGAAAACGTGCATTTCCAAAAAGTGCATACTTTTATGTATTGTGATAAGGAACTTTTTTCTTGGAATAGACAAGTGCAACTGCACAAATGTTAAAACCGGTGCCAAAAAGTTACCCTACCTGAACTGTAGAGCTGATCTCCGACGCAAAGCCGCCTGTCAAGGGAGCCTCGTGACTGATTAGCAGTCGCCCTGTTTTGATCACAGACTGAAAGAGAAAAGGAAAATCTGATGTTGAAGAGAATACATGTTTTCAAGTATATGATGGCAGTCTTGATTAAGGAATAAAAACAATGTATTTCAATCCAATAAATGATTAAAAATTAGTAATACAGTTTTAGGTCAAATAAGTTGTAACTTTCTCTCACTGCAGTTATTTGATATTTGCACTGTTACAAAAATTTTCAGTGTAGTTTATAGTCCTACAAAAGAAAAATGAGATCTGTAATTCTGTCATTAAAAGGCATTCCATTATAAAACCCTTCTGTGTTACAAACTAAATCACAGTCTTTCATGTTTTTATCTCAAAATCATTTTTTCTTCATATTACCTTAAGACTGAAAGTGCTTTGTTGGGTTCATTTTCGGGTGTATTTGCATATAAACAAACAGCCTTGGGAAATAGGGTTTTGTGGAGAAGGAACACATGAAAGTAGCATGGAAAAGCTGTAACGCAGGAAAAGCTCAAGCTACTCAATATTCAAGGAAACCTAGCAGGAAGAAATCACTGCAAAAGTACAAGGGTTCCAGCCGTCTTTGTTCATGTGCATTAAAATCTGGTTAACCACCACAACTCCATTTTAACCTAGAAAATGTCACAAACAAAAAGATGTACTCTCAATACTGGCTCAGTGTGGTTGTTCACCCAGTATGATATACTCTGTACCATAATAAATCAAAAAGAATAGCTTATGATATCATAGCAGGATGACAGCTGTGTTGAAAGGTAAAAAATATTAAAACCAATAGCAAGTTACTGCTTCAAATATATTGAATAATTAACATGTTGCCAAAGAGCAGGGATAATGTCTCTTCTACATGTCTAATAATGTGATACCACCTTTCTTAAATTATACATTAATATTTTGTGAATATAAGATCTTCCAAGCAAATATATGTATATAAATTAAAAGACTGCCTTCATTCTAAGCAATTAGAGTTTAAAACCTTAAAAGGAGCAGATGTTAAACTCCAAGATATGGCCAGTAGCCATGATAAAAATAAGTTATTGTGTCTACTTAGTACATAGTGACTTAAAAACATAAAATTTTATGAACACCTTAATGAATACCATCCCTGCCCCCAGTGAAATTCTAACCTTCGTATACTGGTATTTGGATTTTAGGACTGTGATTAATTATGCCATTTATGAAAGTCACAAATTAAATTTTAACGCACCTGGTTAGAAATATACAGAGACAGAAATAGTCCACAATCACGAAAAAAAAAAAAAACAAATGCGTTCTCAAAGGACTCTCTAAAAGAAGTCCTGACCTAAATGACTACCAGTTAAAAAAACAGATTTGACAACTAAACCTTTCTTATCGCTCTGAAACCCAAAAGTCTGCCAATGTATAAGTGCCCAAGGATGACATAGCTAAAATCCATCCCAGCTAGAGGATGCATCTTAAATCCCTGGGAGGTAGAAATGAGAAACTTCTATAAAAATGCTACTGTTACCTTAAACCTCCACACAACAGAACTGGTATTTTTTATTTGAGCTGAGTTCTATCCAAGATCGAATGACAACCTTCAGAATGATCCCTGAAGGCCAATAAGCAACCAGGGCAGAGAGCCTGGCTTCCTATAGCCTGCAGAATACAGTGGGGAAACGAAGCACAGGTGTAGCCAGGACGAAAGCTTCCAACCCTTGGAGTTCATGCAACATGATGAAATCTGGAGACCTGCCGAGTGTCCTTCAGCAGGAGAAAGGCTAGATAAACCAAGACCTAGCAATACAGTTGGATATTATACAGCCACAAAAAAGACTGAGGACAGGGAAAGATGCCTATGGTAAATGAACTGATAAAATGAGCAAATTGGGTGGCTGGGTGATAGACACTGGGGAGGGTATGTGCTATGGTGAGCGCTGTGAATTGTGCGAGACTGTTGACTCACAGATCTGTACCTCTGAAACAAATAATGCAATATATGTTAAGAAAAAAAAAAAAGAAGAAGA
>NC_138376.1:59421698-59445635 GCF_054177405.1 Leptonychotes weddellii | reverse complement strand
TCTGCATGGAGCACTGGGTGTTATGCACAAACAATGAATCATGGAACCCTACATCAAAAACTAATGATATAATGTATGGTGATTAACATAACAATAAAAAGTTTTAAAAAATCATAAGGAAAAAACAAAAAAAAATGAGCAAACTGCAGAACAACATAATCTCATTTTTACAAAACAAACAAACAAACAAACAAACACCACAGCAGTGGGGACACCAATATACATAGCTGTACGTCCTGAGCCAACATGTGTAAATAGTCTGGAGGGATTCATTCCAAACTACCAAAACTTGTTTCTCCTAAGGAGTGACAGTGAAGGAATTCTTGGGAAAAGACTATGTAAAATGCATTTTTATATTATTGGAAGTATTCCCAATAAGTCATTATTAAGTAAAAGTAAAGCCTTGAATTAATGCTGAAAGTAACAAGTACACACTGTTGTAGTCATGATCTCCTCAAAAAAACCTAACAATTTTTTTTAATGGTATTTTAGGAGTAGCTTCCAGTACAAGAGAACCCTAAGGTCCCAAGCGCCAGCAGCAAATAGGCACACTAAGAACACAGGGAGTCAGCCTTCTCCTGCCAGTCTCTGTAGACTGTGCTCCACGGCAGGATGATGACCAGCTCACCTCTTGGCCCTTAAACTGTTGGATTCTACACAACATGGTCAATGAGCTATTAGCATCAGAGAACATGAAGCTCTTCAACACCTCCGTATGTGTGTTATGTACCTGTGTGTTCTCGGATCAGGAGTTATGCTGACAGTTACAGAAGAAATTCCAGAAATTTCTAAAACATCAAGAGCTAAAGGTTAAACACAATGAAAAGTAATAACACTGTGAGTTCCTGGAAATTGTTATGGTATACAAACTAGTGAGAGACAGTGTGGCAAGAAGAGAGGAGTCAGAAATAATGACCATCATCAACAACTGGTTGTCCCATACGTTGCTATATGCTAGGCTGTGAGCTGAGCATTTCAGATTGATTACTTAATTTAATTTGGAAAGCACCTAAGTTTCATTTTTGCTTCTTAAAGTCAACGCTTGATATCTGAAAAGTATTAAAATGTGTAAAATAAAATTACAACAAAATTCTGAAAAATGCCAAAATTAAGAAGTAACTGTGATATTTTCCAAGTCATATCACCAAAGAATTAGCATATATTGTTAATGACTGAGTCTATAAATACAGTTCAATAATTTTGTAAGATATAATTAAATTCAACCTGGAATGTGCTTTTTTATCATTCATGATTTTAACTTACTAGAATTTCGGAAGATCGTTTCTTTTCTATACTCCTTTGGAAACTATTAACACTTTGTTAATATTATGATAATGAGATCATCACAAATCTAGAAAATTAGAGACAGTTTTACTCTATTCTTTGTGATTCAATTAGATATTCTGATTAAATTACATGTTTATGGTCAACTTTAACAGGCATTTCATTTTCACACATTTAAGCACAATGATACACAACTGCCAGGTTATACTGCTAGCCAAATTTAGCATTTTGAGGTATTTAGTAAAATTTAACATGGTGCCTTTTAACAGGGATAGCCATTAACCTTTTTAAAATAGCTAAAGAAAAAAAAAATTTAAGAGGGTTTAAACAACTTTTCAGTACGAAAAGCTGAACCTATCAGAGCCAGGAAAGATCACGTAAGGCTGGATTTTCCAGTATCTGCTTCTTAAACTTCTTGCCACTAAGACCTGCTCCAGGATCCTGGCCTCGGGCAGATGGAGCACCAGTGAGTTAGAGACAACAAATGGCACCAGGGAAAGCTAAGCCAATTAAAGACTAGGACTGTGAATAACTGTTCTCTGTATCCCCTACCACGACACAAAAGGGCTTTGTTTCCTACACCGGCTCCAGAAGATTTGTCAAGAAAACTTTAACAGCAATTCTGGAAGGCTAGGAGTGAAACAGACTGTGGCTGCTAAGTCAGTTAGCACTGGTCGGCCCTGGATTTCCCTCATGGAGTCTCACTTTCTCACTATTCCAGTTAGCCATCCCTTCCCCTATCAAGCTTTCAATACGGAACACACGGCAGCTTTGCCAACAACAGAATGATCAAGACACCTCTGTTCCGATGGGATGCTGACAATGCCTTGTTCCTGGTCTGGCCGCTCCGTGACTTTTTCCCATTGTCCATCTTCTACCCAGACGTCATTACAAGTGGCTATCACTTCAAGTTATCCATGCAGGATATCTAGTACAATGCTCAAAATATGGTAGACACTCAAGAAAAGTTAATTAGATAAAAGCCTATTACAAAATAATTTCATTATACTAAGTATGTCCTCCTGTGATGTACTGAAGCTATTTATTACTTTCTTAGAAAGCTCCATTTTTAAGATAGGGCAAAAGTATACTTCACATCCCACAACAATTTAAATACAAAATAATAGACTCCAAACTGAGGTTATTTTAATGTAGAGTTGACAATAAGATACCTGTGCTAAGAGCAAATTGCTAAGTTATACTCCATTAAAGAGACTGCACAGATTTTGGCTGCCCAAACATTGGACATATGTTTTAGTGAATGTAGCCTTTAAAGATTTTAATACAACTCAACCAGGAAAACTGTTAAGCTGTCATTCCAGGAGAAAATGATACAGACAAGCAGACCACTAGGCTTGCACATGACCAAACATATAACACTGACATTCAAAAAGCAAAAAATGTATATTTTTTTAAATTTCTTACACAAACTCCATGGCAAGACTTTCTCCTACAGAGCACTTCAACCTGACCAACACGAAGTTCAGCAGCCTATTCTAACTGCTGATCAGATAAATTAGGAAAGTAACACTTTGGATAGGCAATTCATAGCCTTTTTAAACATTTTCTATCTGAAGATAAAGCTAATGAAAGGCAAAAGAAACACCAAAGCTGGCCTTTACCACTTCCTTTTGAAATAAAATGTTTATAAATACATATAAGCAGGGGGTGCCTGGGTGGCTCAGTTGGTTAAGCGACTGCCTTCGGCTCAGGTCATGATCCTGGAGTCCCGGGATCGAGTCCCGCATGGGGCTCCCTGCTCGGCAGGGAGTCTGCTTCTCCCTCTGACCCTCCTCCCTCTCATGCTCTCTGTCTCTCATTCTCTCTCTCTCAAATAAATAAATAAAATCTTTAAAAAAAAAATACATATAAGCAAAAGTCATAGTAAAATCACACACCTGTGTTTCATTAACCAAGACGTATTAACCAATATTTAGACACTCTAGAATCATTAAGAATATGATTTAAATTAGCTTCAAATATCATTGCAAATGGATTACAGTTTTTGAAATGTTTTCTTGTTTGGTAGCCAAATGCATTTGAAAAGTTAGCCAGAAAAACTTCACAATTAATCACAAGCTAACAAATGTATTCTAATATGCCCAGCAGCTATTATTAATCAGCATGATCTTCATGCACAGACCATGGACTGATACTCCACTGGAGAAATACCAATGCTGAAAGAGAAAGAACAGTCACATGAACTCCAGAGAAAGTTCGGAAAAGTCCATTTTGGCAAGAATATTAGTGATGGGGTTACAAATATTTTGCTATTGTAGGAAAATGGAATGAATGGAGAAAAACTAAATCCTAGGAGCTTTATCACCCATGTGGAAAAAAGTAGGTAAGGGAGCAAGCAGAGCATAGAGAACAGAGTAAAATCAATAGGAAAAGAATGAGCAAATCGTACTAACAAAGGCATGAAATGTCTGGGAAAATTTCAGACAACCTCACTAGTTCAATCCTGCCTGAATTATTTGTATAATCACAGCTCAAACACTGAAGAGTCTAGGATAAACTACTTTTGTAAAAATTAAAAGTGGACAGCTCTCTGAAATTATGTCAAACCGTGTCAGATAAACATGTTTCTATCAATCAACCTTACCTTTCTGGCTTGTTTCCTTAGAGTCCCTCCAGGCTCAGGTCATGCCAGGCCAATTGCTCTGTGAAAGTGACCCATGCTTTCCTGCCTCTGACTTCCTTCCCCAAATTGGCAGGCATTCTATCCCTCCCTCAAGGCCCATCTCATACAATGCCTTCTCCCTGATCCCGTTTTTCATGTCACACTATATACATTCTAGTGACCACTTGCTAACAGAATTTGAAGCAGTCAACAACGCAAGGATATTCTATGAAACCTAAAACCAGGTACGAAGGCAAGGGTCAAGTACTAGGGTCAAGGCAACACTTACTGCTATGTCTCTCTTAGGAACACTAGGAATTTGCCTTGTAGGACAGCCCTGTGCACATCTCTGTCTTATTAGCCCTTCCAACTGCACTCAAAATCACAAATTTGAAGATGGGGACTGTTTATATTTATGTCTATTGCCGAACACAGCATATGACAAATATGCATTAAATTGAGCCAATTATGCTCGGGTTTTTTTGTTTTGTTTGTTTGTTTGTTTGTTTGTTTTGGGGGGGGAACCAGTCTATATATATTAGTAGAAAAAAAAGAGTTTGGAAAAATACTTGAGCATCTTTTTGTTTCTTTGATCTGGGGGTATTCTTTTTTCTCGGAGAGCCGGGCGGGGTGTCTGTATTATGTCTCCCAGCAGGCTCTAACTCCTTCAGAAGCACAAAATTCAGAAAGTGTCATGTATTCTATACCTAACCATAATACCTAGTATATGGTTGTGGATGTGGGCTCAATAAATGTTCTTAATGTTGATTTAAAAAAAAAAAAAAAGAAGAAGCATACAGACACAGTGATTTAAATGAACCATTAACAAGCCTCCAATTTTCTGATGCCTTTAAGCTCTTAGGAGAAACTGAATAGAGCTATAAAAGGCATTGAAAGAGAAGTCCTAAAAACTAAGGTCTAATCACTGTTCTGATTCTAATAAAGGACTCCCCTGGGCCGACTCTTTCCACTTATTTTTTCTAGTCCCGATTGGTTTTGGAATAAGGGAGTGAGCAGTTCAAAACATGTTTCTGTTTTTATGTACATCTCTTTGAAATACATGCTTGTAACACAAACACGAACAGAGCATTTCCTTTTCCTGGTACTAAACATAAATTTTCTTTTTCTAGTGAGAAAAGGTCATGTCACCATGATGATAAAGGTATTGTACTGGATGGGTGGACATTTATTAAATATACAGTTAAGCCATGAGTAAATGTGTAAATAAATGTGTCTTAAAAGATTTTTTTTCATTTCCTCCATTAGCTCAAGCATCAGGCAAAACACACCGTCCATAGATATCAACATGCTTTTGTGCCAAAACAATTTTTCAATGATTGAAGCAGCCACTTCCCCAGCTGTTTTCCTGTGTTCATTCTATCACAGCCCTATCGTTTCTCAGCAGGATTTAGAATACTTCCGTAAACTCATACCCCATCTCCCCTGCAACTCTTAGCCATCTCTGTTCATGGAAAGAAGAAGTCTTAACATGTCATTTGGATATGAATATTGTTGTCTTCCATGTTGTAGAATTTTAGAAAACTGTTAACAAGAACTATCACAAAGCCAAGCTGTACTTTTGGAAACACAGTCAAGGTGTTGTATGTTCTACATCTTCTATCCTCAGAACCATCCTCAGTTCTAGAAAACTTTTTCTTTCGAGTTTGCAACAGCAGAAGCATTCAGAAGCACCACAACTAAAATTTTACTATAAACATGATTATATTCATAGCAGCAATGTCTGCAACAGCCAAACTGTGGAAGGAGCCAAGATGTCCTTCAACAGACGAATGGATAAAGAAGATGTGGTTCATATATACAATGGAATATTACTCAGCCATCAGAAAGGATGAATACCTACCATTTGCATCGACATGGATGAAACTGGAGGAGATATGCTAAGTGAAATAAATCAGGCAGAGAAACTCAATTACCATATGGTTTCACTCAGATGTGGAACATAAGGAATAGCGTGGAGGACCACAGGGGAAGGGAGGGAAAACTGAATGGGAAGAACTCAGAGAGGGAGACAAACTATGAGAGACTCTGGACTCAGGGAAACAAACAGGGTTACAGAAGGGAGGGGGGTGGGGAGATGGGGTAACTGGATGATGGGTATTAAGGAGGGCATGTGTGGTGATGAGCACTGGGTGTTATATGCAAATAATGAATCGTTGAACACTACATCAAAAACTAATGATGTACTGGGGTGCCTGGGTGGCTCAGTTGGTTAAGCGACTGCCTTCAGCTCAGGTCATGATCCTGGAGTCCCGGGATCGAGTCCCACATCGGGCTCCCTGCTCAGCAGGCGGTCTGCTTTTCCTTCTGATCCCCTTCCCTCTCATGCTGTCTGTCTCTAATTCTCTCTCTCTCAAATAAATAAATAAAATCTTTAAAAAAAATTTAAAAAATATTAAAAAAATATTAAAAAAAACAAACTAATGATGTACTATATGCTGGCTAACTGAACATAATAAAAAAAAATAGATCCAAAAAAAAGAAAAAGTGGGAGTACAATAGCTCCTACACACTACTTGGCAAATCTGGAAACTGACCCAAAGTGAAGACCAATGGAAGTACCATTCCACTACATTTATTATTAATTCAGGTAGTTTACCTTCACTCAAGTAGTACTGTTTTGTTACCACATGTTATATACATATTGTATGGTGGAGGAAGGTGTTGATAATTCACATATAACTCATCTTTAGCATCTAGGTTATGATTATGGGCTGATTGCAAATTCCATACAGATAGTTTTGTTTGTTTTGCCATTTTAGTCATTTTTAACTGAACAGCTCTATGGCATTAAGCACATTCATATTGTTGCACGATCGTCAGCACCATCCATCTGCAGAACTTTTTCACCTTCCCCAACTGAAACTCCGTGCCCCTTAAACAAGAACTCCCCATTCCTCCCTTCCCCCGGGCCCTGGCAACTAGCATCTACTTTCTATCTCTCTATCGTAGGAAACTCATATAAGTGGAATCATATAATATTTGTCCTTTCATGACTACCTTACTTCACTTAGCATAACGTCTGTTCATCCATGTTAGCATTCATGAAACTCTCCCACTTATTTAAGGTTGAATGATATTCCACTGTATGTATACACATTTTGTATATCCATTCATCTCTTGGACATGTGAATTACTTCCATATTTTGACTATTGTGAAAATGCTGTGATGAACGTGGGTGTAGAAATACCTATTCAAGTTGCTGCCTTCACTTCTTTTAGGTATATACCCAGAAGTGGAATTGCTTATCACGTGGTAATACTATGTTAAGCTTTTTGAGGAATTGTCATACCAGTTTCCAAGGCATTTGCACCATGTTACATTTCCACCACCAATGCACAGGGCTTCCAATTTCTCTACATCCTCACAACATTTGGTATTTTGGGTTTTGGTCTTGTTTTTTATAGTAGTCATCCTAATGGGTATAGGGTGGTATCTCACTGTGGTTTTGATTTGTATCTCCCTAACGATTAGTGATGTCTCATCACTAACAATTTTTTAATAAGGCTGTTTGATTTTTGTTGTCGATAAAAGAGTTTTTAAAATGCTTATGCATCTAATGATATTTTATATGTTGGTTAATTGAACATAATAAAAATGCTTACACACCAAATTTCTAAACTGTTCCCTTTGAGGACTGGAAATAAAATCTCTTCATAATATAATATTCCAAGTAGAAAAATATATAATCATACTCAACCGTTCACCATGCCCTCTTTCCTGGAAAAGCATACATCTGGTTTCCTGACTATCCTCTGTTCTGAAACAAACACAAAGACATTTTTTCCTAAGATCACTAATGTCACATAGATCCTTGCCCAGATTGATTATCTAAAATGGCATTCCTCTCCTGAAAAATTCTCAATGGTAAATCAGCTAATCAGAATCAGAAAGATAACTTATACATAGTAACAACACTATAGTCCCCTGCCCAAGAAAACAATGGAGTCTAGTTACATAATAGAGAACCTTCTGAGCCTCCTGTCTTTGTTCCCTAGTCTGCCAGTAATTAGGAAATAAAATAATGCCAGCTAAGAAAGTTTGGAACATTGGTATCAACCAGAAAAACCACCACCATCTTATTTGTTATATGCAATTTCCCAATTAATTTTTACTGTTGTGTAAATTCCAAAGGTCACTGGTTCATGTCAAAAACAACTTTTTGAGCCACTCACATGTGCCAGTACTAGGGAAACAAAGATGAGTTAACCCAGGTCCCAAAGGACTATAATATGGGTTGCCACAATATCCTAGGACAGAGCATACTTAAGAAAAAAGAAATTAAAGAATACTGGAATTAAAAATCATGTTTCATTTGTTAAAAACATTTTTTTAGAATTTTAAATTTCAACTCTTAAGATCTTTTCTAAAATAACATTGAAAAAATGAATTTCTCTCTTCTTAAAACAAACCACAATTACTAATATTCACTCCTTTTCTATCCATAAGTCTCCATTTGGCAAATTTTTCTCAAATGTTGACAACAGAGGGAAGTACTATGTCTGGCCATCATAAGAGTTCCACGGGGTAGAAACTGATATCATCCCCCGTGCTCTCAGCATACCATGAATAATAAGAAAGTGACCCTAACCAAAACCAGCACTGTCAGCCAGTTATGTTTTATACTGTTGTTTTAAGCATGTATCAAGGGGACAATTTTCCCTGAAGCCAGCTGGTTGTCCACCAAGGTAATACTTCGCTAAGGAATGACCAAAAGTATAAACACTGCTACAATTCTGCATCACCATGGATAAATGCTTTTATTTTCTAAAACCTGGTCCAATTCTGTTGAAGTAAATGGGTTTTTTTAGTCCATTACGAAACAAAAATCATGTGTAGTTCATAATACATGGGCAAGGCTTAAAATCTTTTGGGTCTTTTTTATGACTCGAAAGAGTGGTATGGTAAAACTCCAAGGATATTTCAGCAAAAGTTATAATACATATGTTTTTTAGTATATATAACTAAGTTGGCATAGAGAGTAATAAAGTACATAAATTTCATACTTTCATTAAAACCAAGAGGACGGGGAGAAACTATTTATATGACAGGTGGAGTCGGGAAAAGAATCCCATTTAGCAGAAATAGTAGTTATTTGTCTACCAAACACTCACTGATTTCATAGAAAAGGTGAGGAAGATACACATATCTCAAGGTAAGAATTAGAGTATCAAAATCCACTGGTAATATTAGCGAGAAGTTATATGCAGTATAATAGTTGTCCAGAAATATAACTCACTATTGAAAAATCAATTTATATCTAGATTTAAGCCTCTTTTCCTTTTTGCAGGGAAAGCACTCTGAAATTTTCTTTCCTTATAAACCACAAAAATATCAACAATCCATTCCTCTTTGATTTACAGTTCTCTGTTCTGTTTTTTATTGACAAGGACTAATAAAATAGAGCAAGATAACCATGGCCGTTTTCCCACAAAAAGTGAGACATACCTATAATAGCTTATGAATGATAAAGTCATTTTGTTGAGGAGTGATCCAAGAAGATTTTGTGCTTGTTGACTTACTTTATCATAAGTTGGTCATTTTACTATATCCTTTATGAATACAATCATTATAAGAGAAGGGCGCCTGGGTGGCTCAGTTGGTTAAGCTACTGCCTTCGGCTCAGGTCATGATCCTGGAGTCCCGGGATCGAGTCCCACGTCGGGCTCCCTGCTCAGCAGGGAGTCTGCCTCTCTCTCTGACCCTCCCCCCCCCCTCATGCTCTCTATCTCATTCTCTCTCTCAAATAAATAAATAAAATCTTTAAAAAAAAAAGAGAGAAAATATCGTTACTAACTGATGAAAATGTTCCATTGCTCTAATAATTTTAAAAACTAAGTTAAAAAATAAGAATGCAATAGCACCTCATCCATTAAAGTCACAAAATAATTTAAATTTGAATTCTGGCAAGGTTATAAATCTCACATTGCCTGTGCAGTGTAAACCAGCATAAATCTTTTGAGAAACACTTTGGGAATTTATTTATCAAAAGATCCTAATGTTCAGATTCCTATAGTAAGCAATCTCAGTTCTATGAGGTATTCTCAGAAAAGAATCCAAAGTTGTAAAATACTGGACTTCTGGTTTAAAATAATCATGTGCATGTACTAGGTCAAAAAAACTCAAAAAAAAGTTTAAGAAACACTGTTTTAGAAACACGGTCTCACACTAAAGACTCCAATACCATATTTGGCTCAAGGGTAAACTGTTTAAAAGGGCGAAGCACTTTAGAAATACTGCATTTCAATGCCTTCCAGTGACCATACATTGCATACTGTCTAAAACCAAGGGCTTAATAATTCTGCTTCATCTGCCTAACTTCTTCAGGTCCCCCGAGTTTATGCCCTGTGTTCAGAGTGGCAGAGAAGCAGGTAGAGAAAAACTAGAGTGTAGGAGAAGCTCCGACCCGGAAGCACAGCTCCTGTCCTGGGGGTTCAGGCTGGGAGCTGATGGCCTACCCTTTGGCTTAGAAATTAGAGAAAATAAACAAAGCAGAATCAAAGGGAACATGATCTGATGGGCACTGGGTGTTATACACAACTGATGAATCGTTGAACACTACATCAAAAACTAATGATGTACTACTATATGTTGGCTAATTGAATTTAAATTTAAAAAAAAGAAAGCATGCAAACTATCTCAAAAAAAAAAAGTGAACCCCACACTCTGGCTACTGGCAAATGAGTCTGGACAAAATGATATCACCCTGTTCAAAAATGAGTAAAGGAAGCAAAATACAGAGTAAACCATTGATCCTAACGGAAAAAAAAAAACAAAAACCTCTAGACAATATTGTGATCATTCAAAGAAAAAGCGTGCCTCTGAAAATGATCTACTCCAGAGCCAGAAGAAAGTGTTAAGCAACTACTGTGCATTGTCAAGAGAATACAAATCTAGTCTTTAAGAGACAGGAATCAAAATTCTAAAGAGATTGGATGGTTGGATGAAGGATACAGATGACATCTGAAATTCTCACATGGGAACTAAAACCGTAAGAATAAACAGAACTTAAATTCCCCGTGGTAACAGATCTGGGTATCTCCCCCTACTGCCCTCCACTAGCCTGGTACAGCACTCCACATTCGGTAGACTTGAAAACTATAGCTGCATGAATGAAGATAGATTCCTTGGGCCCCATGCAAGTGTCCAAAAATACGGGGGCAAGAAGCAAGCACAGGGGAAAGCAAGGTGTGTAACAAGAGGAGTCTTTTCTCTTCCTTCCCTGGCCACAGCACGGCAGTGAGGAGTCTTTCCCTAGCTTCCCTCCACCTCCTTGGACATCAGAGGTCCAGTGCTGGAGAAGCACACACAGGGCTTCCTCCTCTTCTCCTTCCATTTTCCCTTTCCCAAAGTCCACGTGGGGCCAGCTATTACCCAAACTGTACTGAGGCCAAGAGGGGCAAGGAGCAGGAGGAGGGAAAGGAGGTTCTTCCGCCCAGTCTGATGGTAACTTCAAGGCACAGCATTAATCAGAGACTGCCGACCAATAGCTTTCGTTTGGCAAGAGACACGAAACAAATGTCTCGGGACCCTGGGGAGTGAAGTGCATCGCTGAGGCAATAACAAGTGGTGGGGAGTGTGGACAAGCAGAGAACACAGTCTCTGACTTCGGTGGTCACAGCGTTCTTTGTTTTGTTTGTTTTTTGTTTTGTTTTGTTTTTTAATACTGGGAAAGCCAGGCAAAATATGCCTCCAGCCTGGATTCTGCCTAAGAGTTGCAACCTATACTTTAAGGAAATATCTTTGTGGCAGAATAACACTTTTTTTTTTTCACATGTCAAGATGCACTTTCTGCTCTGTTATCTTTACCCACAAAATTATACACTGAATTAGGCAGCCTTCCATTCTGGCCTTACCAAACATTTTGCAGATATTTACCAGGATAAACATCCATTTCGTTGAGCATTACATTTAGCAGAGCCGACCCAGTGTTTCAAAAGGAAGACATTTGGGCCATTTCTTCACCACGTTGTTTCTAAAACCCAGAAAAACAATAAGCTATCCAAGGTAACGTGTAACTTTAAGTTTTCAGTAGTCCTGCTATATGCTCCAAAATGACATCATAAGTGGACAATTACAGCATTTGAAATTTTAAATGTGCAGGAAAAAAAGGAGTCTACAGCTCTTGAAACTCTTCCCCACAATGCACTTGGTGACAGTGTCCTACATCGCCTAACTGCGGTAACTCTGATGTGCTTACTTACACACCTGTGAAAGACTGAAAATCAGTTTGCCAATTATTATTAGTCCTTTGTAGATCAAAACTTTTCTCCTATCAAAAATATAATTTTCTAGAAAATTTTCTTTATATAAAAGGGAATCTATAAAATTCTTTATTACCACCCTTCCCCCACCACCAGTTTTTGAAAGGGAAATCGCTAGTTTTGGCCAACAATACTGAAACTGGGCCAGGCCAACAGCAGTGAGCATAATGTCCAAAGTTGGTGTGTCTGCCGTGGCTACAAGGAACAGGTAGAAAGAGGAAGCACAGATGCCACGGCCAGCATTTTAAAGCAGAGGAAGAGAACGAAAAATGCAAATCATCAGGTTTACTTCAGGACCCACACAGAAAAGGGACTGGAGAATCCCAAATCCAAATGGTGAGGATAGGACCATGAGGTTTTCCTCCTAGTCATGATGTGGCCTCAGGATGATGGGTTATGCTTCACCATCACTGCTGCCAACCCCCCAGGGTTTACCAACCCCCTACCTACTATGGTTTAGGCTCAAAAATAAAGGGTTTTGTCCTTCACTAATCATAAATTCATTTCCGTTAGGTATAGAAATGGATGTTCTTGAATCTATCATACACTACCCCTTTAGTTCCAATGGTGATTAATGTTATAATTATTTCCAGCAAATTAAGGGAAACATACTAGGGTTTTGCTATTCTTTTGAGTGCCAAACACTCGTAAGAACTGGCTCATAAATCTCTCTTAAAGAAAAATAATCATTTTTTCACATCTATTATAAAAAAAAATGCATGACCTCTAAAATATGTGTGCTTGTGTTTATAGGCACGCCTTTTTCCACTTTTTTATCTATACTGTTTGAAGTTCATATATTTTAAACTACAGCTTCACATGAAACCAGGAGACCTCCACAGGGTGGAATATTAACATAACCTTTAATGTTACTGCTCCCCAGTCCCACCGTCCTGCAAAGGAGGGTATCGCTTTTCACGAGGACAGCCAACCATAATTCTGAAATCAGAACAGGGTTGGCTCTGCATGACTGACACTGGACCCACACTCTTGTAGCTGGCCTGGGGCAAAAAGGTACCCTGCTCACTGAGCAAGGCAGTGGGAGGGAAGAGTGGCTGGGACACACATTTGAGACATAAATCTGCAAATTCTCAATAAGCTGCAGCCATTAAGAGCCAGTATCCAATCTGAAAAATGTCAAAGACCAGTTCTTTGAATACAATGAAGGGGTGAGCTCAGAAACACTAACAAACGTATCTGCACGACCTTCGATATTGAATTGTTTGGGCACTATTTTGTAAAACCACAAGATAAGAAGTTAACCAGAAAACAAGATCATGGAGCTGGCATCTATCTTTAAGTAATCATTTTCATGATTCAGAGGAACTGAAGAGTTCAGAAGAACTCTAAAGAGAAGTCTCATTCATGAATAGTGGTCCCTAGCATATATTCCCATCCTCTAAAAAACATAGTTTTGAAAGAGAGACCATATAAACAGTGAAATGCACATAGGTGGGATGAGGGGGTGTAGAAAGACTCAGACTGAAACCAAAACCTAGCTTCTCTAGTTACCAGTTGTGTGGCTTAAGTACATTAACTTCTTTGAGCCCAGATTTTCATCTGTAAAATGGGGATCGTATTGCCTCCTTCCAAGGTTGCTGCAAGAACCACTAATTGCATCCGTGATGGGCCTGGCATACAGACAGCGCTCACGAAATGGCAGCTGCTTGCCATTATTATCATCAGGCTCATCATCATCACCAAATTATCATGAACTTAAAGATTGGGAAATTGGTCCTGAAAGAAAAGATGACCCTAGCAAATGTGAGTAATACAAATTCTGAGGGTGAAATAAATTGTTATGCCTAAACGAAACTGAACCTCATTTGAATTAAGTGGTTTCCAAGGTAACATTTGGGCTCTAATAGATTGCAAGCCCTCGCTGAGTGCAGAGTACATAACTACGGGCTCCAAGTCACCATCCACTTTCAGCAGGGAACAACAGTGGCGGGTCTGATGAGACCCCAGGAGGTAGAAGTCATCAGAGACATTGTGTTTTCCCAAGGCCCATGAGCCCAGTCAGTATGCTGCAAACTGCACTTACAGAGGCCCTTGTCTGATGTTTCTCAGATAGAATAATGTTCAGACCAACCCCCTTTAGAAGAAAATTTTCCAAAACTAATTTATGAACTTATTCTGATACTTAAATGTGCACAAAATGAAAAACTCCTTACGCATATAGCTTTTATACAATCATAAACCAAAGAAATTGTAAAGGACATATAAAAAAAAAGCAATGAAATTCATACTAATAATATCAATTTAATGTCACCTCCTGAATCTCAGTCCCTGAAGGAGAGTCAAAACAAGGAGATAATGACCGAACTATTTATCTTGCTGTAACCACTGTGTTTTCACGTACACGGTATATTAAGCATAGTCTCTATGCTCAAGAGACCGAGAGAAAGATTGCCAAGAACATGGACGGGATCTGACCTAATAGAAGTTAAAGGTTGGTCTGTTAATACCGGGCATTCTCCATTCCTAGTGTTCTGACCGTAGGATGCCACCCCTTAGGACATCTTCTAGCAAGGGCCTTTTATATGGAGAAAAATTACATGCAAATAAAGTATACCATAAATAGAAGCACAGTGACATCCACTCTAACTCTGGCTTGGGAGAAAGTTCTGGGGAGGAGTTTGAGAGAGAATTACAACCAAAGAGTGATAACATGAAGGTGAAGAATATGGTTTATGTTAACTTGAGTTTCAGGGATAGAATGTGCTTGTGCTGCTCAACTCTTGCACTCCCTGCTAACGCCTGTCATCGTGGAATAAATGTGGACACCAGCCCACATGGCCTATTCTCACAGGATCACTGTTTAGGAGATCAACCCCAAACCAGGAACCCTGGGCTGAGAGAAGGCAGATCCTCACCCTCCTGGTGCTTGGGTGTAGCCCAGAGCCATCTTTAACCCCCATGCATCAAACCCACCCAAAGCGCAAGGTAAGATAAAGTGCCAACACACAGGAAGGGTGGGAAAGAGAGGGTCAGTAATCATTGTTTGCTGCTTCAGAACTTTTTATTCCACAGAACTACAGGCTAATGATGAAAAAAAAAGAAGTGTTTGCAAGGCTGACTCTTTTTAAGTTAAAGTTTTGTTGAAGATTTTCTCTGGTACCCTTCGAAAGGAAGTGTCTGAATCCATTACTATGGCTTCTATGTGTAATCAGCATTCGAGTGGTTTTCTCAGAGTTAGATAAACAAGTGCTGGTGTCCCTTCAAGCTCCAAGAGCCCCTGAAAATATGAGTCCTTAGCTCAGTTTGGTGACCTTTTCTCTTGGATACCTACGCCATGAAAAGCTGTCCATGAGCTGGTGAAAATAACCTGCCACTGATCTCTGAACACTTTTAGGCTTTCATGCAGAAACAGTGCCTCACCCATCTCTCCATTTAATATTGTTGCAGTCAAACAAGGAAAAGGAAAAAGTCTGTGAAGAAATTAATGTAGAGGACATATTATAGAGCCAGAACAGTAAGTAAAAAATTTAGGATACATAATGGGGAATACTTTTTTTTTTTAAGATTTCACTTATTTATTTGAGAGAGAGAGACAGAAGTGCACAAGCTGGGAGGAGAGGGAGAAGCAGGCTCCCTGCTGAGCCAGGAGCCCAATGCAGGACTCGATCCCAGGACCCCGGGATCATGACCTGAGCTGAAGGCAGACGCTTAACCAACTGAGCCATGCAGGCACCCCTATAGTAGGGAATACTTAACGGCAGAATTTAAATTCTTAAAATGTGTGTTATTGTTATACATAATTCCCTGATTTATAGGTTTTATCATAAAAACAGAAAAAAAATATGTATGAGTTGCCAAGATATTTACATTTACATTATATATCATATACATATACATACATGTATGTACATAGTTTCATATTTATGTGTGTGCATATGTATGTATATATTTTGGAGGTAAGGTATGTGGGGGTGTGCAGACAGAGAGAGATATTAAAGAGGAACTAGGAATTTTTTTTAAAGTAATCAGTCAGCTGAATGTAAGAATATAAGCCTCATACGGGAAAGACTTTTTTTTATGACTGGGCCTTGCTACCTCAGTACATAGTAGCTGCTCAATAAACTCATTTGTCAAAGGGCTAAACATAATTTTTTTCTTTTTAAAAGTGGTCTCATAAAGAAACAAAGGCAAATTTATTCTTCCAAATTTATTCTTATTTATTCCCAGCTTTACTGAGCTAGAACTGAGATAATATTGTGTAAGTTTTATAGTGTGCTATGATTTGATACATGTAGATGTTGCAAAATGATTACCACAATAAGGTTGGTTAATATTCATCACCTCACATGGTTACAATTGTGTGTGTGTGTGTGTGTGTGGTGAAAACTTTTAAGATCTACTCTCTTAGCAACTTTCAAGTATACAATATAGTATTGTTAACTATAATCACTGTCCTGTGCATTATACCCCCAGAACTTATTTATCTTACAACTTTAAGTTTGTACCCTTTGACTACCTTTACCCATTTCCCCTACCTCCTATACCCACCTCTGCTCCTGGCAACCACCACTCTGTTCTCTGTTTCTATGAGTTTAGATGCCACATACAAGTGAGGTAATATATTATAGTATTTGTCTTTCTCTGTGTAAAATTTATTTTTAATAATGTAGGTATTCACATTTGTAAGCAATTGGAGAAATCATAAAATTGCACAGGAAACTACTAGATTTTAAAGTAAAATCACCCACCATAAAAATGCAAATTTGGAAACATCCTCCTCTGTTAGCCAATAATTGTCTATTAGAAATCTCTGTTTTGAACAATATCATTGTCAAAAAAAACGTGTACTATGAGACACTACATTTATCATGGTTAAGTATTATTAACAATTATATCTCTTGCTTACAAAGCTAAGTAAACAGATGTCAATCAGTTTTTTAATTTTAAAAGTATGACTGAAGCCTAAAATAAAGAGCTACCTGATTTTGCCAGCACAGAGAAAAGTGCTATTCAGTTGAACCTAGAAGGAACTACCATGAGACTGTTTGCTTTCTAAATAGAAAAACTGAACTATAAAAAGCATTACAAAAATTGGCAATTTGGGGGCAACTGGGTGGCTCAGTCAGTTAAGTGTCTGACTCTTGACTTCAGCTCAGGTCATGATCTCAGGGCTGTGAGATCGAGCCCCACATCTGGCTTCACACTGGGTGTGGAGTCTGCTTAACATTCTCTCTCTACCTCTCCCTCTGCACGTCTTCCCCCCATGCTCCCCTTTCTGCCTCTCTCAATAGCTCTCTCTCTCAAAAAAAAAGGGTAATTTTGTGAATTTAAATAGTCGTTTCCTTAAGTAATTTTACATATATACATACATACATGCACACATATATGTATACAGACATACTTACATATACATACACACATGCATATAGTTTGTATAAATATATATAAATGTGACATCAAGAAGTTAAATAACATGAATCATTTTTGCCAACTTTAAATTTTATTGACTTAAGCTTACTATTTGCTGCCAATCTGATGACCCAAAGGGAAGTTTATGGTTTCTCAAAGATAACTTCCAACCTTTAGGGGTGTGAGATAATAGAAAATACATATTAGTTTCTGCCCCCAGTTCCCTGCACAGAGATCCTAAAACCTTTGTAATTTCCTAAGTGATAAGCACACCAGGAACATCCTTTGTTCTAATATTTGGTTTTTGCCCCAGTTCCTGATGCGGAGCTGAAATTCTTATAATTTCCTGAGATAGGAGTGTCTCTTGTCCTAATGAGGCAACTCTGTGTGGGCTCTCAGATGACTCCTGGATGGGAGCTGGTCACCTGAAAGACCAAGCCATGATAAGAAGCTTGGAATTTTCACCCCTCCCCCACTCTCTTGAGAAGGGAGAAGGGCTGAAAATGGAGTTAAAAACTGATCATGCTTATGTAATGAAGCCTCCATAAAAATTCCAGTAGTATGGGGTTCAGAGAGCTTCCAGGTGGGGGAACACATCCATGTACCAGGATGTACCAAGAGTACCAACTCCACAGGGATAGAAGCTCCAGAGCACAGCACCCTCCCAGTCTAAACTTTATCTGACTATTCATCTGTATCCTTTATCATATCCTTCAGTAAGCTGGCAAACGTAAGTGCATAAGTGTTTCCTTGAGTTCTGTGGGCCACTCTAGCAAATTGAGCCTACAAAACGAACCTCCAATTTATAGCCAGGTTGGCCAGAAGCTGTGGATAACCTGGGGACTTACTACTTGCAGTTGTCATCTGATATGGGGTGGGAGCCGTCTTGTGCAACTGAGATCTTACCCTGAGGGATCTGACAGTAACTCCAGGCAGATAGTTAATAGAGTCAGAATAGAGTTAAACTGTAGGACACCCCGCTAGTGTTGGAGAATTGCTGGGGGCAGGGGTGGGGGGGAAACCACGCCTTCGGTGACCAGAAGTGTCAGAAGTGTTGTGAGTGTGGTAGTAGTGTGAAAGTAAAGGACACACAAAGGAGAAGGAAAGGCTGAGTTTTTTCCAGTACAGGGAGAAGTAAACAAAGGCAAACAGCATTACAACACAAATCACTTCCTTGCGGGCAGAGTCATCCTACCAGAACCCAGTAGTCAAATTTCTGCAGCTGGCTTATTGTCTTATCACTTGTCCCTAAATAATGTTCATGACTAGGATAATGTATTTAAGATCTTTGTATCCTTTACATGTTCTCTAATAAGTATAAGAAACATTATACCCAGTATATGAGGCATATTCATTCTGCTTAAGAGGCTAGCATATATTCCATATGACATTACACAACACAATTCCAATATGGAAAACTAAGTTTCCATTGTGCTCTAATCACATGGAACCAACCCATGATTTTCATCTCTCTTTGTTGTAAGGCAGGGATAAAATCCTTCTAGTTTTGTCATCCTGTAACATGGAAAGCTGATGGCCCTCTCCATATTTAGTTTTCCCTTACTACATACTGTACAGAGATATCGGGCTCCCTCATGATGAACAATCTGTGATGATCTGAATGTTGTCCTTTCATTTTTTTGTAAATTAAAGTATTTGAGAAATTAATACCCAAACCGTTTTTCAATACAGAAAGAGAGAGGACACTCTCAATGGAAAGAAAGAAATGAAATGTGAAAAGCCTTTCATGGAAGATTCATTCTTGGCAAACTGTAGAAGGATGGCTATTTTTAATAGATCTTGAGCAAACTGGTAATTACCATGTTACAATTCTCACAAAGAATTATATAGGACACATCTCTTTTCCATACGGCAGTTTATGTAGGTGCAATGGACAGTCAGCAAAGCTAATAAGGTATAAAAATCAATAAAAATAACACTTGGGCTCTGCCTTTAAGGAGTTTAAAATCTGTAAAATTGTTGAGTCTATATATTAAAGTATATAGAAAAAACAATCACACTGATCATGGTGAGCACTGAGCAATGTATAGACTTGTCAACTCACCATGTTATACATCTAAAATTAATATAACATTATATGTCAACTATACCTCTAATACTAAAAATAAAAAAAATTATTCAAAAACAAAAAAATGAAAAAACAAATATAACCTGTAGTGTTAATGTAATTAGATTCATTTTTAAACAAATAATGAATATTGTGCTTCAAAATACCAAAGACATATTATGCTAGCCATAAGGCTTTTGCTTAACACATTTGTGGAATTCCGTTTTGCAATTATCTTTAAAATTTGTTTATGAACAACTAAAAAGATCACTCACATTACTTTACAATCACCCTCCATAATACTGAATTTGGAGAGAAAAACAAATTTTCAAAAAGAATCTAATTAAAAAAACATGACATGTAACAAAAAAAAAATAGGTTCACTAAAAGAAACAGGGATAGGATTAGGATAAAATAGTAAAAGATATAAAGTACTAATATATATTAGGATACTAAGAAATCAGAGGAGGAATTTTTACTTCCTTCGATTCGATTATAAACAGGGAAAAGGTGGTTGTGCTATGGCCTGTCCTTGATGGCCCTGTATGCATTAGCCTAAATCAAACAAATGCAAACATTGATACCTCTTAGGCAGTTATGTTGTAATAAAGGAAGGACCATGATTATTTCAGCAGAGAAATGACTACTTATGAAATGTTGCCTAAAGACAACTTAATTCCAGTGCTGAAGATATTTTAAAACCATATTTCTATTTTACCAATATTTAAATTTTAGAAACTTCGACAGGCATTAATGATCTATAAAAGCTAAAACTTACAATCTTCTCCTTTAGGGTTAAGAACAAGTTATAGTTTAAAATCTTCTCTCACCAAGGTTCATTATGAAAACTACAGAAAAACATTATATATGCAGCCCAGAGTTTTGGGCCAAAGATCACCTGGGATTAGTATATCAAAAGAGATGTATTATTTGTATGCATGATAAAGTGACATGGGATGACAGAACATGTTGCAATTTTCCCTACCATCCATGTCCTCTCTCCTGCAGGTTAATCTTCCTTTGGAAGTCTATCCCCTCTCTGTAAGATGACATGAAGGTGCCATCAACCAAAGCACCTGACATTCTCTTGAGTAAGGAATGGACACAGAGCCCAAAGGTAAGGCTAAGAAAACTCTCCTGAAAGCTGACATGTGAATAAATAGCATGATTGCACAAAGATCAAAATCTCATTGACCCCCAAAGTGACACCTGAAAAGACCATCTACTACTTACTGCAACTTTCTTTCATCTCTGGATCTGCTGGGTATCCTGTTCTTCTAAGGTACTTCCCAGCCATTTTTAAGTCCTAGCATACATAAAAATTTAACCTCTGCATGGCACACTGGGTTTAGAGGGCTAGACTGCTCACAGGCTGGAAGTAATGGCCCCAAGAACCCACCCAGCTGACCCAAGACTAAGGGATCAATATCTACTCTCAACTATAACCCGTTCTAAGCACATTGGTGTGCTTTGGCACAGCTCCAAGAGGCTTGATTCTTCTGGTAATACTCAAACTGCAAATCAGAAGATATCCTTCCAAATAGACCACTCCTTTTCTTAACTAAGCCTGAGTAAGTTTCTGTTGCTTGCAACTAAAGCACTGATAAAGATGTCTGGAAGAAACTGATGGAGAGGATGGTGATGATGATCATGATCATAAACAGGACACTGCTAGGAGGAAGAGATGCGGAAAAAGAAGAAAGAAGGGACAGAAGGAAAGTCTACACTGTAAGAGACTTTACAAAGAGGCCTATCTAAATGGCAACATTATATTTTCACAGATAAGTAACTCTCTATGATGGTAGCCATATATTGCTCTAGTTTTGTGCAAAATACATAGCTTTATTTTGGTTGCAGTTCACTCAATGCTTTTAAAAACAATTTAAAATTTTTCTCAGTTTCTATTCAGAAAATTTAAGTTTGGAAAATTTGTTAAAATAATTTGTAACTAATGACCTTGTCAAAATGTGGTTTTACAGCTGAGATGCCAGTGAGTGGAGAATTAAGGTACTTTCCTAATTCCATAATCATGTTCAGTTTATAACAGTCTTATTCATCAAATGCTAATGACAAAATAATCTCAATGATCTCAGCAGTAACATTGTTTGGATTTGAATTTCTCCAGAAACCACTCAATTTGCCACTAGATCTAATATAAACAAAAATAAGTCCCAGTGTCATATGAAGGAAATTTTGGAAATTTTACTGTAAAATGCAACTTCAGCACTGGCTTTGGACGTGGGCAGCATGGATCAACATCCCCAGTTCTGCAGCTCACTGGTTGGGTGAACACAGGCAAGTTTCTCGACCTGTGCCTCAGTTTCTTCATCTATAAAATGGATGGAGTAATAGCACCTACCTAGTGCCTACCTAGGAGTACTGTTGGGATGTTTCAATGAAATAATGCACATAAAGCTCTTAACATAATGCCTAGCATCACAACGAGAATTCTGTTAGCTAGTATTATGGCATAAAATTGAGTTTCTGTTCTGTGTTGACTTAATCTCTTTATTTACAGTAGTTTTTAAATATCTGTATGATAAAGCCCCCACTGACTTTTATCTAGCAGCAGCAGAGCCCCCTAAGTTAATAATTCAGTCAAAAATCTGTACACAGCTTATGATGAAAGTATTTTGGTGAGTTTGATTTGAGTCTTAATAATTTAACTCCCTGTCATTACCTTAAATATTATATATGCGGGAATCAACCATCTGTTGATGTTGGTGGTTGCTACAAACAGTATAAACAAAGAGAAATATGTAAAAGAAGGAGATGGTCTTTAAGACATGAGTAGTTTTCCATGAGAACAGAGAGTATGGGTGATACTTGAAAACGGAAGCCTGGAGTGAAAGCTGCTGTCTCTAAATTGTACGCAATCTCCTCGGTTTACACAATAAACACATGGTAGAAGGGGGAAAATCTAAACACAGAAAGGATGCATGATTCACCCCCCTACAGCAACAGAGTGCTTGGAAACTAAGAGCATTTGGCTACAAATACTCATATATGAAATAGAATTTTGCCTGTGTTGCATATCCCTGTGACAGGCTGAGCGCTCTGGAGGCATTCTAAATAAGTTTATACTGTCCTCTAACCTTGCATAGAACTCCTTAGTACATATTAAGCTGTAAAATATCAAGTAACCCATTTGCTCTAGTGGTGCAGACTTATCTAAAAATGATAGAACTATTTGTGAAAGACTTCACAATTGCCGTGGCTATTAAAACCTAGATGAGTTAAGGTCAAATGGGGTAACAGATGCATTTTTAACAAAAAGACTGAGATTTCTAAACAGCAAAATAAAATTAAATATTAGAGTTTAGAAAATGAAAGATCATTGATTTCCTTGTGTTGTCTTGAATATAAGGAATCCAGGGTACACAGAGGCAAATGACTTAATCAAGGATACTACCCAGTGAAGCCAAAGAATCTTAATCTCCTTGAACAACCAGAGAACAATCCCAGAGCAGTATCACACAATTCCTGAGCAAATAAACAATCTATAGCATATAATTCATAAAAACTACTACACACTTTTACACAATGATCACATTAAATCCTGACAACCCTCAGTGGGCTTTTCCAGATGAGGAGTCAGAACAAGAGAGGTTAAGTAACTTGACCAAGTACACACAGGGAGCCAGTAAGTAAGCTTGGATAAACATGCTCTAGCCACTGGACCATGGAGACTCTCATGAGAGGAGACTCATAGTTAAACTATATTTACTCCATCTTTCCTGTACTATATAAGACCAGGTAAGCCCAAACCTAATTCTGCCTTAAATGATAAAATATAGTTGCTGGTTCCAAAGTGGCCTAGTCACTCCAATCAAATGACAGAAGTACACAGACAAGACCCTCACCTTCCTCAGCTTTCCAGAGACCACTCTTCCTGACCCCAGGAGGAAAAGCAGTATAAAGACCTCCAAACTCTGGTATTCTCTCCCTTCTCCTCCCATTTTTATTCATCAAGGCTGTGACTGGATTTTGAGAGGGTAGGTATGGATGCCTCTGAGTGGGGGCTGAATGCATGTTACAAAGGCTCAAATCCACCTTTTTTCTTCCTCCATTTGGTAGAAGATTAAAATTGGGATTGGAAGTCTAATAGCCACAATTCTACGAGGCACAGAAAAAGTACAGTAGCCATGATTTTATGACAGCTTAGGAAGAAATGTTGGAAGATACATGTGTCATATGACCTCACTGATATGAGGAATTCTTAATCTCAGGAAACAAACTGAGGGTTGCTGGAGTGGTGGGGGGTGGGAGGGATGGGGTGGCCGGGTGATAGACATTGGGGAGGGTATGT
>NC_138376.1:59337523-59421598 GCF_054177405.1 Leptonychotes weddellii | reverse complement strand
GGAAATAGGAGGGGGAGATGAACCATGAGAAACTATGGACTCTGAGAAATAAACTGAGGGTTCTAGAGGGGAGTGGGGTGGGGGATGGGTTAGCCTGGTGATGGGTATTAAAGAGGGCACGTTCTGCATAGAGCACTGGGTGTTATATGCAAACAATGAATCATGGAACACTACATCAAAAACTAATGATGTAATGAATGGTGATAAACATAACATAATAATAAAAAAAAAAGAAAGAAATGTCGGAAGATCCGTGAGAAGAGGTGATGCACCACGGTCTCAACTCCTAGCCTCGGCTCTCCCCAGCTGCGGGTCAAGAGCACTCGACTGCGAGGAAGGGCGCTAGAGGTCAGGGAAGAAACAGAGCCAAACAAACAGGATGCTAAATCCTCTCTGAGGCTGCTCCCCAGGCCACTCTGCACCACTGTGAACTGTACCAGGACACGTGGGACGTGAAGAAAGGAAAGTGAACAAGAAGAACAAAATCCTCACAAAATGTGCTCTAACAGAATAACTAAGAGCATCATTTCAGGGCGACACATATACAGGCCACTGCTTGCCACGGACCTATCCTTGGGTAGGACCTAAACTTGGGTACTAATTCTAAGAGCAGCGTTTTAGGTTACAAATTAATCCAGCCACTATGGCAGGTAACTTAAGTTACTTTCTTATATTCTTTTTCTTTATGAACTATAAACAAATGTGCATTTGAAAATATTAAGGACTAGCTCTTGTGTTTTAAATTTTTTACATTCAAATTCCTATAACCAAGTTCATATTTGCTTCACTTGAACCCCACCCTCTTACCTCCAACCCCAAGAGTACTTCTCAGGTAACTCCTTTGGATGGTCTGCCTTCAAATGTTTGACACATGAGGAACTATCAGCCATTCGTGTGTCGTAACTGCTAGCTCTGTCACTTTCTGGCATGCAGCGTCCCCTTCATTTATATGTGATACATACACAGAGAAGAACACGATTTGATTTGAAACTGACAGCTGTTTGTGCTTTTATGTGCAATACTTGATTAAAGAAACCTAAAAATTATTTACTCGATCTTCCAAGATAAGGAACCTGCTTCCTAAGTGGGGGTCAAGATAACTGCAGAAGCAAATGCATTTTTCAGCTGTTTTGGAACAGAAAAGCTAATGTAGCTCCTCCAAAAATGCTTTATATAAACTCAAGAGAAGAACTTGCCAAGGTGGCTTTATGTAGCCCATGGGACAGTTAGCAATGTCTGCAAGACAGTTCTGGTTGTCACAGCCAACAGCAGGAGGGGTAGGGAATGAAATGCTATTACCATCTAGTGGGTGGAGACCAGACATGCTGCTAACCATCCTACAATGCATAGGACAGTCGCCCACAACAAAGAATTATCGGAAACAAAATGCGAGTAGTGCCAAGGTTGAGAAGTTCTAGTGCAAGTTTGTTGCTGATTTTCAAACTGTGCATTTCCAGAGAAGCCTATCAATGACACTCAACACATAGATACCTCAACATCATGATAGCTATTCTGAGGGGTCTTCCCCCACCGGGATATCTGTTCACAGAAGAATAACCATAGCAAGTCTGGTAGTTATTCAACAGGAAATTCATCTCTTTTTTCTTCCACTTACTCCCATGGCTTCAATCTGCCACTTAGAGGCAGAGCCTCTCCTAGTCAAGCTTTCTCCGTATCCCAAACTAACATCAATCTCTCCCTACTCCCCAGCTCTGCCCATCCCTTCCCTCCTCCACTCTATGTCTTTGTTCCCAGCCTTGGCGAATGGCACCACTGCTGACTACCACTCCAGTGGGAGGCCTGGACGGCCTGGGCTCATCCCTCTCCCCAGGACGGTCACTATACTTTGCACATAATTGGCATTTTGTCCAAATGTGGAATTCAAATCAATCATTTTTCAGACCGATTTATATAAATGGTAAGCCCAACGAAGTCTAGAGAAAAGTAAAACTATGCAGCGGAGAGTGTAGTTCAGTTTAAAAAAAGAAATAGCACATTTGGAAACATTTCCCATGTTCACACAACAGGAAGAGTCACAGACCCAAAAAGAACCAAAGAAGCCCCAGGACATGGCTTAAAGAGTGGAAAAGATGTCAAGATAACAGATGAGACTGACTATGTAGGGTACTGAGTCTAAGCTTACTTTGTTTAAAAAAAAAAAATTAAAAATCAAGCTTCCCAGGCATGAATATCTCAAAGCAATGAAACGAAAGAAAACTATATGGAGGAGAAATAAGAGTACAGCAGGAGTTAGTAAGAATTTAAAGATAACAACCTAACACTTGCATAGAGTTGAAGTTGACAGCGTTCACACAGATTATCTCACTTCCTTCTTTGAAAAACTCTGAGGCAAGCAGGTCTTAGAGCATTCTGAATGCTAAGTAGCAGAAAGCATCCAAAGCGCCCTGACGCAGCCAGGTCAAGTGGCCCCCAGCATCACACACACATCCGCTAACACAGCCGTGAGCAGCCACTCACAGTCATGAGCATTCCAGCAGCTGCTATTTCAGGAATGGAACAGGGGTCACTTCAAGAACCGTTTCTATTCATTTTACATCTCCAGTAATAGAATTTGGTTGGCTGCTGACATCCTTCACTGAGTCTCCAGAAGTACAGACAATATACTTTATTGTCACAAGTGAGTCATTCTGTTTGTTTAAGAGAGAAGATTCTGGAAGCTTTCAATAAATTGTAAAGACATCCAGGTGAATCAGAGAGGAGTCAGAATTTAAATTTTGGCCAACAGTTTCCCCTCAACACCTAACATTAGCTCACCTGTAACACATCTTTGACAAACTAACAATTCTGTTTATAAATATGCGTGGATATCAGCCTGACTCATCACAAAGTTAGGGCCGTAAATGATTGAGGATTCCTCTCCTGGTGTGTAACAACTCAGCTCTAAGCAATGAGAGTTAACAGAATAGTATTTTTGAAATATCACCTGATTTGTTTTTTATTCTTACTGATTTTGTTGCTACCCAGTAAAGCTGAGTCAGCTTCAGCTTTGGGGGACAGGCAGGCACAGCAAAGAACAAAGACTTTGTTGTTCAGTTCTAACTTTCCAAATAGAATTTTTATTATTTTTTCAAAGATTTTATTTATTTATTTGACAGAGAGAGAGACAGCGAGAGAGGGAACACAAGCAGGGGGAGGGGCAGAGGGAGAAGCAGGCCTCCCGCAAAGCAGGGAGCCCAATGCGGGGCTCAATCCCAGGACCCTGTGATCATGACCTGAGCCAAAGGCAGACACTTAATGACTGAGCCACCCAGGCACCCCCCAAATAGAATTTTTAAGATGAGATCAGCAGAAGCAATAGTCTTGAAACCTGCACTCTGTGCTGCAAAAGCTTGAGAGAGAAATGGTACGTTTTGATGTCCCAAAAGCATTTGACTTGGAACATCTAGGATTGAGAGTTCATATGAAAGTTACTCATAGAATATGATATGATAATAGCATAACATGATATTAGAACAGTCTTCCTGCTTCTAGGAAAACAGACAAAGTCTGATTGGCTGGTAGGAAGAGGTAAGGACCAAGGTGTCTAACTAGAGTTCAGACGATACCTGGGTGTTTTGAAGGTATATATATGCAAGTGAATGCCTGGAGGGAGATAAACAGGAGATGGGGTGGTAAGACGGTTAAAAAAAAAATCAGACTGAAGAGGGTATCCACAAACATTAGGGGCTTGTGCTCAGCTTCCTATCTAAATACCTCTGGGAGAACCATTTTGATGGGTCCTCCAAGTCAGTATTGGGTAGATAACAAAGAGCAGTAATGGTTGCAAAGGGTGCTGAATGGGATTGAGAGCTCTGAGCTTCCCTGTCATTCTGGCTTTAGTGAGATGTGAAAGGAATCCAAAAACATTCCCATGGCCCCTTCAAGGGAGGTCTCATAGAGCTCTTGTTGCCGCAATGCGGGAGGGGCTGGGTATACTGAACATGGAGAACGATGGGGCTGGCCAATGAATCAGCAAACAGTCATCATGGTTTCAGCTTACCTAAAAAAAAAAAAATTAAATAATCAACCATAAGATGCCCCAGCTACTGACACAGCAATAGGAATAACATGAAGACAAAGGCAAAGCTCAATCAGGATAAGACACATGGGAAAGGCTGGGGAGGCCCGGGGGACAAATGGATGGATGGACACCTTCCTTCTTCCCTACACTGAGACTATCTGGAGTATGTCTGGGGTGTGGGGGAGGGTGGGAGTGTAGGAAGAACCACAGAATGGGAACAGCTCTAAGAATGACTACGAGTTTTGCATTACATCTTGCACTTGACTGAGTTTTTATTCCCAAGTGCTAAAGAGAGGTTAACGTAAAGTAGCAATATTCTATGTTGCTCACTACTAGCAGAAAAGGAGGTTCCGGAGCTAAACTGAGTTCAGTTACAGAGAAATAAAGTCACACTTCTGCACCCCCCCAAATGTATACATTGTATATTGCTGAACAGTTTAGAGTTTTCACAGGTTAGAGAATCACAAATTATTATATCAAGATTATCTTAAAGCATGATTCCCACATGTTGGTTTTAAAATGTCTTCCTTTCTTTTATTTTAACAAGATAACACTCATCTCTCTTCTGAATTCATTAGAACTGAGAGTGGAAGGACAGGGTAATGCCATACAGGGGCTGCTCATTCTCTGGGACATTCTTTAACCTAGCCCTAGAGTCAATACTCTGTCTAATAGTACAGAGAACTCCACTTGGAAATAATCATTTGCTATCCCAATTATTCTAACACTATCAGACTCAGTTCAACTTTGTAACTGATAGTACAAATGAATGGAATATTGAAACTTAAAATGATCTCCATCACGCCTTTACCAAGTAACTACACAGTGACCAGATGCAGAGGGGGACCCAGTAAGGAAGGAAGCTCAAAAAGCTACAAATGAATGTGTCCCAGCCTCTGGCTTCATCTACTTTTTGTTTCCTGGCCTTTTAGGAGAAATTTTCTCTCCTCTCCTACAGAAAACCTTTCTTGAATTCTACTTCGGAAAACTATCTCCCTAAGATTGTTATCTGTTCCAGCTCTGTGTCCCCGCAGCAACCTTTTGATAAACATTTTCTTGGCATTATCAGAAAATACTAATTCTGTTGTGTGGCTGATCTGTCTCTCCCAAGAAGACAGTGTGAACATCTTTAAATCCCCAGTCTCTAATTCAGGTGACTTTCTGTGTCAAAGTGGTGAACACCGTTCTAAGTACTTTACATACGTTATAATTCAGTTCATCCCCCAAATAACAACAGAGGATTAGGACTACCATTACCATGTCCACTTCAGAGATGAGGACACAGACGTACAGACAGGCAGAATAACAGAACCGAGTATCAAACTCAGGCTGCCTGGCTCCAGAGTAGATGCTCAATAAAAGTTCGTTTGAACTTTTGAGTTCGAAATTGAACTCAAGCTGGAAATCCAAAGTTCCCTTCTTCCAGATATTGCCGTTGGTCAGCACATTTTAAACCAATAGTCCATGAGAATGCAATTAAAGACACACTGTATCTTTTGTTGAAATAATTTGTCTGCTATATTACAGATGTCTTTCTTCCACTGCCATACTCCTTCACTTTTTCCAAGATATCCTTATTTTCTTGAGCCAAAATCATAATAATATAATGACTTTTGTCAGCTTCCACAAGGCTAGCTTTTTGGTAGAGAAGAAACTAATTCTTTCCATGAGCTGTTAAAAGACATTATCTGTTACTATTGTAGTAGACACACACATACATAAAGTACAGACCACACAAACAAAACGCCTGCTACCCATTTTTCCCTCAGAACAAGGACAATTTTGTTCTCCATTTATATAACAACAACAAAACAAAAAGATTTATGACTAATTCTTTTAATGGTAATTTTAACAGTATTTTTTTTATATAATTATGTTAGGATCCTTCAGGAATCAAATCCTGAGCAACCCCTTTTAGAATCTCTGTGGAATAATACCTCAAAAGGAAGCTTCATTTTCTTTCTTTTTTTTTTTTTTTAAAGATTTTATTTATTTATTTGACAGAGAGACACACAGCGAGAGAGGGAACACAAGCAGGGGGAGTGGGAGAGGGAGAAGCAGGCCTCCCGCAGAGCAAGAAGCCCGATGCGGGGCTCGATCCCAGGACCCTGGGATCAGGACCTGAGCCGAAGGCAGACGCTTAACGACTGAGCCACCCAGGCGCCCCATGGAAGCTTCATTTTCTAACATGTTTTTGCAATTACTCATTGCCTAGCTACAACTTCTACTATAAAACATCCCTTTAGTTACACTATCTTATGGTTTAAGACACATACCTACACACACAATAATCTCAAAACTCTGCCCTTCCCTGTCCACGCCCCTCCAGCCTTCACATCCATCTGTCATCGAACACCTCAGCCTTCCCCAAATATCAATACTTAACATGTGTTTCCCAGTTACAGTTTCCTCAACATAAAACCCCAGTAGCTTCTGTTATTTTATAGACTCAGATTTATAGAATCAGTCATCAGGAAATCATGTATTTTTTTATACACATTTTGAATACATTTAGGACACATAACTTCTCACTGTCATAGTTACTTACACAGAAAAAGTAAGTTCTTCATTCATCCTTATTTAAATTCCTTAAAATAGGCAAAAATAAACATATTCTTCATAATTCTAAGTCGCTGTACTGACATTGAGACATTAATCTTACATTAAAATAAGATTTTTAAAAATATAGATACTAGAGGACTTTTCACACTAATTTTTAGCTGTTTTCAAACAATGATTAACCTGCTCTTATCCAGACCTGAGGTCAAAATTCTATCTACCTTCAATCTTCCTATATCAGATATGTACTCATTCAACTCCTTATCACCTCATCAAGGAGCACACTTTGTCACAGTCCACAGGGCTCCCCACTTGTTTCCCTTCCCCTGTTTGGTATACTCCTACCTTTGGAATTACACCCACTGACATTTCAGTTTTTATGCTGGTGCTGAAGAGTAAAATGTAATAGTTTGCCTGGGAATGAGCTGGCTTAGTATCATTCTCCTAATATCTCCGTACTTCTCATTGGGTCTCAGTGCAAGGTCATGCTTTTACTTTATCTCTTTGTAGCTAAATTTTGTCCTGTTGTCCAGTCTCTTAGTGATAGATCCTGTCCAGTTAGTCTATGACCGGGATGTGGCACTAGGGCTCTTATGTTCCATGCCTGAACCCTTTCTCCTTAACCCCGATCAAAGGATGGACCCCTTTTCCTGATAAAGGCATGCCAACCTCTACCATCTGCCAAAATATTCTCTACTCTGACCCCTATCTGAATACTCAGATCTAACTTTACCTGTTTGACTTGGGTATCTGGAAACCTACCCAAATGGCACACTCTTATCTGTTCTCCTCCATTTATCATGAGTTCCCATTACCATGGACTCTCAGATTCTGCAAGTCTACCATCACTATACACTAGAAGTACAGATATTACTCAGTACCCCCTAGCGTAGCTACCAGTCACACTCCTCTTCCATAATCCTTCCTTTGGAATAAGTAGCCATGTTTTGTAGTCCCTGGTGGTGAGGAAAGCATAACCAAATAATGTACTGTCCAAACTGAAAAAGGGGGTATTATTAATTGTTCTGGGACAACAATTATGCTGGGCAAAATGGGAAGTGTAGTCATCCTACAAAGTACTAAACCAATGAACACTTGACAAAAACAAGCAAAAAGCAAAATGAGCCAGTTTATGGCCTGGCCAGCAACCTGTGACCTGGGAGGCTGATTAAAAAGATGATTGGGCCAACATCACAGATTGCAATTTAAAATAAGATGGACAGAAAAACTGCCAGTTGGTTGCAGGTGCTACAGTCGAGAGGCTGGATCAGAGCTGAAGAAGCCAGGGTGATCAAGAAGCTGGTTATAGTGGAAAACAGAGAATCCAGTGAACATTAGCAAGAATCAAAACCCGCCTGACAAAGAGCCCTAAGACCGAACTGGACTTCCAGTTCCTGTAACTGGACTTGCCCAGACTCCCATTTGATCCACACAATGCTATCCAGATTTCTAATGAGCTAGTGGGCATAAATTCTAGTTCTCACAGTCAAAGTTGGCGGACTAAAATGTAGTCCTCAAATGAATATTCAACTACCCCTCTTCAACATGCACCCAACCTCATTTAACAGGATCATCATTTAATTATTATCATGTTCCCAAGTCTCTTTTCTTCAGTCACACCCCCTCACTTTCCTAAGTCACCAGGTTTTGGGGCCTGCCTCAGACAGCTATGAAACCAGGCTTTCTTCTCCATTCTCACTGATGCTATTCTGGTTCAGTCCCTCAGTATGGTCTCCCCATTTTAGGAAACTCTGCCTCCCAAATTGCCCTTTCCATTACTAATCCACTCAACACCCATATAGCTCAGTATTCAATGAGAAATGATGTTCTTCTGGACCATTAATAGGAAAAGAAAATGTAATAGGAAAAAATAGACCCTATTCATCACAGCAATCAAATCTGTAAGGTATCTAGGAATAAATCTAACCAAACATAAGCAAGAAGTTTATGGGGGAAATATACAAAAGATTATTAAAGAACACAGGAAGGCTTGAATAAATGGAGGGATAGAACATATTCATAGAAAGGAAGAATCAACATAGTCAAGATGTCATATTCTCCAAATAATCTATAAATCAAATGCAATTCCCTACAAAATTCCAATAGGGTTGTGTGTGTGTGTGTGTGTGTGTAATTTGGCAACTTAATTTTCAAATTCCTATAGAAAATACAAGGACTAAAAAATAGCCAAGAAGAAGTGTGAATAAGAGCAAGTTGGGAAAACTTGTCCTACCAGATATCTAGGTTTATCATCATAAAGCTATATTCTTAAAATAAGTATTAGTGGAAGGCTCTGCAGTGATACAAAGAAACAATAAAGAGCCCCTAAACAAACCCATGCAAATCTGAAAATCAGATACTGACAGAGATGTACTGCAAATCATTTGGACAGACTATTTAAAAAATGGTGCAGAGTCAAAAATAAAACATGCTTCCTACCTTAAGCCCCACTAAAAATATCAGCTATGATTAGAGGTGATTAAAGACCTAAGTTTGAAAGATAAAACTTAAAAACTGTTCCAAGAAATATAGAAGAATATCTTTATAATCTTGTGATAGAGAAGGATTTCGATGAGACAGAAGAATCAAACTATAAATAAAAAGATAAATAAATCTGACCACAACAGAATTTAAAATTGTTGTGCATCAAAAGTTACAATTAAAAAACTGAAAAGGCAGGCCACAGACTGAGAAAAGGTAACTAAATATATGTAGCTCATAAAGTTTTTTTTAATTCGGAAAAATATAAGGAACTCCACAAATCAGTAAGAAATTGTTATTTTTCCCCAGTAGAAAAATGGGACAGTTACAGAAGAGGAACCAGAACGCCCAACACACTGAGAAAAGATGTTCAATCTTATTAGTATTACAGAAATGCAGATTTGAACCCAAAAGGATAACATTTCACACAATCGGATTCATCACAAGACATCTCACATACTGTTGGTGAGTGTGTAAATGGTAGGTACTACCACATTGTACAACAATTTGAAAATATCTATTAAAGTTGAAAATACAGACAAGGACCAAGACATTTAACTTCCAGATATTTATGAAATAGTGTCTATATGCACAAGGAAACATGAACAAAAATGTATATAATATAGAAGACTGGAAAACAACTTAAATATCCATTAATGAGCACACACAGATAAAGCAATTCTGAGATATTCATAAATGGAACATTAGCATAATAAATTAGAAAAAGATATATGCATGTTTGTACACAAATTACTCAAAACAATGCTCTTACTGGGACTTTCTCATCATGCTCTTATTTATCCCATCTCTTTAAAATATAGAAAACAAGATTCTCTTGAGCCTACTTCCACCATCCTATACCATCTCCTTTGCTTTTACTTTGCCAAATCCTCCTTGACGACTTTCTACATTAGCAATTTTCAATTCCTCTCCTTTTATTTCTCTTTAACACACCTTAGTCAGGCTTTTTCCCTAACATTTCACTAAAATTTGTTTCTTTAAATTCACCAATGACCTCCGTGTTGATAAACCAGTTGCTCAGTTCTCAGTACTCATCTTAGAGATCCTATCAGCATCATTTGGCACAGCTGACCACCCCTCCTCCTCGACCCTAGGATTTCATACTACCTTATGTATCCTATCTCACTGATCATTCCCCAGTCCCCTCTGTTGGTGCCTTCCTTTCTCACTGATCTCTAAAAGTTGGAGTGTCCCAAGGTTGCCTTGTTAGGTCTATTCTCTATCTATATGCATTCCTTTGGTGATCTTATCTAGTCTCGTGGATTATGTCCTCTACATACTGATGACTTTCAAATATATATTCCCAGCTCAGATCTCTTTCCCAAATTTCAGATTCATATGAGATACATGAAACACAACAGAGTCAAAACTCTGTTTCTGATCTTCCCTCCACAAAGTGTATCCTTGTAGTCATACCATTTCGGTCAGTGGCAACTCCACCCTTTCAATAGCACTGGTCAAAAAATTTGAGTCATCCTTGACTTCTCTTTCCCCCTCCCTACACACCCAGTTGCTCAGTAAATCCCATTGTCTCTGCTTAAAAAAAAAGAAACAAAAACAGAATCTGACCATTTCTTTCACCACTTCTACTGTTACCCACTTTGGTCCAAGCCACCATCATTTCTCTTCCAAATTTCTACAATAGTCTCCTAATTGCTCTCCCTGACTCTAATCAGTGTAATCCCACACAGCAACCTGATCGTTTTTTGCAATATAATACATTATTTCACTCTTCAGTAGCATGCATTTTACTCAGGGTAGAAGCCAAAGTACTAACACTCCATTCTCCAACCTCTCCCACCTACCCTATGACTACACCTGCTGTCACTATCAATGCTTCAGCCACACAAACTTCCTTGGTGTTTCCTAAGTATATAAGACATACTTCTGCCTTATGGCCCTTGCACTGACTTTCCTCTCTGCCTAGAACATTCTTCTCCCACAGAAGGCTGTAGGGCTAATTCCCTCACCTACTTCAAACAACCTGTAAACAACCCTTTGTTGTTTACATCAGGAGAAAAGGTTTGAGTCCCCCACCATCAACGGAACAAAGGGCTATCAAAAAAGCAATGAGTAAAATAGCAGGAAGAATGGGGGAAGGGACAGGGAGCAAGGAAATTGTTGTGGATAAACCATTTCATATCTAATTGAAATATGTTACAAAACTTAAATGTATTTTTTAAAGTTGTATTTTGGCTGGCATGATTTCATAAAACCAAACTTTTCTGTCTTTCTAGAAATGTTTGTTGAGGAGATTATTTTTAAATTATGCAGTAAACAGTTAATTATTGACCACCTTGGAGAATGAAAAATTTGTTCCTCTGTGATGAATATATACTCTTGGATGTTGATGTCAGTGTGTACCTCAAAGTGCCATTCTGGAGACTGTGTTAAGGAAAAAGCCATTGTCTTTTACTTTAGGTCATGAGGAGTCTAGACCAGTGCTGTTCAGTAGAGCTTTCTGCAGTGAGGGGCATATTCTGTATTGGCATTGTCCAGTATTGTAGCCACCGGTACATGTGACTACCAAGCACTTGAAGTGTGACAAGTGTGATTGAGGAACTGAATTTTAATTTTAATTTAAAATTAAATCATCGCCTGTGCTACTGACATTTATTGGACAGGATGGGTCTGGATATTCAGGTGGCTAGAGTGACTGAATGCTTAGCAATAGGAAGGTTATATTTTCAAATCAATTGTTTCCTTTAGTATTTTCTTTTTCTCTCTTCTTTATATTTTTTTCAGCTTCATTGATAATTGACATATAAATGCAAGTTTAAGGTGAACATGATAATTTGTCACATGTATATACTGTAAAATGATTACCACAATAAGATTAGCTACCACCTCGGGGCGCCTGGGTGGCTCAGTTGGTTAAGCGACTGCCTTCGGCTCAGGTCATGATCCTGGAGTCCCGGGATCGAGTCCCACATCGGGCTCCCTGCTCGGCGGGGAGTCTGCTTCTCCCTCTGACCCTCCCCCCCTCATGCTCTCTCTCTCATTCTCTCTCTCCCTCTCTCAAATAAATAAATAAAATCTTAAAAAAAAAAAAAAGATTAGCTACCACCTCATCACCTCACATAATTACTTTTCTTGTTCTGCGGTGAGAATACTGTAGATCTATTCTCCTAGCAATTTTGAAGTACTAACAGTATTAACTAGAGCTTCTATGGCTCTACAAGAGAGCCCCCCAACTTATTCATCTTGTAACTGGAAGTTTGTACCCTTTGACCAATATCTCCCCATTTCCCCAACCTCCTAGCCCCTGGCAACAACCATTCTATTCTCTGTTTCCATGAGTTTGGCTTTTTTAGATTCCACAGATAAGTGAAACAAGAATTTGTTTTTCTCTTCTGACTTATTTCACGTAGCATAATGCCCTGAAGGCCCATCCATGTTGCTGCAAATGGCAGGATTTCCTTCTTTCTCATGGCTGAATAATATTCCTGTGTGTGTGTTTCTTTATTCATCTGTTGATGGACACTTAGGTTGTTTTTATGTCTTATCTGTTGTAAACAAGGCTGCAATTAACATGGGACTGCAGATATCACTTCAAGACACTGATTTTATTTCTTTTGGTTGTGTGATTGCTGGATTATATAGTAGCTCTGTCTCTAATATTTTGAGGCATCTCTACCCTGTTTTATACAGTGGCTACACTATTGTGCATTCCCACCAAGAGGGCTCAAGGGTTCCCTTTTCTCCACACCCTTGCTAGCAGTTATCTCTTATCCTTTTGATAGTAGCCATTCTAACAGGTATGAGGTGGAATCTCATTGTGGTTCTGATTTGCATTTCCTAATGATTAGTGATGTTGACCATGTTTTCATGTACCTGTTGGCCATTTGTCAATAAATATTCAGTACCTCTGACCATTTCTTAATTGGGTTGGTTTTTTTCCTACTGAGTTGTGTGAGTTCCTGAGAACCATGACTTAACAATTATCTTGACTTTCAATTTCTGATCTGGGCTAGGAAGCTGAAAGTTTGTGCAGTAGTTAAGTGTACAGGTTTTGGATTCTGAAAGCCTTGAATTCAAATTCTGGTCCCGCCATCTTATTAGCTAATGTAAACATGGGCAAGTTAACTTTAACCCCTCACCTATGGGCGCCTGGGTGGCTCAGTTGGTTAACCCCTCACCTATAAAATAGGAAAAGACAGTAATACTACCTACCCTCGAGGGTTACTGTGAAGAGTAAATAAGGTAACATATATAAGGTGCTTAACAAAATGCTTGCTACCTAATAAACAGTAAGGAAGCGTGAGCAACAATTATTACCAAGTCTGATGAATGATTTTCCATGGGCTTGATATTATGAATAAGTCTGTGATGTTATTTTCTACAGCCACTGGGATTAATGAGCTTAAGTTTCACTAAAAATCACTGACATAGAACTTTTCTAGGTGGTGAGGTGTACAATAAGGATAAAGTAATAAAGCAGATTCACTTCTGCGCTAAGCTGTCAGAATCACTGAATTGCAAGGAACTTCATATCTGGTCACCTAGTTCAGTTATTCGATCAGCCAAATGCTTGATTATCCTCAGTGACATCCTTTGCTTCCAGCGTATTCTGAGCATTCTGGTAAGAAAAAGCTCGTTATTTTCTAAGGCAACAGAAAAGTTCCTCCTTACATGGAGGAGAAACCTGTTGTTCTAAAGCATCTACAACCAAGTGATCCTAAATTTATCTGCCCAAACTATAAAGAACAAAGCCAAACTCTCTGCCAATTACTACCTTCAAATATATGAAAAACACTTTCAATTCCATTATAAAATGTTCTCAAGATGAAATATCTACATTCTCTTCAATAACATGACTTAAGTTTCCTTAATCTTCTGTTGGTTCTCTTCCAAACTCATTCCAGTTCATCTAAATTCTTCATAAAGTGAATTTATATAAAAAAAATTATTTTACTTCATGTTAAATGCTGACCTTAGAAAAAGATTTTTCTGAAAAAAATGTTATATATTTGTCAAGAAGTGATAATGAGGCCCATTATGAAATATCAGACAGAGAACATCTCTTTCAATCTCTTCCTTGATACAGACTCATATGCATGCATTATCTATGGATAAATGAGGCGGCATAGATTGGTTAAGAGCCCAGACTCTGGAGCAGGACTGCCAGGCTCAACCTTTATTGGTATGTGACTTGAGGCCAATCGTTTAACCTCTCCATTCCTCAGTATTTTCACTGTGCTACTTCATGCTGATGTGGTAAGGAATAAATTAGTTAATACATGTAAAATGCTTGGAACAGCCAAACAGTGAGGGCTTTTGCTTTTTTTCCATATAAATAATAGAAAGCCTTGGGCTATGTATGGAAATATGTAAGACCATGAGACCCAAAATCACATCTATATTCATAGATGAAATTTTCATTTTTCCTGCTAAACTGAGACCTGTAGTTTGAGTTAAATTCAAGTGAATACATATAGACATTGTGAACAGAGAAATGTTGGGCTTTGATTTTAGAGTTCAAATCAGTTCAGTACTAACTGATCACCTAAGAGTCTGTCACCTGTTAGAGCACAAAACTGTGTAAGACAGCCTTTCTTTCAACAGTCCATGGCGAGGCTGGGAATAGGCATGGAAACAAATTACCATAATGTGGGTAATGCATTCATTGTATGGATAAAGTGCTCTGGGAACACAGCAACACCACATTAAAGATATGAGGCAATAACCCATAGCCTACTGTTTTATTAAAAAACAACAGAACATCTAAATAGCTAGAGAACTGTTCTGAATAATATTTTGAATAAACTAGTCTTAAAAAATCAGTTTCACATTTCCTTCCAAACTTGAAGGGCTACAAAACCAGCCAGTTCACATGCAGATCACTTTTGTTGCATATTATGCTATCAGTTTCTGAGCACTATTTTATTCTAAAATATATACCACAAATTAGCAAACTGCAATTCAAAAAATAAATCAAATCACACCCATATAGCTGCTTTTACCCTAAAAGGCACAGTTGAGTAGTCAAGGGAGAGGCAATTTGGCCCACAAAGTTGAAAATATTTGCCATCTGGGCTTTTACAAAGTTTGCTAAGCCCTAACCTCTATGTTAACTGCTAGCCATAGATTGTTAACATGGCTTTATAGTTAGTCTTCATTTCAGCTAATAAAAAATCCCCTTCACTGTTCTTTTTTGGCTATTTTTGGGCATTTAATCTTCTATGTAAAGTTGCAAATATTTTTAGACAGTTAAAAAAAAAGGCTAAAAAACTCCATTAGGACTGAAATTGGGGTTATATTAGATAGTTTATGTTATATTGCTATACCATCCAAGAACACAGTCTCTTTGAGTCTGGTTTTAAGGCCTTCCATAAGATTTTATTATTTTCTGTATAAATCTACTATCTTTCTTATAAAATGTATTCTTATTTTATAGTTTGTTTTTATTATAAATAGGATCTTTTGGCCATTTTCAATTTCTGGCTATTTATCAATAGGATAGGGAAAAACTATTACACTTTAAACTGAGGGTTTCAGAGGGGAGGGGGGTGGGGGGATGGGCTAACCCGATGATAGGTACTAAGGAAGGCACGTATTGCAATGAGCACTGGGTGTTATATGCAAACAATGAATCATGGAACACTACATCAAAAGCTAATGAAGTACTGTATGGTGACTAACATAACATAATAAAAATAAATAAACTATAAAAATATATATAAAAAATAAAAATTAAATATTTATTGTATAGCAAGCTTCCTTTCTCAATTCTTGTATTCTCAATTGTTTAAAGTCTTCACAAGTGTATGAACATGCCCTATAAAGTTCAAATAGTTTTCTCTTTTCTCTATAACAATGTAATGTTCTAGTCTTATATCATTTAGATCCTCCAGAGTTGCGTTGATTAATAATGGAGAGAGTAGGCATCCCTATTTTGTTTCTGATCTGGCTGCTGGTTACTTCTACAACCATATCCCCTACAACCACACCAGCCTCATTGCTGTTACTCCAACAGGCAAAGCATCTTCCTGCCTTAGACCCTTCGCACAAGCTATTAATGCTGCCTACTATTCCTCCCCAAATATTTATATAGCTTCCTTCTTCTTTTTTAAGTTTTTATTAAAATTCTAGTTACTTAACATATATGGTAAAATTGGTTTCCGGTGTAGAATTCAGTGATTCATCACCTACATATAACAACCAGTGCTCAACACAAGTGCCTTCCTGAAGACCCATCACCCACCTCCCTCCATCAACCCTGTTTGCTCTCTATACATTAACAGTCTCTTATGGTTTGTTTCCCTCTTTTTTTTTTCCTTCCCATATGTTGATGTTTTGTTCTTAAATTCCACATATGAGTGAAATCGTACAGTATTTCTCTTTGACTTATTTTGTTTAGCATAATACTCCCTAGCTCCACCCATGTTGTTGCAAATGGTAAGATTTCATTCTGTTTGATGACTAATATTCCATGATATATATATATATATAATGCTGCTACAAACATCTGAGTGCACGTACCCCTTCGAATCTGTATTTTTGTATCCTTTGGGTAAATACATAGTAGTGCAATTGCTGGGTCATAGGGTAGTTCCATTTTTAACTTTTTGAGGAACTTCCATACTGTTTTCCAAAGTGGCTGCACCAGTTTGCATTCCCACCAACAGCGTAAGAGGGTTCTCCTTTCTTCTACATCCTCGCCAACATCAGTTGTTTCCTCTATTGTTAATTTTAGCCATGCTGACAGGCATAAGGTGGTTATCTCATCATGGTTTTGACTTGTATTTCCCTGATGCTGAGTGATGTTGAGCATCTTTTCCTGTGTCTGTTAGCTATCTGTATGTCTTCCTGGGAAAAATGTCTGCTCATGTCTTCTGCCCATTTCTTAAATGGATTATTTGGTTTTGGGTTGTTGAGTTACATAAGTCCTCTTTATATTTTGGATACTAACCCTTTATCAGATATGCCATTTGCAAATATCCTTCTCCCATTCCATAGGCTGCCTTTCAGTTTTGTTGTTTCCTTCACTGTGCAGAAGCTTTTAATCTTAATGAAGTCCCAATAGTTCATTTGTGCTTTTGTTTCCCTTGCCTCTGGAGACGCATCTAGTAACAAGATGCTATGGCTGAGGTCAAAGAGGTTGCTGCCTGTGTTCTCCTCTACAATTTTGATAGTTTCCTGTCTCACATTTGGGTCTTTCATCCATTTGAATTTCTTTTTGTGTATGGTATAATAAAATGGTCCAGTTTCATCTTTCTGCATGTTGCTGTCCAGTTTTCCCAACACCATTTGCTGAAGAGAATATCTTTTTTCCATTGGATAGTCCTTCCTGCTTTGTCAAAGATTAGTTGACCACATAGTGTGGGTCCATTTCTGGGTTTTCTATTCTGTTCCATTGATATGTGAGTCTTTGTGCCGTACTGCCATACTTTACGCCAGTACCATACTGTTTGATGACAACAGCTTTGTAATATAGTTTGAAGTCCAGAATCGTGATGCCTCCACCTTTGCCTTTTTCGGGATTGCTTTGGCCATTCAGGGTCTTTTGTTGTTCCATACACATTTTAGGATTGTTTGTTCTAGCTCTGTGAAAAATACTGGTGGTATTTTGATAGGGATTGCATTAAATGTGTATTGCTTTGGATAGTATAGACATTTTAATGTTTGCTCTACCAATCCATGAGCATGTAATGTTTTTCGACTTCTTTGCACATCTTCAATTTCTTTCATAAGCATTCTGTAGTTTTCAGAGTTCTTTTACCTCTTTGGTTAGGTTTATTCCTAGATATCTTAGGGCTTTTGGTACAATTGGTGCAATTTTAAATTGGATCAATTCCTTGACTTCTTTTACTACTGCTTCATTATTGGTGTATAGAAATGCAAAAGATTTCTGTAGGTTGATTTTATATCCTGCGACTCTGCTGAATTCATGCACTATTTCTAGCAATTTTTTGGTGGCATCTTTTGGATTTTCATCATAGAGTATCATGTCATCTGCAAATAGTGAAAAAGTTTGACTTCTTCCTTGCCAATTTGGATGCCTTTTACTTCTTTTTGTTGTCTGGTTGGTGAGGCTAGGACTTGTACTATGTTAAAAAACAATGGTGAGAATGGACATCGCTGTCTTGTTCCTGACCAGAGAGTAAAGCTCTCAGTTTTTCCCCATTGAGGATGATATTAGCTGTGGGTCTTTCATATATGGCCTTTATGATGTTGAGGTATGTTCCATCTATCCCTACTTTGTTGAGGGTTTTTATCAAGAATGCTATATTTTGTCAAATGCTTTTCTCCAAATGAACTGAGAGGATCATATGGTTCTTATCCTTTCTTTTACTAATGTGGTGTATCAGGTTGATTGCTTTGCAAATACTGAACCACTCCTGAAGCCCAGGAATAAATCCCACTTGATCATGGTGGTGACTAATTCTTTTAATGTACTGTTGGATTTGATTTGCTAGTATTTTGTTGGGAATTTTTGCATTCATGTTCATTGGGGATATTGGCCTGTAATTCTTTTTAGTGCGGTCTTTTTCTGGTTTTGAAATCAAGGTAATGCTGGCCTTGTAGAAGGAGTTTGGAAGTTTTCCTTCCATTTCTATTTTTTGGAACAGTTTGAGAATAGATATTGGGGCGCCTGGGTGGCTCAGTCATTTAATGTCTGCCTTCGGCTCAGGTCATGATCCCAGGGTCCTGGGATCGAGCTCCGCATCAGGATCCCTGCTCAGCGGGAAGCCTGCTTCTCCCTCTCCCACTCCTCCTGCTTGTGTTCCCTCTCTCACTATGTCTCTCTCTGTCAAATAAATAAATAAAATCTTTTTTTAAAAAAAGAGAGAGAGAATAGATATTAACCCTTCTTTAAATGTCTGGTAGCACTCCCCTGGGAAGCCATCTGGCCCTGGACTTTTGTTTGTTGGGAGATTTTTGATTACTGATTCAATTTCTTTGCTGGTTATGGGTTTGTTCAAATTTTCTATTTCTTCCTATTTCAGTTATGGTAGTTTGTATGTTTCTAGGAATTTATCCATTTCTTCCAGATTGCCCAGTTTGTTGGCATATAATTTTTCATAATATTCTTTTATGATTGTTTGTATTTATGTGGTGTTGGTTGTGATCTCTCCTCTTTCATTCATGATTTTATCTATTAGGGTCCTCTCTCTTAAGTTTGGCTAGGGGTTTAACAATTTTATTAATTCTTTCAAAGAACCAGCTCTTAGTTTCATTGATCTGTTCTACTGGTTTTATTTCTATATCACTTATTTCTGCTCTAATCTTTATTATTTCCCTTCTTCTGCTGGCTTTAGGCTTTATTTGGTGTTCCTTTTCTAGCTCCTTTAGGTGTAAGGTTAGGTCGTGTATCTGAGACTTTTCTTGCTTTTTGAGGTAGGCCTGTATTGCTATATACTTCCCTCTTAGAACTGCCTTTGCTGCATCCCAAAGATTTTGGACTGTCATGTTTTCATTTTTATTTGCTTCCATGTATTTTTAATTTTTCTTTAATTTCCTGGTAAACCTATTCATTCTTTAGTAGGAAGCTCTTTAACCTCCATATATTTGTGGTCTTTCCAAATTTTTTCTTGTGGTTGACTTTGTTTCATAGCATTGTGGTATGAAAATATGCATGGTATGAGCTCAATCTCTCTGTACTTGCTGAGGCCTGATTTGTGGCCCAGTATGTGATCTATTCTGGAGAATGTTCCATGTGCACTCGAAAAGGATGTGTATTCTGCTGCTTCAGGATGAAATGTTCTGAATGTTTCTGTTAAGTCCATCTGGTCCAGTGTGTAATTCAAAGCCATCATTTTCTTGTTAATTTTCTGCTTAGATGATCTTGTCCATTGCTGTTAAGTGGGGGGTGTTAAAGTCCCCTACTATTATTGTATTATTATCAATGAGTTTCTTTATGTCTGTTATTGATTCATATATTTGGGTGCTCCCAAGTTGGGGGCATATTTACAATTGTTAGATCTTCTTGTTGGATGGACCCCTTAATTATGATATAGTGCCCTTCTTCATCTCTTTATTAGTCTTTGGTTTAAAATCTAGTTTGTCTGATATAAGTATGGCTACTCCGGCTTTCTTTTGGATGTCCATTAGCATGATAGATGGTTCTCCATCCCTCACTTTCAACCTGGAGATGTCTTTAGGTCTAAAATGAGTCTCTTGCAAGCAGCATGTAGATGGGTCTTATTGGGGTTTTTTTTATGCATTCTGATACCCTATATCTTTTAATTGGAGCATTTAGTCCATTGACATTCACAGTAACTATTCATAGATATGAATTTAGTGCCATTGTATTACCCGTAAAGTTGCTGTTTCTGGAGATTTTCTCTGTTCCTTTCTAGTCTTTGTTACTGTTGGTCTTTCTTTCCCATTCAAAGGGTCCCCTTTAATATTTCTTACAGGGTGGTTTAGTGGTCATGAACTCCTTTAGTTTTTGTCTGGGAAACTCTTTCTGTCCTATTCTGAATGACAGCCTTACTGGTTAAAGTAATCCTGGCTGCATATTTTTCCCCTTCAGCACGTTGAATATACCATGCCACTTTCTTCTGGCCTGCCAGGTTTCTATAGACAGATTTGCTGCAAACCTGATATGTCTTCCCTTATAGGTTAGGGATTTCTTTTCCCTTGCTGCTTTCAGGGTTCTTTCCTTATCTCTATATTTTGCAAATTGTACTACAATATGTCTTGCTGTTGGCCGGCTTTTGTTTAATTTGATGGGAGCTCTCTGTGCTTCCTGGATTTGGGAAACTGTTTCCTTCCCCAGATTAGGGAAGTTTTCAACTATAATTTGCTCAAATCAACCTTCTGCTCTTTTTTCCATCTCTTCTTCTGGGACTCCTATGATGTTATTATGCTTTAAGCATTCACTGAGTTCCCTTAGTCTACATTTGTGATCCAATACTTTTCTCTCCCTCTTCTTTCCAGCTTCACTATTTTCCATAGTTTTATCTTCTATATCACTGATTCATTCCTCTGCTTCGTCCATCATTGTCATTGCATCTGGTCAGTTTGGCATCTCAGTTATAGCATTTTTTTATTTCAACCTGACTAGTTTCTAGTTCTTTTATCTCTGCAATAAGGAATTCTCTAGTGTCTTCTATCCTTTTCTCAAGCCCAGCTTGCATCCTTATGATTGTTGTTTTCAATTCTGGTTCAGGCATCTTACTTATATCTGTTTTGATTAATTCCCTGGCCATTACCTCTTTCTGTTCTTTCTTTTGTGGTGAATTCCTCTGTCTTGTCACTTTGTCTAGGTCATTGTTTTTGTGTGTATAAGGAAAACCTGTTATATTCCTGCTCCTGATTAATGGCTCTATTAAGAAGAGGTCCTATACTGTCCTGGGCCTGGTGCTTCAGGAGGTGTTTCAGAGTGTGCACTCTGCTGTTGTGGTTTTTTGTTTTGTTTTGTTTTGTTTTTTGAGTATGCGACTTGCTGGGCATGGAGCCCAATGTGGGGCTTGAACTCACGACACTGAGATCAAGACCTAAACTGAGACCATGAGTTTGACACTTAACCAACTGAGCCACCCAGGCACCCCTCTGCTGTTGTGTTTTGGCTGCTCTTTCCCTTAGATCAGTCCTCTGCAGAGTTTCTCCTTGCCTGCAGTGGGGAGTGTTTGGATCTTACCCACTGTGTGGCAAGTTTTAACTAGGTGTGTTTGGGTCTGCTTATTAAAAGAGACTAGATCCTATTTCCCCTAGAGCTAAAACTTTGCAGCACTCTATGATCAGTAGACTTGGTGTGTGTGAGGGGTTTGTGCTGGTTTTCTGGGGGAGGGCCACTGGTTCTCCGGTGGACTTGCCTAGGAAAGATGCACCTGCAGGGTGCAGGGTGTGGGGCTTGGTGTAAATGGCTCCAGCCTCCACTGTGGGTGCTGTGTTGCTCACTGAAGTAGTTGAATGCTGATGGGCAGGGGGGAAATGGTGTTGCTCTGCTCTCTCATCCCTGGAGTAGGGAGTTCATACCTGCCACTCTTCAGGAAGCCCTCACAGAAGAATGAACAATCCCCCCTCTTGCGTCCCCAGCTTCCATCAGATCCCTGTCTTCTCCTTATCTGTGTCCGAGCTGTCTACCTGCCAGGCAGCACAGTACTCCTGTGTTTTATCCCAGGCGTGCAGCTGGGTTTCAAAACTCCAAATTAGAGGAACCCAGCTCAGCATGGACTGCATTGATCCTCTGTGGTAGGGTCTCGCCATACTGTGGCTGGTGCTGGTTTGTCCCAGTAAAGTAGTTGCAGAATTGTTCAGGGACTTGTGTAGGGGCTCAGAGTTTATGGTAAAGTGCAACAAAAAGCTGGCACCAAGGTTTGCTGCCCTCAGGTGTCTCTGTTCCTATACTAATGAACAGGGCAGCATGTTGGCGCCCACCAGCTCTTTTGTCCCCAGAGAGACCATGCCACCTCTCCCAAATGCACTCCAAGAAGGTGAACTTTCTCTCCCAGTGCAACCCAGGGGATCCTCAGAGTACACAACCCACTCCTGGGCCTCTGCCCTCCTTCCCCACAGGGGCACTGCTATGCCTGCCAGGCTCCACCCCAGTGGTGGCACGGTCTTATAAAACTTGAGACTTTCAGCCCCCCGCTTGTAAAAACTTGTGCGAATCAGCCACTCTAGTTTTCCCAATGGTTTTGGGGAAGTGTTTCTCTTGTGCAATCCCCAGCTCACCACTGTTTCTCTCTCTTCTCTCTCTGAGATCAAGGCTCCTCCCCTCTACAGCACCCATGATTCTTTTCTTCCCAGAATCACATCTCCACACCTCCTACGTTCCACAATGTGGCTTCTATACTCCCTCTAGTTCTGCAGTTTGCTCTTTCAGCATTCAGATTGATTTCTTCAGTGTTTGGAATGATTTGATAATTATCTAGCTGTGTTCGAGGGATGAGGGAAACCTAGAGTCCCCTTACTGCTCTGCCATCTTAACTCCTCAAATCCCTATGAAGCTTCTTGCTTAAATCATGTATCTGCTCAAAAGGCCCCACCTGAGAGTGGTCATCCCTGACCAACTGTATAGCATAGCACCTCCTTTCACCTTACTATTCCTTTAAACTTTATCATTCTTCACAAAATTTATCATGACCTGACCTAAACATATATTTGTTTAGTGACTATCTCCCCCAATAGAATCTAAGCTCCAAGAGGGGGGAAAATAATCTGTTCTGTTCGCTATGTCCTCCATTTCTAAAACACCTAGAAAATGCTAGCAGTTGATTGAATAATTTTAATGAGAATGCCTTTAGCATATCCTAGTTTGGCAGGATGTCTTCTATAGTATTTTAGTGAAGAGTCCTTGCCATAACACTACTGGGCAGGTACCAGGCTTCCCTGAGGAGTTCCCAGGCAGCTTTAAGGTCTAGGTCCTCACACAAATCTCTCCACTACTACGTTTTTCCTCTCCCATCCTGCAGAATAAACAATGTTCTGAAGACTTCTGAGAGCCAAGGCTGATCACAGTCTGAGTCAGGAGTACACTTCAAATCTCTGCACACATGCTTTCTCTGGCTTGGGTCTGATTTGAACAGCAGTGGAGACACCAAAGCTTGGCTATGACAGATATAAAGCTCACCAGCCTAATCCCATTGAAATAAACGAAAACCAGGTAAAAGCAATGTGTGTACAAAGAAAACACCATTTCAAGACAAGTTCTCTAGCTGATCCCCACTCAAACCCCTAACTTCCTTCTCCTAGAAATTCTGAAACTGCTGTTTTAGGGTGGTTGAGAAGGAGCTCAGGGGCACAGGTTTAGATGCCACCTTACCCAGAGTTCCCCAGGAACTGGATTTCACTCTATTATATATACAATATAATTTAATTTACAAAATCAGATCAGTTATTAAACATTCAGGAAAATGAACCGCACAGAAGTATGCTATCTGCTTAAATGTTTTTTGAGTACTAGAAACAAAGCCTCTAAAAGCTCAAACAGAGTATTGGTTCACTGAAGTTTTTAGGTTTTACCAATCAATGCATTTTCCATGAAATCATGAAAATGAAATTCAAGTAAACCATTGTATATTCTCATCTAAGAACTGGAAAGGAGTTTATTTCTAACAGCATGACTGCTTTCTTAATCCATCCAGGCATTTCCCAAATTTTCCTGTAAGAGGTCACTTTAAATTTACTCCTCTACTACTAAACATTACATCTGGCTGAAGAAAATGTTTTACATACTTTATTTATTATAAGTTATTTGGAAGGCTGTTGCTGTTTGTTCAAAAAGTACCCCAATCTCATTCCGAAGAGTCTAATCACCACATATGGTGGTTGGAAAAAGCAACCACTCTGTCATCCCACAATCCTAAGAAAGAATATTTCCAACCCCCTACAGTGGGTTCTTTCTACAGCTCATAGGAATAAAAGGCAAGGGAAATACAATGAGTCACAGACATACTCTTATTAGGTAACAGTTCCACCATTTAGTAGTGTGCTTTATACTCTTCAAAAGCTCACATCAGGCCTTAGCCTCACTGTTAGCTCAAGTACAACACTTTTAGATCTATAAACAGAGGACTCCCTTTAAGGTGTTTTATGGTTATACATCTAAAAGCAGATTGCAATATTAGGTTAGGACTGCAGCTCAGGTCTTTAAAGTCTACAGGTTTATAGGGCACTCAAATATGAGAAATGGAGTATAAATGAGCTAATAAGGTTTCAAAAGCATAACAGACTTCTGGGATACAAAAACTGGACTCAAATTTATGTCAACTAGAGCCCAAATACTTTCCCAGAATGAGCATAATTCATCTACTTTATTTAAATTAAAAAAAAAAAAGAGCAAAATTTAAAAGTGAGAGCCCTAAAGAGATGAAATCATCCTGATGCAATTTAAAATTTTGATTAACTAGATGATTTTAAAGGGTTCATAAGAATCAATTACACTAACTGACGGGACTTTAAAGGTTTCAGTGACTAAACAATCCTTCAGTGTCGCCTGAACTTCTTTAATGTTGTAATACATTTACATGGACAACATAAACAACCACATTGCTTTTCCTCAAAAGAGACTGAAATGACTTATACAAATTAGACCAGATTTACATCTTCTATTTAACATAGACAATCTGGAATACATATTGAGCCCATTTGGGGCATTTCATTTAATTTATTCTAGTAATGTGAGAAGTCAACCTATCTATATTAACTAAAGTATCCAGATAGGTATTAACTCACTCAACAAACTCTTATTTACCTTTTATTTAATTGTTGTAAACTTTTTTAAGACTAAGGAGAAAAAGAAAGTCTCAATTTTTTTGTTTTAATTTATTTATTTGACAGAGAGAGAGACAGCGAGAGAGGGAACAGAAGCAGGGGGAGTGGGAGAGGGAAAAGCAGGCTTCCCGCCGAGCAGGGAGCCCGATGCGGGGCTCAGTCCCAGGACCCTGGGACCATGACCTGAGCCAAAGGCAGACGCTTAACGACTGAGCCACCCAGGCGCCCCAAGAAAGTCTCAATTTTATAAAGTAGAAAGGAAAGTAGAGAAGAGGTTGACTCATTTGCCCAAGGTCATCCAGCAACCAGCAGAAAACCGGGGCCTGAGATCCCTGACCCAGAACTCTGTGTACTAACCAGACTATGCAATCACTTTTACAGTCTGAAAGCCTACAAAAGCCGGGATAGTATGCTTCATGGTAGCAAAAGAAGGAAGAAGCATATCAGGCTATTTTCACAAAAGGCTAAAAAGGCAGGCGCCTGCTGCAGAAAAAAACTGACAGTTCCAGTTGGAAGCCCTTCTCACCCATTCTCCAAAACAAGTTAAGTGAGCCAAATGAATTCAACTTCTTACTATATATTTCTGATGAGTGACTTTGGGGAGACTATTGATAAAATCAAGAAATGGGGAATATTCATGACTCATACCCTATGCTAACTTGACAAAGGACCCAACATACCATCCATATACTCCTACCATCTTCATTTTGATTAATGGGCCAAAAAGGGATGCAAATTGAGCCTACTTTTGTATCCTTGGCTTGATAAGATGGTTGGAGGCTTCAGTCCAACAAGACCATGTATGTTCTTTCTCAAAATTAATAGTCATGGAAGTTTCAATGAGCTTCCCTTCCCTGAGGGTGAAACTGTCACAAACCACAATTTACTTGAGAGATTTTGGTTTTTTAGCATCCTTTCCTTATAACACCAGAACCCTTTCACTGAATGTCCTTACATGCAACATATTATTGAACTAAATATCTCACAACAGCCACACATTTTTTAAATTACCTCATGGAAAAAAAAAAAAGTCTCTACAGTGGAATGATGTTAACACTGTTACTAAAGAATCACTTGTCCTAAAATAGACACTACTAAAGCTCTCATTGCCATAATTTGGCAAAATCTACCAGCTACACAGTCCCAAATCTACAGTAAGGTCAATATATTTTTCAGTAACTTAATTTTAGGATTAAGAGCAAACAATATTCCATTTACAAAAATGTCACTGATAAATGGCTGAGATTATCTAAGAAAGCATAGCTAACTTTGTCCTCAAGGAAATGGGGGAGTAGTTGGTACTGGACAAAACAATGCTAACAATACTGATTAAGGGTTTTCTAAAAGTTTGTAACAACCTGGGTGTATTGCCCCAAATGTTGACTCTTTAAAGAATAAGTAAACAATGTGGGCAAATGTGGAGAAAATTAAAGTACTCTTTGTTGTCTTCAAATATTTGGACTTATTCTCAATGTCCAGTGACTTAAGTGCATGACTGCTTTCTTAATCCATTTCCTAGTTGAGAAAGCTGAAAAAGCTTTCCCAACTAGGAGTTCGAGCCAGACTTTCCAGTGGCTAAGCCGTTCTTGGGGGGTTAGACTTGTGGGTAACCGGTACCTTAGCGCTCCCATCACAGTGATGGGAAAATGTTAATGAAGTTTTTTGTGAACTAAAAGTTTTTGACGAAAGACACAGTCTTTCACAGATGCAAAATAATCCTGCAAGTTTACTGAGGGATTCGTCAAAGAACAAAAGCATGTTAAGTGTCCTTCTGAGAGGAATATTCACTTAAGTATTATTCCCAGTATTATGCACTCTAATATGCCCTATTTTTATAGTTAGCATTTCATACAAGTACTTTTTATATTTTATTTACTTTTTTAAAAGATTTTACTTATTTATTTGAGAGAGAGAGAGAGAGAAAGATAGAGAGAGCACAAGGTGGGGGCAGGGAGAGGGAGAAGCAGCAGGGAGCCCCGTTGTGGGGCTCTATCCCAGGACCCTGGGATCATGACCCGAGCCCAAGGCAGACACTTAACCAACTGAGCCACCCAGGTGCCCCCATATACAGGTACTTTCTAAGTAGCCATTTTAATTTACTTTTGTAAGGACACCACACTCCCAATTTGCTATTTATCTTTAACATCCTTGACATTATGCACATCTCCTTCACATATCCAATGACATGGAACACACTACCTTTTCAAATATTTCAAAACAGAAACATAAAAAAGCATTGTTCTCCTTCTAGGTCACCACAAAGGTCAGACGCTAGGAGAAAACAAGTCTAGTAGGCATTTGGCTGATGGACAATAACCTCAAGAATAATTTTTAAGTCATTTGAAGTTAAAAGGGTCACTGGACATTGAGAATATGCCCAAGAATAGCCGTCAGTATAGTGAGGAATCTGGAAACCAGAGGATTTAAGTGATAGCTGAAAGGAATGAATAGAATATTTGGATTGGAGATGAGAAGACTGCAAGGAGGCTTGGAAGGTGTCCAAATATTTGAAGACAAGTCAAAGAGAAGTAGGTATAAACAAGATCTTACAAGAGAGAATAGGAATCAATAGGTGGAAGTTCGAGAAAAGCAAATATCACCTGAAAACTTTCTAACAGCCAGAACTGCACAAGAGAACTGGTTGCCTCATTTGACAGGAAGGGTCGAGCAGGAGCCGCTGACTGTCGGGTTGCTACAATGCAGGAACGGGGAATGGAACTGGGTGGCGTCCCAAGTCTGCTCGCTTTAGCCTATTTCTGTGTTCCTACAGGATTTTGGGCAAAACAATCAATTTCTGCCTCTCAAGTTACAAAACTGTGGTAATACAGTAGCATTATAATTTTGTGGTGGTATAAGAGAGGAGGCAAAGATCTTTCTTGCAGAAATAATGAGGCATTATGCTGCCCTACGTCTGTGGTAGGTATCAACTAACCCGATTAAAATGTATAAATATGGGATGGAAGAGTGAAGATCTTTATAAGGCACCCAATGGAAGGATAAACCCTGTGAGAGCCTTCGGAGCCAATAGGAAGCAAGATACACGAAAGTGCCATAAGCACTCTAAACGGTACCACTGTGATGGGAGCGCTAAGGTACCGGTTACCCACAAGTCTAACCCCCCAAGAACGGCTTCGCCACTGGAAAGTCTGGCTCGAACTCCTCGTTGGGAAAGCTTTTTCAGCTGCCAAAATTTTTCAGTCACATGAAAACTGAGCTTGTCAGGCTTCCTTAAAATTCCATTCTTCAAAAATAAGCCTCTCGTCCCTAGAGAGACTAATTAAAAACAAAAATCCGTATTTCCAACCATCTACGCTTTTGGTCAGAAATACTCATGAGAAACTAGACTCTCAGATAAAAGGCTACTTAACAGATTAGTCAACACACCCTCCACCCTCTGGCACCACCAGCCCAATTTCCCCTGGAGTTTAACCCCACTGAGAGACGAAAGAAACATGTCTCAAGTGATTCACACCAAGAAGATACGTGGTTCCAAGCCACGGCACAGGGACTTGTAGTACTGTGACTACACCTGGTATCTGTCACACCTCAGGTGCTGTCTCACACCTTGAGGTTATTATCTGTCAGCCATCTTCAAAGATGGAGGCTTCATCCCCCTCTTTTCCCCTTCCCACCAATTCAGTTAAAGTTTGGAAAATGTCAGAGGGATTTAATACAAAATAGTATCAGAATTAATGATATACTGAGGTTTCCACCACTGAAAATTCATAAGCGGCTCCATGAATAAGAGATCTGAAGAACAATAAGAGCCAAGAGAAAGGGGTCATTTTATTAGTTTCCAAATATGACACGAGAAATCAGAAATTAATAGAAAAATGCCCTAACAGAAGATCACTAAATAACATTGTTAGAAATATGAATATAACCAAAGGGAAATTAATGATCAGAAACAGAGCACCATACCCTGCAGCTTTCAGAAAGAAACTCAGCAAGAACTCATTTATCTAGCACGGTAGGAGGCTGGGTTACTCAGCATATTCGAGAGTTCACCCTGCTCATACCTTTAAGCAATAATACTGAATTTCAAACAGTGCATGAACAAAAATTAATCTCCTCATGATGATGGACAGAATTTGGAACATCAATTATAATACCATGTGACCAAGGCACAGGTCTATTTTGTTTCTAACAAACTGCTGTGATTTTTAAATATTCTTATGTACTTTTTACTGTTTTTTCTTTTCCCACAGAGTGCCTTCTTCTCAGGCTATCATTATATCAGCTCTAGTCTTGCCAACATCCTTACCTTTGACATCCTAACTTTACCCCATCTTCCAATGTGTTGTTTCTAACCGAATGGGAACTAGGACAGCAAGTACATACATCTGTAAGAATTCTAAGTGAAAGGTGGAAGGCATATGATGAAAGTCCTCCTAGTTTCTCCTACAGAATTAGCGTGTATGTGCTTTTAGGCATGAGTTTTATGGCTACCTCAAGCTACTTTTTTTTTTTCTTTTTAAGATTTTATTTATTTGAGAGAGAGCGAGAGAGTAAGCACAAGCAGGCGGAGGGAGAGGAAGAAACAGACTCACCACTGAGCAGGGAGCCCAACGTGGGGCTCGATCCCAGGATCCCAGGATCATGACCTGAGCCAAAGGCGGATGCTTAACAGACTGAGCCACCCAGGAGCCCCACGCTACTTCTAGGTCTTTCTCTACCTACTTCAAGATTCTCTGCCATGTCATGGAAAATGGAGATTCGACAAAACCTAATCTCCAAATACATGGAAAGTTCATATATTATGGGACAAGAAATACATTTTTATTTCACATCTTCCCCATGCTGTTGTGGTTGTGAACATACAGAGCTAAAAGGCCGCATGGTGAGAGAGCAAGATGAGGACATTAAAAACTACAACACAAGGGGAAGGAAAGCAGCTCTGAGAGCTGGCTGTGGTGCCCTGTGAACACTGAGAAGGCAACAACACGGACTTAGAAGACCACAGAACAGGCCAGGGTCAGATCCTGGAGGACCAACTATGTCATAGTAGGATTTCACATTTTGTTTTGATAGCAATCCGAAAGCACCGCCAGAACTGAACTATGAGTAGTAATACCGAGCAGTTTTTCGGTTTAAAAAATTATCCTGGCAAGAAGGAAGGGCTTCAAAGGAGCAAGAGGACACTCTGTCCTAGGGAGAAATGATGACGGTTTGAATAGGCAATGAGAATGGAGAAGAACTAATGGCTGGAGAGGTACTACAGGTGGCCCAGTGGATTTCAACTGAGGGGTGGGGGGATGGAGGGTGACGAGAGAGGGAGAGAAAAGACAGTAGCAGCTGTGGAAAATTAAAAAAGTAAATGCCAGAGAGGTTACCAAAAAAAGTCATTATAAAACTCGGCTACTGGATGTCTGTTCTACTTACAAAACTGGAGAAATAATTTACTATTTGATTATGGTAAAAAGAAGATAAAGCTGGCAAAAGAAAAGTCTAAGGACACAAGTATTTTACTAGAAATATAAGAGAGGAATTTCCCGTGCAAAACGTAAAAGATGAGGGGCGCCTGGGTGGCTCAGTTGTTAATCGTCTGCCTTCAGCTCAGGTCATGATCCCAGGGTCCCGGGATCGAGCCCCACATCGGGCTCTGTGCTCAGCGGGAAGCCTGCTTCTCCCTCTCCCACTCCCCTGTTTGTGTTCCCTCTCTCGCTGTGTCTCTTTCTGTCAAATAAATAAATAAAATCTTTTAAAAAAAAACATAAAAGATGAATAACTTCTTCTGATATCTGTATTATTTTATTACATCACTTAATATTGAAATATAATACTATATTCCAGAATGCTAAAAGGATAGTTTTCCTTTATTCCATATAATCTTTGACACTGAAGAGACTAGTTAGGCCATCCTCCCCATTTCTTCTCTTAACATTTCTGCCAGATGATGTCCCATTAATGAGGTTCTCACAACCACAAGAGGCAATTCATTTCATTTTTTGATAGTTCCAACTAATAAGTCCCTTTAAGGACAGAACTGATAAACAGTTTTTTTCATTTTGACAGAAAATCACTCCCCTGCAACTTCCACCAAGCATTTCCAAATACTATATCCTAGAGTTTCACATCATGAATCAGTTTTAACATCTACAAGTCAATTCTTAAAGCCCCTTCAAAAAAACAAAACTAAATCAAGTGGTTGATTTCTTCTACATGATAATCAATAACCAAGTCTTTTGGTCCTCGCAATGACCTGTCATGTAGCTGTCAATCATGTAGGCTGTGTTTACCACATGCATGTATCTATCCAGTTATGGTTGCTTCATTGTTTTCACTGGCTTTAGGGCAGAAGATCTATGACAGCTGCCAGTCATGGGACTTGTTTTCCTTGATTTACTGGCAAGAAATAAAAGTAACTTTGTTCTCCAATAATGATAAACATCTGAAATTTGGTCAACTCCATTGGAAGAATTTATTATTTTAAAAAGCTTACTTTCCTTTCTTTCTCATCTCCAATTTTGAATTGTGGTTATTGGTCAAAGATGTACAAGAGGTACTCGGGCTGTAAGTGCCAAATCCATTCACTCAAAAATACTACCTGTGCAGGAAATTTCTGTTATCTTTCTCAGTGAGACAGGATTCTATATAATGAAGTCAATATTTTCTATTTTCTACTTTACAATTCAATCAGTTCAATATTAGGCTTTGGAAAAATCACATTCAATATCTGCTATCATCACTATCATTCAATATTGTTCAGTGTTTCTAGCCAAACGAGAAAAAAAAATAAGTATATAGATTACAAGAGACAAAACTGGCCTTACCTGCAGAATAAGATTACCAACTTAGAAAATCAACCTAGAAACTACTGAAATGAATAAGATTTTCATGAAAGGACAATACACTGACTGAAATACAAAAATCACCATGCTTCTTGTTAAAAAAATGAAAAAACACAATAGAGAAGCCTTCCAGCTCAAGCTGATAGACTGAATATATGCTTTTGTATCTTTTCTTTCCCAAGACAGGAAATGAATACAAAAGGGAAAAAAACCTGTAACAGTCAAAACAACCAAGTTGGGGAGGGATAGCGATTACTAGACAAAAGAGACTAAAACAAGCGTTTTGTGGATGTGTGACGGAGATGCTGACTAAGAGCAGAAGCTAAAGCCCAGACACATGGGGGAGGGAGGTAGGGTGTACAAGGGAAGAGGAAGTTAATCTCTCCTGAGACCCCAGATGGGCTCATCAGCAGGTGCAGAAGGTGGGTGTAAGAACCGGGAATGATAACAGGGGAATTAAATAAAGCAGCTGTACCAATTGCCCCACTTCCCCCAAATAAAAACACATCTTTCCAACCCTGACCCCAGAGACAATCCAAGCAAAGAAGATAGTCTATGATAAAACCATTCAAATTGCCTACAAAGATAGGCCTATTCTGTGAGGGTTGATGTCCAAAAAGCAAGCCTAGCTCATTTGTATATCGAGAGGTACCCACCCCTTCATGCCTATGGACAGACTTCTCATCCAGGCACCCTAAAACAAAGTCTCACCCATGTGCACAGATCTGCTCAACTTTTCCCACAGAGACGTCTACTGAGGAAAGAGACCTATAGGAAAACACCCACTCAGAGCTCCAAAATAATCAACAAGAAGAAAAAATATATATTACAAAAGAGACAAACTATTGAAGAAACAGAGATGATTTACAGAATCGAGCTTTAAAAAAGCCTATTATTTTATAATATAAATAACTTTCATATTATATTGGTATACCCAGGACAACTGAAGAAGACATTGCACAAAACAACAGCAAAGTACAAAAAGAACAGAGCATAAGAAAAAAAATTATTACTGAAATTAAATTATTCAAAATAAGAATTAAAATTAAAAAGAGAGGAAATGTTCAAAATACTACAAGAACACAATGGGACAAAAACTAGATCGGAAAGGAGAGACACACAGAATCAATCTAGAAGGGCTATTATCCAACTGATAAGTTTTCTGAAAAGAAAATATACAAAAGAAAAAGGATACAATTATTTTTAAATAAGTAATAAGTTCCCAGAGGAAATGCATGAGAGGCAAAACAAGATGAGTGAAAGAGACTTGCTCCGAGACGCACATCTATGGCATTTCAGTATAAAAGGACAAATAAATAAATAAATAAAAGTTTCCAGAAAAACAAACACACAGAACAATCATTTACAGAAAGATGAAAATCACACTGGCATCACACTTTCTTACCCCAATATAACACAAGCATATAGAGAGGCATTATCTTTAAACTCCTAAGTGAAAGTTACTGCAAACATAGAATTCTATATCCAGCCAAATATCAATCTAGTGTGAGTGCAAAACACACACATTTTTTTCAAATGCGGGTATCCCAAAAGCCTCCCACACCCACACAACTTCTGCCTGATGAAGTTAATTTGTATGTTCATTGGCAAAACGAGGGAGGAAACCATGAAAGGGAAAGTCACAGGACCCCGAAAACAGTGTCTTTTAAGAGTGCAATGGAGAAACATCCCTGAGGATGAATTTGCAGCCTAGTTGCTGCAACTATGGTAGTGAAGACTGGAACAGAGGGCTCCTGGAGGGAAAGAAAAGTAGATTCCAAATGACAGTATTGATCTTCAAGATATGTTAAAGGCTGGCTATGCTCTTTCAAGGAGAAAAGAAGAGGTAATTCAAAATTTTAAAAAATCCAGAATAATCCAAAAGAATGCTATGGCCCAAATACGAAGATCTAAAATGTGACAAGATTTTGTGGAATTAATGCACCATAAGAAAAGACAAACCATTTGTTCTATAGGCCAAGAATATCTCCTTTTAGGTGCCTAGGGGCAGAGACAACTGGACTAAAGTTAAAAAGAAAAAAAAAAAAAAGGAATAAAATCTTATCCCCCAGGTCAGCTCAGTGGTAAAGAATGTTTATGTTGTCATAATACGATCAAGAGTATTTATTGGTTTTTAACTTTTAGAATCAAAAGTTTAGAAGGTTTAATTATGGTTATAGAAGGTTTAATTATGGTTATAGAACAATTTAATGTTATCAGTCTCAGCTATGTAAAAATAAATAGTTGATACAAAACAGGAATTGGAAGAGAAGAAAGAGGTGAAGACAGGAGTAGAGGGCATTAATGTCATCTTCTTACACAGTGAAATATGGAGGGATACTGAGAAAAGTTAACAGAACAAGATAAGAGATTTAAAAATTTATTAAAATCAAAAGACAATCAGTAGAAGAAATCAAATAACTCAGAATTGGGGAAATGATAAGGTGAAGCTAATAGGTAATGCAACGGCATTGAATCTTCATGTGTCAGAGTGGGGAATAATTTTTAAAACTGATAAATGAAGGTATACATACATATGTAGATGTATATATACATTTGTAAATATGTGTGTATTAGACCTCTCTTATTGATAACCCAAAACTTTTGAACACATTCTCTACATTTTTTTAAAGATTTTATTTATTTATTTGAGAGGGAGAGAGTGGATGAGATCACTAGCGGTGGGGGGAAGGGTAGAGGGAGAAGCAGACTCCCCGCTGAGCAGGGAGCCCGATGTGGGACTGGATCCCAGGACCCCGGATCATGACCTGAGCCGAAGGCAGACGCTTAGCCAACTGAGCCACCCAGGCGCCCCATTCTCCATATTCTGATAGTTTTTTACATTCTACCTTGAAGAAGTGAGATAGATAATTAAGGAAACGATTTACCAGTCTCGTCTCCATCATAGCTAAGATAAAGATGTAACCTAGGCACTGTCAATCAACCCCAATTCATCAGTGAACTACATGAGGGGCTGGGCAAGGGGAGTCCATTTTTCTGGCACAAGGTATGAAACATGTTTTTAGGTCGGGAGTCAGCAGCAACTGGCCTACTGACGTCGGCATATATGCAATTCACCCCAGCACATTAATGTTTTATGATGCTAAGAAACACAGTAAGAGGTAAAGCATAACCACAGAGCTGAGAGCCTCAGAGAAAAACAGTTCCATACACTATGCCTCTTGACTCAGGCTGACCCATCTGCTCTGTTTTAGAAGTGTTTATTGCATGGTTCTCCCCAGCTTTTATGCATTTTGCCCTTAACTCAGCAGGTTCACTCCTTCCTGACTCAAGTCACAAACCCTTCCTTGCTCTAGTAACAAAGGGTTATATGTTTTGAGCTATCTGCCTAACCTACTTTTTTCCATAAACCCTGTTATTTTTGGTATCTGTTTAGAATCCGGGTCTTGGCAGAAATTAATAAAGTATTATAGCCAAAAATACCTATAGAATGTCTTAAAGATATGGAAGTGGCCATCAGAACGAAACAGAGAAGTGGTTAAAAGTGGCTGTGTTTAGGGGTGGGCCTAGAAACAGGGATGGAAAATACTGCTTCCCATTATATGCTCTGCTAAAATGTATGTGTTATTGACATGGTAATGTAGTACTCTTAATTTGTTTAACCTCTTCCATTACACACAGAAAAGGGGAAAAAAAGGAAAAACTGTAATAACGATGATGCTATTCACAATAACAACAAAAATGCATAAAGTACTGAAAAATAAACTTAAGATGTGTAACAGCTGTATAAGAAACCATGTAACTTAAAGATATAAAAGAAAACACAAACAGAGAGAAAACCAAGTTCTTGGAAGGAAAAGCAACAAAAGCATGTGACAAGGAGTGTGTGTATTTGGAAGGGTTGACTATCCATGACTGATAAGGATGGTTTCAATTTTGGAGTAGATAAATTACAGAAGTAAATGGTATTATTCTCTAATTTTACTTTTTAAAAACCATTGTAGACCATAGTTTAAATAAAGTTTTAAATTAAATTATAACAGCTAGACACTGCAAAACCAGGGTATTATAATAGAAAAGGCAAGAAAAACTTACCAATTATAGCATAAATGCTACAATTTCCTAAATGTAAGTACCAGTTTTATGGCCATCAAAAAAACAAAACAAAACAAACAAACAAAAACCAGAAAGTCAACAAATGTAGATTTCTACATTACACCTAAAATGTTGAACTAAGAACACAAAGTACCTATAAGCTTTTTTCACTATGAAATGAGGTAATGGATTTCTTTCTTTTCACTGCTATTTCTAACAGCAAAAGCAAATAGTTTCAACAAAATGAAAATCTTGAGTGAAACTCAAATAATTTAAGCGTATAAGGGGACATATTAAGTAGGATTGGAAATGGAAAAATATAATTATAAAATTTTATCTTGCTTTCTCCAGTTCTGTGTAGAAGGAAAAAAAATAATGCCAAATGAAATGAAATATGGTAGTGTGATTTACAAGGTGTACACAGTGTTTAGGAATGTTCTCTTCTTTAAAAAATGTTATACAGGTGGGCAAATGTGAAAGAAAATTCTTGAAATGTTATAAAATATTTGCAAGCTCAAATTTAGAAGCAATTCATCAGTAAAATTCAAATGATAATTTTTAAAGCATGAAGTTAGATAATCGTAAAATAACTATTCTAACAAGAGGCACAGTTATACTATGAAAATGTCAGCGTTCCAGAATTTAAGACCTAAGACTAAACTGCAGTTCTGCCACTCATTAGCTGAGTCCCTTCGGGAGGTTTCTAACCTTTCTAAGACACAGTTTCCTCATCTGTAAAATGGGAACAGAAATTCTTAGCATAGAGAATGGAAATGCCTCTATCGGAACACTTACAGTTCTGACAAGAGAGCCCCGCAGGAAAGAAACAGACCTGACCCCTCCTTGTAAACACATTGCAATGCCAATATCTTATACACTTGCAAGTTACATTCAAATTACATCACAAATCACCGTCACTTCATCACATCTGAAAAATATTTACAAAGTCAGCTCAAACTCTGTGTGAGAAGCTGCATGTAATAAAAAGGCGGAGGTTGGGAGGCCAGCAACCTCATCAGCTGTGTGACCTAGAGCAAGTCACTCAGTTTTCTCACCTATAAAATAATGACGCTGACATCTAATTAGGAGAACGGCTGTGAATACTAAGGGAGATATGCATAAAACATGTTGTTTTAAACTCTTATTTACCACTCACCAGGTACTATGTCAAGCCTTGTTATATTACGTATATGACACAAAGATCAGAACCCAGGCATTATCCTAATCTTCTTCAAAACATATCTAAAACATAAGTCATACTAAAAATAGACCAGGTAGCAGGAGTGATACTCTCAGGATGTTTTTTCCCTACAGAAATTACCAGTTTCTCCATTAATTTCTTTCACTGAAAAACCGACTCCTTACTACATATTTCATGCTATTTTTGAAATGCAATAATAAGATCATTCAACAAATATTTACTGAGTATCTTCTCTGTACTGCACACTCTTCAAAATTCTGGGGGATAGAGTAATGAACAAAATTCACAAAACTCCCCTGCCCTCATGGAACTCCAAGGAATCATCCAAGGGCCACCATGCAGGGCAGTAAATGTGGTCGTCACATCCCAAATACAGCATCCAAGAACCTAGAACGTGCTCCAATTAGTACAACTAACTAGTTGTGGTCGTGACAAAGAAAATCCTATATGAACAATGAGTTGTCAAAAGTGGAACAAAGTTCCAAATTGTCAGCCTTCCTATTGTGGAACAGAACAACAATTCTTATCAGACAGGATGACCCTGCCTTCTCTGCCTGCATCTCCACAAGGTCAACCCACATCCAAAATAATTCCAAACGAAAAATGGTATCTTCATTATTCTTAAAGGAAAGCACTTATTTTTACCCCAGACAGTATTAAGCCTAAGTTTTTGAATCATTTCTTAAATAGATTTTTGATATCAGAAGCTTATAATAATGAAATTTTAAATATACAACCTAAAATAACTTTACTTATAGTCTACATCAGAAAAATATATACTACTCTCAACAACTAAACACACCATGCTAAATCAGTAATAATTTTAAACCTAAATATCCTTGCACTGTCAAAGAGGCATATAATTTTCATCTGGGCATATTCTTTGATTACATGTTTTTATCAACAGCTCATTTAGAGAGTGAAAGAGCAGAGGGAGATTTCTAATTTGTTTTCAGTCTAATAAATCATCAGTTGTTCTGATAAACACATTAAAGAAAACATTTGGGTTACATTATAATATATGCTCTAGGAAAAAAGTGCTCTCATACTATTTATTCTGAACTACAACATAAAATATGCTTAATTTACAATGACAGAGCCAGGCCCCATTATGGAAACCTAGTGATATTAACCATGAAACTTGGCTTAAGAGAGGCCTCTAGTGGTTATAGGTAATTACTTAGCTCCCCTTCCTGCCCCCACACTCTGGTAATGCTCTTGTTCTCATTCATTCTCCTGTTCCCTCCCCTCTACCTCATGGGTTAAAAGCTTCAAGCAAAAGAGCTAGTATTCAACCAGTGAATCATTCAATCAGGTCCAAGAAGTTGACTAAAAAAAATGTATGTAACTGGGACTACTAAGCCATTATAGATTCTCTAAAGGCAAATTCTCCAACCTCCCCACAAAACCAAGTTAGAGCCATTCAGTACAAAGTACAGACCCTAAATGTTAACCTTGCAAGTGTTAGTTATCTTACTAAAAATGAAATCTAAGGTAATCTAAATCTAAGTCGATTTTGTGGAAATAAAAACAACCCTAAAGGCTACAAAATTATAATTAAAGTCATAAAATAGAACCCATATGTTTTTATGTTTATCTTCAATGGTACTTTGGGTCTTCTACATCTCTTTTCACAAATACACTATTCACAAATACACTAACTATTCACAAATACACTATTCACAAATACACTAACACCAGGTGCAAAAAGAGAGAGTAAGCAAACTTGGTTCTTTATATATAAATGATTAGCCACACCCAGATGACCAAGGTTTAACTTCTTCCCAGTTCCACTCCTACAACATCCCTTTCCTTTTTTATTGAAGGACTCTGCCCCCGGAACCTTTCCACCTCCACCCCACCTGCCAGCCTTAGAACCTGCCTTACCTTTATCCAGGGTCCCAGTGAAGTCTTTCGAAGGATGGAAATGGTTGGAGTAAAAGGACAGAAGAGGATGCTAAATGCTCCCTCCCAACTGCAGTCACTTCCTCGTGCCACAGCGAACCTACTTCTGACTTCTGTCCCACGTTGTAGTGCCACAGAGGCCTTGTCCTGCTCCTAGGATACCCCCAAAATACTGAGACTATAGGTGCCCCAACATGTAGCCATGCAACAACCATTTGCATCAATGGGCACATCATCAACTTTTGCTACATAATTCAGGTCGAAAAGAGAAAAGAGAGGGAGAGCAAGAGGGAGGGAGAGAGGAAGTTCCTTTCTATATCACTTCCAAACTTTGTTAAGAATTTAAAAGGTAACAACCCACCTCCTGAGTACCTCAAAAAAAGCAGATTACTTTGGGGGAGGAGGGAGAGGCTTTGAGACAGTATCTCGTACCAGTATGTTTGAAGAGAGAAAACCCCTGATCAGAAGCAGTGCATAAGAGCTGTGATGGATGTTAAAAGTCACAGGTCACTCCTGGGATCAGTAGGAAGACCAGAGGGAATGGGACCCAGGCTGCCCTCTTCCAGCTCTGAAGTCCATGACAATGACCCACCTGGCAAAACAGGCAAGGAAATAAGAGGAGAAAGGTTCTGAAAAACCCAAATTAGTATCATAAGGTTTGAAGAGTAAAGCATGTGTTCTTGATTCATGAGAAATCACTACAGGCCTTCCCTGGCCAATATACATGTCTCAGTTATAAAGTTTGGTCATCTGGATCCCATGCACAGCTGGCAATAATGTGACAGCAAAAGATAAAAGAAAATTTAAATTTAAAGAGGCTTAAAACCATGAAATTAAGCACAGAAATATATCAATGAAGTAAACAACTATATACCTCTAAGACATGTGTAAATGTCTTAACACAGTGTAACAACCCATGCTCATTTGGACTAAATTATTTTTGAAAGATGAAATTATATACATTATGTTTTCTTTGAGAAAAGTGAAAAGGTTTTAGAAATACTGACGTTCAAAAGGTTAAGAAGTTTTAAAAGCTGCTACCCAGAAATAGTAACTCTCATCTATGCAGAAAATTACCATAAGAACTCAATTCTCAGAAATTATAAGATAGCTAGCTAAGGTTTGCTGTAGTCACTTTCACTTTGCTTTTTAGGATAAATTGGTCCTAGTCTAATGAGAATTCAAATGATACTTTCTATATACCATTATGAAAAATGGACAACTGTTAAGAAAAATAAAACACAAGGTCAAACTAAAACTTAAGACTAGAATAAATGCTTCAGCTTAAAACAGATTTATTCATAAAGCAATATTCTAGAGTACTTTTTAAACTTTTGTATAAGCACTAAAAATAAGAAAAAGTACCAAATTCAAAATATTTCAATTTTAAACAGTTTCATCATCAAACTTTCTTTTGCTGATATTCATAATAATTGCATAGCAAATATCTACTGAATACCAAACCTAAGTCAGGCATTTTTTTCAGGTACTGAGAAGTCATCAGTAAGCCAACAGACAAAAACCCCTACCCTCACAGAACTTACCTCCTAATGGGGGAAGAAAAATTGACAATATAGTTACATAATATGTTAGATCATTTCATCTCTCTAGAAAAAAAGGAAGGAGGGGTAAAAGGGAGTCTTGGTGAGAGGGATGGTATCCAGTATTAAGTAAGTGGGTCAGAGGCCTTGAAGGAGAAAATGGTATTTGAGTGGTGACCTAACAGTCACTTGGTTGAGAGTCAATGAAGAGCAGTTTCTGAAGGGTGGATGGTGGTGGGCTGTGGAAGGTGGTGAGACAAGGTAAATCCCTGTAGATCATGGTAAGAAATTTGACTTTTCCACTAAATTTAATGGGAAACTATTGAGGCCTTTTGAGACCAGAAGGAACATGATGTGACTTGCATTTGAAAGGATCAATTCTGCCTATGACACGGAAAGGGCAGAAGTGAGACAGTACTTTGAGGCTATGGCCAAAAGCCAGGTGAGAAATGCTAGCAGCTGGGGCCAGGATCAAGAGTAACAGCATTCGAGCTGGTGGTCAGATTTTGGACATACCGTGTAGGCAAAGCCAGCAGGATCTGCTTTGGAATTGAATGTGGGCAGGCAGAAGATGAAAGAAAGAGAGAAATCAAAAACAGCTCCAAGGTATAAAGGCAAACCCTTATTTATTTCAATAATTAGCATAATTTAATTTCAAATAAAGTATAAGCATGTCAAAGCTCTGTGTCAATGCTCTCTATAAACATGTGGAAATCACCTACACCTTGTAAACTGTCATTTTTCTTTCCTTTTTGGACTGTTGTATGTAGTTGATTTTAAGTTGAAGGACAGTATTATTCTTGAATTCTGAGTTTCTTTCAAAGACTGTCATTCTCCTGCCAAAATCAAGTTCTTCTTTTCCATAGGGAGCTTCTCTGAATTTCTACACATTAAAAAAAAAAAAAAAAAATTTCAAGTTGGACAGTACCTCAAGCCTAACTCTGTGCCTGGCCACTGTTTTAACTTTGTAGCTCGCTTTTTAACTCACTTTGAATGTGGTCTGTATCTCAGCAGGAAAGTCTATTCAAGCCCTCAACACTTAGCCGTGGTTCTTATTCTTGGGGAGCTTGAGAAGAACAGCACTACTTAGAGGAGTATGGGTTTCTGGCTGAATGACCAAAAAACCTCCTCCAGGTCAGAGCACACCAAGGCTCTCTCTGTCTATAAAAAGGCTCACTACATTATAAATTCAAGGAAATTAATCAATGGCAGCACAGTGGTCTATCTCTACCCCAGTACAATGCTGTAATGACGATAACCTTACAACACATCTTGATTATAACACATTGGATAACTAAGTCCTCCAGCTTTATTCTTCAAGATTGCCTTGGCTATTCTTGGCCTTACAACTGATTAATAGGGTATGTGCGCTTCAGTTTGCTTGCATCTTCTCTAATTTCTCTGAATAATGTTTTGGGATTTTCTGCACAGCTGTTACATATGCAGCACTCAATTTCACCCTAGATGTTTGATTTTTTGATGCTCTTTCAAATGTTATCAATTTATTCTCTATTTGTTGCTAGTATATAAAAATACAATTATTGTATATTGACCTTGTTTCCAGGGGCATTGGTAAACTCAATTCTAATGATTTGCCCATAGATTCCACTAGATCTTCCTACATACAAATCACGTTACCTATGAGTAGTAAGTTTTACTTCTTTCTAATCCATATGATTTTTGCCCTTATGTAAGGGCATCCTTGTTATATTCTTGATCTCAACAGGAAAGCAGTCAAAATTTCAGTAGGAAATATAATTTCTGCTGCAGGCTTTTTACAGCTATTCATAGCTACAAGATAAAGCTACTCTTTATCAGACTAATAGAATTCCCTTCTATTTCTAGGTTACTAAGAAATTTTCATTATGAATGGATATTGACTTTTAATAAATGTTTTTCTGTATTATGAAGATCATCATGACTGCTTTTCCCATTTTCTGTTCATGTGGGAAATTGCATCAACCACTGTGTGAATGTTTGTGAATGTCAAACACCCCTAGCATATTTGAAATAAACCCTCACCTTTATCTTTTTATATATTGTTGGATTTAACTTTCCAATATTTTGATTTTTACATCTACGTTCATAAAATGTGTGTATAATTTTACTTTATATATTGTCCAAAACAGATTTGATATGAAGATTATGCCAGCCTTATATAAAGCATTTGGAAGTTTTCCCTCTTGTTCTATTTTCTGTAAGAATTTGCTTAAGAACTGTGTTCTAAAGAATTCACCAGTAAAGCCCTATGGGTCTAGGGTTTTCCTTATATAAGCATTAATAAAAACAGATTCAGTTTGATATATGACTATTGAGGTTTTCTAATTTTTATTTTTGAAAACATTGTATTTCCTAGGAATCTGTCCATTTCACCCAAAACTTATTTGTAAAATCATTCAGGATATCCTCTTAGTATATAGTCTGTAGATTTTGCGATTTCCCCTTCTTCATACCTGATATTTGTCATTTGTGTTTGCCGTTTTTTTCCATTAGTCTTGCTAAAGGTTTATCAAGTACATTAGTCTCTTCAAAGATCTCATTTTAACTTAATTAAACTTCTCTATTATACATTCTGTTTCACTGATTTCTGCTCTTTATCACTACATTTATCCTATTTTCTCTAGATTTAATTTTCTTTCTGGAGATGGAAATTCAGATCACTAATTTTTTTGTTCTTATTCCTGTTTTCTAAATATATGTATTTACAGCCATACAGCTCTCTCCAAGCATGGCTTTACCTGAATCTTGAAATTTTTGATTTTAGTACCTTCATAACCCTTCAGTTCAGTATTTTTCTAATTTCTGTTGCAGTTTCTTTTACAATCTATGATTTAAATGTAAATTATTTAATTTGTAGGAATTTGAGGATTTTCCAGTTTTTTCTCAATTTCTAACTGAATTCTACTATTGTCCAAACATACTCTAAATGACTTCAAATATCTGAAGTTTAAGATTATATTTATGTCCTAGCATTTGGTCAATTTTGATAAATGTTCCATATTCACCTGAACTAGGCATATTGTGGCATTTCATAATGTATATAAATATCAAATCACTACGTTATACACCGGAATCTAATACTGTATGTCAATTATTCTTCAGCGAAAAAAAAAGAAAGAATAATTTCTTATATAGTTGAGTACACAATTAGGACAAGTTTGCTAACTGTTCAGATCTTCTATATACTCACTGATATTACCTGCTTGTTTGATCAGTTTTAAAGAGAGGGGTGTCAAGGTCTCCCACTATGATTGTGGATATGTTTACATCTCCTTTTAGTTTTGTATTTTGTTTTGCTTTATGTATTTTGAAATTATGCTATCGATGACATAATAGATTTAAGACTGTGATATCTTCGGGGCACCTGAGTGCTCAGTTGGTTAAGCGTCTGCCTTCAGCTCAGGTCATGATCTCAGGGTCCTGGGATTGAGCCCCACATTGGGTTCCTTGCTCAGCGGAGAGCCTGCTTCTCCCTCTCCCACTCCCCCTGCTTGTGCTCCCTCTCTCACTCTCTCTCTGTCAAATAAATAAATAAAATCTTAAAAAAAATAAAAGACTGTTATATCTTCATAGCAGATTGATTCCTTCAGCATTATGAACTGTTCTTTGTTTCTAGTAATGCTTCTTGCCTTAAAAGCTTTATTTGAAATTAGTATGGCTACACCAGAGGTCTTTTTTTTTTCATCCCTTTCACATTTTCTGTGTCCCTATATTTAAAGGCTCTATCTCTTAACCTGGATATTGGTGCTATTCTTTAAGGAAGTCTGACAATCATTGGCTTTTACTAGATTTAATTCATTTGTTTTAATTACTTATATACTTAGGTTTATAGCTATCATCTATCTGTTTTCTACTGACACACCTGTTTTGCTTTGGGTTTTTTTTGTTTTTTTGGGTTTTTGTTTTGTTTTTTTTTTACATATTTTCCTTTCTTTTAGTTTAACCAAATACTTTATTAATCTATAGGTCCCTTTTTAACTTGCTGGATATATACTTTCACTATTATTTCAGTTGTTACAACATGCATCCCTAACTTACTATAATCTAGTAAAAATATTACATTTAAAATCCTAGAACAACAGAATATTTTAACTCCACGTAAGCCCATTCTGACTGTCTTCTAGGATCATTTTCCTTCTGCCTAAAGAACTGCCTTATAGTATTGCCTTTAGTGAAAATGTGCTGGTGATAAATTCTCTCAAATTCTATTTGCCTAAGGTACTTTTTATTTCATCTTAACTTTAAGAGTATGTTTTTACTGGGTACAGAATGTTAGGTTCGCATCCTTAGCAATTTAAGATGTCATTCCAGTGTGTAGGTAGGTGTGGTTTTCTTTGAATACATCTTTAGAAGTTCACAAATCCTCAAGTATGATGATGTCCTGAAAGTTTAATGAGAAATATTTTTTTTTATTGTGTCTGACCAATTCATTCTCCTTTCTTCTTCTGGAATTCCAATCATATGTGGGACAGATCTTTTGACCAGATTCCCAGTGTGTTTTATGCTCTCTTCTGTTTTAGTCTATTTTATTTTCCCCCTCTCTGTGCTTCAGTTTGGACATTTTCTAGATACTTGCCTTTTAGTTCATGAATATTATCATCTACTAAGTCCAATAAGTTTGTAAACACATCCACTGAGTTCTTATTGACAAATATTTCTTTGGTTCTACAATGGTCTCTCTCTCTCTCTCTCTCTCTCATACACACACACACACACACACACACACACACGCCTCCAGGGTAATTCACTTTCTTACCTCTTTTGTTCTTTTTCTTCCTCCTATATTCCTAAACATAATAAAGTCTTTGTCTGCTAACTCCAATGACTGGATCACCTGTGTTTCTGCTTTCTATTGTTTGTGTTTTCTCTTGGTTTTGAATCAAATGGTCCTGTCTCTTCATATACTTAGTAATTTTTTATTGAATGCTGATTCATAGAGGTTCCAGATGATGGGAGGACTGACTCCTTGTTGTGCTGGGCAGACAGAACAGAAGGTAAGTTATATTAATCCAGTAAGGAACTGAGAGGGAGAGAGGCTGTGCTGTGGATTTGGAAAGCTTTAATCTACTTCTAGTAGCTCCTAAGACCCGACTCCACAACTTTCAACTGAGAGTATGACTGGTCTTTGACACTTCAGTCTCAAGGGATGGTTTGAACTTTCAGGTATTTTCAGCTCCCACCATATACAATTTGGCATTTATCTTGAATGGGAGACCAACTGTGTATTTAAGCAACCCCCCCTCCAAGTTTCCTATTTTGTCACTACAACCCCATGAAACATGGATTCTATACCCCTGGGTTCTCAGTTTCTAGTTGAGACTTACTTGGCAGGTGCCCCCAAGTAAAAAGAGCCAATTTACTACTCACTTCAGAGCTTTCAACTCTCCTCACTGATGTTCTTAAGCCACCCCAATTCCCAGGGTAGGTCTCTGTCTCCTAGGCACTTCAAAACTCAGGAATTTTTGTTCTGCTTTTCAGAGGCTTCCAGCTTAGCTCTCTAATATCAGGTCCAGAATTGATGAACTATGGTTCTTGGACCCACTCAGGTCTCCAATATTGTAGCTTCCCTGAGCAACATTCAAACACTCTGCTGCTCTCTGTCCCCAAGCAATTTTTCAGGATTATAACTTCCAAACAATGCTTCAAGGCTCAAGCAAAAAGTATGACTACGTTTTTTAAAACACAGTTAAATTAAGACTACATTAACCAATTCCTCAACTGTCCCAGAGTCCATTTTACTATGCATAGTGTGCTAATGTCTACGTATGTTCAATAAGTATTTATTTTTTTATCTTTAATAGGCTTTTCTTGATTAGGTATTCCAAAAGATGCATTTGGGTGCTGAGCTTAACATGTCATGAAAAAAGCTGAGGGATCTAATTTTATCATAAAACAAAAAGAACCAATAAAACACAGCACTAACTGAAAAAGATAATAAACATAAATTTTGAAGGGCGTTTGGGTGGCTCAGTCGTTAAGCATCTGCCTTCGGCTCAGGTCATGATACCAGGGTCCTGGGACCGAGCCCCCCATCAGGCTCCCTGCTCAGCGGGAAGCCTGCTTCTCCCTCTCCCACTCCCCCTGCTTGTGTTCCCTCTCTCTCTGTCTCTCTCTCTGTCAAATAAATAAAATCTTTAAAAAAACACACACACACATAAATTTTGATTACTACAGAATTCATAAAGAAAAACTTGACTGTAGTTAAACAAAAAAAAAAGAAGCCTCACTTTTAATGAGGTTTAGCTATAGGGTCCTCTCCTTTAAAGTCATCTCCAAATCCTAGAAAGATGTCACGTATCAAAACTTTTCTTTGACACATGAAAGGAAAATAGAAGATTACCATGGTCAACAATGAAGAGTCACAGACCCCAAAGTAATCAAGAAATGACAAGCTGGCTTTCACTGCTGTAACTAGAGGGTCATCAACTAGAAAAATAACAGGATGAAAGCACCCCAACACAAGACTAAAAGGATGAGGCTAGCGAGTCAGAGATTTGATGCATCACCTTTTCATTCAGGAGCGGTCTCTAGTGTCCTCTTTCATCTTTTCCAGTAGTAAAGAGCCCCAAGGAAATAGGATCCACATCCCAGGATCACACAAAGATGCAACCAGTAGATTTACTAAAGGGGGGGAGGGGGTGTACCACACAAGCAAAGTTATGTAGAGATAAATATAAATAAAGAATTTCTCCCTTCTTTCTTCCTCTCTCTTCACTGTACCTTCACAATTAAGCTTGCAGTGTTGTTATATTTGCGTTTTACCATAAGCTGTTTGGATGTATAAAGTATATAAAAATGTAAATAAAATTTAAAACTACTTGCCCCAACCATTTAACAGTGCCCCCACTGCACCATAACAAAACATTATATCTCCACAGAAAAGCACCATTCACTATATAAATACAAACCCCAAGAATAAATGGGGGATACAGCTGCAAAGAAGAAGCCCACTCTGGGGCAAAGGCTCTCAGCTCTGGCTTAACCATAATGTGGAATATTTGGCTACTTGAAAGAAAACCCAGTGTCTGACTTGATTTGAAAAAGCCTGCAAGAAGCATTACTCTCGTTCAACCTAAAATACTTCTCTTATGATGGAAACTATAAAGACTTAGAATATCGTTGAAGCCATCCGTAACCATGTCAAGTGTTTAGATGATGTCAAGTGAGTCTACACAACATTTCCTATAACAAATCTTAAGTCTTCCAATAAATTATAAAACAATCTTTACCTAAACACCCTATGCTATATTTTCACAGCAGTAGGAGCTGCAGGTTATTTTCACATGACTAACCTAAGAAACAGCCTATAAAAGCTATGAGAATACTAAAGTTCTTAAAAAATAATATAAAATACCCTAGGTTTTAGGACTCACTTGCTATAACAGTAAATCAAGAAAAAGTAAGACATGCAACATTACTTAAACTTTAGTAGATAAGACCATCACAAAAATAGAGCCTAATCTTCCTTATATACCACAATGGAAACAGATGAACTTTGGTTTATCTCTACATTAATATGAAAACTATCAGTTATAACCAAGTAAATGAGCACTGAACTGTATTCCTGAGAGGGGACTATCAAGAGTTCGCTTAGATGGAAAACTATGAGCAGACAGAATCCCACAACATAACATTCAAACTGTGATTCACAGTATGAAGACTATGTAGAGAGGGTTTTTGTTTTTGTTTTTGTTTTGCTTTGATTTGTTTTTTAAATAATCCATCTCCATCTCTTTTGGAGAGGAGACAAATGAAAATTCAGCCAAACTATTTAGTTGACTCTATCAAACCTTGCTTATCGAACCATAACCCATAAGTAGTTAAAAACACAGGTGACCTCAACAACCTGATATGCTTTCATTTGCACTACTCCATTACTTCCACAGCTCAACCCAAGCTGGCTGCATGAAGGACACAGTTCTGTAATATTTTAAACAAAGAACTATGGGAGGGAAAAACCCTCAAGTGATTGGTTTGCTTGAGCATTAAGCTGATTCTACAACATATGTTTCTGTCATGGTGTAAATTTTAAAGTTTTCAATCAGTTGAAAATACTCATGAACTCAAAATTTCAAAACAATTCTTTGCAAACTGTCAACAAATCTGGCCCACAGATTTAAGGAAATGACACTCTTTCAACATTATATTCATACCTTGCAAACTGTATCCATGTCCCAAGGTAGGATAGTCCTCAGATCAATGACTTCACAAGACACTCCAAGCTTCTCTTGAGCCATGGAAGCCACCTCTCGGATCACATGAACCTGAAATAAAAATAGCAGAGAATAACTACAGAGATTCAGACCCAAAAAGTCAGCTGAATTCTGACATCATTAATAGAAACAGTGTTTAAAGTCAGAGGAACTTATTTGCAATGGAGAATTAAATTTGTTTTAGATATGTTGAACCCCAATTCCCCCAAAGTAATCAAACACAGAGGTCTAGAAAATAGTTGGAAAGATGTCCTTAATTTCAGGAAAGGAAAGCAGTCATTGATAGAGACACTGATTCTAAAGATATCAGCACACAGAAAGTAGTCAGAGGAGTAGGTTGAGTTTCTAGAGAAAGCATGTGGAGGGAGAAGTAAAGGGCAGAACTTACAGGACCCTGCAGAGGACCAACATTTAAGGAGAAAATGGAGAAGGAGGAACTCACTTGAAGAAGAAGAAGAAGAAAAAGGAGGAGGAGAAGGAGAAGAGGAAGAAGGAGAGAAAGAAGAAGAAGAAAAAGAAGGAGGAAGAGGAGAAGAGGAAGTAGAAGAGAAAGAGGAAGAAGAAGAGGAAAAGGAGGCAGCGCCTGGGTGGCTCAGTCAGTTAAGCAACCAACCCTTGATTTGACCTCAGGTCATGATCTCAGGGTCATGATATTGAGCCCTAAGTCAGGCTCTACACCCAGCGTCCAGCCTAAGATTCTCTCGCTTTCCCTCTGCTCTTCCCCACCACTCATGCTCTCTCGAAAAAGGAAGGGAGAAAGGGAGGGAGGGATGGAGAGAGGGAGGGAGGAAGGAAGAAAGGAAGACAGACCGACCAGGAGACAATGTATGCCAGAAACTAAAGAAGAAAAGGTTTCACAGAAACGGCAGCCAGCATCGTACACCGTGGCAATATGGGGTAAGGGTTGGATTTAAAAATTAGGAATGTTAACAAGAATAGTTTTAGTAAATTAGTGGGGACAAATCTCATAAGGTACAAGAACATAAGGAGTTAAGGAATTAAATACAGGTAGTAGAAAACGTTGTTCAAGTTTAGTGATAAAAGAAAGGAGGAAATATACTGGTATTTCAGGGAAAAGTAGGGTAGAGAAAAGGTTATTTTTTAGATAGAGAAGAAATATACACCTTTTTAATAAAAGGGACATTGAAAGGAGGAACTGAAGATGCAGAAGAGGGAAGGGACCAGCTGGTAAGTTACAGCCCTGGAAAAGGCAAATGGAATATAATCTGAAAGAGTTGTAGAGGTAGCTATGAAAACCAGACACCTCTTCTTTTGAGGACAAAAGAGAAAGAGGAGTAAAGGACTGGCAGCAAACATGGTAGGTGTGAGGAAAAAGCAAGTTAGAGGACATAGTATCTAATACACTACTCCCCTATTACAAACAGAGGCAAGGATGCCTGCTGAGTGACAGGGATACAGATAAAAGATTTTCCCATTGGAGGTAAGAAACCATGAGGACTAGCTCTCCAAGCCAAAAATCAAGTGGAGAAGAAAGTCAGAGGGTGTAGTATTACGAATGATTTATTTTCTTCATTTACTGCTATACAAGTTTTCTAAAATAAGTACTTCCTTCGCACAGAAAAATGAAAAATGGACCATTTCTTTAGAAGAAGGAGATAGAGATAGAAGTCTATGGCCAGAGGGGAAAAAAAGTCCCAAGCTTAAAAGTCTGGAGGCAGGACAACATGACAAAGAGGACTGGGGAAACTGAGGCAGATCGCTATTGAGGTTCGCTGGAACAGAGGAAGGTATGGAATTCTGAGGCTGGACCCCTGGATGGTCCACATGACCAGCAAAGTAATCACAAGAGATGGCAGCAGATGTGATGAAAACGATAGGAAGTCAAGCACAGAAACAAGTAGGAGGATGTATAATGCGTGCTTCAAAAGAGTTTCTCATGAGTACATTTTTATACAATGGCTTCACCACATGCATATATATTTTAATATGACTGAACGGGCACTTCACCCTCAACCAGAAGTCAGTACCAGATATACATGTAGCACTAACAAGACTTAAATTTGACATACAAGAAAAACAACACTTTGGATTTTTATAGTATCAGGATAAAAAATGAGAGCTTCCAAGCACAATAGGGACATTATTGGTTCTTAGAAATGTTACTGACCTGAGTGCCCCAGGCAACTAGAGTCACGTCACTCCCTTCCTGAACGACTTCGGCCTGGGACAGGGGAATGCTGTATGGTTCTACAGGAACCTGCTCCACTGAATATAGAAAAGGGAAACAAATAAAAATTTATTTTTTCTCATGTGGCGCTTGTGCACAAGAGAATATAAGCATTTCACTGTGGCAAAGCTTTCTTTTATTCTTCTCCCCAAATTCCATAAGTTACTTAAAAGAGAAATAGCATTTATTCTATGGCTCTATGACATTACTACACATATGAAAAAGTCCCATGTAAGTGTAGAAAATGTATCAGCTACCCTGGCACAGAAAAAGGACTTTGGGTACAAACTAAGAAAATGTTACAGTAAGGGCTCTGGTCGACAATGTCACACACTGGTTCATTAACTGAAACAAATATGCCATACTAATATGTTAATAATGTAGAAAACTGGGTGCAGGGAACTCTCCTGTACTATCCTCACACTTTTTCTGTGAATCTAAAACTGTTCTGAAAAAATAAAGTCAAAAAAATTTAATATGTTTCTGTTAAAACTTGATCAGACTGAATTAAGTTCTCAGACAAGTTTTCTATCAAGAAGCCAATTTATGGTGACTTGAAAAACAAAACACACAGAGCAGGGCCAAATTTTTAAGTATATTTTATTTTACCCCTTGCATCTACGGACACTTCATTAACTACCAATGCCAGAGAGATGAATATTTTTTTAAATCATCAATATATTTAAATAATACACTAAAATCCACAAAACTGCTCAAAGCAAATGACAATTAAGCTAACTAACAAACCTGAGACATAAGCTGCTTTAGAAAACTCCTAAGTGTTAAAAGCATTTTTTAAACTTTTTGTGTAACATGTAAAACTACATTGAGTCAGATTATCTAAACCAGGAGTGGGCAAGGCAATTTTTGTAAACAGTATCTTACTGGAACACAGCCATTCATTTACATATCACCCATGGCTGTTTTTGCCCTACAACAGCAGAGCTGATGAGTTAACAAAAGACAGCATGGCCTACAAGCTCAAATTCTTACTATCTCTTCCTTTACAGGAACAGTTTGCCAACCTCAATGCTAAACAGTGCTTTCAGAGGTTAATTCCAGTCCATTCATAGACAGCTTAAATCTAGTGTTGGATGGACAGATGAACCAACAGATACACGGGTGGACAAAGGAACACACAAACAGGGAGACAAACATTCAGCTGGAGTAGTACACTCTACTTAGTAGTTCTCAGTGGCTAACCCAAAGCCACGGTCAAGAATGACGCTGATGATATGCAACAAACATGGAAAGGTAGCACATAGGCTCTTTGCCATTAAGTCTTCCCTCCTCTGGCAGCAAATTCTGCATGCCAATAGACAAGGCTTGAAGCCAGTACACACTCTGTCTTGTCGGTGAGTCAGTGGTGGTCATTCAAGAGTCTTGTCTTTTCTGCCTTTTAAATCAGTTGCCAGCTGATTAGCAAATCCCTGGAACACACAATTCTAATGGTTGGCACACTAAAAGAAATGGACTAGCACCTTGGCCCACTTCCTTTGAAAAGCTGCCAGTGAGTGACTAACTGCTTCATTGTATTAAATAAATTACCCAGAATAATAAGACCTTATTACTTTAACACTTAATTAAGGAACAACATGGCAAACAAAGTGTTGTTCTCCATCAACAAGATCGTGCAGAGAATTAGATTCAAGAAGAGTCTCTTATTAAAAACAACCAAAAAAAAAAAATCTACTAGATTCACATAAATTTAATCCTGAGAGCAGAAGAATGAGAATATGTTTTTTTATTTGAACTTGGCAAACAGGTCACCTAGAGGGCAAGCCATAATTCATAGGTACTTTAGTTACACTAATTTAAAAGATACTTACTCCAAGAGAAGGTTATTATTTCGAATGAGCATTCTTGCATTCCTACCCCATGACTATGTGCTTTTTGAAAGAGAACAGGTAAGAGAAGTAATAACAGAAAATTTCAGGAACTGAAGAGCCCCTAGACAGTCATATTACAGATTCCTGTTTTCATAGCAGTGGGACCAACTGAGGCCACTCCATTTCACCAAATGCTGATTACATGCTAATCTTGGCACTAATGAGCATTCCAGACAAACCCTTCAGCATCAGACATACATTGACAAAAATGCGTCATCCAGAAAAATAAGAAATCTTTCTAAGACCAAAATTTACAAGATGCAATTTTTGGCTCAAATATCAGACCGGATTTTTAAAATATATTTTTTAAGCTCCACATATATGTGTCCTTCGTAATTGTAAATGCACTTATATTCGTATTACCTATGCACTTACAGACTCATGGCATGAATGAGTTCATGCCTGGCCCCATTTTATTGCCTATCCTCTTCCCTTTTTCCTTCTCATTTTCTTGTCATTTGTTCGGTCATCTTGAACACATTTTTAAAATAAGGCAGTGTCAAAATGTATATGCTATGGACAATAAACCTTTATCCATTAATAGTTATTGCCTACCCAATATATGCAGGCATCCTACAAGTTACGGGAATATGAAACTGAAAGGGGCAGTCCCTGTCTTTGACAAGCATACACTCAACTGGGAGTTATAAAGATGGAAAGACATGATCAGTAAACAAAAACATGATGCAGTAGTGGGGATAAACCACTCTAGGAAAACAGAGGGAAGCAACAATCTGGTTGTTAAGGACCGAGGAAGCTTCACCAACATGGAGGCCACAACTGAGAAGGGTCTTGGAGCTAACGGGGAAATAGAGTATTCCATGTAGAAAGAAGAGATGTACACGAAGAAATGGAGGTGTGAAGTCGTGTGTGCGCGCATCTACAAACACGTGTCAACACACACTTACGTGCTGTTTCAGGTAAGGGTGAAAGCTTTAAATTATATACCCAAGTCCCTAGAAAAACCTTTTCAATTCCTTCTGGCTTTACATATTAATAACACATGTAGAAAGTGTCTGCAAGAAAATAATAACTCACTCTTAATGATGCAAGTTTCCCTGTGAGGCACAATATTACCATTACAGAGATAACAGGGTCATTTCTCTGCCCTGGCACTAATCTACAGGAATGCTAGTTTCCTCACAAATGCGAAAGTCAGCAGGGCTTTATTCATGTTGCATTATACATGATGCAGTGATAAAACTTAAATGTTCTTCTTAAAAAGAATAGAGTATATTTCTAAAATGTTACTTTATGCTGCCTGGTTACTAACAACATTGGAAATCTTCATACTTGAGAAAGTCTATCTTATTTGTCAGAATTTACAGTCTAATGGGGGAGAGTGGGCAAATCCACTCAACCAAGAACCCAACTCCCAGCCCTGTCTCTGCATCTAACTAATTTGGTGATCTCTGACAAAGCACTGTATTGCTTTTATGCCCTAGTAACCCATCTGTAAACTAGGGAAAGCAGCATCTGTCTGTCTGCCACATCATAGGGACAGAACGACGACATATTAAGTTAATCACACTGTGGAGGTCCTTTCAGTTCTTAGGAAGAGGACAATCTTACATTTGAAATAATTCAATGATAAAGTCATTAAAATTACAAAGAAAGTTTTCATTCTAGGGACATTTATCCTTACTCCTGTTATTTAACCATCAACCAATCTCTCTATATTACAATTGTTATTTTTCCAAATAATCTTTCAGATGAGGCTACTAATTATGGTCATAGTTTGATAATTTTCACTTCTATACCAACAATTCATTTTAATATTGATGTAAGAGATGAGAAAATATATGAACAAGAGAAGTAAGTGCAATCTCTTCTAGTAATCTTTTAAATTATTCCCCAAATACAGTTGTAATCAATTTCCCCCTCACCTCTTTACCTCAAATTACCGAAAATCTAGATTGACCATTTATATTAGCAAGACCAAATCAATATGCTGTTAACAGTATTATTTGTCTATATAAGTCATTATAATAGTTGTTATAATATTACTATCTAATTAAAAGACAAAATTACCTTTCAATAAAGAATAATTAAGTGCTAAACTTTTCATACTATTTAAGCCATGGTGATTATTGGGAGCATGTGTGGGCAGCATAAACCAGCATAGTAAGTGACAGATCATGACAGACAAAAAAGACAAAGGAACGGTCTGTTCCAAAATAAAGGAGACTAAGAAGACAACAATAACTAGAGACTCTGGATTGGATCCTGATCCAGAAAGATGACATTAGTAGGACTACTGATGAAATTTGGATTAGGTGTGTGGAGGAGTTAACAGTATTGGATCACTGGTAATTTCCTGGCTTTGATTATTATTGCTACAGTTATCTGTGAGGTTAACATCTGCAGAAGCCAAGTGGGGGATACGTAAAAATTCTTTGTACTCTTTTTGCAACATTTCCATTTAAACTTATTTCAAAATGAAAAGTTTAGCAAAATATTAACATTAAAGTTTTTTAAAAGGAGGCTGACCCATCTTAATCAGTCTCCCATAGATTCTGGGAAAATACGGTGTAATTTGATGGGCAAGTATGCAAAATTATGAATGTCACTAAACACCAACTATAGGAAACTGAGCTAAATATGAGGCACGATAGAGGCACTGTAGATTCATACTGTCTTGTGATACAATCTCTGTTTTTTGAAATATTAGGCAAATAGAAAATGAGGTTACTAATAAGCTACCCAATTGCAAAAGAAGTACAACCACATTTAGTACTGTATATGTGACCTTCATCTACCTGGATGAACTTAACCAAAGTTCTGATGATACAGAGACATAAAGATGGGAAGACATAAATTCATTATCTGTGCATGCCTGTCAGCTTTTTGCTGGAGACTCTTGACCACTAAATAAAAACCAATAACCCATCAAACTGTCTAAATATAAACACAACATCAAGTCAGGATCAGCAAGTATCTTGAATGTAACCAGGAGACTTGTCACATGGAGATACAAAAACATTTGAAATCTTAAAATCATTAGCGTTATTGTTTTAGAAGGTCATGTTTTCTTATTGCTGAAATACCACTGAAAAGTAACATCTATTATTTTTAACTGAATGGTGACACTGAGAACATAGTGACAAGCAATATTAAATAGGAAGGCCTGGACCCATTTCAACTCAAATGCACTCTAATTCTTTTCTTGGTAATTAATTCATTTGAAAACCCCACATTTCTAATTTTTTGTGAGTGTAATGAGACAAGTTAGGCTTCTTTTCAGACTAGTTTGCAAACATAGCACAAAAGCAATGATATGATAAAGCAACCATCATATTTCTTACACAACTTCAAAATTAACCGAATTACATTTTCCTATCTCATTTAAGGTAACAAAAGCTTTGAGATTGACGATATTGCATAATATGCATCAATATACTTAATATATACACTAAAATTTAACCACTTTGTAATATATCTTGTTCAATTTTTGCAATGACTTAGTATTTTTTCCCTGTACTCTTTTAGTACGCAGCATTTAATAATTTAAAGTTCTCACATATGTAATTTTACTAGCAGTTGTCCTTCTTTCATGTTTAATATATTATAATTCCTTTAGTAAATATTTTCCAATGCATTTTCTATAGCAAGGAGCTATATATGGGTGAACTTCATTCATATAAATAGACTCTAACATAGTAAATGGCAAAATGACAAAGAAAATAATTGAATACTGAATTTAATGGCACTATTTTAAAGCCATTCTCTATCAGCACATGGACAGTTGAAAAGAAAAACAAAAATCACCTAACAAAAAAATTATATCAAGATAGAAAAGGAAAACGTTAATTCACTGTGAACTGTAAGATATACCATTATTTTATGAACCACTAGGAATGAGAAAACTGCCCATCAAACTGGCACTGTTTAGAATTCTACTCTGTTTACAATTATTTTCTTATCAAAAAAAGAAGTTTAGGCTTAATCAGGCATGGGTTTTATTACATATCACCCTTCTACAGACATAACAAAATATAAGCAAAATAAATTGGTTTAGCTATTCCTAAACTCTTTGGCCTTTAGAAGCTAATTCTTCTCATTCTTCTTTTGACTTATAGTCATCAGTGTCCATGTTTTTCCACAGAATAGCACTTTCTGTTTCAGCAAGCACATCAGTGAAGCAGCACTTTATCAATGAATCCATAAAAGAATTATAAGATTGGTGCTGGGCTCTCAAGCTAGCTCAGTATTTAGGAACAGCCTATTGCTGATTCATGCTTCCAAAGACTGTTAAATTATGATTCTTCACTTTGCCTGACCCATCACAACCATCTGGAACCTCACTGTTAAAAGAATAGTTCTCTAGCATCTCTGGAATTTTATTCTAAGCTGTGGATCTGAAATCTATTCTATGTAGGTATTGCTGCTGATTGATGATTTGGGATTTGTGCCTGAGTAGGTAACAGCAATTACTAGCCACTGGATAAGATGATTGCAAGGTGACATTGCTTTGAAGCCATATTCCAACTTCAGAGGTGTTAAAATGTGAGAGGTGATGGAGATCTCAGAATCAATAAAATGTAGTTCCTTAAATTGGGTAGATGACTTTAAAACATTAAAGTATTATTATAGATATTTTCTGCATTATGTTTTTGATATCTTAAGTCCCTCAGTTTCCATAAATACACTATGACCCATAAGGAGCTACAACTCCCACTAGACACCAAGCATTAGGGGCTGTCCACCAACTTCCTAAATGCAGAGAGTAAACAGAAAAAGTCAAAAAGGCACTGGAGCACATCAACAAAAGATAATTACTTTAAGGGTAAGAAAGGCACATGAAAACTACACGATGTTTTTCATACTGCAAAATTCATCACTGCATTATCTAACACTGAACGACAGCTGTTGACTTCATGAATCAGCATCCAATCAGGAAAACAGAAACCTTTCTAGAAGACTTGAATTCGGGCAATCTATTACAAAGACGTTGGAAGGGCCAAGTAGCATGGTAACATAATGTAACCCGGAGATCAGGAAGCAGCTAACACCCCTGGGCTAGTCTCGGTCGTCCACAGGAGCCACTAACGGTGCTGGAACCACCATGAGCTGCTGCAGAGCAGGACAGACCCCACCGAAGGCCCCATATAACCAGTGCTGCCGAGCAATGGCAGCTGGAGCACAGCCTTGTCGACTACCGCCACCAATCCCAAAATGGCTCCTTTCTTCCACCTTCATCTCACCTTCTACACCATTCCAAGTGCTCTCTGTTGACAGAATCCTGCTGGAAATCAGGCAGGAGATCAAGAAAATACACTTTACTCATTTTCAACCCCAGCATTACAGAGGAAAACACAGAAGGGAAAGTGTGAGGATGAGAGGCAAATGGACAAACATAGCACAGATTTACATTACAAAGAACATTTAAGAGAAGAAAAGGTCACCTTTGATGAGAAATAATGGGAACCCCATATGTTAATGCTCAAAAAGCTAACGTTTGAGCCCATTCTGTACCTGACACTGTTTCAAGCATTTATATGTATCACCTCATTTCATCCCTACAACTCAATACAAATGATACTAGATTTATTCCAGTTCTACAGATAAGGAAACCTAGGCAGAGAGACATTAAGTAACTCAGTGAAGTCATAAGACAGTGAGTGGTAACTCTGAGGTCCAGGCTCATAACCACCATGTTATATTGTATAGAAATCTGCCCAAAGTGGATTTCAGTAGCAATATCAAGTATGAACACTCATCAAGCTTGATCCTCACCATATGCCTTAAAAATCAACAGCAGCCAATTGCATATTTTACAAAAGGGAACACTATGTTTTTAATATTTAAAAATGTGGCACACATAATCTTTAGAATAAATAATTGCTATTTTCCTGCAGACAAACCAAGTATTAAATCTAGATTCCTCACTGACCTCCAGCAATTCACTCCCATTTTCTCAAATTAATTTTTTAGACACTAAATGGGCTTTATATTCCATAAAGCAAATAATCACTAAAATCTCCACATACAAATCACCCAGTATTGGCCTCTGTGTGTTGCACTGTGTGTCACCCCTCCATTAGAAATCTACATTTTTCTTCTACGCAAATCCCTTCATATCAAATTCTGGATTAAAACTACCTAATTATGAAGGGCTCCAGGCATATTTATATAGCCAGAAACTATGATTTGTAGTCTAGTGGTTTAAATCAAATATCATTTATTTAATAAGCATTTCATAACCCCAAGCTATATTTAATGCTAGAGATAAAAAAGGATAAATTAGGTAGAATCCATCAATTCAACTACAACAATGCTAAAAGAGTATAGATAAAATTAATAAATAATTTCAAATTATTGAGAAAATTTTCCCAGTTGTAATTTTTATAAACCTGACCATTTTATTTCTATTTGTGAAGAGTAAAACTATGTGAAAATTACTAAATATAACCCTAATGGTCTTAAAAATTTAGTGTTTACTACCTATCTAACCTGTAAGTAGAGGCAATTTATAGATCTTTAACTGCTGCTCAACACGCACTTTTACACTGAAGATGAAAACTCCGAAAGGGTCTTTTGTGTGCCTTTTATTCCAAATTTAAAATTCTTTAGATCAACTATGAAAATGTCAGCTAAAAACACCCCATCTGCTAATCAACAGTTCAGTTTGGGCAGTGTTAATATCACTGTCTATATACTAAGTCATTGACAACTAGGTCTACAAGGTGAGGTTTACTTAGAAATTTTCTATTTTAACTTTCTTCATAAAGGACACTGTTTATCATATGTAAGTCGATCTTTCACTTTTAAACATCTGCCTTTGTACACATTTTGAGAAACACATTAGGAACTGCCTGTAATCAAAAGTAGAAGACTCTGGCTTGACCTAACATGATACAGTGCACACCCAAATATGCTAGGACAGGTTGTAAATAATCTTTTTTTTTTTAAAGATTTTATTTATTTATTTGAGACAGAGAGAATGAGAGACAGAGAGCATGAGAGGGAGGAGGGTCAGAGGGAGAAGCAGACTCCCTGCTGAGCAGGGAGCCCAAAGCGGGACTCGATCCTGGGACTCCAGGATCATGACCTGAGCAGAAGGCAGTTGCTTAACCAACTGAGCCACCCAGGCGCCCCAGGTTGTAAATAATCTTAAATGATCTGTAAGAGCCCCCTGAAGGATTAAAAATGTCCTACAATGGCCTTCACAAAGTTCAATTACTCCCTCTTCACAAAACCATTGTGGACCAACCATTCCTAAATCTGGCTGAACATTGGCTGACATCTCTTAGTAAAGCTGTATGAAATATCTACCCTTCTCTCTCTCCTGAATTTTAACACTCTGAGTTGTGCTCATGGCTCAATAGCCTGAATAAAGATTTATGCTTAAGGGTGTTAATATTAAAATAAATCCATTGGAGATTTTTAAATAATACAGAAACATCCTTTAATGCACTATTAACATTTATCAAGCATTAATTATCAGTCAAGCAGTATTATAGTTTACAGGTATTAATATATTTAATCAAACGATACTAAGAAAGAAAAGTTTTATACTACTATTTTGAAAATCCAGAGAAGAAATTATTATACGAAGATATAAATGACCAACTTTTACTCGAGAATAAGTAGTAGTCTAGGGGCGCCTGGGTGGCTCAGTCGGTTAAGCATCTGCCTTCTGCTCAGGTCATGATCTTGGAGTCCTGGGATCGAGCCCCACGTCAGGCTCCCTGCTCAGCAGGGAGTCTGCTTCTCCCTCTGCCCCTCACCCATCTCATGCTCTCTCTCTCTCTCTCTCTCTCAGATAAATACAATCTTAAAAAAAAAGAATAAGTAGTAGTCTAGTAATCATAAAAGATACTGAAAAGAAAGTCAAAGATGTGTCCCCAAAGTCACAAGAACCAGAAAGCTTTACGAACAAATTATATAAAACCTTACAGAACAGATAATTTCTAGTTATTCAGTCCAGTCTGGAGCACAGAAAAAGAAAGCATGCCATTTAATTCTACAACACTGTAACAACCCTGATCCTGAAACCAGACAAGGTTTCTGATTCTGAAATCAAACTAGTATAACTTCTGATTCTGAAGGAAGGAAAACTATCGACCAATTTGACATATAAATACATGCTTGTGTTCATACATGTAAAGAGAGAAAACTATGGTCCAATTTTACATATGAACATAAAGGTCTTTTTAAAAAAATCTTCAATTGAATCCAGCAATATGCTAAAAGAATAATGCATCATGATAAAGTAGAATTTATCCCAGGAATACAAGGACTGAAACATCAGAAAATAGGTTAATGAAATACCCCTCATCAAGAGATCAAAGAAGAGGGCGCCTGGGTGGCTCAGATGGTTAAGCGTCTGCCTTCGGCTCAGGTCATGATCCCAGGGTCCTGGGATCGAGTCCCACATCGGGCTCCCTGCTCCTTGGGAGCCTGCTTCTCCCTCTGCCTCTCTCTCTCTGTCTCTCATGAATAAATAAATAAAATCTTAAAAAAAAAAAAAAAAAAAAAAGAGATCAAAGAAGAAAAACCATATAATTGTCTCATCAGGTATCTAGAAAGAACTTGATAAAATGCAACACCTTGGGAGAAACAGGAGGAAGGGGAATTTAAGTTAAAAATAGAGAGATATTTCCTTAATTTGATGAAGAGTACTGACCAAGGCCCTGGTTAAGAAAGGAGGAGACACCTTATAATAATAACAACAACGATAAATGTCTATCAATTATTGCAAAAAAAGAGCTATACCTATCATTAGCTATAGAAGATAAGATTTTCCACCCAGAAAGTCTAAAACACTTCACTAAAATATTATTAGAGAATTGAGTATGGTCTCCAAAGGCAGTATTAACATACAAAAATCAATAGCTTTTCTACATATCAGTAATAAAAAACTATTAGAAATATGTAATAGAAATAGCCCAATCGTAACGGCAACAAAGATCCTAAACATCTAGTAACAACCCTAACAACAAATGTGTCAAACCGAATGGTAATATCTACACAATTTACTAGTGGACATAAAAGTTTGAATAGATGGAGATAACCATTTTCTAGGAAAAGAAGAATCACTACAGTGAAGGTGTAAAAACAGAAATAAAATGCTCTGTTTTCTGCCTACTTAAAACAAAGACCTTAAAACTGTATATAATTTAGAAATAATAGGTTATATGCTGCTCTCAGTGACATCTAGTGTATGGATGGGCACAGATACTATGGTGACATTTCCAAGAAGGTAACAAACTGTTGAGATCCCGCTGTTGCAAGGTAGACTTCTAACAAACAGACTAACACTTTCTATGATGACAGAATACAGAAAAAAAAAAATTTTTGTAAAAAAAAAATACAAGAATGAGCAAAAGTCTGACACACAGACAACAGAAATGCAAGACTTTTATTCTTAGTATTCTCAAGTTAACTCTTACAAACATTTCCAGCTTTCATTCTTTTTTTTTTTTAATGTTTTATTTATTTATTCATGAGAGTCAGAGAGAGAGAGAGAGAGGCAGAGGCAGAGGGAGAAGCAGGCTCTCTGCTGAGCAGGGAGCCCGATGCGGGACTCGATCCCAGGACCCCGGGATCATGACCTGAGCCGAAGGCAGACACTTAACCATCTGAGCCACCCAGGCGCCCTCCAGCTTTCATTCTTATCTTTCAGGCTATAAACAGCTAAATTTCAAGTCTTGTCTCCCTACAGTACCTGTGTCAATATACCTTATCCTTCTAGTTTTTCCAATGCTATTTAGAGACGTGCAGTGTCTGGCTTCAATCATTTATTATTCAGGGCTTAATCAATGAATATATGAGGCTTATCAAAAACAAGGATGGACTTAAACATAGGTTTCACAGTTTAAACAATAAAGGACATAGGCTTGTAAATTGCTCCTTCCACATAAGTGTGTATATACAACATATATAATATATATATATGTTATATATATATATATATATATATATATAACAGGTATCTTTACTTCAAAATTGTTTGGAATAAGAATTTACAAACAACTAAAAGTTGAGGAGAAAGAACGAAATTCTTTTGCATGTGCCGTAATTTATGAACTAAAAATCAGCTAAATCATTGAAAATGAATACATTGAAATACATCCAAAATAAATTGGTAAGTAAGGCAAATTACAGAATAGTTACAATATGTTCTTATTATTTTATGTTTATGTATGTTCTACACATTCACAGATTTGAATAAATGTAAATGCATGGGAAAAGATTTTCAAAGTAAGTTATAGAACAATGTCTATAGTATGATCTTATATAACTGTTTATATGTAAATGTGTTCTATACATTCATGTATGCATGCAAATAAACATGCATAAAAAAGGTCTGAGAAAAGGAGTTGGGGGTAAGGAAAAGAAACTTTCATTTTCTGTTCTATATAGCTCTATGATGCTTGAACCTATACAAAAGTACATTGATTAATGACATTTAATTTTATTAAAAACACAAAGTAAATCAGTCTATCATGTAGCTTAAGCTTAGTCATTGACAATGCATCCAGTTGGATTAGGCCAATGATCAAAAATAGACATCTGTCTAATGTCCAAAGTTAGTCTGAAAGTGAATGTCAATAATATAAAGAATATGCCGAGTATAAGAAAGTTTCACTGGGTCCTATCCCATGAAAATTTCAATTTATCAAGTCAATCACAGAAGATATATAAACAAATTTAAAGGCAAATTTTGTACTTCAAGTTGATTGAAAAGCTTTTGATTCTTTTTGCTACTTAATAGATCAGGCCTTCTCATCACAAAATAGGACAATAGGACAATAATCTATTAGCTGCATTTGTTTTAGGTTTATAATAAATGCTATTCCAGAGGCGCCTGCGTGGCTCAGTTGGTTAAGCGTCTGCCTTCGGCTCAGGTCATGATCTCAGGGTCCTGGGATTGAGCCCCGTGTTGGGCTCCCCACTCAGCGGGGAGTCTGCTTCTCCCTCTCCCTCTGCTCCTCTCCCCCTGCTTGTGCTCTCTCTCTCAAATAAATAAATAAACAATCTTTGAAAAAATAAAATAAAATAAGTGCTACTCCGCAAGGTTAAGATGGAAGTCCACATGACTATAAAGAACAAATATGAAATAAAAAACATGAAATATAAAAATTCACTTGTAATCAAATAAGCAAACACTGAAATAAAATGATAGTAATAATATTTGTTTAAAAGTACAGATAAAAGTCTGGCAGTATATGCAATAAAAAGTCAACAGTAGTTAAGGAATGGATTTATAAGCTCCTTTTATCTTCTCTTTTGTACTTTTTAGGAGTTGCAGTAAGCAGATATGAAAGACTGAAAAATAAGTGGTGTGCCAAAAGTCAGCCAGCTAAGTAGGGAGTAGAGCCAGCATTTCAAACTCAGGTAATCTAGTTCCAGAATCCACATTCTTAACACAGAGTTTACTGGATAACCCCAGGGCAGAAAAGATGCCTACAGGAAAAAGAAAAACCTGACTGGCCACTTAATGTGTCCAAACATAATGAAAATAGGTTATATGGAGGAAATTAGGGACTTTACTGGTAATAGGAACATGAGAAATTAAGCAGATGAAAAAAAGAGAAAAAACATTATTTGGTCCAGAGAAGACAGAGCCTGTATATGAATGAGGGAATAAAACGCCCTTATTTTTTTTTTGCTCAGTTGTAAATCATATCAATATGATGATCATAGTAATGTAAACACTAATGATCTAACCAAAAACTACACTCAAAGTCCATGAAGATTTTGGGAGAAGTTCAAATATGTTGAGAGGAAGGAATGGCACATGCTGGGGAAAAGGGGAGACATAAAATAGCTAAATTCTAGTAGGAAGTTAAAAATCACAACCCCTAAAATGTTAAAAAGCAGTATAAGCATATTCTTACAAATAAGATAAATTACTAGAAAAAATGACTTAAAGAGTTGAAAAGAATCGCCTGTAGGGGAGAATCACCAATTTGGTGAAGGCTGAAGTAAGAAACTACTATTTTTTGTCCTAAGATACATTACTTGACTTTTAAACTTCCGTAAAAGTGTTAATTTCAATTTAAAAACTAATTCAAAAATATCACAAACGAATTAAATTCTCTCACATTACTCAATTCTTGTGAGTGTAACTAGTATTAGATGTACTTGCCTGAATCAAGATAATCCACTTCATGATGCCAATCAAAACAAATTTAAAAGGTAAAATACTCTTTTGTGTACACTGATACTGGGCAAAAACATTTTTAAAGTCTTCTACCACTCAAAAGCTACTTAAAACAATTTTCTTCTCTTCAAGATATATGAATTCATATATAATCAATGTATTTACTAAAGAAAGGAGAAAAAGAAAAGAAAAGCCCCTCGATACCATTATGACCTATTTTTGCCTGAAAGGGTCATCTGAATCCTAGAAATGAAGCACCACAAGACTTTTAGTCTTTTTTTTTCCCCACTAGAACCACCATAGATGAAAGCCGTATTTACTTCATTATCACTGATGTCATGAATCAATTTCAATTAAATAAATCCAAAAAGCTCAAAAAGGATAAAAGCAAAGCTTCTCTACAAGATGCCTATATCTGATAATGTCACACTGACTCATTTTCTTTTTGAATCATAACAATTTTGTACATTTTTGACACTGACTAGATTGCTCTTCTAGATCTGTCTTTTCTAAACATACCTCTCCCATTTTTGAAAGTTTAATTGCATTTACATATCAAAATTAGAATAATACAGAAATATTTTCCTTCCAAATTTAGAAGATACAGGTTCTACATTTATTTATTATATATTCAACATAAGTAGAAACAAAATTCAAGAAAATTGCTGCATAAAGAATGGATTACCTATTTTTACTTTCATCTTTACAGTTCATAAAGTTAATGGCTGAACTGAAAGAAATCATTTCAAGTATCATTGTAACCCAGACATGTGGAGAGTCACCATAGCACAGATGTTTGAACATACGGAACAGGATAGAGACTGGGCCCAAAAAGGAGGGAATCAGAGAGGTCGAGAAGAGCTGTGACAAGGACAATGCTGTGCCTTCACCAAATGGTTTCACCCCCTCTCCTCAAAATGCAGGAAGAGACATTGCTCAGCTGCCTTGGCCTCTAGCTAGGAATGAAGGACTAGGTCCCTTAATGAATGCATGAACCACAGGCTCCCAAACCCCATCCGTAACCACACTGGATTTGTGACATATATAGTTTTCATAACTTTCAAAGAAGCAAATTAATCCTAAGCCAATGGAGAAATTAACACAGTACATATTCAAACCTTGGACTACACACTACATAAGGGATGTACTGCCTCAAAGCATAGCTATTGATAGTACAGATTTCCATTCAATTAAAAAGTAGATCATTTTAGGAGCGCCTGGGTGGCTCAGTCGTTAAACATCTGCCTTCAGCTCAGGACATGGTCCCAGGGTCCTGGGATCAAGCTCTGCATCGGGCTCCCTGCTCCACGGGAGGCCTGCTTCTCCCTCTCCCACTCCCCCTGCTTATGTTCCCTCTCTCACTCTCTCTCTGTCAAATAAATAAAATACTGAAAAAAATAAAAATTAAAAAATTAAAAGTAGATCATTTTAATTCTGTGGGTAAATCTTTAAAATGGCATATTTCTTGGCACGAAACTAGGATGCTGGAGAAAGTTGTTTTATTTATGCCCTCCATTCAATAAAGTTTAGGCGGGACGTAAAATTGGGCAATGTTAGAAAGAAGGCAGCCTTTGGGGTCAGAACCTCTTGGTTTAAATCTAATTACCACTTACTCCTCTGTGAGCAAGTTTCTGAAAACTCTCAACTTCAGTTTCAGGATACCACCACCCCAGAGGGCTCTTGTGAAGATCCAGTGGAACCACTGGTGTCATAAATGCCCAATACCTGGCTCTGGAAACAGACAAATGGGGTTTGAAATCTAGCTGTGTGGCTTTGAGCAAGTTGCTTAACTTCTCTAATGCCCAGGGGTTCCTCATCTATAAAATGGTCATGGTGACAGAATTTTTCTGATAAGGCTATTATGAGGATTAATTGAAATAGTCCTTCTGTCTATGCAATACAGGACTATGTTAGTACTTAAGTGTTCAAAAAGTGCTTAAAGATGAGGCAGATACACACATGCATTATCCAACTTAATCCTCTCAACAAACTTATGAAGTAAATTCCATTATACATAAACAGATAGGGCTCCTATTTCAGCCATTAGGACAAAAGTAGCATTTATATTAAATCATGAAAGGCTGTTGACTATACTAATCAAACTAGGGATAGCTTCATATTAAAAGAGAAGCATCTTTTCTCTATCAAGATTATGTATTACACCAGTCAAGATTACCTATTTTATTAGTAAAGTCTACAGAGGACTAGAACTCAAAGGAGATTATACCTAAAATGAGATTAATAGGTTTCCCCCGGATCCGTCCATTTAAACAGAGGAAGATCAAAGGAACTAGAGTAACTCAAGGAACTTTAAGGACCTAAAGAATCAAAATGGTGAGGATTTTCACTTTTGGTTTCTATTTCTCTCCTTCCTTCCCACAATCTTCTACTAAAGACCATCATTCACTAAGCTGTCAGGGAACTAGGCCCCAGTCTCACGTCATTCTGGGCAAACCACCCATAGAAAATGCAGCTCTGTCTCCATATATAAAATCCCAGAAAAGTCAGAATAGCTGGGCTTGAGCCTCATATCATCACTGGAGATCATGGCAGCCCCTTTAGAACCACAAAGAGTCAGGTAAGAGCAGTGGCCATGGGAAGAATAGGTCCTAGCAGGAAAATAAGGGACCAATAGATGGTAAAAAGCTAAATGAGAGAGAGCTGTGCACTAAGACTCTGAGCTAAAGCCTCTACAATTAAATCAATCTCAAACAGCATTTAGTGACATAAATAATGTAGATAAAATTATATATTATAGGAAAATTCTTTGAGTTAGCAAGTTTATTTTTATAGATGTCAAATATTTTGGCTTCCTAAGGAATTCTTTATCTGGTATCCTATAAATACTTTATTTCGGGAATTATGTATAGAACATGACTCAAAATTGGGGGAAATAACAGCTTACCTTAATGACGAGGAAAAAGCAAGTAACAGATGATGCTTTCCTGAAATTTCCTATTGTATTCACCTAGTTACAATGGCGCAATGGCAAAATATGCCAGGGAATTACTTCTCAACAAAATTCTATTAATGAACATTATTAGAAAGTGCACTCTTCTGTTCCCCAGGTATATTTAGGCCTTCTCATCCTCCCTTCCTATTCAACATCTCTCTCATACTTTCCTTTTCTTTATTTCTCTAGATTACATTCTGCTAACTTCTTTGGCCTTATCGTTCAGCTAATTCTCCCTTGGTTTATAATTTCTGGCTAAACCAGGAGTTTTTCCTTCATTTTCCTTCTTTTTTTTCTGTACCAGTTCAGTATACATCCAAATTAAATACACATATAGATACCAACCATTCATTTTAGGGTATCTAATCTACCATTCTATTATTATCAGACAAGGAAATCTTATCCTATCCTTACTCAACACTTCCCTCTTCTTTCCCCTCCTGAAATTCATTTAGACACCAAGTATTTCATATAATCTAAGAAATTCCCAACCCACCCCCCTCTGCTAATTCAGGCCCTTACCATTTCCTAGACAAGCTGTTAAAGCCTCCCAGCCCAGTTTAATGACCAGTCTCTCCTCACACTAAGGTTTGGAGGTAGTAAGAGCTAGACATCAGTTCCAGACTATCCATTGGGTTCCAATCCATCCTAGCAGGCTCTAGTTTGTCCTTGTTCTCTCCTACTTCATGTCCATCTTCCCTGCCTGACAATCAACCCTACAGATTTCAGTAGACAGCACCAAATACAGAAGCAACAATTTTCATAGACTGTTCAGCTTCTATAATTATATATATTATAGCTATATATTCTTCATTAGATCTTGTGTTTTGCATCTCTGATCAAACCTTGACTGATACAGCAGTATCTAGAGATGTGCTCATTATAATCCATCAGATGGATATAACTTAGCTTATTCAAGCAACCCCAAGTCCCCTAGTGATGGACAAATGGGTTGTTTTTAGTCCTTGCCCTTATGAATAGTGCTGTAGTGAACATTAATATTTTTTCAGACTTTTATTAGTCTATCTCTGAAATAGATTCTTAGAGGAAGACTATGGGTCAAAGGGTAAATAATTATTACTGCTATCAGTTCTCTTCCCTCCTTAAAATCTATGACTTCTTCTGGAAACCATACAGGCAACTGTGGCAGATACTGGTAGTTGTTAATATCCATCTCTCATCATTGCATAATAAAATTTTTAGTTGGGCACTAAGCTAAAGACAACTTTTCTCAGCCTCCTTTGTGACTGGGTGTGGCACCGTGATGAAGTTCTGACCAATGGAATATGCACAGATTTAATATGTGCAATTTCCAAGTCATTCTTTAAGAGAAGGAGAATTCTTTTCCCCTCCCTTCCTTCCCCCTTCCTTGTGGCTGAAATGTTTCTGTGAGTTGGGAGCAAAGCAGCCATCTGGGACCAGAAGCTGGAAAGTCACAAAGACAAATGGAGAAACCAGACAGGATTCTGGTGCCTGATATTTATGTGAGAGAGAAATAAATTTCTGTCTTACTTAAGGCCTTACCAAGGGTTTACTGTTAGCCTAAATAATGTATCTAACTTTTTTTAGAATCATCTACCTCATGAATATATCTATGTTTAAGAGGGCATTCCATACATAGATTTTATAAACATTGCATTATACTCAAAAGTTATCTTTACTTACATATGACTATGTTTTGTTTAATTAAGATTACTTAGTAATTAACCTAAATGGGCTGTCATGTAATGAATACAACTCCCGATTATTTTTGCAAAGGATTGTCAGCCTAGTATTTAAAATACATTTGTGAACCTTCCCAGTATGAATTCCTTTAAAAAACTCTAAACGTAAGGGTTCATACCTTTGGTCTACGCTATTTTAACTATTCCCAAATGTATGCTGAAAATTCAAAAAGAATGTAAGAATAACAGTCAACCTATTAAATTATTATTTATGGATATTAAAAGTCTTCCCATTGCCACCACTTCTAAGTGGCCTCTGTGATAAACCTACAGTATCTTCTTTCATTGCTCTATCTGATTCTGTTAATACAGAAATGTCTTCTACAAATAATCTCAGATTACTGAACCAAAAATGCTCCGTTCCTTTTTATATCATTCTGAACAGCGGGGAAGTTTGGTGTTTCCTCCAGCAGCGTGAAGCAGACCGGAGAGATGAGCAGAGCTAGGAAGAGCCGCTGCATGGAGGGCAATGAAGAACCAGAGGCAGAACAGGCAGCGCACCTCCCCTCCCCATCCCTTCCAATAATATGGTCAACTGGAAGATACCGATAGAACCAGAAGGTAAGTCTAAGAAAACCATAGGTTAGGAGCGTCCTGAATTCTAAGAACCGAGAATCAAATAAGATAAATAGAGACAGGCAGCATCAGTTACTGTTTCAGAACTGATATGAAGCACTGGTTCTCAAAATTTAGTTGGAGTCAGAGTCACCAGGAGGGCTGCTAAGAGACAGCTGAGCCTCACTCCCGGGGGTCCTAATTCAGCAGGTCATGAAGCGAGGCCTGACAATGTGCATTTCTAATAAGCTCCCAGGAGGCTTAGGCTGCTGGCCCAGGGATCAACTCTAGAGAACACAGATATGAAAGTTTTGGTGGCTCGCTCTTTTTTCCTAGACTACTTTCTTCTGCAGAGAAACTCTCTCACTGTGAAAGAACCTATTTTGCTCTTTACTGAGCCCCTGGAGGTCAAGAAAAGATTCAGAGTTAAAGTCCATGAAATGGCACATAATCATTGGGAAACTTCTGAAAAACCTTTGAGCCCCATTCCTCATCAGTGTTTTTCATAATCTCTCCCAGTGCCAAGGCTACAACAAATTTCTCAAGTTCATTCTCTTAGCAGGAATCCTGTAACATTACACATTTCCTTTACCAATCTTGATTTCCAAATTTGCAGCAAAATGAATATTACTTTTCTAAGTTTCTTATTCACTCTCCATTTATTAAATATGTACTGAAAAAAATCTGCATTAATTGATAAGCTTGCACAGTTAGTTGGCCTTACAAATATAATATCCATAGGGGATCTAAAGTAATTAGCAATCAAATAGCTACTCAGTGTACACCTTCCGTGTTTTCCTATTCACCTCAAGACTTTAAATTCTTATGTTATTTTTAATTCCATAATGAGATATAAATCACAACAGAGTTCCTAAAAAATGTAAAGATTCCATTTAAAATATGTTTAACTTAAGAGCACTGGAACTCTGAAAATTTTCCAATGGAAGTATAAAATGGTATAACTGCTTTGAAAAACTCTTCAGTAAATTCTTACCAAGTTAAATCAACATCTACCCTATGAAATGCCAATTCCATTCCTGGATGTTTATTACTCAAAAGAAAGGAAAGAGTATGTTCACAAAGCACCTATTCAAGAATGTCCCTAGCAACCTTGTACAAGATAGGCAAAACTGAAAACAGTGATGGACATTTATTCATCAACAGGAGACTGGATAAATCGTGATTATAGTCATACAGCAGAAATACTACTCAGCAATGAAAAAGGCATAAACTGTTGATAAGCAACAATGTGAATGAATCTCAAAACATGAGGTTGAGCAAAGGAGGCAAACACAAAAGAATACATATGGTATGATTGATTTCTATGAAGCCCTAACACATGTGCAACTAATCTCTGGGGACAGAATCAGAAAGTGGCTAAGTTTGGGGTAGAGAAAATAGATTGGCAGGGAAGAGGCAGAAGAAGCTTCCTGGAGTGATGAAATTGTTCTAGATTTTGTTTTTCACAGTCTTTACCTGGATGTGTAAGACTGTCAAAAAAAATCTATCAAACTGAATACTGAATATCTGTGCCATTTACTGTATGTAAATCATGTCAATAAAAAATGATAAGCTTAACTATTCAAGAAAAAGAATGATTTACCAAAGCAATGTTCTTTATATTCAAAATAAAATATACGTCAGACAGAATAGCTTGATATTTAAAATTTCCATTATAGGTAATAAATAAGCAGTCACAGATGAAGGTTGCAGAATTATGATTCTGAGCTCAAGGTAGGGTGACTGAACATCTCAGTTTGCCTTTTAGACAATCAGTCTAGTGTTGGCCTAAAGCTATAGCACTGATAGTGCCCCCTTTGCTATCAAATGTATCCTGATTTAGAGGAAGACCCATAGCTAAAAGGACATTTGATATTATTTGGTACAATGCACTCATTCACTTTGCCATTCAACCTACATTTCCTAAGCATCTACTATGTGGCTAAACATAGTCTCTATGTTCTTGCTACCATTTCACATTGCTCCTTTGTTTCCACAATCAGAACCTAAAACAGCTAGATGGATTTTTCCCTAAAGTAAGCATAAAATAAACAGCGAAAGACAAAATAAATATAGAAGAAAGCAATCAGAATTTTCTATAAACAAGGAAAATACAAATCAAGCTTTTAAAAAAAAAGGTTACAATTCTTTGGAGCTGTGTGAAACAAAATGCATAAAGACAGTCACAAATATAAAATAAAGGAAACCTTTACCTGCTGCCCTGTAAAGTATTTTAGGTTCAAAAAATATACAAGGATTTTTATCCTCTATGCATGACAAAAGAAGTCCCTTGGCCTGGAAAGGGCTTCTGGGTACAACCACCTGCAAAAACAGATTTTTTTTTTTTTTAAAGACCATTTCAGTACAAAATGTAGCCCAGTAAACTCACTTATAAGAAGGGTTGATATTTCAGTAACTAATTGTTACTAATTGCAGGGATCTTGTATTTTTAGCTTAATTACCATTATAAATGTTACATATTGTCCCATCCCAAAAAAATTCCATTGTTAAACAAGTATTTATCACATGTCCATCATAGTCCGGTAGCTAAGATACTGTTCTCTTAAAAAGCTAAACTTGCATATGTATACTAAAAGGAATCTGCAAGAAGCAAAGTTGTCGATATCTTCCTATATTCACCTATAAAAAAAACTTTTCCACTAATACTCTACTGCTACTTTCAAAGGGCATGCAATTCTTCTCCAATTTTAATATACCAAAATCTCCTCCTTTCCCATGAAACACAGGGTCTTCATTTCCTAAGTGGAAAATAATCCGCTGAACTTTACGATCTGGGCACTGTAATGTCTGGTTATTGCAAAGCTGAAAGGAAAGTGTGGATACTGCCCACTTCCTCTTGAGAAGGCCTTTGAGAAGGAGGAAGATGATCACAGAAGGTGGCACAAGTGTTAACTGGGCCAAGCACTCTATGTGGATCTACTGTTCACAGCAACCCATACTATTATTATTTTCCCCAATTTAGAAAGAGACACAAAGGATTAAAAGAGAGATCAAATAATTTGTCCAAAGTCACATTGATTGCTTGACCAGGGATTCTTCTACAGTTCTGACACCAGACCCTAAGCTCTAACTACACCATTTTGCCTCAAATCACAAGCTTATGTCTAGTTTTTAATGACTGTTAAATAACTGCATAAATACCAGTGAATACCAGTGTTACATGGGAAGAGTTATTAAAATAAATCTGAGTTTATCTCAAAGACTCAAATAAGATTCCTTGAAACTACATTTGGCTTTCAAAATCAATTTCACACCATCCTAAAACTTTAGGATTCTTATTTAAAAAATAGCACAAATCTCACTCTTTTCTGTAAAAACAGACTGCTGAACACATCGCTTACCATACTATACAATGTCTTTAGGTTCCTACTTTAGTTTCTCTTCATCTCCTTTCCTCATGTATTTTTAGCATTTTGTACTATTTTCATTTGGGATTAAAAAGAGGGCAAGGGGCAAGTGGAGAAAGTTGGGAGATTGTGGAAAAAAAAATCTCTTCTTAAAAATTCTGGGTAAGATCATAAACTTTAAATGTGAATCAGTGTTCAGCTCAAGCACAAAAATAAGTATTGTTTCAAATGTGGCTTCTGTCCCAACCTACCACTTCCAGCTTACATTGAAAAATTATGCAACCCCTACTCAACTAAAAAAAAAAAAAAAAAATTATGACTGCTCTGGTAGAAAAAATAAAAATAAAATACATGTGTTTACAACCAGTTCATGTTATCAAACACACATACATCACTGGGTGGACATAGGAGTTTCCATCACGATGCCCTAGAAAGCTCTTCAGTAAATAGAAATAGAAAAGATAATGTAAAAAATTAACATAAAATATGCAAAAAAAAGCCACTTTTTTTTTAAATCAAAAGACCTAAACTATTGTGAAAGGCGTAAGATTATTATGGAAGGCTTTGAAAGACAGATGCTTCAAAATTGTTTGATTGAGTATTACCTTACCTGGAAAACACATCTGGATTTCAAGGGTTTCTCTTAGACTGAAGCTAAAGTCCTATCCCTCTGACTTTGAGGTAAATATGTATTAAACAGTAGATTTATTAAAATTAACCCAGAATCGGTTAAGTGAGAAAGCCCCATTAGAAAGAAACAGAGCTTTGAAAGAGGGGGAAGTTAAACCAACTATGTTCTCTATCTCATCCTTTGAAGTTGGTGAAATTAATGTCAGGGTTAAGCCAGTGCTACTTCAACAAGAATATTCTATAAACCTGGGAACTGGAGAGCTGATCTAAAATAAATACTCTCTTTCTAAAAAAAACCAATTAAATTCACATAAATTCCATAAATCCTGTTTGCTTTCCTCTAGATAATCATATCAGTTAACAGAACAAACCAAAATGGAAATATCCAACAGAGAACAAATAAAGTACATAAATGAGGATACCTTGATTCCTGGGCAGTGAGCAAAAAAAGCTTCAGGACTCTGAGAATGATAAAGAGCCCCATGGCCGACACAGCCCCAAGGGGCCCGGATAGTGAGGCTTCCACAATTAAAAAGATCCCCAGAGCGATAGCGGTACTTGGCAGCTTCATTAACAATCTTGGAAGGGGAGAAGAAGGACAGGTCACAAGGAGTCCTTTATTTCCATCCCTTTCCTTAACCATTTTATTAGATCTTTAAATATATGCACATAACAAAATAACTCCTAATGCATTAGCTCAAAGACGACCTAAAAATCCCCAAGATCAGAGGTGGGAGAGTGGAGGCAAAACTCCCAACACTTCATGGACTTAATCTAAGAAATGTTTAATTAGAGGGGTGCCTGGGTGGCCCAGTCAGTTAAGTGTCTGCCTTCGGCTCAGGTCATGACCCCAGGATCATCCCTGCTCAGTGGCGAGCCTGCCTCTCCCTCTCCCTCTGCCCCTCCCCCTGCTCATGCTCTCACTCACTCTCATAAATAAATAAAATCTTTAAAAAAAAAAAAGAAAAAGAAATGTTCAATTACAGTATAATGAAACCTTCTTACCTGATCGAAAGCAGGGAAAATATAATCTGCAAACTGAATTTCTGCAATAGCGGTCGCTCCAGTGACTGCGATCCCAATTCCAAACCCAACGATTCCTTGTTCACACAATGGCGTGTTGAAAACTCTATCTTTTCCTAAAAAAAAGAAAAAATAGTCCTTATATGACAAATGGGAGTGATGTAATACACAGCACAACCAAAAACTCAGGGAGTTAATGGTGATGGAGAAAAACAGCATAGAAGAGGTGAAGGAAATAGAAGATAACTAGTATGAGGGCTGGTTTAAATACAAACATAATAATTATATTAACTGTAAGTAATCTTAGCGTTTCAACTGAAAGAAAGGTTGTCCCTCTGGGATAAAAGAAAGCAAAACCCAACTACCTAAAAGAAAACACTGAGACAATAAAGATAACAGAAGACTCAAAAGTAAAAGGAAAGAAAACAAACAATGAAAACCCTAACCAAAACAAGGTGTCACCACAGGATTAGTGGACAAAGTAGACTTTAGGGGAAAAGGCATTACCAGAGATAAAGCAGGAAAATTCATAGTTTTAAAGGGTACAATTCAAAGGGAGGACATAATTCTAAATTTACACTCATGGAACACAGGCTCCAAAGAAATTAGAAAAATTAACAGAGGGTCGCCTGGGTGGCTCAGTCGGTTAAGCGGCTGCCTTCGGCGTGGGTCTTGATCCCAGGGTCCTGGGACCGAGCCCTACATGAGGCTCCTTGCTCAGGAGCCTGCTTCTCCCTCTCTCTCCCTCTGCTTGTGCTCTCTCTGTCAAATAAATAAAATCTTTAAAAAAAAAAAAAGGAAAAAAAATTAACAGAATTAAAAGGAAAAAAGGATAAATTCCCAATATGGTGGGAGATATTAATATACCAATCTCAGTAACTGACAGAAAAAGCATACCAAAATAAAAAGGCAGGACTAGAGAAGATTGGTATATGATTAGCAAATACAACCTAACTGACAAGCAGAGGACACTGCACCCAACAGCCAAGAATACAAACCCTTTTCAAGGAAGCAGAACATGGACATTCACTGACCACAGACTGGGCTATACATCCAATCTCAACATATTCTGAAGGATTAAAATCATAACAGGGTGTATTCCCTGACCACGATGGAACTAAGCTAGAAGCCAATAACAGAAAGAGAGTTAGAAAATCCTAAATTAGAAAAAAATTTTAAATATGTCTAAATATCCACGGCTCAAGGAAGAAATTATAAGGAAATTATAAAATATTTTGAACTGAATGACAATGAAAATTATGTATCAATATGTTGAGGTTACCAATTTAGTAAGGAGTCGAGTAGCTTTTTACAGACTAACCCGCCCATATCTATTATCAACTCTGGACACAATATAACAAATAACTGACTTAAAGGCATTGGAGAGCCAAAAAGCGCGCCTAACCCAAAGGGGGCTTGACCCTTGAAAGAAAGGAAGGGCAGTGGATAAAAATAACATTTATAAGTCTTGTCCCCTGAGGGGGCTTCTCCACTCTCTGTGACAAGGGACTGCTAGGATTCAAACAAGACAGACTCAGTCTTTATTAGCTTGGTGGTGAGAGAATGAGAGAATGGGGTTCAGGGCTGCCAGTGGCTAGACACTGAGGAACGAAGCCCCTAAAAGAAGAACAACACATAGGGGCACCCCAAAGTCTGTGCATAAACTGTTCAAATCTTTGGCTGACCTCTATGGCTGTAGGAGACTCAGAGAACCCAGCAGATGGCAGCTGGAAGCCCAAAGAGCTGAGCAGAGATTTCAGCTCTACCCACTAAGGAAAAGACAGAATTTGGAGTTTGAGACTCTTCAAATTAAAAGTGCTTGATAAACACCTCAGGCTTTGCACTGGAACAAGGTGCATGTTACTAGTGTTCAATTCTCATTTGAAATTTCACCACCCGTCAGCCAATATCAGCATTTCCTGAAAAATCCCAATTTTGGGGTGCTGGAGAGACGCAAATAATGACCCCAGTCTGGCCAGGTGACCAAAAGTCTGTGGACAGATCGGAGATGCATATTTCAGTCCCATGATTGAGGGACACCGGTTCTTCTTGGTGCACAGAATCCACTCTCAGCTCAATCATTCCTTTTGAATATGGACCACAAATAGGGCAGGTGCTGGGAAACACCAGCCAGACACAACCTGTTGTCTGCACTCTACAAGCAGGTGCAAAAACTTAAAACCATGATTCATACTCATCACCATCTGTGACTATCTTCTGAAATTGTGACCTCTATCACTCATCAGTTCCCTATTTGACTGCGAATAGCTTGATAAGTTCTGAAAATCTAGGGCTCCACTGAACTAAGAACAATTCATTAGTAGAAAATGAACAAAGATTCTAGCCGCCTCCTGTGGAATCCACATCCCTGGAATGCCTGAGCCACCTTAACCAGGTAAGCAGTGTTCTTACTTAGTCCCTGCCACTTCAAGTTCCCTGGATTCAGGTATTTGCCATCTCAGTAGATAACAGCCTTTTATTTTTTTTCTAAAGACTTTATCTACTCATTTGAGAGAGAGCAAGAGAGAGAACACAGAGGGAGAGAGAGAAGTAGACTCCCCACTGAACAGAGAGCCCGATGCGGGGTTCGATCCCAGGACCCTGAGATCATGACCCAATCCAAAGGCAGACGCTCAACTGACTGAACCACCCAGGCGCCCCTAAATACAGCCTTTTTTGCTGCTAGAAGACAGAAAAGTTGAGTTTCTCAGAACTGTTACTCAAACTCACGCCTGGTCTGAGGAAACAGCTTAATTTAACAACTCTCTCCAACAAGCTGCAGTGACATGAACCGTATGTTAAAAATCTGTTTCTATTTTCTCCCCAAAAGGTAATGATGTGGATAAGAACACACGTAAATTGCATGATAATGATGACTTCCTCTATGTATAATGCCATTAACCTGATATAAAGTTCGTACACACAGTATCCCAATGAGTAAATTAACACATACAGTGATTGTGTCATGAGGTAAGACAGATCTGGTTTTCAGTGCTATCTCCACAAATTACTAAACTCCCTCAATTTATCATCTGTAACAAAAGAATCATGATACTAAAAAGAGTAAAAAAATTACAAGCAGGAGGCCTACTGTGATTTTAAATAGGAGGGTCAAGAAGACCTCAGTGAGAGATGACATATACAGAAAGAGTTGAAGGAAGTGAGAAAGTGCACTGTGCATATATCTGAGGGAGTAAGTGTTCCAGGCAGAGAGATCGGCAAGTGCAAAGGTCCTGGGGTATGGGGCATTTCTTATTACATCAGAGGAAAGGTAAGAAGTCCAGAATGCCTGGTCTGGAGTAAAAGAAATAGTGGTAGGAGATAAAGCTGAAGAGTTGAGAAGGTAGGATGGGGAGGTGGCACAGATCAGACAGGGCCTTGTAGGTCACTATCAGGTCTCTTTTACTATGACAATGAGTTGAGTCAACAAGTAGGTAAGGGATAGAGGAAGCCACTGAGCAAAATCATGCCTTCTCTCAACTATATTCCATCTCTCTAGCTGGTATTTGGTGAATAGCCTCTAGCCAGGCAAGGGGGACATGGCAAGTCTGATTACAGGATACTGCAACAATACCAGTAAGAGATGATGACACCTAATTGCAGAAAAGGTGTGAGACTCTGGATATAGTCTAAATATAGAGTCAAAAAGATTTGCTGATAAAATGGATACGGAGCATGAGTCAGAGAAAAATGCCAAGGATGACTCTGCCAAGGATGACTCAAAGGCTTCTGGCCCACGCAAGCCAAAGGAGAAAGTTGCCCTTAACTAAGGAAGGGCGAACTATGAAGCATGCTGGGATGAAACACCAGGAGTTCAGTTATGGAGAGGTTACATTTGAGATGCCTTCAGATGTTAAGGTAAAGCTCGTAAACAGACTGTTACATACTGGAGTTGAAAGTCTTCAGCATCAAAACAGCACTAAAAAGCACAGGCCTGGATGCAACTGCCAAGCAAATTTATGTGAGAACATAGAGGAAAGATCCAATGTTAAAAAGACAAGCAGTGAGAACTAATATAATCAGCAAAGTCGAAAAGAAAAAAAAAAAAAGCCAGAGTTTGGAGAAAACATAGAAGAACGTGCTGGCCTAGAAGCCTCTTCGAAGAGACTGGAGTAATCAGCTGGTGCTGTATGCTATCAGTTCCACGTGAGGAGGGCTGAGAATTGTATAACGGCTGATCTTGACATTAGCAGTGTCAGCAAAGTAGGAAGGAGGGAAAGAATAAAAGCCTAGATCGAGAGGGAGCGGGGGAAGACAGATCGGAGACAATGAGTAATGATAATTACTGGGAGAGATTTTGCTATAAAGGAGAAAAAAGGAGGAACAACTGGCTGGACAAAAATATGGGATCAATACAGGGAAGTTTTTGGTAAGACCAATAAAAAAGCATATTTGCACGCTGATAAAAATGATCAATAAGAAAGGAAGAAATGGAGGTGCCTGGGTGGCTCAGTCATTAAGTGTCTGCCTTTGGCTATGGTCATGATCCCAGGACCCTGGGATCGAGCCCCACATTGGGCTCCCTGCTCCGCGGGAAGCCTGCTTCTCCCTCTCCCACTCCCCCTGCTTGTGTTCCCTCTCTTGCTGTGTCTCTCTCTGTCAAATAAATAAAATCTTAAAAAAAAAAAAAAAAGGAAGGAAGGAAGGAAGAAATCATTGAGAAAATTAATTAAATGGGGAGACGGAAGAAAACCGGGGTTATGTCTTTGATGGGGAGGACTGGGTCTGGCGTGGAGAGGTTGACAGGAACCCTTGTGTCCAGTCAGAATGCGGGAGAAAGGCATGGGTGGGCACTGACGCGGGTATAGGAGCGTGTGCAGCCGTGAGAGCTTGTCAAAGTTCTCTCTTCACTGCATCTATCTTCTTGGCAAAACACGAAACTAGATTATTGATAAAAACTAAGGATGGAGGCAGCAGTGTTGAGGAGAGAAAAGTATGAAATAGTAATAATGGGAAAATGGAGAAGTGAAGGGACCAGGATCAGGCAGCAGGACGGTATGAGTGGCCCCTGGAGATTACTAGTCTCAGACTAAAAGTGACATCAGTTGCAAGATGACTTTTTTCTCTGGCAACATTCTACATAAGATTGAGGGTTTAGAAAATGGTGTTGGGAAAATTAGACAGCCACATGCAGAAGAATGAAACTGGACCACTTTCTTATACCATATACAAAAATGTACTCCAAATGGATGAAGCCCTAAACGTAAGACAGGAATCCATCAAAATCCTAGAGGAGAACACAGGCAGCAACCTCTGTGACCTCGGTCGTAGCAACTTCTTGCTAGATACATCTCCAAACACAAGGGAAACAAAGGCAAAAATGAACTATTGGGACTTCATCAAGATAAAAAGCTTCTGCACAGCAAAGGAAACAGTCGACAAAACCAAAAGACAACCGACAGATGGGAGAAGATATTTGCAAATGACATATCAGATAAAGGGCTAGTATCCAAAATCTATAAAGAACTTATCAATCTCAACATCCAAAGAACAAATAATCCAATCAAGAAATGGGCAGAAGTCATGAACAGACATTTGTCCAAAGAAGACATCCAAATGGCCAACAGACACATGAAGAAATGCTCCACATCACTCGGCATCAGGGAAATACAAATCAAAACCAAAATGAGATACCACCTCACATATCAGTCAGAATGGCTAAAATTAACAAGTCAGGAAACGACAGATGTTGGCAAGGATGCGGAGAAAGGGGAACCCTCCTACACTGTGGACGGGAATGTAAACTGGTGCAGCCACTCTGGAAAACAGTATGGCAGTTCCTCAAAAAGTTGAAAATAGAGCTATCCTATGACTCAGCAATTGCACTACTGGGTATTTACCCCAAAAATACAAATGTAGTGATCCGAAGGGGTACATGCACCCCAATGTTTATAGCAGCAATGTCCACAATAGCCAAACTATGGAAAGAGCCTAGATGTCCATCGACACATGAATGGATAAAGAAAATGTGGTATATACGTATACAATGGAATACTAATCAGCCATCAAAAAAAAAAAAAAGATGATATCTTGCCATTTGCATTGACCTGGATAGAACTAGAGGGTATATTATGCTAAGGAAAATAAATCACTCAGAGAACGACAATTATCATATGATCTCATTCATACGTGGAATTTAGGAAGCAAAACAGAGGATTATAGGGGAAGGGAGAGTAAAATAAAACAAGATGAAATCAGAGAGGGAGACAAACCATAAGAGACTCTTAAGCATAGGAAACAAACTGAGGGTTGCTGGAGGGGCGGGGGTATCTGGATGATGGACATTAAGGAGGGCACGTGATGTAATGAGCACTGGGTGTTATATAAGACTGACGAATCACTGAACTCTACCTCTGAAACTAATAATACACTGTATGTTAATTAATAGAATTTAAATTAAAAATAAAAATAAAAGATTGAGGGTTTAGAGATGAAGTTAGCTGCGACTGGATTTTGCCAAGCAAATAATGACATGGAATTTAAACTGGGCAATAAAGGAAAGAAAGGTCATCAGGAAAGTGAGATACAGTGACAGGGTGGTAGAATCCATGGCTTTTAAGAATCAATAAGGTCAAAAGGTTATTGGATTGGAGGTACTAGAAGCAGTGAGCTGGGGAGGTTCAAGGCGGAAGTCAGAGCTGGGGATGCTTTAAACTGAGATTCTGGAGGGACCGCAGTTACTACTGATAATGATAACATCTGGGATAGGACAATGAGAGTGAGGGGCTGAGGTAAGATGAAGGACAAGATCACTAGAGAGATCACTGAGAACACCATCCATGTGGGTATGGACAGGAGTACTGGAGAGGCGGACAGTGAGCCAGGCTGGAACGAAGAACAGCGGCCTGGCGTGAATGGATGACAACGAAGGATAGTATTAGTGTTCAAGATTCAGTAATTTACTGAATTATTTATTGACACTGCTCAATAAATGTTTATTTTCAAAGGAAAAATTAAACAATGGAAGCTAGGTTTCTTTTGATTCAGACCTCCAGTCTTCCTTTACTTTCTGAGGTGACTAAACTCAGCTTTTTGATATTTAGAATGAAATTTCTTGAATTCACCCCTGTTAAGCAGCATTATGTGATTACATAATAATCTCACACCAACCACATCCTTTAGGTCAGGTGGTACATAGAATCTCAGGATAGCCCTGAAACACATGACCATTTAAAACATTCATCCAAATGATAAATAAAATCGAAAATCAGTTGCAACTCCTTTCTTTTTTTTTTAAAGATTTTATTTATTTATTTGAGACAGAGAATGAGACAGAGCATGAGAGGGTCAGAGGGAGAAGCAGACTCCCTGCCGAGCAGGGAGCCCGATGCGGGACTCGATCCAGGGACTCCAGGATCATGACCTGAGCCGAAGGCAGTTGCTTAACCGACTGAGCCACCCAGGTGCCCAGCAACTCCTAACTTTCAAAGGCAGCTTGAGTCTAATGACACCGTAGCTTCTGAAGCTCAAGGAAAGTTGCAAGGGGGCAGCGGCTTTATCAAAGCGCTGTCAATCAAGTTCAATGAATGTTTAGTTAAGTGGCCAGGGGCTTTGATTTCATAAGAAAGAAAAAAAACCATGCCTACTCGGAAATAGCTCTTCAATGCCCAACAAGCTTTGACTAAGCCAGAAAAGAGGAGATACTATCCAAATGACTTCTTTCTAAACCTCAGATAACAGAGTAAAATTAAGTTAGCATTTCAGATAAACTCACTGCTATTGATGCTACAGGTAAAGGCATTCCTACAACATGCCATCTTCTTCAGTTCTGCTCCCTGTGCTTAAATTTTAGGCTCTCTCTTTGTATAACTCCATGATCTCTTGAGTCCATGCAAACACGTGTAGAATGCCAGACGTTTGGTCATTTAAATAGCTGACATGTTAGTATCTCACTTGTTGACAAAAACCAGGTATAAAGTCATACCACCACTTCCTTAATAGCTTTTCTTCGTTTGTAAAGGGAACGTGACTATGTCACGCAGCACACGGACACATTAAAGATACTGCCCACCACGTAATGCCAAATATCAAAAGAAAACCAGCAGATGGCTGTTCTAGCCAGAGGCACAGATGGACACAACTGGGTCCCCCAGTGAACCCGGTTCTCTATCACAACATTTAGGCCACAACTAGCCCAGAAACGATGAGAAGAGTGCAAAGAAACAATAATTAGGAAAAAAGAAGAGGCAGCCATGAGTTAAGGTGACAACCAATTACCTCCTGGTAGATTACGAAAGTCAGGGAGTACCTCCTTCTGTTCAGTGCCCAGACATTTTTCAGAACCCATAACGAGTTTTAAATTAGCTTTCCTTGGGAACACAGTGGTCCTGCAAGTTATTAAATCTACCTTGGGGGGCGCCTGGGTGGCTCAGTCGTTAAGCGTCTGCCTTTGGCTCAGGTCATGATCCCAGGGTCCTGGGATCGAGCCCCACATCGGGCTCCCTGCTCAGCGGGAAGCCTGCTTCTCCCTCTCCCATTCCCCCTGCTTGTGCTCTCTCTCTCTCTCTGACATATAAGTAAATAAATCTTTAAAAAAAAAAAAAGTAATTCACATTAAGATTTAAATAGTAAGGGGGCGCCTGGGTGGCTCAGTCGTTAAGCGTCTGCCTTCAGCTCAGGTCATGATCCCAGGGTCCTGGGATCGAGCCCCGCATCGGGCTCCCTGCTCCGCGGGAAG
>NC_138376.1:59328857-59337423 GCF_054177405.1 Leptonychotes weddellii | reverse complement strand
AAGGATAAATAAGGACATGAAACATTCATGACTAAGCTATAAAATAAACCATGGGCAAGGCCATTATTTATATAATTTTGACGGGGAGGGGGGCGGATAATACATCGCAATAATTTCAGTCACAGACTTTCCGGACTACGCTGTGATTTTACATCTTAAAGTTTGCCGATAAAGAATTTGAAAGATGAAAGGCATTTGTTTTAGGGTCAAGTAAAGCAAAAATAAAAAATTAATCCAGAAGATCACTTCTACCTCTTAAAATAAGTAGAAAAGTACATAGAGTATTCCATTCATTAGAAAGACTTTTAGAGAATAAACATGCAAACAAATTTTAAAAATAGAAATACTAGGTAGAATGACTGTACAATTTATCTTCCAAACAGAAATGTCTGGGAGTGTTAAGGATACTAAAAATAATTAACAGATGTTGATTGATCTCAACAGGCCTAAACTGTGTAGTCCCAGGAAAACAGGGCTGTTCTGAATAACCAAGACATACAGTCACTATTATTAGGGTTACATAATATTAACACCTAGATAAAAAGTAATAAGGGAAATATAAAGCTAAGTGTTTACCTTAGCCATAACTAATCTACCATATATGAGCATCCTAAATTAGGATATTAGAGCTGGAAAATTAAGAAGTGATTTGAATAAGCCACTCTACCATCAAGGTAATTCTCACAGTTTACTCCCTAAGTTGGGCACCATGATGCCTGCAGCCCAGGCCCCCATGTGTGGAGAACTTGTTGCCCTTCTTGCCGAGAATGCTGTGAGCAAACAGACATCAGCAGTAAGCCCTTTTAGTGACTATAATGAACTTTCTAGCTCAAGGTCATGCTTAGTAGCCACTATCCAATGACTGATCAGTGTGAGAGTATAAAGATCTGGTCATTTCAGTCCAATTAGGGACAACCCAAAGGGCCATTATGACTCCAGAGATCCCAATCCCTCCAGGGTTGGCCACGGTGGTCCTAGGACCTAAATCACTTCTGGACATCTCCTTCTGCCTAATCCTGCTTTCACTTGAAAGCAGCATTCTATTTATGATTCCAGAAGACTCCAGGTTCTAAGGTTTCCAGATTCAGGAAGTTTACCTGTATTTACAATCACAACATTCTCCAAATCCTCTGGGCAACAATGGATAGAAAGGGTTGTTTGTGAGCCTGGTCCTATAGATTCCACCTCTATTTCTCAGAAAACACTTGGCAAAGAGATCTGGGTCATTAAAATGGGTGAGAAGAAAATTAAAGATAGAAGTCAACCAGGAGCAAATCCATATGCTTAGTAAGTGTTTACTGAATGAAGAGATGGAGGGATGAAATGCAAAAGTGCCTCTGTAATCAAGAAGTCTACAATTTTGGGTACAGATCCAAAAATCAGTTCCAAGGGTTCAGTGACTAGATTAAAATTTGTAAGCTCCTTTCCTGAGAACACAGATGGTTTCATTCATCTTTGGACACTCAACAGTATCTAGCACAATGTCTTGAATTTAATAGGCCTTCAATAGCACTACTTGAATGAGCAGACTTAAAAGACCCATCACCTTGGGTTGAAAAGGCATTTAATTAAGTCTGTGATAATCAGGATGTGGTCATGTTCCCCAAGTACTCAAGGCATGTAGATATGACAGCAAGGCACAAAGAAGTCTGGTCGAAATAGACATGTACTAAGTAACATATACATGAACTTCTTTAAATATATAATAGGAAAACGTGACCACAAAGAGAGACTACAGACTCACACAAGCATAAAGATGAGAATTATGTTCCACTATCTCTAGTACCTAGTTCTTGGCACAGAGTAACATTTAAGAAATATTTGTTAAGTGGATGGCTGAATGAAAAAGTAATCAAAATAATATTAAAATAAAAAGGATACCTCAAATCAGGGGAAATTACAAAATCAGACCATAATATCTTGAAAATTCAATTATCCACACACAAAATTATTGGCTTATTTACCTCATAGCTATATTTTAGGGGGCCACATCTTAGAGAAATCTGTTTTAGAAATGACAGAAAAGGCAAAGAGTTAATTTTAAGCAACCCATCAAGACTGACAGAGGGAACATCTGGTTGAAGGTGAGCCACAATGATTGTGATATAATAATGGTCAATATCATAGGCCAAGGCTTCTCAAAACAGTACTAGATGGACAACTTGGTTAAAAGAAAAATACTCTCTTGCACTCCTCATGTCAACTTCAATCAGTCTTATTATGTTATTTTAATACACACAAAATTAAACTTAGCATTTATTACCCTGATAAAACAAAGGTAAAACAAATTTATAAATACAAAAATAACTACATAACCAATTAAATTGAGCAAAAATACAGTGTAACAAACCATGGTTTCCTGCTAAAATGAGAGCACCGATAGAGCTTTAGATCCTTTTTTCTTTTTTAACTTTAATCATTCTGATGGCGAAAAAATGTATTTTCACTTAAATTCACCCTACAAAATAGTATGTATGACCTCATGGCTTTCTTTACGAGGTGAGGATAATCAGACTCACTAAATAAAACCACCAGGAAGCATTCCTTGAATGATCATTTTAAGAAAGTTGCTTCAAGATAAAGTTGCTACCATAACCATGTCAAAATCTGCATTAAATGTGTAGCTATTCAATTATTGCTGGAATCAGGTAAAGAAAATTCTTCAGTGTCTAATTACTGATAAACTTACCGCTAGCGAACTGTTGAAAGATGCTATATTAAAAACTGGATCTGTGAAATTCATCTGACTGTAACCTGATGATACATCACTATACTGAGGCTGTAACACAGGATAATCCGCATCCTTTGGGTGGGGCAGGCGGGAATGCTCCTGTCACTGTGTGTTATCTGAATCTCAAATGAAAGCGTCATACACTCAGACCCTGTGAAGTACTTACCCTTCACATGGCACGAACACAACAATAAACACAAACACCGATTTTATCATATGGTAACACTTGGTTCTATGGCAGGTGTCTGGATGACCCAAAATCTGGGTTTTTTTAAACAATTACCACTGATACTAAACCCCCTAAAATGTTAAATCTCACTGAAGATATGAAAACTCCCAGAATATCCATAGACATATAGGGTTAGCTAATAGCAGTTAGAGAAACAATATCCTAGGAAAAGAACAATACCAAATAATCAACTCTACTGTTCAATTTTAGAATAAAAAAACAATCTACTTGGAAATAAATTGAAAAAAGTATTTTTAGGGGCGCCTGGGTGGCTCAGTCGTTAAGCATCTGCTTTCGGCTCAGGTCATGATCCCAGGGTCCTGGGATCAAGCCCCACATCGGGCTCTCTGCTCGGCGGGAAGCCTGCTTCTCCCTCTCCCACTCCCCCTGCTTGTGTTCCCTCTCTTGCTGTGTCTCTTTCTGTCAAATAAATAAATAAAATCTTAAAAAAAAAAAAAAAAGGTATTTTTAAAATAAATTACACATGGAGAGTGTGGCAATTGTTTCAAAACAGTGGTAACCAAAAATTTGGGTGTTTTTTTTTTTTAACTTTGCATGGTTAACTGGAAAGAAGAAGTTACATGGGGTAAATTCATCTTTCATTTAAACAAAGATTCCTTTGGGGCACCTAGGTGGCTCAGTCAGTTAAGTGTCTGCCTTTGGCTCAGGTCACGACCCCCGGTGTCCTGGGATGGAGCCCCATGGCTTCCGGCTCCCTGGTCAGTGGGGAGCCTGCCTCTGCCCCTCCCCCTGCTCGTGCTCTCTCTCTCTCTCTCAAATGAATAAATAAAATCTTAAATAAATAAATAAAATAAACAAAGATTCCTAAATTAAAGAAAATAGAGGGACACTACTACATTGTATCTATTAGGGGAAAATTCAAAGTTATACCTACAAGAAATTTCAAAAGGGATAAAAGTATATTTTTTAATTTAAAAAAGAAAAACTAGGTAGAGAATCCATGAGATAATGTAATGATCATGTAAAAGTTATGGTTGGGTATCCAAGAAGAGCAAGCAGAACAATAAATTACAGAATCACAAAACCCTAGCCCTACTGAACACCTGCCCACCAGCCCCACGTTCTTCAAATAAGGAAACTGAGTCTTGATTTATGTGACTTGCCCAAGGACAACAGCCAGGAACTGGCAGCCTTGGTACTCTAAGGCTTGTGCCATTCATTCTACTAGAGAAATTTATTTCCTAAACTGGCTCCACTACTCAACTCAAATGCTAACATATACAAAATGAGACCTTAATTATCTGGCACCACCGTCACAGATGCAAAATAGTTCTGAACATTTAATCTGAATGTAATAAGTCTTTACAGGCAATTCCGAAAATTCCCTCAAATGTTTCTCCAAAAAGCTAAAGCAAGTAAGATAGCCAGGTTAAGCCTTCACATTACATGGCCTAGTTTCTAACAATGAAGTAAAAGAAAAAACACCTCTAAAAGAAAACAGCAATTAAAAAATTATCAAGAAAACAATTGAGAATTTAAGAAGAACTTTTAGAAGGGCTGCTTCAAACTTTGAGTCAATAATTGCAAAGCAAGATAGCACTGCTACCCGGTATAAATGTATACATGCTTCTATCTAGAAATAGTATAAAATCTCCAAACTGTGCATAAAACTAAGATGTTAAGTAAAGTGTCAAGCAGTTTTTACACTACCCACTCTTAGGGTAAAGGGGAAGGGAAGCAAGGAAATTTAGAGAAAGTCCTCACACCAGTCGAGATTCAATGGTATATCCAACTGGCTACATCCATTTCATAGTTCAAATGATCTTATAAAATTATAAGAGTTATTTAAAAAAAAAAAAACTTGAATTGCATTCAACGTTTCCTGCTTGCTATGCTTCTGAAGTCATGCATCAACTTTAAAGAGATTTTTTACTTTTTAATGAATAATAAAGAAATCTTAAAGGGTAAAATAAAAATGATTTTGGTGCTTGAAAATTGGATCTTCTTTTGTTTGCCAAGAAATTCAATTACTATTAGCAATTACCAGATTAGAGACTACCAGAAATATGGAACAATGGGACGAAATTATTTCAAGATGAACAAAGTGCTCAGTGCCACCACTCAGCATCGCATCCTGCGCACCCTCAACCTCAGTCCACACTGCCTAGAAGAGGTGAGGGGCATTTGGACGCTCCGCAATCAGTTCTCTCTTTATCTGGGCTAAAGAGTGGGGTAGGGACGGAAGGTCAGCTTCGGTGGCTGCGCTAGGACAAGCAATTCTAAACTGTGAACCTAAATCTTGTTCCACTGGCAAGACCACGAATAGGTCCAGCAGGAGGCCTGCATGCACCTTCATGCAAAGATGCCAAGGTTTACCACTGAGCAGAGGAAGGCTAGGAACAGGAGGCCTGGCCTCTGCTAGCCTGCAAGAAATAATCTACCGGTGAGAATGAAGAGCTGATGATCAGAAGGACTGAGGAAGGAATGCTGCTGCTGTCGCCCTGTATCTGTAGAGGCCTGGAGACAACACAGGCCAAGGATTGAATCCAAGCGAGCCCAAAGCCTTCCAATGTACGGCTTGGGAACGAGGGCCAGTTGATCCCAGAAGGCCATGGTTCTATTTAAACAAGCATCCGCATGAAAGCACTGGTTCCTACACTAACCCCCTCGAGCATACCTGAGCAAACCGTGTCTGGCTCCCTGAACTACGTGCTGTGTGCTTTCACCATACATTTGAGTAGGACCCTAAGAGATGATGATCCACGCAGGTAACAGCATGACCAAAGCAGCACAGAACCAACTCGGCATTCTCAGAGCCCCACGCGTCTTTAGGAACTGCCCGGTGCTGGCTTTCACAAGGACTATGGGCCCACCAAAGATGTATTCAACCACTGGAGTTTTGACACTTCGCATAGAAACTAAAATTTTGTTTCCCAGCATGATCAATGTGATTTAAGGAGATAAAATTCCCACTTATGAAATCACCTTATCTTGAATGAAACTGAATTTAAATAAATGTAATCTGAATGTTTGGGTTCTAGGAAATACGTACTATTACTCTATTTAGGCTCACGTTAGACTTTCCTTTAAGTGACACTTGGAAAGAAAAAGCACAAAAACCCATTTCAGTCAAACTGATATTTACGGTCTAAAAACAACAACAGGGGCGCCTGGGTGGCTCAGTCAGTTAAGCGTCTGCTTTTGGCTCAGGTCATGATCGCAGGGTCCTGGGATCGAGCCCTGCACGGGGCTCCATGCTCAGCCAGAGCTTGCTTCTCCCTCTCCCTCTGCTGCTCCCCCTGCTTGTGTTCTCTATCAAATGAATAAATAAAATCTTAATAAATAAATAAATAAAACTATGTCTATACCCCAAAACAATGATAGAAATAAGGGTTTTAATTACCTACATAGGTTAGTTGTTAAGTAACTACATTGGTTAGTACATTGGTCTATTACTTTACTGAGTCATGCTAGGGGCGCCTGGGTGGCTCAGTCGTTATGCGTCTGCCTTCAGCTCAGGTCATGATCCCAGGGTCCTGGGATCGAGCCCCCGCATCAGGCTCCCTGCTCGGTGAGAAGCCTGCTTCTCCCTCTCCTGCTCCCCCTGCTTGTGTTCCCTCTCCGGCTGTCTCTCTCTCGGTCAAATAAATAAAAATAAAATCTTTAAAAAAATAAATAAATAGATAAAAACAACAACAACAAAAACCCCAAACCCACAGTTTTGTCATGCAAGAAAGATGAAGACTGTGGCTCCTCTACCTTTTATTAAAATCACGTCGACAAGGTTATTGATGGGACTACAAATTTCTTAAATGAAGCTATCTAAAATTTAAGAGATTAAACCTACAGTTTACAGAAATGCACACGAAAAATACAATTTTTCAAATCTATGTACACATAGCTGAAGTTGAGAAAAGGTTCCCAAAAATGAATACAAGCAGTATTTCTGAATAAACCTGCAATAACTTCACTTCGCTTGAATACAACCAAAGCTGTTTTTCCAGAAAGTCAAAAGAAATATTTTCGTCATCCTTGTGATAACAGCTGGAATTTAAGGGCAAGCCATCTAATTTTTTTTTAGTCTTCCTTCATTTATATGGAAATGAGATGTTTCCTAAAACATATCTATACTCAATACCTACGTCAACACTGAAGCTCAAAGCACACAAATTCCTCCAGCTGATTCCTGACTATAAGTGAAAACAGCATGCCAACATCATCTAAAATCCATGTGCGTCATTCACCAAGGAGGACATTACCAAGCTGTCAATTTCAATTAACCTGCCTAGCTTTATAAATAGCCTAAACTTCCTTATCTAAATAGGTTGGTGCCCTTTTCTCAGAAGCAAAGGGAACAACATGACAAAGAAGCATGAAAAATAAATGAGCTTTCCCCTTTGTAAACAGGAGAAAGTTGACATTAAACCAATTCTAAGTCCAAATTCAAGAGCTATTAATAAAATAAAGCTCAAGAGAATCAAGAACCAGTTTTAACCAGAAAATAAACACTGGCTACCAGCTCTTTTAAAAATATCCCTGAGTCTCACTGCTATACGAACTAATTCAATGTACATATACAGGCAGAGGGAAACACAGATATCATAATTATGTTCCTTATCATGGTCCCAAATGACTGATGCTCAGCCAAAAAAAAAAACAGTTATTTTATTTTTTTTTTTTAAGATTGTATTTATTTATTTGACAGAGAGAGGGAACACAAGCAGGGGGAACAGGAGAGGGAGAGGGAGAAGGGAGGCTTCCCTCGGAGCAGGGAGTCCCATGCCGGGCTCGATCCCAGGACTCATGACCGGAGCCGAAGGCAGACGCTTAATGACTGAGCCACCCAGGCGCCCCAACAACAGTTATTTTTAAAAATTCAATTACATCGGGGCACCTGGGTGGCTCAGATGGTTAAGCGTCTGCCTTCGGCTCAGGTCATGATCTCAGGGTCCTGGGATCGAGCCCCACATCAGGTTCCCTGCTCAGCAGGGAGTCTGCTTCTCCCTCTCCCTCTGCCTCCCCCCACTGCTCCTGCTCTCTCTCTCACTCTGTATCTCTCTGTCTGAAATGAATAAACAAAAAAAATTCTTAAAAAAAAAATTCAATTATATCACTCTACTAAATCTGAAATGTTTTAGAATTTTTATAATTTATAGCATTACATTTTCTTATGCTAGTTCTAGATGTTTCTTCCTCTAAAGTCAATTGTAACCAACAAATCCTACATCAGTTCTATACTCTAATTACTTATATACTGCACTTTTCTAGTTCATACTCCAATGAGTAAATGAAAGCAGAATCAGAAAACATCAATGGAATTTATCAAAAGGCAGAAATTAATTGGTCCAGGTTATTAATCAGGCTAGTGACTTCGAAATCAGTTCATCTAACTAATATCTCTTGTGTGGAAAAAACAACACAGTTGGTCACCATATCAATCTCAGGTAAAATGTGTGAATTCATGTGTGTACATGTGTACTTATACACACATGTGTCATTCAGGTAATGCTTTAACAAGCTTGCCATAACAGCATAACAGACAGGGGACATCTTGCAATAAGGATAGTATTCAGCTCGAGCGAAATAAGTCAAACAGAGAAAGACATGTATCGTATGACCTCACTGATATGAGGAATTCTTAATCG
>NC_138376.1:59265169-59328757 GCF_054177405.1 Leptonychotes weddellii | reverse complement strand
AAAAGACTTCTGATCCAAAAAGATGACAAAGTTGATAGACCATACTTAGAAGAAGTCTCCTTAAATCCTCACTCACAGAAGCATTAGAAAATTCCAGTCAAAGTCATTCACTGGTGAAAGTCATTCACTGGTATGCAATACTCTTATGTGTCAGTTAAATGAATCACCACTTTATTTGCACCAAGTCATGACAACTGGCTTCCCATTCTTCCACTCATTCAACCAATTTCTATGTCACTATTATGGGCATCACAGGAGATATGATGATATATAAGTAAAATAGGAGGCAAAATAAGCATACTGAGTTATAGATGCAGTGCTAGATGGAAACTGACGAGAATAACTGAGAGAAATTACTTCTGGGTAGTGACGGCTGTGAGGAAGATATACTAGGTCTGAAAATATAAATCAGATTTAAAGCAGAGGGAAGACTTCCCCAGGGGCAGAGAAGCATGGGTACAACTGGTGAGTAGTGTAGATGCAGCCAAGAATATGAGGGAGAGAAACTAAAATTGGAAAGAAAAGTCAGAGCCAGATCATTTAAGATCTTCAATGCTAAGCTAAGAAAACTGGACCTGACTATTAAACATGGAGAAGATCTTAAATAAAGTACTATGATCAGAACTGCATTCTGGGAAAACTCACAGATGTACACATAAGGAACTAGAGTAGGAAGGAGAGTGAGAACAAAGCCTCTTGTGACAAATATAATCATTCAGATCATCATTATGGGCGCATAAACTATGCTCGGGACAGTAGTGAGAGAAACCCCAAGGTAAAGCCAACAGACCTTGACGCGTCCGAAGTTTTAAATCCGAGTTGTTTTGAGGATCCATAAGCAGGATGCAAGAGGCAGACAGAGCTTGAAAGTCACCATACATAACAAAATGCAAGGAAAATGGTTTCTACATTGATCGAAAACTAATATGCACATGTGCAAAAGGGGGAGTTTTGCTTGAAATAAACTGGACACTTTTTTAGTGTCAGATCTATTTTTAAACAAAAGGTCAGGGAGAAAGCCAGAAAGTATCACAATGCACAATACGATGGAAGTCTTTAGTTTGGTCCAAACCAGATGGCCAGCTAAAATAAGCCATAATACAGAGTATAATCCAGTGTTTCAGAATTAAAGAAATCTATATTCTATATGCTAGAATAGGAAAATCTTATCTCCTTGAAGCCTTGGTCATCTATTTCTGACCTCACTTTGCCATGAAAATTGTCTTTCTTTAGGTCAGCAAGTCGCCGATGGCCTCTTCACTGCACACCCAACCAACACTTTTCAGTCTGTCTTTCATTCAATGTTGAACCCCAGCCAACTGCCCTAGATCCTTTCCTCTCCATTTGCCCCAACTTCCAAAGAATGGCAAGTCCTAGCAGTTGTCCCTAATTGACTCTTCATTGCCCCACCCCCCGATTTCATCTTCCCTCCCACTGACATATGTTAGATTCTCATTACCTCTCAGATAAATGCAGTCGTTCTCAAACCGTGATCCTTAGACCAGCACAGCAGCAACATCTGGAAACCTGTTAGAAGTAAAAATTCTTGCCCACCCCCCACCCCCCAGACCTCCTGAGCCAGAAACTCTGGGGTAGAGCCCAGTAATCTGTGCTTGGGCAAGCCTTCCAGGTGATTCCGATGCACGCTCAAGTTTAAGAACCTCCAGACTCCCCAATCCTTGTCCCCGTTGTCCCTGCCTTTAGTCTCACAGTTAGCTCCCCGTGCTGTGGCCAGAGTTACCTTCTAAATGACCAGGTTAATTATGTCATTTGCCACGTCTACAACACTATTCAAAACATGTGAACTCATTTGAAACAGAAAAAACTAATAGACCTCAAATGTTAAATTATTTGTATTTTAATGTTACTTCAATTTGTACAGACATAATAGTTTTATAAAACTAGCACTAATTCCTTCTATTTATCAAGCATAGGTCAGTATACTCATTTTTTCCCAAAGAGAACACAAAACCAATATATCAAACAACGTTAATTGGAAATCAGGTTTTTCTGAAACTTAATCACAATGTCAGGTTTCATCCCAGAATGATGAAGTGTTAGGCCTGGTTCTAGTTGTGAAATCTTGAGAAAGTTATTCATCCTCTCTGTGCCTCAGTTTCTACATCTACAAAATGGGATAATAGAATTTCATAGGATTGTGGGGATTAGATGAGCTAATATAAAGTTCCCAGAACAGAGCTGGGCATGTAGAAAGCACTCTCAGAGTTTGCTGCTATCATCAGTTTCATCATTATTATTAATATTATTATATTAATGTAGCAAATGCCTGTATATGGAAGCATGGTACTGATTGGTAGTCATCCCCCATTCTTCATTCTCCCTTTCTTCTACAGTAACAGCACCCCAGAGTTTTAGGTAAAACTGTACACAGAATAGTTTTAGCACATATCTACACAGAATAGAGGCTCCATTTCCCAGCCTCCCTTACCTCTAGGTAGGTTTAGATCTACTCTCTCCATGGAGAGTGAACCTCCACGGTAGAGATCCTGCTGGCAGAGATCTAAGGGCTTCTCAAAAAGACTTTCAGCCATTTTTTTCTCATTCTAGAGCACCATTCTCTTCATCCCTCTTCCCAGAGGTACTTGGTGTTGGCAATTCCTGAGCCCTTGGGTAATTCCATGATATAAACGAGGCTGGTTCTTGGCCACTCCACTGCCCATTCCAGATTCGGTTTTGGCAAGCCTATCAAGCCCTGTACCTTCCAGCTTCCAGCATTTTGTTCATGTGGTCTCCAGTCCCACTATCCCCATCCTTGGGGATTTCGGCCTCTACAAAAGAAGATCCCTTAACGTTTTATTGGGGGGAACAAAAGAGACCTTATGTTCAATTTTCTCTTTTTCCAGAAGTCTCCAGTGCCATTTTCTATAAAAACTCTCAGTGCACCACTTAGTTCACCCTCTGTCATTTAAATTTCTGGCCTAAAGCAAAGAAACGAAGTCACTAGGCACCTTCTTACATAGTTTTATATTGTTATTTCATTCTTACACTGTTATTTTACTCACCATGTAATTAGGCTTTGGCCCAGCAAGTGTATTGGGATTTCCTTAAAGGCAGAGAACACATCTTAAAAATTTTAGTACCTTCTAGAGTAGTAGTTCTCAAACTTGGCTGCACATGTGAACCACCTGGGGACCTTTTAAAACTCCAACACCCGGGCCACACCCCAGAGCAGTAACTCGGAACCTCTGGGGTGAGACCTAATGACCAGTCCTGCGACACAGGGGCGAGGCCGAGGAGCACAGCCATGGAGTGAGGGGTGCCGTTGCTGCCTGGAGACCTACGTCAAACCCTTATCCCACCCATGTACACACACAACCGAAAGGCATCTACCCTCCTGGACTGGCAGCTCCAACAAGCTCTTAAAAGGCACAGTAAACCGGTCTCAGGCAAATACGCCAAGTAACCCCAGGACATAGTAAGGAAGTGCCTTAGCCCAAGAGAGAGTTCGGATGACACTTTAATAGTAACCACTTCCTGTGCCCACTGGTCAACGTGGCAACAGTAAGAGTCAACGCCAGCCTTTCTCTGCTGAGTGTCCTTCTCGCCATCGCTGCCTTCATTATCCTTCATTACTTGTGAGCAGTTGGCCTGGCAATCCCGATCACACGCTTAAACAGACCCAGGGCTATTTGGAGTGGCCACCTTCCAGGTCTGCAGAAACTATAAAACTGACCCAAACAAAGAAAACCGGTGGAGTTGCCAGGCAGGAGAGGCTCTAGAATATCTATATGGGAGAAGCAGAGGGGAAGTGTTCTGGTTGGAGAATAGAGCCAGAGGGCTTGTCTTAATCTTACATTTTCATAGCTAGCCTGCTGTCTGAACTTAGATTTTATTATGTGTGCAGGAGATGGTTTGGGGAATTGTGAAGATCAGTCACCTCAAGTCCCCCCGAAACCACGACATTAGCAAAGGCAGGAACCACAGATCCACAGGTCACTGCACCAGCACCCGGGGCCTCTCCATTGCCTTTTTTTGGCTGTTCTCCAGAGGATGGACATCAGGCCACTTAGGGCCGCACACACAGTAATGGCAAGAAGAGGACAGGCAGAGCCAAACTGTGACAAACTGCTAACACCTCCAAAAGGAGACCCACAAGAGAAAAAAATAAATAAATAAATAAAAACAGACACCGTGGGATCTGGAAAGGAGAAAGTGCAGCAGATGTTAACAAGTGGACCTAGTCCTTTAGCTGAAGGAGGGAGGAGAGGCTGTTGCTATTGAACGAAAGCTCGGCTAGAGACCACAAATAGACACAAATAACGGAAGGGGGCCTGAAAAAATACAACCGCACCAGGAAGTCCAGGACTTGCAGGGAGAGGAGTCTACGCACAGCTCTCAGAGAGTCACGTCTATCCTCGGATCCTGTAATTGCTTGGAACGTGGGGAGGACTGGGAAAGAAATGGGACGTGCTCTACGGCTACTGGAAAATTGCACCGTGAAACCCTGCGCGGTAACTTGGTGGTCGTTCCCTTAGGAAAATGGACATTGAGAGCTAAGGCTTACCTAGCCTAAAAACATTGGGAGCAAATTTTACCTAAATTTCACTGTGCTGAAATCTTGAAGTGTAATGGGAGCTAAAGCTGAGTAGTGAGTGTGGTCTTCTGCCCCACCCCTGAAGAAAGAACTAGTGTGAACTAGATAGGTGGGCAGAGGAAGGGAATTTGGCAAGAACTGAAAAAGGAGAAGGCTTTATTGAGACTGTTCGGCTCAAATTCTGCTTACACGTATCTGAGAGAAATCAGGACAGGCTGGGTAGGTTAGAGGCACAGGACAGACCCTGATTACCCTCCTGATTCACTGTCGGCAGATGGCAGGGTGAATGAAGCCATTTGGGAACAGGAGTACAACCACTGGAGCTACAACAGCTAACTTCTCTCTCTCTCTCTCTCTCTCTCTCTCCCCCTCTCTCCCTCTTTCTCTCTTTCTCTCCCTCTCCCCCCTTTTCTTTATTTTTCATTTTTCTAGTAATCTCTTTACCCAACATGGGGCTTGAACCCACAACCCCGAGATCAAGAGTCACATGCTCCTCTGACTGAGCCAGCCAGGGGCCCCTAACTTTTCTCTTTTTGATACGAAGAGGTAAACACTGTGAGCAGCGTTGTAACCTCAATTATTAAAAATAGAATAATTAAATAATTAAAATAACTATTTTAAAGAATTAAAATATTAATTACAGAATATCACAGAATCAAGAACAGAATAATTAAAAGCTAAGTGGCTAGCTGGTCCTTGGGCAGAAACTCTAGAATCTCTGACAAAAGAGAAAGGTGCCTTCTTCAGACAAATGACTGAGTTGCCCTCTCAGACTCAGGAAATTGTTGAGAATGCTATGGAACTTCTCTCTTCAACGTCTATCCTATCAGTGTTCAATTTAGATTTGAAAAGATATAAAGGGTTTACGCCATCTAAATGTTCCTTTCTTCCCTTTAAGAATTGACATGTTCCTAAAGTGACTTAAAAGTTTCCTTTTGAATCCTAAGGAGCCTCCACTTCTTCCAGAACAAAATACTCAAATTTAGCATCTACAGGATCTTGACTAATTAAGAATGTAATACTGTGTTTGTGTTTCTGGCTTAGAAACTAGGGTCTTTGTTTCTGCTGGACTCCCAGCTGGCAGAGACCAGAAGAGGAAAACACGAGGGTTAAATGAGCAGCCTGGCCAGAAATTGAGAGTGGGAGAAATCCCTTATTACCAAAGATGCTTGAGTGTCCAGGAGCCAAAACGACAGAAAAATAATCTTTTGGCTAATTTATGGTTGGCTAGCTGCCACCATTTCTGGCTGGTGGCCAGAGGGCCTTGAGGGTTGTGGGGGGAGGGATGGCAGGGTGCCATGGGAGAAGGTCAAGCACTTCATCGTTAAAGCTGCCTTTGGGTGTAGCTGCTCACTGGGAAACTGAAAACCTTTTGTCCAGCAAGCTTCCCAAGTGATTCCTTAGCACATGACATTTGCCAACCTTTACCTAACTGATCCCTTATCCACTCTGCCAATCAAAGCAACCATGAAATTTCATCTACACCAAACAGGAACAGAAAACAAAGCACTTGCTCCAATCCTCTATGACTTGATATAGAAGGCTTCGCTCAACAAATACCTATCGGGTGACATTAATGCTGTCCTCCATGCAGGGCAGTTTGTACGGGCTACTCCCGATTTGACTGGGAAATCATTTTTCCTGGTTAATTTCATTGTTATGTGAATTTCTAACTGCACAGAAGTCGCTAAACAGTGGAATTCCACGTTAGAACTAAAGTAAAGATTGTACAGCTTTGTAAATAACCTACACACTTAGATTCAAACCTCTCTTGAGACAGGTAAATGACCTCAGGTTAAGTGACAGTAACAGCTCAACATCTGAGTGCCGTGTCAACGTGAAGCTGCCACGTAGCTGCCAGGACCATCAGACGTGCTACTTCTGAGAAGGAAAAGCACCCTCCGGTGTCATTTAGTGGGCTCTGTGATCGGTTTCCTCAACATGAACAAAATAGGCTGGGAGAATCCAAGGATGCCCAGATACACAGCAATCTGAGCTGTATATGAAAATTATTAGACTGCTGATGCCCTTTCATCCCTGAGAATTTCTGGGATCTAAAAAGAAAAGCATAATTCAAAAATTATATTTGAATCAAATAAGCAGCAATTCTGCATATATGAAAAGTAAAAAAAAAAAAGTCATGGCTTCAATATGTAAAAATTAGAAAGTGAGCTGTCCGAAATCTAACAATTAAAAATATCGAGTACATCCAAATTCAAGAAATACTAAATACTGAAGTGTGTGTTCTTCCCACCAGTCTGGAAGAGGATATGTGTAAGACTTCGCATCTGATTTAGGAAGCTAACTCAGGAACATCATCCCTAATATTAAGAATACAGGATCTAGGGACGCCTGGGTGGCTCAGATGGTTAAGCGTCTGCCTTCGGCTCCGGTCATGATCTCAGGGTCCTGGGATCAAGTCCCGCATCAGGCTCCCTGCTCAGCGGGGAGCCTGCTTCTCCCTCTCCCTCTGCCTGCCACTCCACCTGCTTGTGCTCTCTCTCTCTCTGACAAATAAATAAATAAAATCTTAAAAAAAAAAAAAGAATATAGGATCTAGGTCTTACTGGATAGCGCAAGTGTAAAATGAAACATCTTTTACTCCCTTTAAAGTGTTCTCAATATAGTTTCATTTTTCTAATTCTTAATTGTGATGTCTTAAAAATTATAGGACTCAATTTTATACGTTCTGACAATAATGACCCTCTAACCCCATTTTTCTTGGTCTAATACTTTAGTCCAAGCCTATCTCCTAAGCCTTGTTGGTGCTCACATTTGATCATTTTAAAAGCCTGCCATTGTCAAATAAGGTTGGGAAAAACTGGCTTAAGGGCGTTACACCCTGATGCTCAAAATGTCAAAGAGAACACCTGTTGGCAGCTCTAACATTTATTGTTTAATCAACTAAGGAAAAACCAAACCAAACAAAACAAAACAGTCAAGGCAGCAGGTACCAACCCAAAACAACTTAATACACTGATCAAAAAAACATGCTCACAAAAGAATCACAAAAAGAATTTTTAAGAACTTTTTAATATGGGTTATTGATCACTACTGATGGGTTATTCCTACTCCATGAGTAATCAAAACCCTTAAGCTCTGTTCATTAAAATTCCTTGTATATTCCTTCTATTTTTCATGCTTTATAGGAGTTGCTCATTCATAAGTAAGAAGGAAAAACAACGTAGTGCAGAAAGCTCAGCACTGGTTTTTAGGAAGGTTGAGCTGGGGATCGGCTCACCTGCTTACCGCTGGACAACTTGATAGTATCTAACCTCTCGGAACTCCCGTTTCTAGATAATGTGGAGGACTAGATCAGGGGTCTTCAACCTTAGCGCTATTGACATTTGGGGCCAGAGAATTCTTTTTGGTGGGAGAGGGCTGTCCTGTGCATGGTGAGACAGTTATTGGTAGCCCTGACCTCTACCCATTACATGCCAGTGGCAACCCCCAGCTGTGATGATCAAAAACATCTCTGGACTCCTGTCCCCAGGAGTGAGAAATCACCCCCAGTCGAGAATCACTGGACTAGGTATAGCCTCAATCTCTCTCTAGCTCTCATCTCCTACAAGATACATTAAGTCTTATTTTCTTAAATGTTACTTGTTGAGACATTGGTCAACATGCCAATTGTGAGGATACACATTTTGATTTTTAGAGAAATTAAAATACAGTGACCATCTGTTCCAATTCTAATTTTAGTAGGTTCCAAAATCTTTTAGGAATGAAAATTCACAAAAGAACATCGAAGCATGTAGGATGGAAATGAATGTAAATGAAGTATATCTCAATAATATTTTCGTCCCATTTTCTAGGGTACTTCGACTGGATAACAGAGTTAAAGAACACGTTTAATATACCCCTCTTCTTATCTAGTTCTACCACATGTGCACTCTTAGAAAACAAAGGGCCTTGTAATACCAGCAATTTAAAGCGCCTGACTTTTAGGAAGAAAGACACTTAAAGCTAGTAACAATCCTTTTAAAATATTTTTTAATAAGCACATTAGAAAAAAAAAGTTTACACCATCTTAACACCTGTTTTTACTCCAAATTCACAGAACAGTTAAACAACTTACAACTTATATCTGGTATTAAATGTGCTGTGAAGTCATACATGTGTATACTTTGTGGGGAAAATAAATCACATATTCCATTTCCCTCGAGAACTATCATTATTTTACCAAGTGTTTTCTTCAGTGAAATTAGTTGTAACTGCCTAGAAGCCAGGCCCCCTTTCACAACTGACGTTCCTGACACTACACCCGAGAGGATCATGATGACCCAAGTAACCCCTTCTCGGCAGCAGGTCATTTTTTTATGTTGAAAAGGTTAACTTCATAATTCACATTAAAGTATAGCAGACTTGTCAAAAGATTTTGCCTGCATTCCTCAAATTTAAAACTTATACCGGAGAAGGGACGTCTTCAGAGAAAATTAAAGGCCCCATGCGCCCATGATTCTAAAATGACAGAACAATTGTTATATTCATAAAACCTCTAAATATAAAGGAAACGGAAATGTAAAACAAATATGCTCCTCTTTTTAAAAAGAGACACAAGCACAAAGAATACCAAAGTATGTGCCGGTGAGGAACATCTAGTCCTTTCCTTGACTGATGAGGCCAGGGAGGCTGAAAATCAAGTCCCAAATATCGGCATATGACAGAGGAGAACGTGTCTTCTCCCCACGCCCGCCCTAGTTTTCCTTCCTGAATCCAGTGTATTAAAGTGCCTGGTTAAACAATCTCAATGATGTTTACATAAGAAAACAAATAAGCGGTTATATTCGTTTTCCCAAGCTGCTAGGACAGGCTGCAGTTGTGGTGTACAGGAATGAACACAGTAATGGAAAAATATCAAATCCCATGAAAAGGCAGATGTTTGGGCCCATAGACTAATTCACCAAGTCCTCTGCTATTCCTTCTCACCTAAGTTTCTTCCAATAAGTGGACTAAAATATAGCCTTATGAACCACAGCCTAGCAATGTCCACATCAGTACAGAAGAGTGTGAAATAGGGCGCCTGGGTGGCTCAGTTGGTTAAGCGACTGCCTTAGGCTCAGGTCATGATCCTGGAGTCCCGGGATCGAGTCCCGCGTCGGGCTTCCTGCTCGGCAGGGAGCCTGCTTCTCCCTCTGACCCTCCCCCCTCTCACGTGCTCTCTCTCTCTCATTCTGTCTCAAATAAATAAATAAAATCTTTAAAAAAAAAAAAGAAGAGTGTGAAATAAAAACATATGTTGAGGGGCGCCTGGGTGGCTCAGTGGGTTAGGGAACTGACTCCTGGTTTTGGCTCAAGTCACGATCTAATGATCGTGGGATCGAGCCCCGCATCAGGCTCTGAGCTCAGCAAGGAGTCTGCTGGGGTTTCTCTCTCCCTCTGCCCCTCCCCACACTCACTCACTCACTCTCTATGTCTCTCTCTCTCTCAAATGAATGAATAAATCTTTAAAAAAATATATGCTTAACCTGACATACCAAAGTCTTATGTGACTAAAACACAGACAGACAACATAGAGAGAACGACAGTAATGAGGACAGGTTCCATAGGAACTGTGGAATCTGTCTCATTATATGAATGACAGGATGTGTAGTATTCAACATAAAATCACATACCCTAAAAAAATCACCTACCATTTGAATTGCCTGCTCCTACCCAAGGCTTCCCTAGGACACGCCTAGGGAACTGTTGCTCCCGGGCAAGGGAGCCCTTGCTTAAAAAGCCTAAAGCTGATATTTGGTGTGCAGTGTGTCAATGAGGTTAGACCATCTATTTTCAGTTTTCAAACCACCCTTACTATTTTGTGCCATCAAAGGACAAGGAAGGAGAACAGTGGTTTATGGTGCTATACTCACGCATCTGGATTATCTGCAGTGCGAAAGAGCTCTCTCTCTCTCCTTTTTTTAATAGCATGGTCCCTTATTATACAGTTCCTTCCTTTTAATATCAAGCAGCATTCAGCATCACAACATTAGGTCAGTAACCCGCAATTCTTCAAATTCTCCCTTCGGACGGGATTTAAAATGCTTCCCGGCCGTGGCAGAGTATTGGTACCGCCAGCAAGGACAGCCTCATTTAGAAGCGTAGGCTGCCACCTACTGACCGTGATCCAGTCTCTCTCAACATTCAGCTCCTCCCCAGAAAGCTAATCAATTCCTTGCAAGATGCTCTTTGCTATGTCATTTAATGCCATGTATTCAACGAGATCAATATAATCTTTTAAATACAAGTGCTTTTAACTTCAAAAAAAATACTAAGTGGACAGGCTTCTGGACAGCTAAACATCCCTGGCCTGCACTCAAAAGGGCAGAGAATTATTTTTAAAAGATATATGCTATTTTTTTAAATATGGGAAAAGTTCTATTTTTTTTTTTTAAAGATCTTATTTATTTATTTGACAGAGAGATAGAGAGAGAACACAAGTAGGCAGAGGGAGAGGGAGAGGGAGAAGCAGGCTCCCTGCAGAGCGGGGAGCCCGATGTGGGACTCGATCCCAGGACCCTGGGATCATGACCTGAGCCGAAGACAGCCGCTTAACCGACTGAGCCACCCAGGCGCCCGGGAAAAGTTCTATTTTAATAGATTTCTCTTCACCACTTCCTTTATTCTTCGCTCCTGAAGACTGATGTTCACTCAGTCTCATTAGAGAGAGTTGATTTAATTGTTCATATTGACCAACCTGGAATTATTCAAAACTTCAATTCATAGTCCTAAAGCGTTTGTTAAAAAAAGAAAAAAAAAATTCACAGCAGCTGACAATACAGCTAAAAGTTAGTGCTTAATTAGCTCAGCCCCGTGTCGTAGAGACCTAAATCTGCAGGTGCCTTGATGAGTAGAGGACTTTTTCAAGTGAGAGTTTCTCGCTGTTTTAAGAAAAAAATCTGACCAACCAAACATCATTAAAGGGAAATAAGGAAATCCCCTTTCTGAGGCAGTGGGACATTGTCTTGGTGAGAGAGTGAAGGGTAAGTTCACTCAACAACATCCACTTCATAAGTACAGACAGACACGATATGAGGAGCTTGGGATGCACAGATGACTTAAATATCCGTGGCCTTCCAGAAGCTGTCTGGGGCAGAGATGTGGGTGGGGAGACGACACTGCAGCCTGCACTATGTAAAAGGTATAAAATCTGAGCAGTGAAACCTAGTGCCTGAGTCTGCTTGGAGAGTCAGGAAGAGCTTTCTAGAGGAAACTTCTGAAGGCAAAAGTGGAGCTTACCAGGGAATCGGATGAGAGAGATCCAAATGGCATGTGCAAAGGACGAGAGATGGGGAAAAAGCAGAGGCTTAGGGAAAACATCTAGCGATTCAATATTGGTAAATAAATTGAATGAGGTCAGGTAGGTAGGTAGAGGACAGATCTCAGAGTCTTTTGTATAAGCTGCCATGAGTTGTGCCTTTTAGAACGGTCACACTGGCGGCCAGGTGGGGACTGGAGGGAGGCAGATTGCTAAGAACAGCAGTGAAACTGTCCAAGCAAAGATGATTAAGGATCTGAAGGCAGACCAGGGAGGTGAGAATGGAAAGGAGAGGTCACTTTAGAGACAAACCGTGAAGATGACTGGGGGTAAAGAATGGGAAAGGAGGAAGAGACTCAGATCCCGCCCCCCAGTTTCTGGCTCAGGTAACTGAACGGATAGTGGCGTAGTCACCGAGATAGCAAGTGCAATGGTCACTGTGGATCTGCTGGGTGGAGAAAATGCACTCCGCAGAGTCTGAAAATAAGAGTTTGGAAATGCTGCGTTTGAAGTGACTGGAACACCGAGGTGATGATGTGCCATGGTATAATGAGAACACAGATGTGAAGCTCAAGCCGGAGGTCTACACTGGATTTAGAAATTCGCCAGTCCCCAGTGAGCAGCAGGGGACAGGGGTGCCATGCCCCAGACAGAATGGGTGCAGTCAGAAGAGCACCACCGATGAGAACCTGGGCAGGCAGCCAACAGAAGCCTCGCCGGCCTCAACAAGCACTCGGCCCGCTACCACACTGGCGAGGGCAAGACAGGGAGAGCGAGGCGAGAAACTGCGCAGCCGCACAGCTACACCAGATGTAGACAAGCCTAAGTAGCTCAACTATAATTCGACCTCTGGTTTCCAATTCCACACGTGAGGAGCTTGGAAGTAGCCACTCTGTCCTAACAGCAAGTCAAAAGCCGCACAGACTGAAAAATGAACAACTCTTCTTGGACCCGAGAGAGAGGAGAGGACACAGAGCAAACTGCTGTCCTTGAGACTGAAGAGACAGACAGAGGAATACGGGAAATCTTGACTTACCAGAGCTGGGACTAAGGAGTAAAAACCACTGTGAGAGCCAGTGCCAGGGAAGGAAAACTTGAACTGTAATTGAGGAGTTGCTGGAGGCTCAGTGCAAACAAGCCTGAGAGTTAAAAACTCCAAGGACCCAGTCCTAAGGAGGCCTCCCCAATATTGTGAGGCTTACCTCCAGGAGCTCGACCAGATTCCTAGGATAAACACAGGAGAAAAATCCCCTCTTGCTTCCAGCTGGGGAAGCAGACAAGGAACCATTTTGAAATACGCCAGAGCACTCCCTTCTTAAAAAGGCCTGACATCAAGGGAAACCTGGGTATTTACTGTCAGAGTGTAATTGACCTGGGGGAAGGACAATGCCCAAATCCAGGCAGCAACAGCCCTCCTGTCCCACCTGAGAGAGAGAAAAAAACACCTATGAAGTTCACAGTCCAGAGGCATAGGCTCAATAAAGGACTGAGACCTAATCACAGGACTACAGAATGCTTCCCTTCCCCAAACACCTCATCACCACATCCCTAAAGGCCTATTTACAGCAGTTCCTTTCACCCAGTGCATCATGTCCATCTAGCGAGAGAAAATTACAAGGCACACCAAAAGGCAAAATCAGTTTGAGGAGACAGAGCAAGCATCAGAACCAGATAGGGCAGGGATTGGAATTACCAGACCAGGGGATTTAAAACAACTATGATGAACATGTGAAGGGTTCCAATGGATAAAGTAGACAACATGCAAGAACAGGTGGGCAATGTAAGCGGAGCTGAAAATCCTAGGAAGAAAACAAAAGCATAATTCAATGTTTTAAACATTAGTTAATATATGCAAACATATTCAAATATATTCAAATATGATCTAGAAGTGTGTAAACCAAGAGGGGTACCATGGTTTTCTCTAGGTTATCTTTGGAAGTATGGACAATTTTATGTTTCTCCTTTATGCTTTTCTATATTTTCCAAATTTTCTTCAATGCATATGCATTGCTTTTGAAATCAAATGTATATAAAGGCTTTTCAATTTTTTTTTAAAGAGCTAAAGTTTGTAGGCACCTGAATTAGCTGGAACTAACTGAGATAGTGTGAGACAGTTGAGATTGGCCCAACTATCTCAATCTCTAAACAGCTTTCAGATTTTTTTTTTCCTAATTGTTGTTCTTTCTTTTTCCACTCTTCTCTGAGGTTGTGTTATATTTGAATCCAGGACATCATGGCATCATGTTCCACCTTGCTTATAGTTCTCTTCTCTTTATAGCAGGTTGATTTTCTGAGTCCTGTCCCACTGCTTTCTCCTGTCTCTTTTTTTTTTTTTTTAAAGATTTTATTTATTTATTTGAGACAGAGAGAATGAGAGAGACAGAGAGCACATGAGAGGGGAGAGGGTCAGAGGGAGAAGCAGGCTCCCTGCCAAGCAGGGAGTCCGATGCGGGACTCGATCCAGGGACTCCAGGATCATGACCTGAGCCGAAGGCAGTCGCTTAACCAACTGAGCCACCCAGGCGCCCTCTCCTGTCTCTTTAGAGAGCAGTGGCAAAGGTAAAAAGAAAGGTAGATGTCTACTCTTCCCCCTAAACTTAAGCACTTTGCTGACTTCCAGTTTAGGTAAGACTGAAAGAAGAAACGAAAAGTCAAATCACCTCAAAGTCACCCCTAACAGTAAGGAGTTGAAATATATTCCTTACACAGCAAGTCAGGAGGGAGGATGCTTGGATGGGCCAAAATGCACTGTTTGAAGTCTGAGTCAAATGAAATGAGTAAAAGCAATAGGCAGAAATCAATCACATGCCAAGCAAAAGACAGAGATCAGCTGAGGTAAGACGTGTGGAAGGATAATGGGATGGTGAATTTTTTTTTTTTTTTTTGGAAGAGGGAATAGTAAATCTCATATGTCAACTCGGCTAGATGATGGTGCCCAGTTGTTTGGTCAAATAGTATAGGTATTGCTGTGAAAGTATTCTTTAGATGTGATTAACATTTAAATCACTAGACTTTCAGTAAAGCAGATGGCCCTTCATAATATGATGAGCTTCACCCAGTCATTTGAAGGCCTTAGGAAAAAAGACAGGTTTCCCCAACAAGAAGAAATTCGGCCTGAAGACTGCAACATAGAAACCCTGCCTGGGTTTCCAGCTTGCTGGCTTGCCCTACAGATTTCAGACTTGCCAGCCCCCTCATTATGTGAGCCAATTCCTTAAAAAATAAATCTCTCGGGCGCGTGGGTGGCTCAGATGGTTAAGCGTCTGCCTTCGGCTCAGGTCATGATCCCAGGGTCCTGGGATCGAGTCCCGCATCGGGCTCTCTGCTCCTTGGGAGCCTGCTTCTCCCTCTGCCTCTCTCTCTCTGTCTCTCATGAATAAATAAATAAAATCTTTAAAAAAAAAAAATAAATCTCTCTCTCTTTCTCAATATAGATATAGGTGAAGACATAGATATATAGAGAGAGGGATGCATATAAATACAAATAGATATAGATGAATATATAATACCCATACATATATACACACATACATAGCTACAAATATATATATATATATATATCCTAATGCTTCTAATTCTCTGGAGAACCCTGACTAATACAGGTAATAAAAGATGAAATCTATTAACAGAGACCAGTAGGGCAGAATCTTGAACTAGAGACACTGGAATCAAAATTGGGTAAGGTAGGCAGTAGTAAGAGATCAAATCTTCCTGGATTTGAATGACATGAAAAACAATACATTTAATGAAGATGACTTTGGCATCTATAATATGTGTGATCTGAACCAGATCAGAGAGATACTGCAATTAGAACACATCAGGAGAAATCTAGGCCAAAGGATTCTGTGGATGGCTATGGAAATGGAAAACTAAACCAAACAACAAAAATAAAAACAAAAACCAACAACTATCTATACAATAAGGATATGGCAAACAATGGAACAGGCATCTTTTGTATCTTCAAGATATTTAAGGAAAAGTTATACAGGAATACTATTCATATATAAAGATGGTGACTTACCATACTTGTCTCGCAAGCCAACTGTACATCTAAAGACTCCTCCAAAGGCGACATCTTCACCAAATATTACTGAAAAACAATGTTTAAAGAACATGTTTTATTTAATAACCCTTAAGTGATACTGACAACAAAAAATAAGTAATTTAAATGTTTACACTTTAAATCAGAAAACAAATGAATCCGAGGTTTAAATCAAGGCTTCTCAACTTCAACATCACTGACAGTTTGGACTGAATAATTCTTTCATTGTAGCAGCCTGTTCTGTGCATTGCAGACAGAGAGCAGCATCCCTGGTCTCTACCCAGTGGATGACAGTTGCGCCCCCCACTCCAAAACACACACACACACACACACACAGTTGTGACCGCTAAAAGTGTCTCCAGAAGTCGTTAAACATAAAGGAAGAAGGGGGATTACAATCACCCCAACTGACAAAGAACCACTGATCTAGAATGTCACCTTGTTTTACCCATGAAGAAAACGAGGCCAGAGCAGTAGTAAAGTAATTTGACCAGTGGGAAAGCAAGGGGCAGAACTATGACTCACACTCCAAGCTCAAGTCCTCCACCAGTGGTTCTCTTTCTTACATGGTCTACAGTGAAAGACAACAATCTGAAGGGCTGAGGGAAAAGCATTCCAAGGTGAGAGAACAGTCCAAAGTAGGAAAAGAACCTAAATTGTGTGAAAGGAGGCAAGTATGGTGGGAGATAGTGAGCAAGGCAATGACAATAAAAATGGGTGTTCATGGAGCTGAATTTATTAACTCACCTAACCAGCTTTGTGGACCTTAGGAAAACAATTCACCCTTATTTACTCTTTGAGATCAATCATTCTCAGATGACATTCAAACAAAGCAAGATCTCATCATCCACTAGTGTAGCTCTCACCTCCTCCTAACAAATAACCTCTACTTTGCTTTACCTTAAAACCAGGGATTCTCAAGTGGAAGCCCAAGGTATACTAAATATATATATTTATATATACTAATACATATATATATGAAGTAAAGCCAACCAAATTTAGAAAACATACAGAACAACTGTTTTTATACCAATAATTAAATTTGATAAGATAAAGTTATTTACAAATATAAAAGGTATTTCAAAAAAATCTTGTAAGTGGGATGACAATGTATCTCAAAGGAAAGCGTGGAATCAAATCTTCATTTCATAAACAGATTCATAAATCTGAATGAAGTGGTACCTCCCATTTTTTTCTATATGCTGGAGAAACAGAAGTACACGGTAGGTATTAATCCAGAAAGTATTAATATAATATCAGGACCACACATACTATGGGAGAAAGTTGACTTGATGATGTTAGATATACATGAGAACTAATTTATAATGAATTGATTTTAAAAAATGTGTTAATATCATAATCTGATTATTTAACCTTAATCATTTGATCAGATCTTTTAAAAATTTTCAGGGAGACATAATGTTAACCGTTGAGCTTCAGACGCAATATTTCCAGCAAATTTTCAATTCTGAATTAACACAGCTACCACACTCACACACAAAGGAAGTTTACCTGCAGTAGGATCTTTAGCCAATGAGTTATCCAAGGCACTTGTTATCGCCTGGAAAAGATTCATTTTCTGAGTTTGCCCTGTGAAAATTTAAAGAAAAAAATTTTTAAGTAACATTCCTACACTGCAAGATGTATAAAAAAATAACTAGTTTCTTAAAAGTTGATTAAAACATGATTAAAATCAAAGTAGAAAGGAAGATACAGAATACACTATGTGAATTTATTGGATTATTCACAATGAGGCTAGTTTTGTGGAAAGTACAAAAGCAATATAGACTTCTGCGCTTGATGATGAAGCAAAATTTACACATATTAAGCAATTAAAAAACAAGTATAAAAAAGGAAAAAGGAATTTAATCAAGTCACCAAATGTGTAGAGATAATAAATAAAAGTGATGGGAAGTCGGAAAAGGGAACCAGCCAGAGTAAAAGTGGTCTGGGAAGACGCTCTGGACAGGGGTTAAATACATCATTAAAAGTGCACATGACCCGAGGCACATGTTAAATATGCCAGTAACAGCAAATAGCCATGCGCCATGAAACAATGAGGGAGGAAGGCTAATGATAAACTTGAGCACTCAGAACTTGCTGGTGTTTGGAGAGTACTACAAGCCCATGCCTCGACACACGAGGCTGAGTAATTCCTACTGTCTTACTGCTCAAGTATTATTTCTGCAAGCCAACCTCTGGCTCCCTAAATAGGTTGATAGGAGGGTGAAATGGAACAGTACATGGAAAGCACTTAGGACAGTACCTGACACAATGAGTGCTAAATAAATAGGAGCTATTTATTATTAGAAACTGGACTTTGCCCGTGTCCTTCATCCTGACCTTGGTATTATCTTGAATGGTATAAAACTTTATTTAATAAAGTTCCAAATGTTAGAATTCAGGAACATCATTACTTTAGAGCTTTCAGTCTTGGTGCTGCCCAGAACTTGGGGTCAGCTCCTCTCCAAAAACACTCTTCAGGGCAGAGAAAAGCTTCTGCCTGAATCTTCTCTGATCCACAGGCCACCTTCACTTTAGGGCCTGATCTGTGCACCAGTGTTCATTTTAACCCACAGCCATGCTGGCAGCAAATCCCTTGAACACCTGCTAATTACCCTGACTACGGTCCCATCTAACCTCTGTGTTCCTCGGTAGCCTGCTGTGTCCCAAAAGCCACGGCCTAATTCAGTGTGGGTCACAACGGTACCATCAACACTCTGGCTGTCACACACGCTGGCCACTCACCCTTATCCTGGAGACCCATCTTCGTCCCAAGCCCAGCCTGGATCCACAGCACGCTCTGATTTATGACATCGTCCATCATCCACTGATACTCAACCTTCTGACTCGCTACCTGCTCTGACCCCTTCCACACTGCCGAATGCCCGGGCTTCAGGTCTGGGCAATGCCCACTTGGATCTGCCCTGCTGCCCTCTCTGCCGAAAATAAAGGCCTGTTTCTACTCTTATTTTTATAAATAAATAAAATCTTTAAAAAAAAAAAACAACAAATCTGGGGCACCTGGGTGGCTCAGTCGTTAAGAGTCTGCCTTCAGCTCAGGTCATGATCCCAGTGTCCTGGGATCGAGCCCCGCATCGGGCTCCCTGCTCGGCGGGAAGCCTGCTTCTCCCTCTCCCACTCCCCCTGATTGTGTTCCCTCTCTTGCTGTGTGTCTCTCTGTCAAATAAATAAATAAAATCTTCAAAAAAAAAAAAAATACAAATCTACTCTTATTCTTGATGGGGATAATAGGAATTCATTCCAGAAAGTATTGTTATGCCATGTATGCCAAAGGATACATAATCACACCACATGTCCATGACTCATAATCTATTTTTCTTCAGGCTAAGGCTATATCATTTAATAGATACTTGCCTTAAATCCTTCTCCACTGTATAAAACCTCTTTAAAAGTGCTTATTGGTACGCGGCATCAGATGACAATGGTTTAGGGCAAACCTTTTATCCTACCACCGTGACATTCCCATTCTTTCTCCCATTTCATACATTTCCTAAAGCAAGATTTTTGTCTATTATGATGTTCATAGCTAAGAACCTAAGAAGGATAAAAATGCCTAAACATCTAAAGTGGCATTTATTTCAAGTGTGCTGACCATCTGAATTAAACCTGAATGCCTCCAAGACATCTTATTTCATTGCTTCGATGAGTTTGGAGTACAAAAAAAGCAAATACTTTAATACTAAAAATCATACCAAGTAAATCTGGAAGGTATTGCTTAATTACCCACAAAGAATCTACTCATCTTGTAGGAAAGTAATTTATAAGTATGGGTATTTAAAGGCTTTATTTCCATGTAAGCACAAAAATTTCCACTCCTAAATACTTTTTTTCAAATAGATGCAAAATTTTAGGGGTTTGGATTAACTGCTATGCTACTAGATGCTTTTAAAAGATTTAAATAATTTTTAATAGCGCAACAGCTATCTTTCAATTATTTTTAAAGTTGCAGTGTGGTCTGTGAATGAGTGGGGAAGAAATCACAAATTGTTCACATGTGAGATCACTTTAAATATTTATTCACCTTAGAATTACTTATTCTCCTACAGGTTATATTAAAGATCATTGATAAGATATGCCTATGTTCTCTCATGATAAAGTATGTACCTGTAGCACGTCTAACTATGAACACTAAAAAATTATTAAACACTGCTGCCAAATCATACAATTACCAGTATTAATAAATGGCTGCTAAATTTCAAAACCAGACTGACAACTCTTCTTTCCAAGATAAAAAGTTAAAACAAAACAAAAATGGACACAGCAGTGCAATTTCCCTAGTCAGGGATACCAGCTAATGGATACCAATTGGTAAAACATAGCTTTACGGATGGAGTGAGCCGATCACTTGAACCTGTCCTAAGTAGAGCATTGTGAAAAACCAGCTCATTATCACTGCTGCAAAGATAAAGTGGTATGTAATGTAGTGTCGGTGGAATATAAGGAACACAATGGAACAGAAGCCCCAAGAGGGCAGGGATTCTTACCTGCTTTTGATCAGAAGTACATGCTTAGTGCTTATAACAATGCCTGCCACGTAGTAGGTGCTCGAAAATTTTTGTTGAATGAATGACTGAACAAAGAAACATATGAGGCTAGTTCAATAAAGATAAAATATACAAAGTAAATTGTTAATCAACCACTTAAAGAGGAAGAAATACAGTAGGAAAAAATATCTACCTATGTTACAATTCAGAGTCAGACTGCAGGGGAGGGGGAATGAGGCAGAAGTGATACTGAGATGGAGAATTCAGTTATTCTGAATAACTCTTCAGTATGCAGCACCATTGAAAGGAGAAGCCTTCCACAGAACTAGAGGATCGAGACAAAAGGGGCAAATAGGTGCCCAAGGAGCAGTGTCTAGAAATAAACAAGGTCAACAGCAGGGCAGGCAGACAGTTAAGTGCCTTTGTAGTTAGACCATGAACAAATAAAAATACACAGCTGTGATACGGAAAGTGAGGGTCTACTTTCAGAAACCAAAGGTTCTGCCAGCACATTCAGCACTGGGCCTCCTCTGAGCTGCCTAGTCCTTGGTATACACCTGGATAGCATAGCATTGTCATGTCATATTCCTTAGAAAGCTCAGCACTTAGTGCCTAACCCACACATGACAATCAGGACATGCCCGTTGAAGCATGATGGAGGAATGATTTTAGTGGCATAATCTGGCACTAACCACACGGTGAAATGGAAAGATGCCTAAGAAACTACCTATTTTCTCCCAACAAAACCTCTTCTACCCACCACCCCCCCCCCAGGTGCCCTGTCCTCCAGGAATCCCTTTGTATGTGCCACATACGTACCTCTATCCATTCTAATCCCTATTACAGCGTTTCCCAACCTCTACCCCATAAAGTAAGTTTCATAGAGAATTCAAATAGGAGGGACAGAACATTTTGTATTAAAATATAAATGAAGGATCTATAATCATAAATGCCTTTTTAAAGTGCCCGTAAACATAAGAATGAGGGGATGGGGAAGATACATTCAGTCCATAGTACCACCTCCTCACTTCTACTCCTTCACCGCTCATTCAACAAAGGGCTACTACAATTAAGTCCTAAAAAGTACTGCATTTCATGTTACTCCTCTGCTCAAAACCCTTCTAAGTTCTCTGACTGCACCCAGAATAAAGCCCCACTCCAAATCATGTCCACAAAACCCTGCTTGATCTCATACCTGCCCACTTCAGAAGTCCTATTGTGTACCATTATCCCCAAGGCTCAGCACCTGACTCTTCTCTCAATTCCCCCAAACCAAGCTCCCTGCAACATCAGGACCTTCATGCACACTGGGTCCTCTGCCTGGCACCTGCTTCACACCTCTTTGGATACTCCTTCGTGATCCCTTAGAGCCTAGTTAAATGCTACCTCTTCTTAGGGGTCTCACTAGATCTCTATTATTCTTTTTTCCTGCACCGGAACATTTCCTATAGGTCATTTATTGCAACTGGGATTGATTTAAGTATGCATTTGCTTGCTATTTGTTGTCCATCTCCCCCACTAGACTTCAAATTCCATGAGCACGGGTCCATATCCACATTTGTATTTTGTGCTAAGCACCTGGCACAAAGTTTAGTATCCAGGAGAAAATTAAAATGCATAGAAAATTAAAATGCATACAATGAATAAAGAAACCTATACATACACATAATGCCTAAAATCAGGGACAGGGGAGAGGCCCAGATGTGTTCTTGGGGAGCAAAACAGTGCAATGAAGGAAGTTTAAATGTCAAAAAGTAGAGGGGGACGTGGGTTAAGGTGATTAAGCGTCAGACTCTTGATTTCAGCTCAGGTCATGATCTCAGGGTCGTGAGATCAAGCGCTGCATTGGGCTCACGCTCAGTGTGGAGTCTGCTTGTCCATCTCCCTCTGCTCTTCGCCACCCCTACCCCTCTCACTCACTCTCTCTCTCTCAAATGAAATAAATAAAATCTTAAAAAAAAAAAAAAGTATAAGTTTAGGGGCGCCTGGGTGGCTCAGATGGTTAAGCGTTTGCCTTTGGCTCAGGTCATGATCCCAGGGTCCTGGGATCAAGCCCCGCATTGGGCTCTCTACTCAGCAGGGATCCTGCTTCTCCCTCTCCCTCTGCCACTCCCCCTGCTTGTACTCTCTCTCTCTGTCAAATAAATGAAATCTTAAAAAAAAAGTAGAAGTTTAACCATTTAAAACCTATTTGCATCTAAGTTTCTTTACCATAAAATTTGGATGATAACAGGATCTCTATCACAGCACTGTTACATGAGGATTAAATGAATTGCTACATGTAAGCACTCAGAATAGTGTTTGGTACCTGGTAAGCTCTGATAAAAGTGTCTGCCGTCATTATTACCATTCTTCGGGGTACCATGGAAAAGTCTGGATGAACAATGATAAAGTCAGAAGAAGAAAACAAAGTAGGAAGAGAAAACAGGAAGGACTCGATTTGGGGCAATTCTAAATAAGACAGGGAAAAGACACATGGAGAGAATTATCTAGTCTCAAAGGTTCCCAACTTTTGACATGGTTGTGTTGGTGCCAGACTAACACTCAGATGAGCCTACCTCATAATGCTATATTCTGCCAACACTTCCAATACTATGGAATAAATGTTTGTGTCCTCCCCCTCAACATTCGTATGTTGAAACTTCATCCCCAGCATGACGGTACTTGGACATGGGGCTTCCGGAGATGAACAGGTCATGAAGGTGGAGCCCTCCTGAATGGGATTCATGCCCTTATAGAAAGAGACCCCACAGAGCTCCCTTCCACTATGTGAGGTCACAGTGAGAAGACAGCCGGCTAAGAACCAAGAGGCAGGGCCTCACCAGAAGCCAAATCTGTCAATTCCTTGATCTTGGACTTCCCAGCCTCTAAAACTGTGAGAAATAAGTTACTGATGTTTATAAGCCACCAGTCTATGGTACTTTTGTTACAGCAGCCCAAACGCACTACAACATCCAATCAACACATCCAAACCTAAGTCATCCTCTCTCCAAAAACGTGTTTCTCTCTTCCAGCATCCCTTATCTGTATCAGTGATACCACCACTCACCCTCCTTTCGGCATCCCAGGCTAAAAATGTCAAGTCATCTTTGATACCCCTTCCCCTCAGCCCCCACAGGCAAAAGAGCACCAGATCTAGTCAATGCCTTCAAAACACACAATCATCCCCGCTGACACCCCCCAACCTTTAAACAATTATATCCTCTCACATGGACAGTACAATATCCCTCTGATCGCTCTGTCTCCTTACTTTCCCTTCATTAATCAATTCTATAAACTCTCCTCATAACAATGCACGAGCACATCGCAAGTCACTCTCTTACCTATAAGCAAGTGATGGCCCTCCCCAGCCCACAGAATCAAACCTGAATCTGAATGTAACGCACCCAGCACAGTGTAAGCTACATTGGATATATTCAATCTTTTCTCTCCCCCAATCTTTCTTCTGGCTTTCCAAACTTATTTCCTACCCCTCCTCTTTTTCCTCCAAACGAACTCACTCCTTCTCATTCCTCATAAAAGCCTATGCTTTCTGGCCGCTCTTTGCTCCTGTTGTTCCCTTCTCTACAAATTCTAATGCTGGGAAGAAGACCTTCATCCCCACAGAAAGAGATTCTTTGGTCTACCCTTGATTTCTGAGAGCGGCCTGCCTCCCCCAGCGTAACCACAAAGGCTTTTCCAGACGCCACAGAACAAGCCTACCTCACAATGGGGGCTTCCCCATTGCTTGCCCTTTTTCCTTCCAGGAGAACACTGTTCTTCTACGTTGGAAGTAATTCCTTAGTCATTCCTCACAGTGAAGCTTAAATGTCACCTCCTCAGAGTCGACCCTGACCATCACTCTATTTAAGCAGTCTCTTTCATGTGTAAAAATAACCAAAATTTTAAAAATAAAACTATTTGTAGCATACATGAAAGACAAAGAGTTACTATCTTCATTAATATCTTTAATATACAAAACATGAGCAGAACAGTAGTGTGAGAGGCTCTGAAGATAGACCTATTGGGTTCACATTCTGGCCCTGCTACTCCTCAGACTTGGGCCAGCCACTAACATCTCTGAGCTTCAATTTTCTCATCTATAAAATGAGCATAACACTCTCTAGGTCCCAAGGTTACTGTGAGGATTACAGACTGATGTCTATCACACCTGGAATAGACAGTTGTTCAGTAATGGTAGATAGGATTCGTACTGATAGACAAAATTACTAGGCATATAATTTTTTAAATATGCAAAGACGAGGAACATCCAATTCACAAGAGAAAATAAATCTGGCAAACAAATATCTGGTAATTACTCCTTAATAGAAATAAAACAAGTACATATTATAACAAAGTGCAATTAGAACAACACACCCAAGCATGCGTGCACACACACAATTCTGATCCCAATTTCAATCTGTGTGTTTTTTTAACACACAACCAAGCAATTCTGCACCACCAGCTGGGTGCCCTACAATGCGACCCAATTCTGACACCATCTGCCTGGAGTTAGTGTCAGACCCCACAGGTTAAGGGCTCAGTCATAAGACTGTGCCCACCTCCCAGTTCACATGCCAATCACAAGTCCAGGTTGTCACCCATGCTTCTGACTCACTGGCTATAGATTGGAGGTTCCCACCATTCCCTCTTTGGGTTCAATTAATTTGCTAGAACGGCTCACAGAACTCAGAGAAATATTTTACTTACAAGATTACTGGTTTATTATAAAAGGACATGACTCAGGAACAGCCAGATGGAAGAGATGCATTGGGCAAGGTATGGGTCAAGGGCACAGCTCCCACGCTCTCTGAGCATGCCACTATCCCTGAATCTCTACCTATTCACCAACCCAAATGCTCTCTGAACCCCATCCTTTTGGGTTTTCAAAGGAGGTCTCTTTACATAGTCATGACTAATTAAATTCATTCAACCTCCAGAACCATTCCCCTCTGCAGAGGTCGGGGGTGGGACTGAAATCACACGATCGATTCCTCTAGTGACCAGCTTCCATCCTTAGATGAACTAGGAGCTTTCAAAAAGTTACCACCAGCGTAACAAGGCACCTTTATTGCTCTCATCAAAGGGAATTGCAAAGGTTTAGGAGCTCTGTGCCAGGAAAAGGGGACAAAGACCAATATGTATTTCTTATTATAAATCACAGTATCACAGCACGACTGTGATTTTATCATGACACCCAATACTCAGACTCTTATACATGCAAATGGAAGTATAAACTATAATTTGAACTATGTATTAAAAATCCATTAAACTGTTCCTATCTTGAGTCAGAAATCTCATCCCTAGGACTTTATTCTAAAGAAATAATCTCAGATACATAAAGGATACATGAAATGTTTCTAACCACATTATTTATAACAGCACAGAAGTGTAAAACAAAAGCATAATGGTAATTATTTAAAAGTTTCCACTTATTGAGTGAGTGCTTCTTAGTAGTCAAACTGGGTTAAGTACATTGTACACAACTGTCTATATTTAGTTTTTGTAACAATCTCTGAAGTAGGTATTATTATAAAATTCTTACTTACAAAGAAACTGAAGCCTAGAGACGGTAAGTGAGTAATCCAAAATCATAGGTAGCAGGGCCAAAACCAAACCTAGGACAATCTGATTCTAGGGCCAAGATCTGAACCACTAAACTAGAGTGTTTATACTCCATGGAACATGTCGCCCCCTTTTTTTTTTTTTTAAGATTTTATTTATTTATTTGACACAGAGAGAGAGAGCACACAAGCAGAGGGAGAGAGAGAAACAGGCTCTCTGCTGAGCAGGGAGCCCAGTGCGGGGCTCAATCCCAGGATCATGACCTGAGCCGTAGGCAGATGCTTAAGGAACTAAGCCACCCAGGCACCCTGAACATACCGCTTTCTAAAGAAGGTTATGAAAACTATGTAATCATATGGGGAAATACTTCTGATTAAGTAATGCAGATTGTATCTGCGTTAAAACTACAGTTACAGGAAAAATTTAATTCTGCTAATTTGATCAATGGAATAATTTAATTCCACTAAACTGAAAGGAAATACCTGGAAGGATACACACCAAAATGTTAGCAGTATTTACAAATAGTAGTGGATGGTGAGATTACTTTTTCTTACTTTTTTCTATTATCCAAATTATCTGTAACATGCATTTATTTTTATTTTCATAAGGACAAACATATAAACGTGATTATCATTCTACCTTGATTTTAGTAATTTCACAATTATGGAAGGAGGCTGGGGAGATTAAGAAGACCTATATTCTATTTCTCGAGTATTGGGCTAAAATTTCTTTGCTTTCAAGACAGAATTCAAGGTTCATCCTGTTGGTGAGAAAAAATTGCTATTCACTTTTATGGTATCTACTGTTTCACAAAAGTGGTACACCTCTTAGTAAATTATTTCTGCATGCATTATAGCACATTGTTTAGAATGGAAGCTCTAGATTCTAAATAATTAAAATCCAAAGCGGAAGCTATCACTAACTTATCCGTGTAACCTTGGACAAACTATCTCAAGACTTCAGTTAACATCACTTACCTCTAAAGGTTGTCCTAAGCATCCAATGAAATAATGAATGTAAATTTTTCAGCACAGTCCCTGCCTATGGTAAGCACTCAATATATATTCATGCCTATTATTCACAAGTATAGGCCCTTCCAAAAATATCAGATCTAGCATGTGAGAAGTTATCAGACAAGGAAAAAGTAAATGTTCTCTTATTGTTTCCATTGTTCTGATAATAGACATTAGATCTTTCAGAGATTACATATAACTTGCAGAAGAAATGGTAAAAGTCATGCAACTGTCATACTGTGAGGAGTTTGCTACTGCCCTTCCTACCAATGAGCGTACTAGATGGCCTCCTCCTCCCCTCACCTTCATCAATTACCCCCTCCTTAGCTAAGTGGCAGCCTAGCCCAGCCCAGGCTCATTGCTAGGCTCAAATGAGAAACCTGGGATTCTTTCCCATCTCCAGGAACAACCTGTTCTATGACTTTGGGGAAATCAATTCAATTACTTAGTCCTTCCACTTCCTCTTCCCTGCCAAAGCAAAAAAAATCATCATCATCATTATTAAAGAATACGAAAAAAATTCTCTTTTAAATACCGGTGCCTGCAGTTAATGGCCCAGTTCCGGACAAACTGGGACAACACCTAGGGCCAAGGCTGGGAAATTAAGGACGGAGAACTGAGAAAAGGAGGCGTTCCCTGGGCACCACCCCTCCACCCTCTGTCCTTCCAGACCGCGGTATGCCCTCTCACCCATCTCGAGGGTTCTGAGGGAATGCCTCTCGAGGGTTGTACAGTCACAAAAATAGAGCGACGAGGAAACCACAGTCAGACCCTAAAGTAGGGAGGCTCCAGAAAGCAGGGCAGGAATTACACCAAGATGCAAGATCAGCCTGCCGGCCGCCGCCCACACAAGCAGGGTGGCCCTCCTTGCGAGGCCCCCACAGGCCTGGGAGGCTGGGTTGCACCAGGAGCAGACAGGGCAGTCCCTAGCTCACCATACTCCTGGGGCTCCGGGTCCGGCTGGAAAGTGAAGTGAGCCACATGCCTCCTCTGCGCCGCAACCCCAGTGGCCGAGTCCGGCTGCAGCAAGCCCCGCAGCAGCCCCGCGCCTCGAAGCCGACGCCACTGTCCTTCCACCCCCGCCGCACGTAGCCTCAACAGCCCGCCCGCAGTCGCCGCTAACGCCGCCATCCCCACTTGCAAACCGGGTTTGCTAGCTACGCCGCCGCACCCGGCAGGCAGAGAGGGCGGAGCACCGAGACGACTTCCTTATTGGTTGGGCCCAAGGGGAGGACCCATGAAACGGACCAATCGGAGTTAGGAATTCGGGGGTGGGGAAGGGGACGAGAGGAGGCCAGAGGTGTTTGCTTGTAGAGCGCATGCGGAAGAGGAGCTGGGGCGGGGGCGAGCGAGCAGGTGAGCTCCAATGAAATTGTCCCTGGAGGTGGAGCCTTCACAAAGTCACTGCATGGTCCCCCGGCGCGGACGCGGGTCTGTAATGTTACACACTAACCCTGGATTTGTTCTGTACTGATGTCATTTGCATTGTTACCTCCGATAACTTTTTCATTTTGAGATTTATGCTCTCTTTCCAAAATGTAACCCTTTTTTAGCCGCTCCTACTCTTTATCTGTATTATTTTATAAGTAAAAGATGGAAAGGGTTACTGATGGGCATTTAAAATTGGGAATCACTGCTCAAAGCTTCCGCTCTTTATTCAAAGCTTCCTTGAATGCTTACTAAGCATGTAAACATTTTTAGTGATTTTGTTTGTCAGGATTTAGGGGAGAGTTAGAGGGGTAAACTCAGATTTCATCCTGCAAATCCATGTAATAGGAATTCAGATGCATTTTGCCCAAGTGCCGTGAAAATGACCTGACCGGCTTACTCTAACTTTGAAACTTGGAGAATTCCAATCGTTAATTTACGTTTATAATAATCAACTTCAAAAATCTTTTTAAAAATCCAAGTGTTTTAAAGGATACCTTCCCTGCTCATGAATTTAAAAATCACAGTAAAATATGAGAGACAAAAGTGAAAGTGTTTCCATGAAATGAAGGTAGGAGGGGGGAAGGACAGGCCCAAAACAGAATTGGGAGAGGAGTGGGAGAAAATGAAGAAGAAGGAAGAGGGGAAAAGGATGTTCTTATTCTGTTATTCTTGGCCTCACAGCCTATGTTTGGTTTTACAAGGGACGCGAGGGAGGAGAGAGAAGAAATGGGGTGAGGACAAAGGCCAGGAGATGCACCAACTGCGTTTTCTGCTTGGGACTGAGAGACAGAAATTTAAATCTGCTAAAGAGAGAACCAGAATTATATTCATTATCCCTACTCCTACACCAATATATCCATTATTCCTATTCCTACTCTACACCTGCGAGGGGCTTGGCGTTGGGCGTGGAGGCTGCTTAAGATTCTCTCTCTCTCCCTTTCCCTCTGCCCCTCACCCCCCATCCTCTCTAAGATGATGATGATAATCATAATAATAATAATAAAAGAATGTCCTAGTTGGTAGAGAAAAGAGACAAATTATATAACTACAATCCAATGTCACAGGGACTCTAGAACAGTGTGAACAAAGTGAACCATACAAAGAGCAATATGCTCTGTTTTTAGAAGTCAAGAATGTTTCTAGAAGTAATGCTGAGCTGGACCTAAAAGATGAGTGAAATTATCAGGCAAACTATGGAGGGGAAGGTATTCTAAACAAAGAAAAAAACACAAAGGCTAACAGGGCCAGAAGGAACACGGTGCATTCTAGGAAGAGAAAACAGATTGGTGGCTGCTAGACTTGGAGTATAGAGATTGACAGGAGTCAGAAAGATAAATTAGAGGGAGATTTTCAAGGTCTTCATACGCTGGTCTAAGAAGTGTGGACTTACAACTACATACAGTCAGAAACAACAAAGAGAACACCTAACAGATTTGTCTGGCAAGCAAATTGTTATTGAGGGGCATGAATTTGAAATTTTCCCTATCCTCACCATACCATCTGCCTGGTAACCGTGAAAATGTCTATGTTATTAAAGTGGGATCTACCCTGGCCACATTTCATTGATAATAAGTTGGGAAACTGTCATTTTCTGGGAATTTTGGAAGCATAATTTAGAAAGATAGGGTATCTTTAAGTGCCACTGGGAGATGCAAAAAATGAGAGTTTTCAGAAATCTGGTAGATCAGAAAAGGTGAAAAATAGACTGCATTTGAGTTCCAGATTCTATTTGTTCCTGAGGCCTCAGTGCTTTCTGGTCCTGGGTTTCTATGAGACTATGAGACACCATGATAGCCTTAAAATAGATTCTTCTCTTAGCTTAAGTTACTTCTAATTGCATTTCTGCAAACTTAACCTGCCTGAACACCTTCAGAACCCATGACTGTGGAGGGAATACAAAGCGAAGTTGCCAGTCATTCTTCAGAATGACTCTTGGCTTATTCTCTGTCATTGAGCTTCAGTACGTGTACAACCTACACCTGTTTGAACTCAGCTTGCTTTTGGATACCCTTCATATATAGCGACATAATATTCTGTAGTCTTATATCCTATGTCCTGACTCCTGTTCCCATTCAAACTCAACCAGAGGCATCAGGGACATGAAGTAGCCAAGGGCTCAAATTCTTGCTTTAGAATTTTAAAGTAGATTGTAATGCTGATGGCAGAAACAATAATTTGAGAAAAGAGTTTGAGTTTCAAAGACTAGTTTCTGAGTATTAAACCTTAAGAACCTGAATGGCTTAGGGCACAAAATTCATGATCTACACAAAATATTGTAAATGGCATGCTAATTTAAGAGTCAGTTTTTCCCACCTCCCATGGAGGCAGAGCCATAGCACACAAGAGAACTGTTGGTGTCTCTCTCTGCAGATAGGCCTGGGAGTATCACAGAGTCCTCACACCCCCCACCGTGGCATGGCATTTGGAACAACAGAATGCTTCTCTTATATGGCCAAGAGAGATGCAGGTATGGCATCAAGGTCTAGAGAACTTAAGAAGGCCCAGAAGTCAGAATGACAAGGCATTTTTATCTAGAATATACTTTTGAAAAATTCTTAAACTTGATAATAAGAAGATAAATTACCTAATTTGAAAAATCAGCACAGAACGCAACCATCAGTGGTGGGAATGCAAAATGGTACAGCTGCTTTGGAAGACAGTTTGAAACTTACAAAACTAAGCATACTCTCATCATACTTACAATCCAGCAGTCACGCTCCTTGCTATTTAGCCAAAGGAGTTGAAAATTTATACCCACAAACAACTGCCCACAAGTGTTTATTGCAGCTTGATTCATAATTGCCAAAATTCGAAAGGAACCAAGATGTCCTTCAGTATATGGATAAATAATTGGATTGGATAAATAAACTGCGGTATATCCAGACAATAGAATAGTATTTGGCACTAAAAAGAAATGAGCTATCAAGTCATGAAAAGACATGAAGGAACCTTAAATGCATATCACTAAGGAAAATAAGCCAGTCACAAAAGACCACATAGTGTACAATTCCATTTATATGAAATATCCAGAATAGGCAAATCAGTAGAAACAGAAAGTAAATTAATAGTTGCCAGGGGCTAGGGAAAAGGAGTAATGGGGAGTGGTTGCTATTAAGTATGGAGTTTCTTTTGAGGTAATGAAAATATTCTAAAATTAAATAATGGTGATAGTCACACAATTTTGTGAATGTACTGAAAATCACTGAATTGTACACTAAAAGTGAATTTAATAGCACATAAATTATATTTCAGCAAAGCTGTTGTTTAAAAAATCAAGTTATGGAAGAGTAATAAAAGTTACATTTGTCTACCTGAATATGTGGTTTAGGAGATTCATTCCCCTACAGCATGTGTTTGACAACATGTTTGTTAGTTCATAGACTCTGTTTGAAATTGGTCTCAATTCAGGACTGGAGATACATAGATGGAAGAGCTCCAGGGTTTTCCTTGATTTGCTGCTTACCACATGGAAGAATCCTGTTGGGATCATTCTGAAAAGAAAATCCAAAATATAGTCAAAGCCAATGTATTCATTTCCTACGGCTGCTGTAACAAAGTACCACAAACTGGGGACAGAAATTTATTGTCCCTCAGGTCTGAGGCTAGAAATCCAAGATAAAAGTGTTAGCAGAGTCATATTCTGAAAGCTGTAGGGGAATCCTTCCTTGCTCTTCCTAGCTTCTGATGTTTTACTGGCAATCTTTGACGTTCCTTGGCTTACAGCCGCGTAAACCCAATTTCTGCCTTTGTCTTCACAAGATGTTCTCACTGTTCTTCCTTTCTTGTCTCTGGTATCCTCATACAGCCATCTTATAAGGACACATCCAGTCTTATTGGATTATGAGCTCACCCTACTCCAGTATGATCTCCTCTTAACTATTTATGCCTACAACTCTTTTACCACATAAGGTCATATTCTGAGGTACTAGGTGTTAGATACTGGAGGTTACGTTCAACGTATCTTTTGGGGGATGGGCACAATGCAGTCCTCGACAGCCAGAGATTTAATGGCAGAACAGAAGCTGAATAGATGCCATTGATGAATTTTCTGGAGATGCCTGCATTGTTAAAGAGTCTTTATAAATTGCTTAATAGATTTCTTCCAATACGAAATTCTATGATTTGGAGTGGAGTTAAAGAAACTGGAGATAGTTGGTCTACATGAGACTTTTAAAGTTATATATTAATTCTCCTTAAATGTTTGATGGCTCCCTTATAGAAAAAGGATTAAATTTTCTGTTTGGTTCCAGCAAGAAAAACAAGAAACAGAAGAAGCAAATTCCAGCTCAATATAACATATATGAAGTATATAAAGTAAATTGTCTTGGGATGTGATGAATCCTCTCTCATTAGAGATAGGCAAGTACAGGATAGATGAACATTATTGGCGGAGCCTCTTGGGAGGACTTATACTTAATTTAGGAGTTGTTTAGGGGCCTTCTAATTTTAAGAATCTGATTCTGCTATTCAGTAGTGTGCACTGAGAGCCTTGCATGTGTCAGGTACTCAGTTTTAATGAGCATTATTTTAAGCCAGCCATGGACCTAAGCTACCTAAACCATCCAGCATGTGAATTATCCCTTGTTCTGCCCTTCCCAAGCATCCAGGCAACTTCTCTCTGGCTTCTCATCTCCTTCAGGGGCTTGAGATGCACTTGGGATCCGTCTGTCAGGAACCTGACCATCTACTGGATGGAAATCTTCAGAGTAGACACCACAGAAAGGGCATCTTTCAAAGTGACATTATCTGGCCTTTGTGCTCATCCTAATGGAAGGATTTAGATACAATTGATGGCTCAGAAGATACTCCAAATACTGATACCTGCTGTCTGTGTAACAAGCAGAGCCACTCATCCAGAAGCAAAAATATATGCCAGCTTGATTTTTTTTTTAATTCCCAGCATAATTTGTGAGTATTGCCAGGTTTCTAAAAGCCTAATTCAAGTGATGGCTTAGATAATCATGAGTACGAGGGCCAAAAGAAATTTTTAAGACCCATATTTTTCCTTACCTTCATTTTTGTTGTTGTAACTTTTATCCATTTATCTCATTTAAAAACCTTGAACAGGGCACCTGGGTGGCTCAGTTGGTTAAGCGACTGCCTTCGGCTCAGGTCATGATCCTGGAGTCCCGGGATCGAGTCCCACATCGGGCTCCCTGTTCGGCAGGGAGTCTGCTTCTCCCTCTGACCCTACCCCCTCTCGTGTTGTCTCTCTCATTCTCTCTCGCTCTCGCTCTCGCTCTCAAATAAATAAAAATAAAATTTTTAAAAAACCTTGAACAACTGGCACTTCTGGAAGCATTGGAGACTTTGTGAGTATATTGGGAATGCCTGATGGTGAGCAGGGTGGAAGAGAAGGGAGGAGAACATGGGCAGATGAGCACTGGTCACCACCAATGACTCTGGGCAGTTTGTGCTCTCCATCACGTAAAGCCACCCATAGACATAGGCAAAACAGAAGTCCACCTGTGTCCCATCATGCATACATTTAACCTTCACAAATTAATATGACACTTTATTTTTTTTTAAGATTTTATTTATTTATTTGAGAGAGAGCGAGGGCACGAGCAGGGGGGAGAGGGAGAAACAGGCTCCCTGGCTGAGCAGGGAGCCTGACGTGGAACTCAGGGGGCGCCTGGGATCACGACCTGAGCCAAAGGCAGACGCTTAACAACTGAGTCACCCAGGCACCCCCTAATATGACACTTTAATTAGAGCAGGGGATTCCTCCCTCCCTTCCTGTCAGAGAGTATAAGCCCTAGACTGGGTATTCAACCTTGACTTCACATTAGAATCACCTGGCGAGCATTCAAAACGTACTGCTCTCCAGACCCCAGGTGGTAAACATTAGCAATATTCACAGATATTTCCATTCCCTCTGCTTCTAAGAAATCTGGCAGATTGCCCTTCCCCAGCCATCTGAAATTAGGCATGGCAATGTGACTTACTTTGCCAATGAATTTGAGCCCAAGAGTAGAGAATTACTCTGGGTGGAGGAATTTAAGAGCTGGTGGCTGATTCTGTTTTCTTCCTCTGCCACATCAACTAGCAACATTCCAGACAGTCATCAGCCTGTTTCTGGAGTCACACTACCTAAGGCATCGCTGCCCTCATCCAGCCTTGTTTGACATGGAGCATGAGTGGGAAATGATAAAGTTGTGTGTGTGGCTTTTTTAATAGGACATGACTTGTAAGCACAGGCCAACTACTTTGCATGGTATTCAGCTACTCTAACCTATTCTAACTCTCAGTTATATGCTTAGTGAAAGGCAGTACATTTGTCCACAACATTATGCATAAGTGTGGCCATATGTTACTACTGTAGATTTACATGATTTTCAACCATAATTTTGGCTACTCACAATTTTTGCCTTAGATGTATTAGATTTTGGAATATAAATACCCACAAATGATGCAGCTTTCTTCTACTGAGGCAATATGACAATCCTTTACATACATGTTTCAATCTTCTAAAACAACTTGATGGGCAAGCTCTTACAATCTTCATTTTATAGATGAGAAAACAGGATTGGAGGAACTAATTGACAAACCACAGTTTAAGCAGCATATAAAGCATTCTAATCTATGTTTTTCAAATTTCAAAACCTGTGCACTTACGTTGTGTTCCTCAACTATATTTTGCAGAATAATCCCTGAGAAATTTGTTCCAACTTCAGATTCCCTGAATTCCACACTGAGAAACTCTTACTTATTAGGACTGGAGTAGAGCATCTGCATTTTTAATAAGCTTTCCCTACCCAATGTCTTTGATATGGTCGGTCCACATATCCTATAGACAAACCCTATAAATCCAATACAGCCTTTCTATACACTCTGTTCCCCATTTAGAGAAGAACAGCCACCACCTTACCCCTATTCACTCTTTTATCAGTTAGGGTTATTTAGTTACAAGCTACTGAAATCACCTCTGGCTAATTTAAGCAGAACTATAATTATTTAGAAGATATAGGATGGCCCAAGAAAATTGAAGAAACAAACAGCTCACAAAGAGTTGACACCAGGGCAGACCCAGAGAGCCAGGTAACAGAAAGTAATTTAGAGTCTTATAAGGATATTAAAAACCTCTAGCTTGAATTGACTCTCTGTGTTTGAGTGATTCTGTTCAAGATTCAGCTCCTTAGGGAGAGAATCTGGTTAGCCCAGATTAGTTCATTGCTATCCCTTGATAAGAAAGAGAGGGTATCATATTGACTAGTACTAAATACAAAGTAAAAGAGATTTCCCAGACATAACCCAAGGACTGCTACCAACCAAACAGAGAATTGGTGCTTGGAAGCCAAAAGAAGACTTAATGACCATACAGCCATCCTGCCTGGGAAGAGCCTGTGTGGTCCCTCCAGTCAAGAAAGTTTCATCAAAAAAGTCCTCCCTCTGGATTCCTCAATGTGGAACATAGTTCATTACTGGAGCATTATCTCTAAAAGAGGACTTTAAAATGCTTCTGAATTTCTGCAGAATAATGTGGCTTCATAAATCTGAATCCCCCTACATCTTTTCTTAAAAAGGAAACCAAGTAAAAGGGAAAGCAAATTAAACACACAAAATTTATATCTACAGAATAGTTAGAACACAAGAACACACAGAAGTCTGCAAACTCCAAATTTATGTGTAAATGAGGAATTTAAAAAGTTGGCATTGGCTCACAGATTGGAAGGAGTTTAGGAAAAGCTTTGCTTAGAGCAAGAAGATAATGTGAATAACCCTTTGTCTATTGAATAAATTAAATTCATACTTTAAAACATTCCAATAGAGAAAACCAGGCTCAAATTGCTTCACTAGTGAACTCTACCAAATATTTAAGGAAGAAATATTACCAATTTTATTTAAGAAGTCCAAGATATAGAAGATAGGGTAATACTTTCCAACTCATCCTATGATCAGGCATTACCCTGATATTAAAATCAGAGAAAGACATTATAAGAAAGGAACACTAAAAATTAATATTCTTCATGGACACAGAAACAAAAATCCTCAACAAAAATCTGGCAAATATAATAAAGCAATATATACAAAAAGATAACACATCATGACCAAATGGAATTAAACACAGAAATGTGAGGTTGGTTTAACGTTTAAAAATCAATCAGTACAATTAATCATACCAACAGATTAAAAAAACAGTGTTCACTTTAATAGAGGCAGAAAAGGCATAGATAATCAAAAGACAGAGATTGTCAGACTAGATGAAAAAAACAAAAACAGGGGCACCTGGGTGGCTCCGTTGGTTAAGCACTGCCTTCAGCTCAGGTCATGATCCCAGGGTCCTGGGATCGAGCCCCGCATCAGGCTCCCTGCTCAATGGGGAGTCTGCTTCTCCCTCTCCCTCTACCCCCCTCCCCCCGCTCATGCTCTCTCTCTCTCTTTCTCTCCCTCTTGTTCACTCTCTCTCTCAAATAAATACATAAAATCTTAAAAAACAAAGATCCAACTAAATGCTGCCCATAGATGACACACCTTACATTTAAAGACATGAAAGTAAATGGATAGAAAAGATATATCATGCAAACAGCAACCACAAGAAAGATAGAGTGGCTGTACTAATATCAGATAAAATAGATTTTAAAACAAACAAACAAAAAGTCACTAGAGATAAATAGGGACATTTTATAATGATAAAAGGGTTAATCCATGAGGAAGATATAATAATTATAAGCATATATGCATCTAAGCACAGAACACCAAAACACACAAAGCAAAAGCTATTGGAAATGAAGGGGAGAAATAGACAATTTGACCATAACAAAGACTTCAATATTCTACTTTCATTAATGGATAGAACAAGGAGGGAGAAAATAAGCAGGGAAATAAATAGATGACTTGAACATACTATAAACCAACTAGACCTAACAGACATCTGTAAGACACTATCCAACACATTCTTCTCAAGTACACATAGAAAATTCTTCAGGATATAACACGGGTTAGGCTGTAAAATAAACCTCAATACATTTAAAATAATAGAAATATTACAAAGTATGTCCTCTGACCATATGGAATTAAATTAGAAATCAATAACAGGAAGAAATTTGGGACCCTCAGAAGTATGTTAAATTAAACAACACACTCCCAAATAATCAATAGACCAAAAAAGAAATCAAAAGAAAAATAGAAAATACTTTGAGATGAATGATGATGAAGAGGGGCGCCTGGGTGGCTCAGTGGGTTAAGCGTCTGACTCCTGATTTCACCTCAGGTCATGATCTCAGGGTCTTGAAATCTACCCTGGGCATTGGGCTCTGTATCAGTCATGGAGCCTGCTCAAGATTCCCCCTCTGCCCCGCCCTCCCCTCTCTTTCTCTCTCTTTCTAAAAAAAATAAATTAATAAATAAGAAAGATCTCAAATCAACTAAACTCCCATCTTCAGACACTGGAAAAAGAAGAGTAAACTAAACCTAAAACAAGCAGAAAGAAGGAAATAATAAAGATTAGAGTGGAAATTAATGAAATCAAAAGTAGAAAAAACAATAGAGAAAATCGATGAAACCATAAGGTATTTCTTTGAAAAGACAAAAAAAGAAATTGCTGAAGCTTTCGCCACATTGACCAAGAGAAAAAGAGAGAAGCTGGGCACCTGGCTGGCTCAGTTGGTAGAGCGTGTGACTCTTGATCTCGGGGTCGTGAGTTTGAGCCCCATCTTGGGGCTAGAGATCACATAAAAAAAGAGAGAAAGAAAAGAATCAAATTACTAGAATCAGAAATGAAATAAAGGAAATGATATCAAATAGAAGGAATGCAAAAGATTAAAAAAATGGTTAATGGTTTATAAAGATAAAAGTTACCCTGTCCATTTCTTAATTCCATCACAAAGCAAATGATTGTTTAAAGTAAAAATTATAACATTTTATTGTAGGGTTTATGATGTATTTAGATGTAAAATATATGACAATAGCATAAAGGATGGGGGTATAAATGGCATTACACTGTCCAAGGTTCTCACAGTTTGCATGAAAAGATGGGATATTCAGTTTAGGTAGACATCAATATGTGAAGTCTTTAACCAATTTTGAGTTGATTTTTGTGTATGTTGTAAGATAATGGTTCAACTTCAGTTTTTTGCATGTGGCTGTCCAGTTTTCTCAATGTCATTTCTTAAAAGAGACTATCCTTCCCCAAGTGTATATTCTTGGCTCCTTTGTTGTAAATTAATTGGCCATATGTGCATGGTCATTTCTGAGCCCTCTGCTCTTACACTGATCTATGTGTACATCCTTATGCCAATACTATACTGTTTTGATTAAGAGTGATACATAAAAAGTGAATATTGCAGTCCCTCGAGCAAGCACTACAAAATCTTTCAAAGAGGTATAGCTAAGAAGCTAACAAAGGAATTAAAATGAAATATTTATTTAACCCCAAAGAAAGAAAACTTACTAAAAGAGTATTGATATAGTTGTCGTATTGAAAACATCATTATCATCTTATAAAAGAAAAATGGCTACATAATTAGAATATAGAATACTCTATATAATATACAATATAGAGTATAACATAAATTAACTATTATATACAACAGAGACAGTGAAAGAAGAAATTGGTTTAAATACCTGGTCTTCTATCTCTGGCTGTATGACCTTAGGTGTATCAATCTCTCTGAGTCACACAGGGAGAACATTAAAACTGACCTAGAGGGATGCCATGTTGAAAAAATCACCAAATACATAAAAGAGACTGGTACATAGCAGTCACTCAGTAAGTATTTGCTGAATTAACTAGCTGATTCATACATATAAAAGGTTTAATACAGGGCCTTGCCCAGAAAAATATCTAGTAAATACTAGCTATGATTATTTTTATTAACAACTCACAGTTACGGGTTGTAACTTGGTCAAGGCACCAGGTGGCATGAGAAAATAAAAATTACTGCTACTTTATAATACTCTTCAGAATACAATTGTATAATGATTTGCATACTACATATGTTCATGACAGGTTGAGATTCAAATTTCCTAAGTCACATATAAATTTGAAAATACCTCTATTAATTCATCATCTGGTAGCAATTTCATTTCAGCATTTCAGTGTATCTGCCTTGGCTTCTGTCAAGTAATGATAGGCCAAGCCCCGAATATTACAGATAGTATTTTATTTTATCCTCAACTCTCCTGGGAGATATGTACTAACTCTAGTTTATATATGAGAAAACTGAAGCTTAGGGCAAAAATGGGATTCAAACCAAGGCTTGACAGAAATGTCTTTAAAAATTAGTTTACATTTTTACATTATTACGTTACATAGTCTCCCGTGGTCCTTAATTCCTCTAAAGAAGAATGAATAAAGAAATAGCCAAAGTAACTCTTTTCAAGCAAAATAAAAGAAGCAATCTCCATGTTTATTATTCTTTATAAGCTTGCATGTGGATTTCCAGTATTGAATTTAACAAGCATACTATAAAGAATTTTTAAGTGGAAGCTTATTAATAATGCAAAATATTTATATTGTACTTCTAAGAGTCTTAAAATACTTTGTGGTTTAAAAAAATTAATATATAGTAGATAGGCATCACAATTTCACATTTATAAATGAAAGAACACACACATATGGGAATAAGTCATTTAATCAAGTCACTCCCTCCAAATCCATCTTGGAATTGGTTTCAGAGTATGCAAATGCTTGGTTTCCAAGACCAAACTAACATTTATTTATTTTCTCTTTCATTCAACAAATATCTATTGAATACTGTGTGGGGACTAATATAAACCAGACACAAATCATTCCATCATAAGTGTTCATCTCTGAGGTAAAAAAAAATCATGTTGTAGAATAGTTTCTGGACTGGCTTGCCCAACCTGAAGACCATCTACCATTTCACTGGCATTATGGCTGGTTCTTCCTGTTCAGATGATGTCGTCTGACTTGTCACTGATGTCTGTCATCCTGAGGGAGTGCCATTCCTAGACCTTGATAAGGTCCTACCTGGGGCCATGGGATGGAAGGATAGGAAGATGAATAGATACTGCTAGTTCCTTCTCTGGGTGAGGTTCGCCAACCAATATAGACCTCCTTTCCAATTTTTAAAACCTTGGTGCACAGAAATGTCTACTCTACTTAGTTGGAAGGATGAAAAAGCTAGGACAGCCAAAGACAAGCCATTACAGAAACCATTCTGCAACCCATGCAGAATGTAATGCAAACTAGAAAGAAATAACACACTTAAGGAATACAGCAGTGTTTTTCAGTGTGGTTGCTTACTAATGCATCATTAACAGCTAGAATGCAAGATCAAGATCCGGAAATCTAAACTCTACTCCATACCTGAAATAGGGCCTGGGAATTCACAATGCATTTTTAACATGCTTATTAGGTGACTGTGGTGTAAAGTTGAAAATTAAATATTGGAGATTTCTTTTAGCCAAAAGAATCAGGGAAGGCTTTATGAAGAGAGTGGCATTGTAGCAGGACCTTGAATATAGGGAGTGGACATTCCAGATGGGAAAGCAATAGCATGAGCAAAGGAAAAGCAGTGTAAGAACAGGTTCCTTTGTGACAGGGCAAGGATATATGACGATTTGTAATAAGAAATAAAGTTGGAATGGTCCATGGGGCAGGTCAGAAGAGCTGCAAATGTCATGTTACGGAGTCTGGACTTTGCTTCCCATTATCAGATGAGCTATAGTAATGATCCTGATGAGGACAATAAGAGCCTGAGTCAGGTGTAATGAGGTCTTACACCACCCCAAACCACTGGCTTATTTTCCGTCTTCACAATTCTCTTAAGCTTTAATAAACTCAAACAGGGGTTTCTTTTGTTTAAAAGAATCATAAAATATTAGGGGGAAAAAAGACATTATCAAGTATGGTGGTTTTCAAACTAAGTTCTTGCATGGTGGCATGCAAGAGGCCAGTCTAGTGGGGTTCTGAGTCTCCCCATCTTATTTAACTAGAGTTTAACCTCTAGGTTGAATCAACTGCTTTAAATATGCTAGACTCCAAAGGAGAATGGGACATGGTCACTGACTGAAAGTGAAAGGATCTTTGTTTAGTCAGTGACCCAATTAAGTCTCTTATCATGGAAAAATTCTCCTACATATGATCCCAATGACCCTCTTGAAGATTGTGTCTCACACTACAAGCATCTCAATAGGTTTTAACTTTGTCTAAAATCTCGTTCCACAAAGAAAACTCTCAGCCATGGCAGAGGATTCTCCAACCTCATTTTCCCCATTGGTGCAATTAACTCACAGGTGAAAGAGTACCTGCAATGAGGAGTGAATGTGGGCTGCTCATCCAATGACCCTGCAGTGTCAGCTGGCCTTTGCAAGGTTGGCTGGTAGAATGTTCTAGATAGGATCTCTTTTTCTTCAGAGTGATAAAGTGCTCAATAGAGATAAGTAAACAAAGAAACTTATTCTGCCAAAGTGGCGAGATAGCAGAAAATCCAGCTCTTAAAAAGTGGTTGAACTAATCGGTGGAATTAACATTTAAAATAATCTTAAGCATTTCCATAGAAAATATTATATGGTTATATTTGCAATTACATAGCTTTTAAAAATATACATATAAAGCAGTTTATTCAAACCAAGAGACACCAAGCTACTCCAATTAAACAATATAGGAAGACTCTCAAATTGATGACTGCTGACCTTGAATTGACATTGGCTTCTCACAAGTAGTCAGCGGATCATGATGTCACACTGGTCAGTTAAAGAAGCAGGTCAATAAGAATAAGCAAATGGGGCTAACCGTGATGACACTCTTCGTCATATATAGTTGGTTTCTGCCCACACGTACCCTTGAAATTGTCATCTTAAAGGAAGTAAGAAGTGACATTCTAACCACTAGCCTCTTCCCAGCTTTCATCTTTGTGGACTGATATGAAACAGCTGACACTATTGCCTAACCATTTTTTCTTTCTTTAGTCTACCACTTATTTTTCCTCTACCACCTTGTTATTTCCTTCAGAGGTTCCTCTTCCTCCTTCCATCCTTCTAAATGTAAGCACCCTGAATTCAAAGCCCTGTCCTTGGACTTCTACCTCTGTCTCTCATAGATCCCACTTCTTTCCACTATCACTCAGTGGTAATGGTAGCTTTCCCCCTTGAGGATCTACTGTGTACCAAAGAGTGGGAAGTGCTTTACATGTGTTTTCCCTGAAATTCTGTTAATGACAATTCTTATCACTGTCCAGTGAATAAACTCAGAGGCTCAGCGGGTTAATTCACTTCCATATGGACATACATCTACAAGTGAGATAGCTTGGATTCAAACCCAGGTAAGGGGCGCCTAGATGGCTCAGTCGTTAAGTGTCTGCCTTGGGCTCAGGTCACGATCCCAGGGTCCTGGGATTGAGCCCCGCGTCGGGCTTCCTGCTCCATGGGGAAGGCTGCTTCTCCCTCTCCCACTCCCCCTGCTTGTGTTCCCTCTCTCGCTGTGTCTCTCTATCACATAAATAAATAAAATCTTTAAAAAAAATTGTTAAAAAAAAAAAAAACAACCAGGTAAGCTTGAACTCAATGCCTGACCTTTTCCCGTGCTGTCCATAATGATTGGCAGGTGAAGCCCAACACTACCTACAACAGAATGAAATTGGCAAAGATATAGCCAGACTGATCAAGGTACAGAAAGGAAAGTTCAGAAAAAAAAAAATGGGTTTTCCAACAAATTATATTTTGACATGAAATTTTAAATTAAACACCTACTTCATACCACACCAAAATCCCAACTGGATTAAGATTTTTGATGTAAAAATCCAAACTGTGACGTTTACCTATATTTTCTATATATATATATATCACATATACTTACCTGTGTTTTCTGTATTTTCTAGATACATATTTACATAATGTACAGGAAGAGAAGGCCTTGCAACATATGACACCAAAGTTCGAAAGCATAAATAAATTAATGAGAGGTTCAATTTCCAAACACATAAACTTCCAAAGGGGAAAAAAAAAATCTCTTAAATCTACAGCTCTGCACCCACACGGCCACCTACCTGATGTCTGTGCTGCTGGCTTCTTAGGTCTGTCTATAGCTTGCTGTTTTCCCATTACCATCTTATCCTTATCTAGAAGGAGAAAGCTCTCTGAACCAGTATTCAACACTTAATTCAGCTGCAACTGTGACCTCAAGTATGCCAAACTTTCTAGAACTCAGTTCCTTTTCTTATAAATAGAAAGTGTTGACCTGGAAAATTTCTGAGGTCTTTTCCATTCCAAAATTGTGATTCTCTTTTTACAGCCTCTATTCCCTTCTGTTGCTGTTGGGGAGGATAATAAATAACCACCCTTTCTTTTCTTGAGTTTAGAACCGATTAAGAAATAAAATACACTAGAGACACAAATGGTACCCAGAGGAATAGCTTTCTTATTGATAATAAGTCAGAAAATGTGGCTTGAATCAATGGCCACATGAGCATGCTAACACTACCCCGCAACATAGAATTCAACTCAACCACCGGTCAAAGGCTGAGCTTGACCACCACAGGCCACCTGCCCCCCAACTGCATGGCAGAGAAGGAAAATAAAGGGAGAAAATGTGGGATTGAGCCACAGATCATCATTTCCTCCTTGCAACCTCATCAGAGGTAGGAGCACAAACATAGCTGAAGTCCTGGTTCATGAAGTCGTAAAGGCATGGGAAAGTGCTCTCTCTGACTCCGGTGGGAAGGTACTTCTCTCATTTGAACTCCAATCATATATTTCTCCGTACTGCTTGAAAACCAGCCTAGTTCAGAGTCCTTTCTCCCTCACTCAAAAAAATTATATTATCTAAATTGGTCTTCCCATCTCTGCTCTTTCTACCATCTTATCTATTCTGTGCACCACTTCTAGATTAATCTTCCAAAATTGGGTCACAATCAAGAAATAGCTATATAAAATCTGAACTTGAAATCAGGAAACATACGTTTTTAATCCAGGTTCTTTTACTAATTACCTATAGGGCCCTACACAAGTCACTGTACTTTTCTAAATTTGGGGAATTCTCATCCATGGCATGGCATGGTTAGACTGCCCTTACCTGTTCCATAATATCAATTCAAGTGTCAAAAACTTGCAGTAAATTTTGAGGTACCTGGCTGGCTCAGTGAGAAGACCATGACACTCTTGAGACCCACATTGGGTATAGAGATTACTTAAATAAATACATAAACAAACTTTAAAAAACTTTCAGTAAATTTGTCTACAGTATAAACCCCTTAGCATGGCAAATATAGCTCTATATAATAGACTAATGATTTCTTGACTTCATTCCCAGAACTTCCTACAGGGTCCTTTTTAGCAAAACAGATCTCTAAAACATTTCGTACTTTATTTTTTCTGTGCCTTTCTTTTATTAGCAGGTACCCACACCCTCAAAACTCCCAAAACGGCTTCTCCAGAGACTGTTCATTCTAGAAGATCCCGTAAAAATAATGCTTCTTTCCCAAGGCTTTTTGGATCTTCCCAGCCAGAAGTGATCTCACATTCACATCTGGGTTGGAGCTATATTTGTCATACATCCATCTGCGCCAGAGATGTTTATGATGGTTGGTCATGCCTTATTCCCACTCTCCTTGCAGCTAGGGGAAGCCTTGTAACTAGTTCTAGACAATGTACCAATGTGTTTAAGGACACATCCTATTTCTGAGCCAAATGACCCTCCAGTTTTCTCTTTCCCTGCTGTGGCTATCTGACAACTATGTATTTAGCTGCTCATTTCAGAAGACTCTGTGACACGAAAGACATGGAAGACAGCTTGAGGAAGCAAGTGAGATTTATTACCACAGTGTAAATAACCCAGCCTATTACACTACACCATCTAGAAAGAAGGCTGAGGGTCACATGGCCAACTGCTGTTTCCTCAATTGTACGCAGAGATAACAATAACACCATGATAGTGGAGTACCAATATTTATTATACCTATTTACTTATAATTAATAATTATAATCTGTGAGATTAGTTATTATTACTTATATTAATACTATGGTGTATTATTATATGGAATCTTATATATACTACATTGTATTACATATTATGTCATTTTATTATTATATTGCTTGTAATAAATACCAAAGTGTTTCTTATATTTTTTATTGTTTTTATCTTTGAAGCAGCTTTTTACTTAGGGCCTAAAAGATATAACTGAAGTTCTGCTCTAAGCAGTACAACAGAGTCCCAAATAGGAAGTTCCAACCTTTTAGAAATGGCACTCCTTCTCATTGTGTGTTGGATTTCATGACATTTTTACCACTTCCTAAAAATATAAGTGACAAATAATTTAAGCTGAGGCTGTAAGAGTTTCTGCTGACAAAGTTCACAGGGGCAGAGCAGGATGCTACGTTGTCTTCAGTATAAAACAAACTTACTCAGGAAGGTAACCTGGAGGGCCTCAGAAATGATGCTTTTGCCTTCTCTACACATCTGCTTTAAGAATCACTACTTTTCAGGGGCCCCTGAGTGGCTCAGTCTGCCTTCGGCTCAGGTCATATTCCCAGGGCCCTGGGATCGAGCCCCACATCGGGCTCCCTGCTCTGCGGGGAGCCTGCTTCTCCCTCTCCCACTCCCCCTGCTTGTGTTCCCTCTCTCGCTGTCTCTCTGTCAAAATAAATAAATAAAATCTTTAAAAAAATAAAAAGAATCACCACTTTTCAGACTACACTACTACAAGTAAAGTTAATGGCCCGATGAACCCCATGGCGCAGATTCAACAATTAAGACTTTGCCCACTTGCTTCTTCTATTTTTAAAAATTTTTAAATAATCAGGGACACCTGAGTGGCTTAGTCGGTTGAGCGTCTGACTCTTGGTTTCGGCTCAGGCTGTGATCTCGGGTCCTGAGATTGAGCCCCTGGATGGGCTCTGTGCTCAGCGCAGGATCTGTCCCTCTCCTGACCCCAGCTTACACACGCACACGCTTTTATTCTCTCAAATAAATAAATAAATAAATAAATAAACATCTTTTAAAAAAATTTTAAATCTTCATATTTTCTTACATAACCACGTTGCCATTATCACACAACAAAGTTTTTAATTCCTACACGGATTTTTAAAAATTAAAATTAATTTTGCTGAGGAAACTACTTTGAAATGCAACACAATACCTCCCTGCAAAATCTGGAGATGCCCTCGAATCCAACAAAGTGGAGGCTCCAACTGCTAAGCGTCCCTAACAGCTTCCAGGCCTTGCAAATGTCACCTGCAGGTGACAGGAGATGCAAGGCAGTCAGCCAGCCAGTTCTCCTCCAAACCGAAGTACCCACTCCCAGGATGAAAGGTTATCTCTGCCTCTTCCCTTAGGCATATGTCAGGATGCTTTCACTCCCAAAGATACTCTTGGATGAGTCAGAATGGGATGGGAGAAGGCGTGACATGTGTAAGAAGAGTCTCAAGGAAGCTAGACACTCCCCAAATCTTTGAAGTTTGGAGGAGCTGGTGTTGATGTCACTTACTGTTGTGTTTGTTGTTATAAGGCTTGTTATATATGGGGGGGGGGGTTGTTAAAAGTCTTGACTTGTGTGGAAAAGGGAATTATAAAACAGCCGGGGGTGCTTGGAAAGACTTCAGTCACCAGATAGAAGCTGTGAAGATCAGGAATCTTGTCTGGTATTCATGACAGGGCTCCTAGCATATTACCTATAATCTTTGATTTAAAAGCTAAACAAAACAACAAAAATTAGCTAAATATGAACAAACTGGGACTTGCAAGCCATGGTATCCTGGGCAAGTCATTTATCCCTAACCATTGCTTTTCTCACCTTGGAAATGGGGATCCTGAAGCCTACCTCTCACTACTGTTAGGCAGTGAGGACTAGAGAAAATGTGCGTAACGGGGGCTCGGTAGAAATCGTCCTATAGGAACAAGGTTGTAGTGGGCAGAATATGCTTCTAGAGATTCACCAGGGTTCCCCAACTTATGCCTCTGACCCAATTTTGGCACTGGTGTGACTTCTGCCCGCTTCTCTTTTCTCTTATCCTTGGTCATAAAATGTTAGGAGAGCAAAAACTTAGTCCCAGGTCACCCATAAAGCATGATCATGAGAAGGGAGCAGGGCGGGGGAGGGGAGCTTTGTTTTCCCTCAGGAGAGCTTCTCCTTGAGCTCAGTGCCTAAGGCAGACCTAAGTACTGGGCCGGAGACATCATGGGCAAATTTCAAGTGCAAACCAAAAGTGAAAAGTTGCATAAAGAAGAAAAGTGCACCTTATCCTGTTTCTTTAAAAATATAGATATTATTTTTAAACTTGTGAAGATTAGAATTGTTGAAGCTATTTGCTTTTTTATAGATAAATCACTGAATTGTGTTGTTACCAGAAAAAATCTGTGATGGCTTAGCAAGGCCGGGGGTAGGAGAGAAAGGGGATCAGAATGAACCCCTTTTTGCCATCTGTAGGGAGAGATGGGAAAGGGGCACGATAATCAAGTATACAGAGGTCGACAGGGAATGAAGTGCACGCAAAGCTGAAAGCCGTTCCTACTCCTGAATCCCTGTGCTTCTCCACTCCCTGAAATAGCCACAGCATGATGTGTGTCCCAAATACTGCCTCTTTGGGCCTCCCAAAGACATCAGCTTGCAGTCTGGGGATTTCATTACAACAAAATCAAGCACAGTAAGAGTAACAATAAGAACAAATGATAATAGAAAAGGTTTCTTATGAGCCAGTCAAGTACTGTTTTGCCCATGAAAGCTCCTGACAGGCAGTATTTCCTGACAAGGCGTGCAGTTGAGAGGCCAGTTGGGTGTCAAGGCTTTTTTCCCCCTCTAAATTCAGAGAGAATGCTTCTCGCACTTTATTCCATCTAGGTAGAAGTTTAAATCGATTTCAGGTCCATAAGTTGAAGCTTGTTCTGTAATGGAATGGAATTTTCCTTATTATTCAGGGAGCAGTTCAGATTGGGATAACTTCTCTAAACATTCACAGCCCAGGTACTCTTTCCGCACATCTTCCACCCAACCACCTGTGCAATATTAAGCTTACAAAGGACAAAAATTGTGGGGCTTTTTAGTTGTCTTCTGGTTTATTTTAAACATTTTATTTCAAAATAATTTCAGACTTACACAAAGTTGCAAAAATCACAGAAAGAATTCCCTTATACCCTCCACTCAGATTCTCGAAACCACAGTACAAAGATCAAAACCAGAAAAATATTGATTAAGATCTATTATCTAGTCTATACATCTCATTCAATTCTGCTCATTGTCCCACTGATATCATTGATTTTATCCAGGTTCCAATTTAAGAGACATATGTTTAGTTGTCATGTTGCATAATTAATCCAGATTCTATACCAGATGTTGGGAAACTTGGTCTGTAAAAGGTCAGAGGGTAAATATTTTATGCTATCTGGGCCAGGTGATCTCTTGGCCAGAACTAACCACAGACAGTACATAAACAGATGGGTGTGGCTATCGTCCCAATACAACTTTACTTAGAAAAACAAGCAGTCAACTAGGTATGGTTGATGGGCCATAGTTTGCCCATTGTAGACCACTGGGTTCTCAAAGTGTGGTCCCTAGACCACCAGCATGTGTAGCACCCAGGAACTTGTTAGATATGCAGATTTTCAGGCCCTATCCTGGACCTATGAATCAGAAATTCTTAGGGGGAGGAGTGGGAAACACCAATATGCATTTTAGCAAACCCTCCCAGATGTTTATGATGTATGTTAAAGTTCTAGAACACTGATTGAGACACTTTCTCAGTCTTTGTCTTTTAAGACCTTGATCTATGTGGAGAGTATAGGCCTATTATTATGTAGGATATCCCTCAGTTTAGGTTTGATTGATATCTGCTTAAGATTAAATTCAGGCTACGTATTTTTTGGCAAGAATGTCACTGAAATGATGTTGTGTCCTCCTCATGGGGGTTATCAGAGGCACAGGGTATCAATTTGTCCCTTGAGAGTTGAGGGTAACTTTGATCACTTGGTTAAAGGGATGTCTGTCAGGTTTCTCTACTGTAATGTTACTATTTTCTCTTTGTAATTAATAAGTATCTTGTAGGAAGATACTTGAGATCCATGTAAATACTTCCATGTGCTAATTTTAGCATCCACTGATGATTCTTGCCTAAAATAATTATCCCTGTCCTTTTTGCCAAATATGATTTGCATCATTCTTTCTACACTAATTACTTAGAATTCTCCTTTCATAAATAGCATTTCCTTATCCTTCATTTAATTATTTTTTCAATGATTTATTTATATCAGCATGGGCCCATGGATTTCTATTATATTCATATGTGCTATAATTCATTACTATCATCATTAATTGTGTTCTTTCAGTTGTCCCAGATTGAACCAATGGTAGCCCCTTGAAATTGGCTCTTTTGTCTTTTTTGACTTGTCCCATCATATTTTGAGGCTTGAGATTTTACATCCTGGTTACCTACTTTCTGCACTCCACTTACCTAGTGACTAGGGTTCAAGGAATATGGACCATGTTTAGCTGTGCATAAATAATAATAATAAGAGAGAAATATATTCAAGGAAATATGAAGAAAAATCAATGCAACGTGAACTTAGCTTTTTAAGTATGACTATGAAAGACTATCATCACAGTGTTTCAAATTCATGATTCACTTGTAACTGGATGCAAAGATTTACATTTGCGCTGGTCTCTTAGTGTAAGAAGATGACCTAGAGGTTTCCAAGAGGTCATTATCACTGATGTCAGAATCTAATAATATCACTTATATCTCTTTAAGCAACAGATTAGAGTCTCATTTCAAAATTTCCATTATAGAATAGAATTTTCATACCCTATACTCATTATTAATACAATGGACCTAGCTTTTTCTATCTTGGCATCTTCAGAATGAAACAATGTATATGTTCTCCAAAAAAGATAACAGCATTATCCAGAGACACTGGTATAACTTAGATTCAGAAAGAAAGAAATTGCATTTTGTCCACTTTTGTGACTTAATCCTGACATTCCTGGAGTAAGAATTGCCAGCCGAAGTCTGCAGGTGGAAAGTGGGGTATGTGTTTTGGGTCCACAGTGAGGTAAGACACTGTCCCAGCTGCTTGTGATTGCTACAGAAATCTCAGACTGGCCGCATCAAACACCTACTTCTGTTATTGTTTGTGATACAGGTTACAGGTCAGAAAGCATGAGTGACAAAAGGAAGTACAGGTAGGAAGAACCACACAATCTAGTCCTTTATCACCCAGAATTGTTGGCAATAACTGATCTGTTTAGTTGTGTATTTACTTACTATGTATTACCGAGCACCTATTGGGTTCAAGGCCCTGAGCTAGGTCCTCGTGGGATGCCAGACTGTATGAGATACCTCAAAAGGATTATTCCTAAGGATTAAATAAGCTAATTTTCCTTTAAAAAAATGTGATCAAAAGACTAAATAAGTAATGGATTACACAAACACGCATATGCACATATGCATGAATAAGGAATTGCTAAGGCAATTGAAAAGTGCTTCTCAATTGGATATTGCTCTTTTGGTAATTCAATGAAAAAAATAATTTCTTTAGAAAGTTTTCAGGTAAAGCACAAACTATTAAAAATAAAATTATATTTTAAAATCAATTACTCAGGCACCTGGCTGGCTCAATCAGTAGAGTGACTCTTGATCTCAGGGTCATCAGTTCAAGCCCCATGCTGGACATAGAGATTCCTTTAAAAGTAAATACACAAATACATACATACATAAGCAAGCAAGCCAATCAATCAATCAATCAGTCAAATCAATTACTAATGACACAGTATGATTCCATTTATATGAAGTGCTAGAAGAGGCAAAATTAATAATAATAATATAAAAAATCAGAACAGATACACTGGGATGTAATAGTATCTATGGCTGTATCACAGATTACCCCAAACTTAACAGCTTAAAATAACAGACATTTATTATCAAATAGTTTCTGTGGGTCTGAAATTTGGGAGTGCTGTAGGCCAAAGGTTCTGGTTTAGGGTCTCTTGTAAGACTGAAATCAGGAGAGTGGCCAGGACTGCAGCCATCTGAAGGCTTGACCAGGGCTGGCTGATAACACTTCAAAGATGGCTCACTCACATGGCTGTTGGCAAAGGCCTCAGGCCTCTAGTGACTCAGGCCTCCGCAGGCCTCAGTTTCTTGCCACAGTGCCTTGAGTATCCTCACAAGGTTGGCTTCTCCCAGAATAAGTGATCCAAAAAAGAGCAAGATGAAATCTGCAGTGTTTTTAAAGATATAAATAAATATCAGGGTGGGTATGCTATTGCAACTCTGACAATTTGGAATCGTCAAGGCAACACTTTTATCTTTGGCAACCCTGGCCCAACAGGCTCAGTTTACAACCTTACTCAGGCATATACCTTAGCCAAGGGCAAAATTGCAAATATTTATACTAATAATCAGTGTGCCTTTGGGGTAGCTCATGATTTTGAGATGTTATGGAAATAGCAAAGTTTCCTTACCTCTAATGGGGATAAAATTAAAAATGGCTCCTATGTCCAAAATTTATTAGATGCCATACTTTTGTGGTTGCTTTAGCTATTATTGAGTCCTGGGCATCCCAGACTCGACTCCCAAAGGATACCACCTTGCTGACATGTCAGCCAAAAATGTTGCTGTCAAGGATACCAATAGCCAAACCTCTGTCATGGTCCAAAGGGATATCCTCCTAAATGATAATTTGGAAAAATTGACCAGAGACACTCAACAATTGGCTCCAGAAAAGGAAAAAAAAAATATTGGAAATCTAATAATTATTGGTTTGATAAAAAAAGATAACTCTGGTTTGGACCAAATAACAACCCAGCCCTACCCCAAATTCCAAAATTCCCACTACTTACCACTGTACCTGAATTAAACCATTGGTCTACTGACAAAATGATAGCATTCGTGAACCAATATTGGTGGGAAAATATTAATAAGGTTGCAAGAAGTGCCTACCTTGCTCGTCCTGCCTATCCTAAATACAATCCTTGGAAGCCTGTCCACACTGCCTGGTAGCATTTTAAGTTGACTGATGGACCATGTGAGGTTTGACAAATGGATTTCATACAGCTTCCCCCATCTCATGTATATGAATATGTTTTAGTCATGGTTTGTATGTTTTCTCACTGGACTGAAGCTTTCCCTCGTATACAGGCCACTGCGTCTTTTGTGGCAAAAAGTCTGTTAGAAAAGATGATTCCTACCTGGGGGATCCCTCTTACGCTTCACAGTGACTAGAAAACCCACTTCACTAGTCAAGCCTTTGGATAGTCTGTGCTGTTTGGCTTGTCCTACAACACTTTTCTCTGCTTACCAACCTCAATCTTCAGGGCTAGTCGAATGCACTAACACCGCCATTAAGACTCACTTGGTGAAATCTGTTGAGACCCTTCAAATACCCTGGCTAAAAGCATTGCCATTGGTCCTTCTAAATCTCAGATCTACCCCCTTTGTAACTCATAGACTCTCACACTTTCAGACAGTCACAGGGCGCCTGATGCACCTGGCTCCTGCCTCGTCTGATCCACAGCTGATAAAAGGAGATCTACTTGGTTATTGTAAAGGCCTCCTTGCTTTAGTTGAGAATAACCATGCTTTGGCAGAACGATGTTTTCACAGTGCACTCCGAGATGAAGACCTTTAGCATCCTACCTTACCACCTAGAGATTGAGTCTATTGGAAAAGTTCCTCCCAAAAGGGAGGTTCTTTAGCTTCAGTGGAAGGGTCCCTACAGGTACTGTTAACCAATCCTGTGCTGCCAAACTTTAGAGAATAAACTCCCGGATTCACGTGTCACATCTAAAGGTAGTACCAAATCCCAACTAGACCTGCACACCAACTAATGACCTGAAAGTAAACATTTCCAGTAATGAAAGCAGATGACATCTTGCAGAGACAGCTTTCCCAAGATACTCAGAGCAGGCCTGTAACACCTTTTTCTCACTGTCGCTTCTTACGTTGTTTTCTCCCTCTCTTTTTTGAGGACAGTGATCTTATCGGTATTTCCCAACCTATTGCCAAAGGGAGAAACCTTTCTGACTATTGGATCTGTCACCAGAAACTCTGAGCTATTCATGATATCAGAGATCCCTTGGTCTTACCTGTAAACCATTTCTCTTATGATCTGTTCCCCTGCACTCAAGGGAAATATCAATGGGATGAGTCTTCATTGCAAGGGTTTTAGAAAAGAACCCTTCAGGATGGGATGGTACCTCACAAAATGTTATCCCAATTCCTTTGATCCCTGGCTTGAAAAAGCCAATCAGGAAATTCCAGCTAATGGATCTATCAATGACCAGACCTTAGTTGGAGCCCTCTGTGTTCTGCCTGATTTCATTTTTATCTATGGTAAGATAGCCTTTCCCAAGGACATATGTATGTTTAGATAGCTGGTGAACTTACTGAGATGTTTTACTGTCTCTGTCAACATCCATAATAAATAAGAAGTCTCCTGTTCATTCACCCACTCATCCTCCAAGGCCTTACACAGGAGCTTTCAGGAAGAGTTCATGACTCCAGGTTTGCCTTTATAGGGAGAGCCTTTTTCCCTTCAGTTGGAGTAAGTGCTAATGAATTCATGATCAGAAATCTCTCCCTAGGGGCGCCTGGGTGGCTCAGTTGGTTAAGCGACTGCCTTCAGCTCAGGTCACGATCCTGGAGTCCCTGGATCGAGTCCCGCATTGGGCTCCCTGCTCCAAGCAGGGAGCCTGCTTCTCCCTCTGACCGTCCCCCCTCTCATGTGCTCTCTCTATCATTCTCTCTCTCTCAAATAAATAAATAAAATCTTTAAAAAAAAAAAAAAAGAAATCTCTCCCTAAATAGGAGAGCTGGCTGATTCCATAGCCAAAGCAGGAACAGACCAACGATGATCACTTGAGTCATTGACTAAAGTAGTTTTGGACAATCTCACATAGCCCTTATTATCTACTTGCTGAACAAAAAGGCATTTGTGCAATAGCAAATACCACCTGTTGCACATGGATATAGGCCTCTGGAGAGGTGGAAATTCAATTACACAAGACCAGGGAATAGGCCACTCATTATAACAAATTTCACCTAATGACCCCTAGTCTTTTAACCTATTTAGCCAATTACCTTCAGGTTTGGGCTCCTGGTTTTGAAGAGTCTAAACTGGATTTGTCATATTACCTTTGATTCTGCTTTGCATAATTATTTTTAAGTCTTGTACCTGTTGCTTGTCAAACCTTTGTGAAGATGGCATACCCAACAGGGTAATGCTAGTTTAGTGCTTCAAGATGATATCCAGTGTTTATGATCTTGATAAAATATAAACTTTAGGGAAGAAATGCTTTTGAGTTCTCTCTCCTAACCTTCCTTGCTACTCAAATGTGGCCTTAAGTGGTTTTCAACTGTTATGCACCTTCTCTCTGACATGGTACATGACAACCAGGAAAGGTCCTTTCTGGCACCAAGGGACAAAAAAACAACTAAACACAAAAAACTTGACTCTTGATTAACGATGCTTTCTTTAAAAGATCTTGATCAAATGGGGGAAATCTCTCTTCATGGTTCTAAAATGTTTATCTTCTATTCTACCTCATCCTGAAAAATATCAGTTCTGAAACAAGAGGGCAAAGAGGTAACTAAAGTTCTAAAGACCCTCACACAGCACTAGAAACAAGAAAATCCCTTGTCATATAACAGACTCTTTGATTTTAGACCTTCAAGAGTAAATCAACCTATGCCCATTTAACTTGGCTTTGTTGCTTAAAATTGCAGTGAGGAGAAATAAGAGCTTTTATTATTATTATTTTTTGCATTTCAAATTCACAAGTTTAATAATGGAACCAAATTACATTTAATAAAGCAATTTCTCATCAAGGAATAAAGCAAAACTTAAATGAACACTGGTTTAGAATCTGTGTATGCTAAAGGGAAAGTAAGATGTGCTTATCAATGTGTAATCTCATGAAAAAACCCTTTTAATTTCTACTTAATTTCATTGTTCTCCAGTCACTAATGATGTTGAAGCCCACTCCACTTCTTTTCTGAGCTCTTTTTAACATGGTGAAAATATAACAGTTGACCCTCAAACAACGGGGGTTAGGGGTGCAGGACCCCGCACAGTCAAAAACCCACGTATAACTGTTTTGACTTTCGCAAAACTTAACTACTAATAGTCTACTGCTGACCAGAAGCCTTATCAATAACATGAACAGCCAATTTGCATATTAACATGTATTATATACGGTATCTTTACAGTAAAATAAGCTAGAAAAAAGAAAATGCTAAGAAAATCATAAAGAAGAGAAAATACATTTACGGCATTGTACTGTATTTATTGACAAAAAAATCTGCATATAAGCAGACCCACTCAGTTCACTCCTGAATCATTCAAGGGCCCACCATGCTTATAAAGGTCATGGATCTGTATCTTCTATCCATTCACAGTGAGGCAGGAGGAGGGCAGGCATAAGTTCTGATAAACTAAATACCCCATGAATTATAACTCTGGATCATGGAAAGTGCTCTCAGGCCCTTACTCTGAAATCTGATTTCTGGCTAGTGTGACCTCCCTTGGAGCCCACTGGGCATGAAGTATAGTTAGGTTGACCGATAGTCCTGGTTTGCCAAAGTCTTTCTTGGTCTTAGCACTGGAAGTGTCACATCCTGGCCAACTTCTCAGTCCCAGTTATTGCCTTGGACTTGAGGAAACCTGGCTAGTTGGTGTCTCTTGCACCATGGGACAAGGAGCGAGCCTTTGTAGACACTCAACATTTTAAGGCCAGGAAAGCCCAGAAATGACAGGTATCTGCACAGTAGCAGCTGACCAACTCAACCTGAAAGTAGATTAAAGTAGATGCTAACCTTGGCATGTCTTTTGCTTTTTGGGGTGTTTTGTTTTGTTTTTGTTTTTTAGCATTCACAGGAAAAATTACACTTTTGCTCAAAGGCAGTCCTTTAAATTTCTCTGTGATTCTGTCTCTTAAGGCTGAGAGCAGCCTATTTTGGCCTGTAGTTACAGGACATAAAGGAGGTTCAAGGGCACAGAAAGACTGGAATAGGAATCTTGGGTGAAGAAATGGAAGCGCCATAGAGAGGTAGTTGAACATGTGCCGTCTCTTCTGAACCTCTTCCTGGAAGAGTCCTAAATGCTACTACAGTGTGATTCCATGCAATGCACATGCCTACACTTACAAAATTACCTACCACACCTGCCCATATTCCCTGAAATGTCTTTAAGAATGGAGAATAAAGGGCTTAAGATGCCAAAACCTGGGAGAATTCACATGCTTATATGAATGCGTGTTAAGTGTAAATGATGGTCTCAGGTCTTTGAATTGAGGGAGAGCTCCAAAAACTATAAGAAGAAGGAAGCTGGTGGTGCCTGGGCGGCTCAGTCAGTTGAGCCTCCAACTCTTGTCGGACTCAGGTCATGATCTCAGGATTGTGAGATTGAGCCCCACATTTGGCTCCGTGTTGGAGCCTGCTTAAGATTCTCTCTTTCCCTCTCCCTCTGCCCCCCCTCTCTAAAGGCGGGGGTAAGGAAGCTGAGGGGAAAGGGAGGGTTCAATACTGAAGAGTAGTAAATAGAAAGCAAAGGCTGCAAAGAGAGAAAAGAAATGCTTCCTAGCATTTCACCAGAACTTGATTCACCTTTATCTGTAGGGAAGACTAAACATAGCCTGACCAAAATACATGATACACTCTCTTACAGTTCAGTCAGAAGTACAGTTGAAAGTGTTGTTTTCAGGATCTTGACCCTTAAATAACCATTAAAGTGACTTTACTTCTCCTTTCAAATGTAAGTATTTCAGAGAGGTAGTTACTTTTATATATGGATTCTTATTTTATTTTGGTCTTCCATGTTCCTTTTCCCATAAATGGCATCCCACACTGCCCAAGCTGGAAGCCTACAATTACCCTTTTCTTTTTCCACTTTCCCCGGGTAGAGTGACCATCTCATTGATTTTACCTCTTATTTACTGATCCATCCTCCTCTCCTCATCCCTAATCCAGTGTCTGGGTTTAAGCTCTCACTCTCTCACTCCTAGCCTTTAGCAATAATCTATTTGCTTATGTCCTCACCATTCTATTCTTCTCAAAAAATTAAAGAGACATTTTAAAGTGCAAATGGAGACAGAATTGGTCTCTATCCTGTTTGAGAGCCTTTCGTGATTCCTGGTTAGTGGCAGGAAAAAAACCAACTCCTTAGCATGGTGCACACAATCCTTCCCATCTGGCCCTACTCCCCACTCCACTTCCAGCTGTGCCCCTACCAGCTTTATGGGGATAGGAAGGGTCTTATTTATTTTTGCATCCCCAGCACTTATCACACTCCAGGATTTGATAAATGTTCTCATAATAAAGGAATGCCTGCATGCATAATAACAAGCATGAACTTTAAAAAGATAGTTTTTAGCTCTAAATTTTCTATGAATTTCTCATTTATTTTACAATTTTTTTTTTTATTTGACAGAGAGACACAGTGAGAGAGGGAACACAAGCAGGGGGAAAGGGAGAGGGAGAAGCAGACTTCCCACTGAGCAGGAAGCCCGATGCAGGGCTCGATCCCAGGACGCTGGGATCATGACCTGAGCCGAAGGCAGACGCTTAACGACTGAGCCACCCAGGCGCCCCTTTCATTTATTTTAGATTATAAGACTAAAACTTCAAAGTCAGCTAAAGTTCAATTTGGACACTTAGAAACTGATCATAGAAACCATATTTATATATATGTACAGATATGTGTATATAGGTATCTGTAAATATGTATACACACAGGAATATTCCATAGAACATAAATATTTTTATTTCCCAGAAGTCTATCTTTTAGGTTGTATCTGTTTCCTAAAGACTTATCATTTAGCACAATAAACATATTGACATTTGTATCTTTTTGCCAGGTAAAAAATGAGATGTTTTTGGTTAAATAGTGACAAATAAAAATTAGGAAAATTGAGAATAAAGAGGGCCAAAGTAAGACCAAGAAAAAAAAATAAAGCACAAAGGCGAGGAGGTGTCGTGATTGGAGGCCCAAGGAATAGAGATCAGGCCAAAGAAAACCGCATCTGAACAAGGTGTAGCTATGACCTGGTAGAATGTCTTGTTGATCTATGTTTCAATTCATTAGACATCATTTCAAGCAGGTGCACTCATTATCAAAGCTAAACTGAGTCCTTTCTATGTGCCAAGCATCATACTGGGTGACAGAAAGGTCTAGATGACCACAAAACAGATCTTGACTTGAATTCACAATCTAGCAGGAGAGACAAACAAGCCATTAATTATTATAATATGGTGGTATATTTAAGATGCTATTAAACATAAAGAAGGAGCTTGAGTGATGGGACCAAGAAGGAGACAAAATCAAGGAAAGTTTTCTAAGGGAGGTAACATGAACTGGGCTTTAAGGGAAAATAGTGAAGGGTTATCCATCAGAGAACCCAGTGTGAATATTGGCAAGGAAGTTTGTGAATCCATGGAATATAAGGTGCCAGATGGGAGGTGGGGGTGGTAATTAAAGGAAATGAAGCTGGACAAGTAGGTGGAGGACAGATGATCCAGTGTTAAGGACAATCTAAATAATCAATGGAGGACAGAAGTCACAAAGGCAGTATCCTAATCTCATGCTCAGAAACCAGAACACTCCAGAGTGGGTGATTTCGTCAGATGGCTGTTCTTTATCCATGAAGCAATAGGGAATACTTCGCTAGGGTCATTTTAATTTATTAAGTTTCAAAATCTAGAATCACGCTTTTTATTCAGTGTTGTAGGTGTTGTTCTCTTACTAACCATGGTTTTTAAAATGCTAGTCAAATCCTATATAATCCAAACACAAGGATTTTCTGAATGTGGCCAGGCTCATTAGAGTTAGCTATTTGATCTTCTTTCCAGGAAAATATGCTTTATTTTAGTGTTTTGGGCTTCTTTCTCCTTTTAACATTAATGCATTTATTTATACTCCTACCACTTCTACAAATGATTTCATGTAGTCTATAGTGGCTATAGAATAAAATAAGGATAAAATATAAGTAGAAATAAAGAATTATGACCAAGACAAATAGGGAAAAAAAAGTTCAAGACCAAGAAAAAAAGAACAGAAATACACAGATGATAAGAACAAGTACAACTCTTTCATTAGGGCTTCAAATCTAACTCTGAGCTTCCTGGAAACCAAAGCAAAAAGGGGTATGCCCCAGTCAGCTATGTGTTCTCACCAGGAGAAAGAACAAAGTACACCAGTTGATCAGGAGACATGGGGCCTACACCAGGTCTTCCCTAATTTGTGTGACCTTGGGACAGTAACTGAGTCACTCTGTGTTTCAGGGTTCTCATCTATGAAATGTATAATAGTATTTTACTTAGTCTCTTTCAGGAGAATCAACTGGAATTATAACACAGAAGTACTTTGAATGATATAAAATGTCATACACATTTAAGGTATTATTTGTAACAGAATGCTGAAAAAGTTGCCTTAGGAATATTTGCTATCTATCTCCAATGACGCAAACTGAATGGCTCTTAGTAATCATCCCTGACAGCATGATAATCATGTTGACATTTATATCAATTTACCAAGTAAATCAAACACCATCATCCCACAGGACTGTCATTTGCCTGGCTTTAGATAGTGTAATTCCTGGGACACATCAAGCCTGCCTCTTTAGAGAAACAGATCTCTGATTCCTATCAGTGCAGTCAAAAACATCTCTCCACTCTCCTATTATATATAATCCCCTTCTTAGCTCTTTATTTACATATTTATTTGGAACCTCAAGAGAGCAGAGCATTGGCTTAATCCATATTCATCACATTGTCTCATTTATGGCACATTATTACTGCTAACACATGCAAATACCTTCTCTTGACTTTTATGTCAGTTTATTCATTTCCCCCCATATCCACTACCATTGCCTTCCCTAATATAAGCACACAATTTAATATTTGATATGTATCATTTTATTTGCATATTTCCTTGTAAAATATATATTTTCCTGGGTGCCCTTATTTTAATTAACTTAAATGCTATTGTGCTCTAGAGTTCATTCTCTTTCCTACTTTCTCAGCACTGTTTTTAAGATATATGCATGGTGGCCCATGGACATTTAGTCTACTGCTGACAGTATTCCCCACTTTGACTTCCTCATATCCCCCATAACAGACTCCCAGATTACCTCCATTTCCTTGCTCATAAATGCGTTGTCATAACATTGTTGAATGTTTCTATGTGAATGTTTGTTTAGTTTAATAAGCTTTAATGACTCTAATTAAAATTTTTTTTAACATTTCTTTTTTTTTTAATATTTTTTATTTATTTGAGAGAGAGAGCAGAGCGAGTGAGAACATGAGTGGGGGGAGGGGCAAAGCGAGAGGGAGAAGCAAGCTCCCCCCCTGAACAGGGAGTATGATGTGGGCCTCAACCCCAGGACTCTGGGATCATGACCTGAGCCAAAGGCAGACACTTAACCAACTGAGCCACCCAGGTATCCTTTTAATTAAAATTTTGAGGAACAACTTATATGAGAAATATCCATTGTATTAAAATAGCCAAAGTATGGTCTCTACCATCTAAGAGAGGAAGAAGGGAGTAAAGAAAAATGAAATAAAGAATTTAAATGATTGAGTTTAAAATGAAAAAATTACATTTTATAGAAGGAAAATAATATAAGAATCATCAATATAGATGTGAGTCTGTTGGAGAAAATTGACAAGCCATTACATCCAGTTGACCCTGGAACTGGACCCGAGCAATCAGAGGCTCCTCACCCTTTCCCCTATGCTTGGAAGGTATGCTCTCCCTACCATTCCCACAGTGGGAGCTGTTTTCAAGGATATAGCCTTGAGAGAGCAATGTGTTGTTGAAACCATCTGGACAGTTTACATGACTAAAACCAGTTAAGGCCTCTCCATAAATTTTTTAAGATTTGGTGGATGGTTGCAGAGATCTACTCATCTTGTGGCTGCCTAAGACAAACCTCAAAGTACCCTTGTTTACTAAATGTGCTCACAAATCTGGAGTGGTCTGCTTCTTTCCTCTGTCTCTTTTTTTTTTTTTTTTAAGATTTCATTTATTTATTTGAGAGAGAGAATGAGATAGAGAGAGAGCATGAGAGGGGGAAGGGCCAGAGGGAGAAGCAGACTCCCCGCTGAGCAGGGAGCCCGATGCGGGACTCGATCCCGGGACTCCAGGATCATGACCTGAGCCGAAGGCAGTCGCTTAACCAACTGAGCCACCCAGGCGCCCTTTCCTCCGTCTCTTTTTCCCCTGTGTGTGTGAGAGCTATTTTGCAAACCAACAGAGTCTGGAGAGTATAAGACAGGAAAGAGTATGTGGAAAACTGGCTAAGTTATAGGAATTACCCGTTTCCCTCTTGATATTTCCAGGGTATGTGTAGTGGGAAGGAAGACAAAAGATTGGCAAGATCCGTGGTTAACTTCTGGAACTGATTTCTTAACTTAAATGTAAATACAGTCTCATTACATCATGTATGTTGCTTACCCATATCATTGTGTATCATGCTCACTTATGCTATAGCAACAGCCATTCCATTCTTTTGTATCTAGGCACATTAACTGTCAAGCCTTCTCTACTTCTGCTCTGAGAACCCAAGATCTACTTGGGCTTTCTTTCCCTTTCCCACTCTACCAGTGCCTATTATGCCTCAGAACATAATGTTTATGTTATGGCTTCTGAATTTGGAAACATATTCAATCTCCTCATCCAGGGACACCTGCACCACTAAATATGCGAGCAAACATACAACTAAAATCTAATTATTGTCTTATCCACAAATCCTTGTATACCTGGATTGGAAAAGAGGACTGAATGTCCCCTGAGAAAATTTCAATAATGTGATGAGTTTGAGCAAATCAAGAGTCCTGTGAGATGTTGATGTCTGATTCAAGGTGAACTTAGTTGTTACCAAGGCAATCCACATTCTTATTTTCCTTGCTTCCACTCTTCCTCCCCTATTTATTGTGATTTTTCAAATAACAAGGAAAAAGTATGTTTTAGGGAGCAAAGGCATTTATAGATGAGAAAAATAAGATTAATTGATTGCTGAGATTGTAACATCTATCCTAATATCAAGATTAGAATAGAGACAATCCTCATTTCCCTTATTCTTTGCTTTGGTAAGTAAATTGTTCATATTCCCAATTTTTATTTTGTGTCTCTGCAGTAGGATAATGTAATATTTTGGTAATTTTTTTGGCAGGTACTCTCTTACCCAATTCCATTAGGCCTGGCCGTGAAAGTGTTTCACATTTACATCTCCCTCTTTGTTGCCTGATCCAAGTCTAAATGCAAGCAAAAGGGAAAAAGTGGGAACAGATGTATCTTAGTTATCAAAACCACATGTGTTGGGGCAAGAAGTTCATTTGTGTCATTAAAATGCACCAAAGAGCAGTAAGACTTGGGGTTAATCTTAGGACCTTTCTAGACCTCCTTTACCTCATTTGGACAATGAGAATTTTAGTGAGATGATGTCTAAATATCTTCTCATTCTCCACTTCTCCCACTGCCCACTCCTGACAGCCCTCTTTAGGTGAGCTTTCTTTTTCAGCAATCACAAATAAATTAAGAAAAAGTGTATCTGGATACACTTGGATAAGTGCTATACATGGCATCATTGACTGTCCATTGTGTCCTGGGAATTTTACATTAATTGTTCTATTTAAATCTCAAAATAATGTTGTGAGGCAAGGGAAACAGTTACAAAACCAAAAGACAACTGACAGAATGGGGGAAGATATTTGCAAATGACATATCAGATAAAGGGCTGGTATCCAAAATCTATAAAGAATTTATCAATCTGAACACCCAGAGAATAATCCAGTCAAGAAATGGGCAGAAGATATGAACAGACATTTCTCCAAAGAAGACATCCAAATGGCCAACAGACACATGAAAAAGTGCTCAACATCGCTCGGCATCAGGGAAATCCAAATCAAAACGTCAATGAGATACCACCTCACACCAGTCAAAATGGCTAAAATTAACAAGTCAGGAAACAACAAATGTTGGCGAGGATGTAGAGAAAGGGGAATCCTCCTATACTGTTGGGGGGAATGCAAGCTGGTGCAGCCACGCTGGAAAACAGTATGGAGGTTCCTCAAAAAGTTGAAAATAGAGCTACCATATGACCCAGCAATTGCACTACTAGGTATTTACCCCAAAGATACAAATCAATGTTTATCGCAGCAATGTCCACAATAGCCAAACTATGGAAAGAGCCCAGATGTCCATCAACAGATGAATGGATAAAGAAGATGTGGTATATATATACAATGGAATATTATGCAGCCATCAAAAAAATGAAATCTTGCCATTTGCAACGACGTGGATGGAACTGGGGGGTATTATGCTAAGCGAAATAAGTCAATCAGAGAAAGACAAGTATCATATGATCTCA
>NC_138376.1:59224731-59265069 GCF_054177405.1 Leptonychotes weddellii | reverse complement strand
GAGGTATTATTAACCAAATTTTATATAAGAGGAAACAAATTTAGAGAGATTAAGCAAGTTGCTTGAGAACATGCAGTTAGTAAGTGATGGAGCTTGGAGTCAAGTGGGTCAACCCCCAGCTATACTCTTTACATTAAAACATACTGCCAATCATGCAAATTAGTGCAAACCAATGTGTAGACTGTAAAGGCCAAAATTATTCTCATTCTATTCTAAATACCACCAAAGATATGTTAGGGGCGCCTGGCTGGCTCAGTAGGAGGAGCACACAACTCTTGATCTTGGGCTCATGAGTTTGAGCCCCACATGGGGTGCAGAGATTATTTAAAAAATAAACTTAAAAAAAAAGATATGTTAAAGTGTTTGTGTTTTTCAGGTGGTGTACCAGAAATTAAGAATTCCAAAAAGTTATCATAGGATCTTGCATTATAAGAAATGGAAAGAGGGATGAATAAAGTTCAGAGGAGAGGACTGCTATTTTGGGCTGGGACTTTCTGGGCAGCTTCACAGAGTTAAAAGAACTTAAAGTTATGGAGCCTAGAGAAAATGTCTTTGTCTAATAAGCAGAACAAGGGCTTGTGTAATAATATACAACTCAGCGTGGCTTAAATATTAAGGAAAATTTATCTCATATAACAAGAACTCCCAAAGTAAGATGACTTCTGGATTAACCTTATGCTCTAATCATCAAGGACCCATGATTTTTCCACCCACATGGTCTGCCCTTTTACTCTTAGTTTTCCTCATGGTTGCAAGAAAGCTGCTGCTTGAAATTAAATGCAGACATAACTGCATCCAGAAGAAACACAGGTACTGCTTCTTCCCGTGAATTTATTTCTAAGACCAAAGACATATTTCCTAGCGTCCCCCAGCAGAGCAGACTTCCCTTCATGTTTCATTTGCCAGAAGATAGACACTGAGGCCTAAACCAATCACTAACAAAACAATGAGACTACCAAGTTGGACTTAAGCCAATCAAGATTAACCCCTAGAATTGAGAACAGAGCCACTCCTCTGAACTTTTGGAGGAGGGGCGGACACCTCTAGAGAACCACAGTCCTGCCTTTAGGCAGAAGGTGGGGGAGCCATAAGGAGCAGGTAATTAGTGTGACAACCTTACACAAAGATAAGGAGATGCCAATGCTCTGGAAAGTTCACTATAGAAAGGGCTTCACAGAGTCCTAACGGGGACAGGGCTGGATCAATAGGTAAGTAGGTCAGAATGAGTATTTTCGGGACTACTTGTTGAAAATACCAAAAGAAGAAAGGAACAGATAAAAGAACTTATCTTTGGGCAAACGGAAAGATGCTATATTATCTCCTTCACGTACCAGGAAAATGGGGTTAATTTCAAGGGATTTCAGCACAGTTTCTATTCTGTCTGGATCAGCTCATTTTTTAATATTCCTTAAAATTGTGCCTAGTTTTTTCATTTTCAAAATTGTTCTAAACATCTGATATATTTCCAGCATTTTTCTTGTTCCTTTACTGTTGACTATGCCTTTCATGCATGGTTGATTATTTTCTGACCGTCAGGCAAAGGGCTCCTCCAACCTGAAGAGGCAGAAATGAAGGGATGAAATGACAGACCTGGAGGAATAGGCCATTAGGTATAAACTCTAATATAGAAATAGACAAAAACAAAAGAGTTTTCCAAGTTTAGTCTTGCCAAGGGAAGAGATCTCTTCAAATTCAACAAAATCTCAAGGCCAGTAAGTATAGGAAGAAATATATTAATGAGAGCAAATATTTATTGAGTATCTATGTTGTACCAAGCACTATACTAAGCACTTTTCATATATTAACTCATTCATTCCCCACAATGACCCCACAGAGAAGGTACAGAGTCTTCATCTGTAAAATGGGGATAACTAAGGCATGGAACAGTTAAATGACATTTCCAAGATCACACAAGTAGTAAGTGGTGGGTCCAAGATTCAAACTGGTATTTGGCTCAGACATCATTCTCTTTCCGTGATTGCCTCTTTATGAGAAGGTACTAATCGGACTAAAGTTTTGCCACAGATCAATAATAAAAACAATGCATATTTATTAAGTACTTCTTAAATGTCTGGCATTGTGCTAAGCACTTTCAAGCATCTAACATTTACTCTTCAGAGCAATTATGCAAGGTATTATTATTCCCATTTTGTAGGTAGAGAAACCAAGGTTAGAGAGAGTAAGCAATTATATACAAAATTACACACTGCATGACAGAGCCAGGATTCAAATTCAGATCTGAATACCTCCAAAGCCAATACCCTTACTTACGTAAACAGTGGAAATGAGCTTGCCAGTGAGGTGAATTAGCATTCAAAGACCAAAGAATACACAGACATTAAAGGCCAAGTATGTGCCAGTCACTGTGATAGGGACTTTTCATCATTTCACTTCACCTCCATTATTAATATTTTTCTAGGATTAGGTCTCACTTCTGAAAATTTGGGATCAGGTTAGGTATTAATTATTCTTGTCTAAAGATTCATAAAATACAGACTCTTAAAAAATATACAATTATTTTTTTAAAAAAGCTGTAAAGATTTAAAAAAAAAAAAGAGAGAGAGAGTCCGAGGATGGTTGAGTCAGAAGACCTAGATTCCAGGGTGCCCGGGTGGCTCAGTCGTTAAGCGTCTGCCTTCGGCTCAGGTCATGATCCCAGGGTCCTGGGATCGAGCCCCGCATCGGGCTCCCTGCCCCGCGGGAAGCCTGCTTCTCCCTCTCCCACTCCCCCTGCTTGTGTTTCCTCTCTCGCTGTGTCTCTGTCAAATAAATAAATCTTTAAAAAAAAAAAAAAAAAAAGAAGACCTAGATTCCAGTCTCCTCTCTGAAAATAAACAGCAGTGCATTTTTGGGCAAGTTGATTTCTGGACTGTTCTTCACGTAAGAAGTGGCACAGGTTGACCTGAATGATTGTTTTAAAAACAAGACAGTCCTTTTAGGGATTTCTGCAATGTATGATTTAGGGAGAAAGCAGTTTCCTGGCTCCTGGTGGCTCATGAGTGTCAAAATCACTCAGTTCACAGAGTGAGACACAATAAAAGGGAGTTTTACTTCATCATCCTCTCCCTTGAGTCCTACTCACATGCCCACCTTACTATTGGGATTCCTACTCAACAGCTGTCATGAGGGCGGCATGCCCCTTCCAGGAAAAACAGGTTTCACTTAAATCAGACTATCCACTTGCACCATTTTCCTGTCATTCCCCTTCCCAATCTGCTCCCAACCCCACCGCTATCTCCTGGTGTCTGAACCCCATTCACCTTCCTTGATTGTTTTTCTTCAACCCCCTTTACAGATTTAGGCATTCAGCAAGAACTTATCAAGTGCTCACAGGGGATATCTAACAAGGGCTCTTTTCCTCTCTGTTTGGTTCTTTTAATCAAAAAGTCACCTTCTTTTTTAAAAAAAACCAAAATGTGAGCATCTGCTGTTTATAGCCATCTTTCCCAAACATGCTTCATGATGGGAAATAGTTGGGTACTTATTCCAATTATTGATCTGTAGGACCTTCCCCTGAAGAATCCAGTTCAGAAGATCTACGGTGGGGCTTTGAGAATCTCTGTTTTTCACAAATAACACCAGGTGTTCTTATTATCAGGCCAGTTTTAGAAAGACTCATATGAAATAGAAGAAAGGAATCAGGCATTGTGAGTGTGATGTTAAAAAGTTTAATATTGTTAAGTGTCTGCCTTCGGCTCAGGTTATGATCCTAGGGTCCTGGGATGGAGCCCCACATCGGGCTCCCTGTTCAGCAGGAAGCCTGCTTCTCCCTTTCCCACTCCCCCTGCTTGTGTTCCCTCTCTCACTGTGTCTCTCTCTGTCAAATAAATAAATAAAATCTTAAAAAAAAAAAGTTTAATATTATAAAACCTTGGGAAGCTTATAATCTATTTGGGGAAACTAGATACATAAACATAAAATAATGGTTGTCAATACAAGGTGGGATAAATAAGTGCGTTAGACTATAAAAGTGTGTAAGACCAGAATAAATTCAGAGGGAGGAGAGAGTTCTGGGCTGGGCTCAGCAGACAGACTTGGGTTATGCTGCTGAAGACAAAAAGGATATGATTCAGTATGGAGAGTATGGAGAGAGGAGTGCATGGAATAGCAGAAATGTCAGAACACGGAGATGGGAGTCCAACTGGAGCAAAGGAAATGCAGAAGATAGCAACTGATAAATTCAAACTGAATCCTGTAGGGAATGGGGAACCATTCAAGATGTCTGAGCTAGGGGGCAACTGATGACAATGTTTTAGCAGGTGAATCTGGTTATCATGTTCATCAGTGGTTCAGAGGTTCTCACCTAGAGGGCCCAGCCCCACCCCACCCCAAAGTTTCTGATCCAGGGGGTCTGGGAATGAAGACTGAGAGTTTGCATTTCTAAAATGTTTCCAAGAAATACTGATGCTACTACTCCAGGAACCACACAGTGAGAACCACGACTCCAAAGACAGATTAGCACAATAAAGAGGTGGGGATGGCTGAGTGCCAAGACAAGGGGGGTGGTCTTAAAATAGGAAAGAAGAGGAAGACATTATGAAAGAAACTGGTGTGTGGTGAGAATAGGTACACATAGGTAGAGCAGAAAAAAAGGGAGATAAAATTATTTAGAGTTAAAATTTATGTACCCCAAATAGCAAGCAAAAGAAAAGAATATTGGATTATAGGAAGAAGATGAAAAGTTCAGTCTGTCATAACAGAGTTGCTGCTTGGGTTGAATCCTTCTTGCTTTGTTGCATGTTGCCCCTGATCATACCAGCTGGGGAGGACAAAGTCAACGCCAAGATTGGTAAGACTACAAGGAAAGTGCTCTGGGCACTCACGGGATAAATTGGGTAATCAATGATTGACAATGTATTCCAACCTGACCTGACCCAGTTATCAAGTCTGTCCCTGGCTGAGCCCTGTAGCATTGTCTCAAATCAGTCATTTATGCAAACTTCCACCCAAACCAGAAAATCCTGCTTAGGACCAGAACAACTGTTGTCAGCATCACTCCACACCTACCTGGGGGCTGTGAACCTTGACTCACTAGGCCACTCCCAACTTCAGGGATGGGCAGCACTCTCCCTATCTTTTGTCCTTACCACAAGGGGCCCTTTCCAGCCCTACAGAGAATCTGGACCAGCCTCAGGGTATGAAGAGGAAGGAGCCTCCAGCCTGGGGTGGGGAGAATATCTGGTTATGACAGTCAGCCCATGGGGAGTCCTCACCAGACAGGGGAGCCAGGGATCCCCTCAGAGATAGCAACAGAGTGGGAAGAGAGGGCAGCACTCTGCATCCTGCCCTCACCAGCCTCCCAGAGCCTGGGCGCACATGGGCACACTGCTTGCCCCTTGTGTTCTGTCAACACTTCCATGTACTTGCTCTACCATGGTTATCAATGAGAACTAGAAAGTCAATGCTAGGTCATCTGGGCTACAGCCAAAAAAAAATTATTCCTCCTCATTTCACAGGAGAGGAGAAACAGAAATAAGCACCTGGAGGACAGGGATTTCAGTTTACATTTATTTGAACATAGACATACTTCATCTAGGACCATGTATCATGTGATGCCTCTGTGGAAAGGCAAACCCCTAATTCTGTATGAAATCCTCTGTCAGGGCCGCCTGGGTGGCTCAGTCGGTTAAGTGTCTGCCTTCAGCTCAGGTCATGATCCCGGGATCCTGGGATCAAGCTACAGTCAGGCTCCCCGCTCAGTGGGGAGTCTGCTTCTCTCCCTCCCTCTGCCCCTCCCCTCCACTCATTCTTTCTCAAATAAATAAATAAAATCTTAAAAAAACAAAAAATCCTCCCTGTCAGTCAAGGCATGTCTGGAAAGTCTGCCTCTGTGAACATTCTTCATTCCTAAAATCCAAGTGTTGCAAAGTAGGTCACTTGGAATGGATAGTAGCCATAAAGGACTTTTTTTTTTTTTGAAAGAGTGAATAATTTTCAGTTTAATATTAATCTCCCTGAAGAAAACATAGAATATCTGCCAATTAAACAATATTCTAATAAGAAGAAAGATGTATCTGTACACATATAACCTGGTTCAACAAAGATCTTCTCTTTGTAGATCCAAACTCATGAATAGACCTAAACTGGAAATGCCTATTATTCGTTCGTTATGGCTACATTTCCCATTTTACAAACAAACCTCTTTATTTATGGGAAGAGCTTCAGGGTTTCAGAATATCTTTAGTACAGGTTTCCTGATCCTGGAGCGGCAGCATTCCCCTGCTGTCCATCAAATGACATCCACTTGCAGCTGCAGGGTATTCAGTAGGGCTACTCTCCCACTCCAGAGTTAAATACATATAAAGACATATTGCACACAGGATAATCCTCTGGTAACCATACACGCCCTCCAATCTTACCAAACTATAATTTGCTTACTGTTCCTCAAATAAAATGTTCTAATCCCTATCTCTTTACCACTACCCTCCTCCCTTTTTTTCTCCCAGTTTCTCTCATCTGGAATTCTATATAAGGAATTTCTATCCAAACACTATCATTTCGAGGAGCAGCCAAAGCCCTATCTCTCTACTAAAGGACACAGTCTTCCCTGACTATTCTACCCTATGGTCATCTAGGCTCTGACCCTCTTTAACCTTCATCAGGCATTTGGCTCTAATCTTTTCGCTGCCTAATTCTGTTAATTAGCTTTTCACAAGTTTTTGAGTTATCTTCCAATTAGATTGTAAGCTCCTTAAAGGCAGATTCCTATATTCTGGTTTTCGTATATTCCTCACACATCTACACAGTAGATACTCTGCATGTCCTGGTTTTGAAAAGTAACCTGGTCAATCCAAACTTGACCCAACATGTACATTTAGTGTTCTTTACAGATTTTTCTAGAACCATGTTCATACATCCTTTGAATAAACATGGATTTTCTGCTAGCACAATCAATTCTTGTGAGATTTTGATATCAGAACTCATCAGCTGACTCTGTGTCCCAGCCACAAGACTGCAGTTGTTCATCCTGAGGGAACTCAACTTCGATGTCATAAACAAAATTCAGATCATCTTTCTTCTTCTGATTTTTCTCAAAAAGTTCATCCATGATGCTCTTTCTTTTAGCAAGTTCCTTTTCATCTAGTTTGTTCAGGTCTTCCTCAGGATCAATTGCTGTTTCCTGTTGAAATTTGTTCCATTTTCTCAACTAAACTTTGCCCCCACAAGTAACCTCGTAAAAAACCTGAATAACTTCTCTAGCTGCCTCAGGGACACTTGTTCAAGGTAATTCTTGTGTCATGGATGATTCTTTAATTTTTCAGCAGCTCTGTTGCAATCTGAAAACTTTGAAATTTTCAGACTGGCATGATGCATTGGCAACTTTCCCCTTCATTTCATTGTCATAGATTAATAGCTGGAGGCTGGAACCTAATTCCACAGTTCTTGGCAGTGCACATTATTCTCACACATATACTTCAGATAAATCAGAGGAAATCTGATGAAAATGTATTAGTCACATAATGACTTCCAGCTGGAGGTGGAGGTGGAGGTGGAGACGGAGCTCCCCGATATGACTCACAGGACTGCATCCGGGGTCGGGGGTCTCCATAAAGGACATTTTATTTTGTCTACCACTCTAGGGGTTACATCAGTCCACTGGGCTAGCCAGTTTGCTAATATAGCTAACATTGTTTCTCTATAAGAGACATAATTCTTCCTTTCCAGGAAGAAAACTTTTATTCATGCATTCAAACAATATTTATCAAGGGTCAGCTATGGACCAGGCATTATATTAGGCACTGGGAATACAGCAGTGAACAAAACTAATAAAAAGCTTTGCATTCTGGCAGCTGGTATTATAATGGGGGGAGAGGGAGATAAGTAGTAAACAAAACAAAACAAAAACACACACAAATCAATTATAGAGAATGTTAGAAGGATGAACCCTACAAAAAACAATTAAGCAGCAAGGAAGAGGATTATGATGTAGAGGGGCAGGGGGATTATGATTTTAAATATGTTACTTAAGGAAGACCTCATTAGGAAAAATGACATTTGAATAAACACAAGAAGATGAGGAAACAAGCCTAGTGACTACTGAGGAGAAAGCATTCTAGAAGAAGGAACGGTAGCCCAAGGGCCATAAGGCAGGACTGTGCCTACTACCTTCAAGATATGGCTACATACAGCAGGAGACCTACCCTTCAAAGACTTAGGCATTTACTCTGAATTAGAAGGGTGTCAGTTGGAAGGTATCGAGCAGAGGAGAAAAGTGCCCTCATCTTGGAACAAATCACTCCGGGTGTCCTATAAAGAACAGAATATGTAGGGACAAGAGTGGAAGCAGAGAGAACAGTGAGGAAATGATTGCAATGACCCAAGGTGATGTATGTGTTGGTGGTGTGGACTGAATTCTAGATATCTCTTGAAAGAGGAATCAACAGAATTTTCTGGTTAGATAGTCTTAGTCTCCTTCTTAAAATATTGCTTAATTAAATCTACTCACAAAGATACTTGGTTGGCCACCACACATTAGGGATAGCTTAAATGTAAACCCAAATTTCAATTGCCAAATCTAATATCAAATTGCTGATAATTAAAAAAAAAAATTTCATGATGGTATGATCTCTATCTGTGGATTTATGTTATTAGCTACATTTTAGGACAAATATTAACTTCCATTTCCATTAATTCTGAATTATACACAAAATAAAAAATAGGGAAATATCCTTGTGCATTCACATCATAGGATATTACAAAGGAATCAAAACTGTATTTATAAAGGGTTTAAATAACTTAGGAAAATGCTTGAGAAAGGTAGGTGGAAAAATAAGAGTACAAAGTTATAAATATATTATCTCAATTATACAAATATGCCAAATGATAATAGTAATTAACTGATGTTAATGGGATTGGGAGTTATTTATGCTTCTTTCTATTGTACTTTTCAAATAGATTAAGGTGAGACTATTATTTTCCTTTGATAGTAACATTTAAAAAAAAAAACACTATGGCAAGATTCATCTATGGTTGCTTTCCATTTATCCAACAAGATGAAATGGAGGAGGCAATGTGCTAGGTTTATTGAGGCTGATCAGAGTCCCACTAAAGGCGAGAGAGGCAACATGCTAGAGTCTCCACAAATATGCTGCCCCAGCATCCTTAACCCTTTAGAGATCTAAAGGTGTCTCTGCACATCACCCCATTCTCCACCACCAAACTATTAGATTTTTCTCCAGAGTAGAGCTAGCTAGTCCATCATGACTAATTATCATTTTCCTCATTTGCATATGTTTTTAAAAAAGATATTATAATATCCTTAAACTAAATGGAGACTGGAACAGAGTTTCTGTTGGATCCTCTGCTCCACTTGATGGAAAGCCAACTGTGTTCTTGCCTCTTGTAGTAGCAAGAATGTGAACAACCATCCACAACTACCTCATTTCACCTGTGACTACAGGGGCTTTCTGACCTTATTCTCTCAAATGTGCTAATTTAGTAGATTTCTAATAACAGCATAAAAATTAATTCCATATATAGATATATATGCCTCTACAAACAGCCAATATACATTATTACTTTACTAAAAAAACTAAGTAATGTAATTACTAATACACTTCTCTCTTCAATACAATATACTCTCTTTCTGGCAGTAAAAGGGGTAGAGCAGAGAGGAAGAAAGGAAGAAAATAAGAAGAGGAAGGGTGAAGAACCATGGAGAGCATCCCAAAGTTATTTGTAACTACTCTGGGAAAATAGCATCAATTAAAAATTCTCCAAAATGTCTTGGCAAGAAAAAAACAGAATACTTTTATTCCCTGGGTCACTCAACACCTAGTAGTCCTAGGAACCCTTTAAATTTTACCCTGAGAGGGGTAAGAAGCTGTGCAACAGCCGGTAGCAGGGAAGTGAAGTGATCTTATTTGCATTTTGAAAAAATTACTCTGGCCACAGTGAGGAGGATGGACCAAGGGGGATGTGGAATGACCTGTGTAGGAAACTGAGCTTCACACTGGTATTGAATCAAGTAAGTCAGAATTACTTTACTCTAAAAACTGTCAGCAGTTAGGGGGAAGAGACTTTGAAATGCTTTCTTCCCTCTCAGAAATTTTCAGTTTAAGTGTGAGAGGATCTTCCAAAAGGATGTGGGGCAGGAGCAGGTAATGAAAAACCTTGATGAAACTGTAACTTATTTTATGAAAAATAACAGGTACATATTTCAGAGCCTAATACTTTCTTATCCCAGAGTCCTGGGATCAAGTCCCACATGGGGCTCCTTGCTCAGTGGGGAGCCTGCTCTCCCCCTGCTTGTGCATGCTCGCTCTCTATGACAAATAAATAAAAAAATCTTTAAAAAACAAAACAAAACAAATTTTCATTATTTAAAACTACTGATATCTTTCAGGGTTACTTGTTACTGTGGCAAAACCTAACCTGATTGGTACTAATACTGGTTTAAGGTAATAGCAAATGCTGGTGTGAAAGTTAAAAGGAAATCTCATTTAGAATGGAGTCAGGAGGTTCCCAGTGGGAGCTCTTATGCCCTAACATGTTGTCAATTACAGATCCAACAGGAAGAGATGGACCTTGCCCTTGGACACTCTTTTGCTATCTCAGTAGAAGGAAGAAAAGCTTTGCCGGGCAACAGCTCAGCCAATGAAAAGCCACTATACTTCAAACTGCCACTTTAATACAATGGAATTTTCATTTATATCATACTTCCTAATGTTCCCCTTTCCTAATCTTTAAGTGTTCCTCTGCTTTGTTCTGTGACTTGCCTCCAGTTCTGCAGTAGCTTGCTTATTCCAGATTGCAATTCTCTGCTATTCCCAAATAAACCCAGCTTTTGCTAGTAAAATAACCAGCAGTTTTATTTTTTAAGGTTAACGCTGGCTTCCTCTGGAATTTCCAATAATTGAGACCAAACAAATCAGAGATCATAAACAAAGACTAACAAATTCACAAGAAGTGTAAAGAGTAAACATTGCAAGCCTGAGACTGATATCCTTAAAAAGGTCTGCTTGGAAGGTTTCCTTTGGCCAGAGTCTAGGAACTCAGATTTCTGGAGGATTCCCAGCATTTCCTAAATAATGAGTGGCTTCCAGTGCACTGGAGGTACAAACAATGTGGTTTAAGATAAATACCTGCTTTCCTTCTGGGAGCCTAAAATTTGGGTACATGTTAGGTAAAGGGTGAGTACATGACCAGCACCCCAAAACATCCAGAGTGACAAGTCTCTAATGAGCTTCTGTGGTAGACAACATTTTGTGGGTATCATCACAACTTCTTGCTAGGAAATTAAGTGCATCCTTTGTGAGTCACTGGGAAAGGACACTTGGAAGCTTGTGGCTTGTTTCCTGCAGACTTTGCTTCATGCACCTTTTTCCCTTTGCTGATTTTGCTTTACATCCTTTCACTGATAATAAATCATCACCACGAGTGTAACTGAATCCTCTGAATTCTCCTAGTTAATCATCAAACTTGGGGGGTGGTCTTAGAGACCTCCAACACGGTAAGAAACCAATGGCAGAGTCAGAAGAGAAAACAAAAAGAGATTTCAATTAAAAAATTTCAAGTACTGGAATTGCAAATATGGAATACAAAATTACTCCATGTAAAATGACTAAAGAGATAAATGATAAAATCACACATTTGAGGAAGAAAATAACCACCAAGGAAGAACAGGTAGGTTTGAAAAACAACCAAATGAAATTTCTAAAAATGAAAAAATTTAAAGATAATAGCTGAGAATTTTTCAGAATCAAGAAGATATATGATTCCATTGACTTGGAAAGCATATTATATACCAAAGAGGATTAAAAACAAAACAAAATCAATGATAAGACATATTTTGGTGAAATAGCAGATCACAGAGCTTCAGATCTTAAAAGTAGCCAGAGGAAAAAGACAGATCACTTATATAGAAATAAAAGATGGACAGACCCTGAAAAAACAATCTCATGAAAATTAGTGATTTTTCAAATAAGCAAGAAGATTTTCACTGTCAATGGATCTTTGCTAAAGGAAATTTTCCAAAAAGCATACTTCAAAGAGAGGAAATCCTCTCAAAAGTTAATTTGAGATACAAGGAATATATACAATGGCAAATGTTTCTGTGAATCTAAATAAGTACTTCTGTATAAAATGATAATAGTAATCTGTGGGATTATAATAGGATAAAACTAAAATACACCATAATTGTCATACAAGTTGTGCTAATGTAGTTAAAATATATTAAAATCTTTGGTTGAGATATTTGTTTAACTTGATTCTTTGTCAAGTTAAATAACTCAGTAAAATTTAAGAATAATTACTAAAAACAAACAAAAAAACCCCCAAACGCTAAACCTTTTAAGCCATCAGAGGGAAAATTATAGAAAAGAAAAACAAACACAAAACTAAAAAAAAAAAAGAGGGGAGGAGCAAGCAAAGAATAAAGGAAGAATACAAGTGGATTAAGTAGAAATGCAAATATATGAGGGTAGAAACAAATTTACTATAATCATAACAAATATTAATAGATTAAACTTGTCAGGTAAAAGAGACAAATTACCAGTGATTGGATATAAAGTAAAATTCAGGTATGTTATTTACAAGGGATATTCCTAAAAGGCCACAGAAAAGTTGAATTATAGGGGCACCTGGGTGGCTCAGTGGGTTAAGCGTCTGTCTTGGGCTTGGGTCATGATCCCAGAGTCCTGGGATCAAGCCCCGCATCGGGCTCCCTGCTCAGTGGGGAGTCTACTTCTCTCTCTCCCTCTCCCTCTGTGCGTATGCCCTATCTCTCTAGACCTCACTGTCTCTCAAATAAATAAAATCCAAAAAAAAAGAAAAAAATCATTGGAATTAAAAAAAGTTGAATTTTAATTACACTCACACACCAGGGAACTATTAACCAAGAGAAATCAGAAAACGCCACATTTAGAAGAAATAAATACATATTTAGAAATTAAGAAGATCCTTATGAAATGGTAAACATGATACTTAACCAGGAAGATAAAAAAATTCTAAGTTTGCATGTACCTAGTGAAATAGCCTCAAAATATATAAGGCAAAAATAAACATAATTTAGCAACCAAAAGGTGGTATTTTAAACATATTTATATATTGTCATGCTAACTTGATAGCTTGTCCCTTATTTAAGAGTATTTTATTGTTCTAGGAAACATGTAATAAATTGTAATTTTTCCACTTAACATTAATAGAAAATAGGCTCCTGGTTAGGAGTTATCTTTGCACAGAATATCTGATTTTTTAAAAACAGATTAAATACAAGACACCAAAATATTGTTCAAGAATATATACATATGTGATAAAATTATTTTTAAAGAACAAAGGAAAGGTAATTTAGAGCAACCCTCCTAAGGCCAAACTTTTAAAAATTGGAAAAAAATAATCATAAAAAGAGCTAACATTTAGTGATAGGGAGCCTCAAAGATGGACCATGATGATTTCTGCCTTCTGATGGTCACACCCTCAGGAGAAATTAAAAATTATTTTGAATAAATGAAAATGAAAACACAACTTATCTAAATTTGTGGGATGCAGCAAAGCGGTACATAGAGAAAAATTTATAGCACTGAATGCATATATTAGAAAAGAAGAAAGTTCTACAATCAATGATCTAAGTTTCTACTTTAGGAAACTAAAAAAAGAAAAGCAAACTGAATCCAAAGTAAGAAGAAAGGAATAATAGAATTAGAGCAGAAATAGTTGAAATTGAAAACAGTTAATCAATAGAGAAAAATCACTGAAACCAAAAGCTGACTCTGAAAAGATAAATAAAATCAATAAGCCTCGGGGGCCCCTCGAGCCCCGCGTCGGGGGCCCCTCAAGCCCCACATCGGGGGCCCCTCGAGCCCCACGTCGGGCTCCCTGCTCCGAGGGAAGCCTGCTTTTCCTTCTCCCACTCTCCGTGCTTGTGTTTCCTCTCTCGCTGTGTCTCTCTCTGTCAAATAAATAAATAAAATCTTTAAAAAAAAAAATCAATAAGCCTCTAGTCAGACTAAGAAAAAAAAAAAAAGGACGTAACTATAGATTCTATAGCCATTAAAAGGATACTAAAGAACTACTGTGAACAACTCTATGCTCATGAATTTGATAAACTAGATGAAATGGACCAATTTCTTAAAAAACACAATTTGCCAAAACTCACAAGAATAAACAGGGCTCCTGGGTGGCTTAGTCTGTTAAGCATCTGCCTTCGGCTCAGGTCATGATCCCAGTATCCTGGGACTGAGCCCCACCTTGGGCTCCCTGCTCAGTGCGGAGTCTGCTTTTCCTTCTACCCCTCCCCCTGCTCGTGCTCTCTCTCTCTAATAAATTAAGTAAAATCTTAAAAAAAATAAATAAATAAACTACCTGAATAGGTTTCTATCTATTAAAGAAATTGAATCAATAATTCATTACCTTCCAGATCGGTTCCCAGGCGCAGAGGGGTTCACTGGTAAACTCTACCAAATATTTAAGGAAGAAATTATATGAATTCTCCACAAGCTCTTTCAGAGGATAGAAGCAGAGGGAATACTTCCTAACTCATGTTATGAGGCCAGCATTACCCTAATACCAAAACCAAAGACATTACAGGAAAACTATAGAATAATATGTCTCATGAATATAGATGCAAAAATCTTCAGTAAAATATTAGCAAATCAAATTCAACAATGTATTAAAGGAATTGTACACCACAACTAAGTGGGCTTTATCCCAAGTAGTCAAGGCTGGTCCAACATTCAAAAATCAATTAATGTAACCAATCACATCAACAGGCTACAAAAGAAAACTCACATGACCATTATTAATAGATGCAGAGAAAGCAACTGACAAAATCTAACATCTATTCATGATAAAAACTCTCAGGAAACTAAGAATAAAGGGGAACTTCCTCAACTTAATAAAGAGTATCTATAAAAAAACATACAGCAAGGCACCTGGGTGGCACAGTAGGTTGACCGTCTGTCTGACTCTTAGTTTCAGCTCAGGTCATGATCTCAGGGTCCTAAGATTGGGCCTGCGTTGGGGTTCCACACTCAGTATGGAATCTGCTTAGTTTCTTTCTCCCCTTTCTCTCAAATAAATAAATTAAAAAAAAAATACAGTTAGCATATTTAATGGAGAGAAACTTGAAGCTTTTTCACTATGATCAGCAGCAACAAGGCAAGGAAGTCCCCTCGACACTTCTTTCAACAGCATATTGGAAGTGCTAGCTAATGTAAGAAGACAAGAAAAGGGGAGCCTGGATGGCTCAGAGCATGCAACTCGATCTTGGAGTTGCGAGTTGGAGCCCTACATTGGGTATAGAGATTATTTAGGGGAAAAAAAAAGACAAGAAGAAACAAAAGGTACGCAGATTGGGAGGGAAGAAATAAACTGTCTTGTTTGCAGATGACATGATCATCTATGTAGAAGACACAAAAGAGCTCCTGGAACTAATAAACAATTATAGGGGCGCCTGGGTCGCTCAGTCAGTTAAGCGGCTGCCTTCAGCTCAGGTCATGATCCCAGGGTCCTGGGATTGAGCCCCGCATCAGGCTCCCTGCTCAGCAGAGAGCCTGTTTCTCCCTTTCCCTCTGCCTGCCGCTCTGCCTACTTGTGCTATCTCTCTGTCAAATAAATAAATAAAAAAATAAAAAAAAAAAGGTTGCAGGATACAAGGTTAATATACAAAAGTCAATCATTTTCCTATATATAGCAATGAACAAGTGGAATTTGAAATTAAAAACAATACCATTTACATTAGGACACTCAAAAATTAAATACTTGGGAATAAATCTCATAATATATATACAAGGTCTATATGAAACAAACTACAAAACCCTGATGAACAAAATCAAAGATGAATAAATGGAGAAATATTCCATTCATGGATAGGAAGACTCAATATTGTCAAAATGTCAGTTCTTCCCAACTTGATCTACAAATTGAATGCAATGCCAATCAAAATCCCAGCAAGTTTTCTTATGGATAGTGACAAACCAATCCTCAAGTTTATATGGAAAGGCAAAAAAATCCAGAACAGTCAACACAATATTTAAGGAGAAGAACAAAGTTGGAGGACTGCCACTAGCCAACTTCAAGACTTACTATACAGTGACACCACTCAAGACAGTGTGGTATAGGTGAGGGAATAGACAGATGAGTGAAAGAGAATAGAGCCCAGAAATAGACGTCCATATATGTATAGTTAATTGATCTTTGACAAAGGAGCAAAAGCAATACAATGGAAAGAAGACAGTCTCTTCAATAACTAGACATCCACATACAAAACAATGAATCTAGAGACAGATTTTACATTCTTCACAAAAATTAACTCATAGTGGATCACAAACCTAAATGTAACATAAACTGCAAAACTATAATACTCTAGAACATAACAGCAGGAAATAGATGACCTTGGGTATATGGTGATGACTTTTCGGCCACAACATCAAAGACCCAATCCATGAAAGAAACAACTGAAAAGCTGGAGCACATTAAGATTAAAAACTTCTGCACTATGAAAGACAGTATCAAGAAAATGAGAAGCCAAGCCACAGACTGAGAAAAAATATTTGCTAAAGACATCTGATAAAGGACTACTATCCAAAATACATGAAGAATTCTTAAAACTAACTTAAACCTTAAGAAAACAACCCAGGATGCCTGGGTGGCTCAGATGGTTAAGCGTCTGCCTTTGGCTCAGGTCAAGATCCCAGGGTCCTGGGATTAAGCCCCACATCGGGCTCCTGGCTCAGTGGGGAGCCTGCTTCTCCCTCTCCCTCTCTCCCTGCTCATGCTCTCACTCTCTATCTCTGTGTCTCAAATGAATAAATAAAAAAATCTTAAAAAAAAAAAAAGAAAAAGAAAACAAACAACGCAATTTAAAAAATAAGCCAAAGACATCTCACCAAAGATAGTATCAACTGGCAAGGAAGTATATGAAAAGATATTCCACATCACATGTCATCACAGAAATGCAAATTAAAGGAACAATTACATACTACTACATACCTATTAGAATGGCCAAAATCTGGAACACTGACAACTCCAAATGCTGGCAAGGATGTAGAGCAACAGTAACTTTCATTCACTGCTGAAGGGAATGCAAAATGGTACAGCCTCTTTGGAAGACAGTTTGGCAGTTTCTTACAAAACTCAATATACTCTTACCATCAATCCATCAAACCTGCACACAGATTATAGCAGCTTTATTCGTAACTGCCAAAATCTGGAAGCAATCACGATGACATACAGTAGGTGGATGGATACTGTGGTGCATCCATACAATGGAATATTACTAGGCACTGAAAAGAACTAGAGGAATTTTTCTAAGTGAAAGAAACTAATCTGAAAAGTCTACCTACTGTATAACTCCAACTATATAATGTTCTGGAAAAGGCAACACTGTTGAGACAATTAGAAGATCAGTGGTTGGGGCGCCTGGGTGGCTCAGTCGTTAAGCATCTGCCTTCGGCTCAGGTCATGATCCCAGGGTCCTGGGGTCGAGCCCCACATTGGGCTCCCCGCTCCGCGGGAAGCCTGCTTCTCCCTCTCCCACTCCCCCTGCTTGTGTTCCCTCTCTCGCTGTGTCTCTCTCTGTCAAATAAATAAAATCTTAAAAAAAAAAAAAAGAAGATCAGTGATTGCCAGGGATTATGGGGTAGGGAACAGATGAACAGGAGGAGCACAGAAGATTTTTAGGGCAATGAAAATACTCTATATGATAGTATTATGATGGATACTTGTCATTATATATTTGTCCAAACCTACAGAATGTACATCACCAAGAGTGAACTGTATGTGAACTATGGACTTTGGGTGATTATTATGGTGTGTCAATGTAGGTTCATTACTTTTAACAAATGTACCAATCTGGGGGGGGATGTTGATAATGAGGGAGACTGCATGTGTGAGAGCAAGGGCTATATGGGAAATCTCTGTACGTTCCCCTCAATTTTACTGTGAACCTAAACCTGATCTAAAAAAGAATCTTAATAAAAAAAAAAAAAGTCTATTGAAATCTAAAAAAAGAAAAGAAGAGGGGCGGGGGGAAGAGTCTAGTAGATTCAGTCCGGAAGACTCTAAGACTATACATTTGTAATTACCAATTACCAAGCAAGTCACACAGTGAGGGCATGCCCTATACAACTTACACCTCAGAAGCCAGCATGATACTCTAAACACCAAGCAATAGATACTACGAAGAATCAGAGGGAATTAAAAGAACAAGGTACAGCCCTAAAACTCTGGACTCTATCAGTACCATAAAACAATTAGGAAATCTATTTTAGAATTCAAACCGTTTGGAATTTTCTTCTTGACATTCATTTACTAAGATCTACTCTTGTGTCTTCCCTTAATTCAGTTTTTATTAAGAATTATGCTGCCACAGCAGCAGTACATGCGCTTAAAGAAAATAATTATACAATTTTTACATTTTAGTGTCATTTTATGCTACAAAGCTTTATTTACATAGTTCTTCAGGGTATATTTCAGTTGTTCACCCACTATTCTAAGTGTGAAATGGTATCAAATAGAGTAGCTTTACAGAAAAGCATAAAAGAGAGAAAATAATTCTACAACTTAATATATACAGTATCATTAGTGGTTATTATTTTTAGTTCTCTTTTGAGGATAATCCACTGAATTTTGCTGCCATTGATAATTTCAGGGTGAAGTTGTCTTTAAGAGCAGATTTCCACAGAGAATCAAGAGTATAACAGTCCAATATATTTTACAGGTGATATCTGACAATTTATGAGTAGCTGCAAATCATTTTTTCTCAAAAGTCTTGGAGGACGAGGAATCATGACTTTCACCACTACTATAGCGGTCATATAAAGTCTGAAATGAAAAACACACACCTGTTTTGTAACTTCTAAAAGTCAATGTATTATCAGACGAATAAAGATAACTACAAAAAATGTAATGAATTTCTCTCTTGTTTTATAACTAGAAAATTATAAACTATTGAAGACAATTAAGAATAGTAAACACCTAGCTTGGCCTAAAAATCTACTATCATGAGATACAGCTCCATCATTGTATAAAAGAAATGTAACATAGCCATTAATAAGCATATATATATATCTTAAAGGCCTTCTTGCTCTCCCGTATTTTTCTTTAATTAAGCCAGTCTTAGATAAATTGCTACACTTTAAAATATACTCATCAGGAAATATAGTTTCAGATGATATTTCAACTAATAAACAGATGACATTAAAAAAATACAAATTGTTATATAAATAAACACAATTAGCTATATTACAATCTACATATTTTAAAAGATTTAAGGCTAAGCCAACATTTAATTTATAAAGATAACAGACATCTCTACCATTAAGGAACTTACATAACCTTAGTAGTCAAGGTAACTAATTCATCTCAATTTTATTTATAAAAGGCTCTAAATAATATACTGGTAGAAATTTAAAACATGGAGATATGAAATACAGTAAAATTATAAAACAAATTTTGTCCAATTTGAATTCCTAAAGCCATTGATTTAACCACGAGCACTTAAGAAAATTTAAGAAAAAAATTTACCTTTATGTCATGAATGCAAATATAATAGCGAATATATAGTAAATTCCTCCAGAATGTATCCAAGTTCTTGACATCTTAGATTGGCTTTACCCTACCCAGAGAGCTAAGAGTATCTTTAATTTAAGCTCCCATAATTTTATAATAACATTATTACTGAAATAAATAATTAGTAACTGCTTGGTAACTAAACCAGTTGGTCAATAAGCATACATAGGGTTCTAGAAATGACTAGGGGTTTGATGGCAACAAGATCAAAAAATGGTGGTATAGGTAGAAATAAACACTGGGAGGCTGAAAGGTAGGTCTAAGACATTTGCTTTGAGAAATGTTCTGACTGCTGTACATAGCTTCAAGTCATTACATGTAACAAATACTGAGATTTCTCCAAGATGGCTTCTGAAAAAAAAAATGGCTAGAAGAAATGAATTCAAAAGCTGTGTTAAGAATGTCGTTGATTTAAACGACAAATACCTTTTGAAATTTATTCCAATTGAGACCTGACAGCAATTTTAGGAATGCACCTAAAATGATAATATACTTTCAATTATCTGCAGAATAAGAATGTAAATCAACTAAGTCTATATTTGTCAAAAAGCACTCATTAAGTATCTAAATGTAGAAATATACTTCATAGTTGATCTGATGATTGGACCAACTTTTCTTTGGATTACCTGCTTAAGTGTCTATTCACTAAACTACAGAAAACATTTAAAAGTAATGTAGAAAGAGAATAGACATTCTTACTTTAGCAGCTTTCAAAATGGAGTTAGGAGAATTCAGACCAACGAGCTGGCCCAGAACATATTTCATTTCTTCAGTGGTGCCCTTAGCCATCTGGTTACCTGCCAAAAAATATAATCAATAAAATGCCGTACCAATAAAAAATATAAAATCACATACAAATACATTCTGTTTAACAGCACAATAACTGGCTTCTTGTAATTTATCACTAATCATAGCCATTTACCTAGAGTAAGTAAATATGAATGCCAGCAAGTTAAAAAGTAATTTCATTTACTTTAGGATTTTAGCATAAAAGGACCTTCCTTACGGAAGGAAGCAGGCTGGAAAAGAGAAGCCGATTCATATTGTTTTCTGTTACAGCTATACATCTGTTTGGATTAGTAGTTACTAATAAACTGATTTTCAAAGAAGTACCTGGATGAGTTTGAATTTGAACATATGGATGTGCCAGAAGCTCAGGAATGGATATCCTCTGCTTAGGGTCCCTTATTAAACAACACTATACAAATAAGAATTTAAAAAAAATCAAGTTTTCTTATGTAATATTGATATAAAGTGTCTTTCAAGATTGTATCATACTACAGAAGTTGCTTTCCAGATAGCCTACTCAGAAGTAACAAGATTATTTCACAAGTCATTTTTGCAAAATCCCCAAGTATTCATAAGTTTTAAAACACCTTCAAAGTGAACTTAACATGACTTAAAAAGCTAATTCATTCAGCAATTCCTTCCAATAGACCAGATATATCTACTGAAGCCAGTTACATAATTCCAGTGAGTTCAACTATTTCTTCTAAGCAAACAATTTAAGTACATGAAATATTGTTCTTCTATATCCATATACTATTAATGTTACCTTTAACACATCTTGAAGATCTTTCTCTGGAATATCAGGAAATTCGATTTCATGATTAGGGTCAATTATGGCATGTAATTTAGAAATCTGATTAATTATATGCTGAAATGGTGTCTTCCCATAAGTCATATAGTACAAAATGCAGCCTAAGGACCAAACATCACTTTTGGGGCTTATCTAATTAGAAAAAAAAAAAAGAATAGTAAGTTACCATAATCTTAACCTAAAAGTAAATGTAAGAATATTTTATACACACACACTTACACATATAATCCCTAACATTTAAAATCATAACTAAAGCTCAATGAATGGGCAGATACTAGATTAGGTTTACATGAAAAAAAATATTTTTCTAGTTTTTGTTATATTTCGTTATTTTATCAAGAGATGAGCTTTAAGTCTCTCAACAAACTTATAATTAAAATATTTCAACTGAAACGTATATTATGTTCTTGCAGTTTCTGAAAATATAAAAACTAAAAAACTGCAAGTTTTAAATTTACTTGTTTTCTCCAAAATTATTGGATTACAATAAATATTTTTTTTTAAAGTTTTTTTATTTATTTGACAGAGAGAGACACAGTGAGAGAGGGAACACAAGCAGGGGGAGTGGGAGAGGGAGAAGCAGGCTCCCTGCTGAGCAGGGAGCCCGATGCGGGGCTCGATCCCAGGACCCTGGGATCATGACCTGAGCCGAAGGCAGACGCTTAACGACTGAGCCACCCAGGTGCCCCTACAATAAATATTTTTTAAGATTTTATTTACTGGGGAGAGAGAGAACACGTAGGTGAGAGCAGGGGGAGGAGAAGAGGCAGAGAGAGAGAGGAGAGAAAGAGATAGAGTATCCCAAGCAGACTCTGTGCTAAGCACGGAGCCTGATGCGGGGCTTGATCTCACCACTGAGATCATGACCTGAGCCAAAATCAAGAGTCCGACGCTTAACGAACTGAGCCACCCAGGCGCCCCTCAATTACTTTTTAATAGGTACTGTTTGTAAACCTAATTTATAGAAAAAGAAAGTAGGCAAGTCAAGTCACAAAGACAGTTGTTAACGAAGAGGCAGATCTATTGCTTGAATGCAGGTCCCTGTACAACAATGTGTGCTTGCGTGCACTTTGTGACACTGCTCCAGAGCAAGAAGGGTTAGTTCGGAAGCCAGAGGCATCCTGGCAGGCAAAAGGACCCCAACAAGAACACCAATGAGGCTAACACAAAGCTCACTGAGGTGGTGAAATAAGGTAAGTGGGAAAGTAGCCTGTGGCAGGCTGGGAAAAAATTACAGACTAGAATTATACTTGGAAATGCAGAATTCGCAAATGAATAAATGGTAAGAGATAAAACGTAAGAATCAAAGAAGAAACAAAAGACTTCAAAGGTTATCAGTTCAATACCATTTAAGGGCTCCAAATCAGAGATAATTTAGTCTTAATTTCTACCTTTAATTTTAAAACTTAAAAGTATCCTGGGAACATTTCTTAGTGGAGCACACTGTTGAGACACCACCATATTAAAAGCACAATATTAAAAGAACAGTCTCAAATCAATAAATAACAGTAAAATTGAATCCCATGATAATTTGCTTAAGAAAGCAAGGTCTCTATAAGGACCTAAAAAGTTTTAGAACTTGAGCAACTTTGAGTTGGCTGTTAAGTTTAATCAGAGAATAGCCCATTCCCTATTGATGCCCAATAAATGGGATGTAAATAACCTTCACAGTACCTTTGACTTGGATTTCCCATTCTCTCTTGAGGAAGACATATCTTTGATTGCTTCTGGTGGCATATAATTAACTGTACCAACCTGTATGCCAAATCACAGAAAACACATATCAATGAAAATACCTTATTTTGCCTTAGGTTTTTTAAAACACAAATGTCAGACTCTTGGAAACTTGAATAATTACATATTGCAGTAATTTTTTAAAAAACTCAAGTAACTGACAACAATATTAGGACATAAATTTCTTCACAACTCCAGCAAATTAGATTCATAATCGGTAAATTATTCCATTCAGAATGCTGAGCTTTTTCTATGACGATGGAGAACAACTACCATAAAACTGTCGAGACTAAAGTTATACTAAAAGCCATAAGCTTTGAAGGAATTGATATCAATCACTCATTTCTGTGCTGGAATAGACCTAGAATGCTTAAAAAAAAAAAAATCAACCAACCAACCAATCAAAACTCTAGCTATGTCTCCAAGTATTCCCTGGGCCTATGTCCAGAGTGAGATGGGGCAGGTATGTAAATCATGCAAGAGCTTCCACAGTCGGATTATGCCAACTTTATGAGGCATTTATTTTATTTTAAAACAAATGGTTCTGTTTTCAAACACAGAATACCTGTACTTTAGGACCTTGCCATAGAGGGTATCTTCAAACTGATTTACAACTAAATATTCAGCCGTATTTTTTTTTTTTTTTTTTTTACCATTTATTTATTTGAGAGAGAGAGAGCGTCTGCACATGAGGGTACAAGCAGGGACAGGGGCAGGGGGCAGAGGGAGATGGAGAGCAGCAGACTCCCCGCCGAGCAGGGAGCCTGACCCGGGGCTCCATCCCATGACCCTGAGATCACAACCTGAGCTAAAATCAAGAGTCGGACACTTAACCAACTAAGCCACCCAGAAGCCCCAATGTTCAGCCACATTTATGATACAAAGAGAAGTCACTGTCAAATAGAATTGTTTCAAGGGCATGCCGTCCATCTGTTCCTCCTAAAAATGATCTAGTTTTACTTCTAGGATGGCAGATCCACATCAAAAATCTGCATACGTGGAACACATCATCTTGGCTCCAAGCAGGATTACTTTTAGTTATTCTTTGGTGTCATCACCTTAGTTTTTATGGGGACAAATTTATTAAGTTTGTGATTGCATACCCTATTAGAAAAATGCAGTTGAGTACAGTATTCATTATGGTGTTTCCAATATGAAGGCCCACTTGAGAAATTTTTTTCAGTGGCGCCTGACTGGCTCAGTCAGTTAAGCAGCCTGCTCTTGATTTTGGCTCAGGTCATGATCTCAGGGTTCTGGGATCAAGCCCCACCTTGGGCCTCCCACTCAGTGGGGAATTTGCTTGAGGATTCTCTCTCTCTGCCCCTCCCCTCACTTGTGCTTGCTCGCTCTCTCTCTAAAATAAGTAAATAAATCTTTTAAAAAAAGTTATTTAAAAAAAAGAATTTTTTCAAATGCAAGTGATAGGAAAAGCTTTACTTCTCCAGAAGAATGAAATAATCTTACCTCATGGACAATGAAAAACATGTAATTTCAATTTCCTCTTTGGTTGTTACCAGGTATTTCTGAGACAAAGTTTCAGGTGAACTCAAGATCATGACCAAGATGATCTCCAAGACAGGTATTACTGCTTCTCTACCTCAGCTATAGGAAAATCATCCAAAATTGCTCAATTTATTTCTACCTAATCTTGACTTTTTATACTAAAGTGTATTAAATATGGTTCTGATTCTTATAGTATTTATTCTTATACAAAGGTTTCAAATCCTTTGAAGAATGAAGTAGGAAAAAATAAAATCCCCGTTAGCAAAGTACAGGTGAAAAGGAATTGAACTGTAGTGCGTGGAAGCCAACCATTCATTACGTCTTACCTGAGAGTCTTTAACAATACTTGTTGTATCTGGTTGCATTTGGTTTGCAATCCCAAAGTCAATTAGCTTTAGCATTCCATCAACTATCAGAAAGTTAGCAGGTTTCAGATCACTGTGAACGATGCCTTCAAAATAAAAATCCACTGTAATATTAGACAATGTAAAATATTCTAAGTACAAAAAAATTTCACAACCTACTGGCTGAGTTGATTCCTTTAGTCAATCAAATTAAATGCTCATTTTTAATATTTTCTAAAAAGATATAGCACCTGCTATGTGCCAGACACTTTCTAAGTTTGCTGCTTAGATTGAATCACTTAATTCTCATACCAGCACTGGGTTAAGTACTGTACTATTATTATCCCCACTTTTAAGAGAGGAAACTAAGGCAAAGAGTTGAAGTAATTTGTTCAAGATCATATAGCCTAAGTGATAGGGCTGTGACTTGACCCTGGCAATCTGGCTTGAGAGTTAATGATCTTAAAACCACTGATTCACCACCCACTACATAACATCATAAACTATACTGCCAAGTGGTTAAGACCCTAATGCCCCTGACACCTCTATCCCTACAACCCTGATCTTAATCTCTGGTGAATTATCTTTTAACTTTTAGGAGACATGAGGGGAAAAAAATTACAATTATTTAGGTTAACAGTTGTTTTTAAAAAAAGGATACAGCAAAGGCAGAGAAGCCCTAAAAAGAACCAAGTCCAAGTAAAGTAAAAAAACAACTTAGGGCTAACAATTGAAAAAGAATAAAACCAACTCCCAGACAGGGCACACAATACAAAATGACCGGGAGAATGAGAAATAAACATCTCAGATTTTTGAGATGCCTGAACCGCAAAGTCTCAGATCTGCTATAACTGAACTATTTGGAGACCCAGGATAATGGACTGTTAATACTAATAAAGATATGGGTACATTTTGCATTATGGATGCATGCACTATATCCTTTGGTAAACAGTGCTTTAAAGAAATGGTTTTTTTGTCCTTTCATCTTTAAATGAGCTTCCAAATATTTATCTAGTCTAAAGGTGCCAATAACAAATACCTAAAAATTAATGGTGTATTTCTCTAAGATGACATTATTAATGATTATTATAACTCTGCATATAAAGAGATTTTAAAATACCATGTTGGTGAATTGTGTAAACTGCCTCCAACATATTTTTCCAGTAACTTTTGCGTTCCCATGGATTGATGGATTTTTTCTTTTTAAGCCAACTATTTAGGTCTATATTTCCACACTCCATTACCATGTAAATGTATTGGTCCGTGATTTCACTGCCATTAAAAACAAATAAAAAAACCAAAGCAATACATGGTTAGGTTATACTATTAAGATTTATTAAGTCTAAAGAATTATAGCAAAAATAGTTTTCCTTTCAAATTAAAAAAAATTCTTACTAATCATAAAGTCGGATGATCTTATCACTGTGTTGTTGTAGTTTATTCAAGTAAGCGATTTCATTCCGGTAACTCTCAATTGTTTGATTATCTGCTTCTTCTAAGTTCACATATTTTATGGCATGTATCTGTTTCTTTTCATTCAATACCTGGAATACCTATATAGTAGAACAAAGGATAAAGTTTAGAATGCACTACTTTTACATTATCATAATACTTCTAAATTTATTAGAATTTTAGGTTAAAGAATACTGATATGAATAATTAAATATGTCTGGGCTTATTTTGAGTACTGAAGGGAAAAAATATGTTAGGAGAGTTAAAAGACCATTCTCAGCTACCTATGACAATGGGCATTCAATAATGCAAAGGGGTAAACGTAAAAAGTTTTTATATTAACATGTAAAAAAGATAATTTAAATTTCATATGTATTCATAACACTCTGTTGGATGCCTTAACCTGGAAAATAACCTAAAGAAGAAAACAGTCAAAAATGTTAAGAACATCGGGGCGCCTGGGTGGCTCAGTCGGTTAAGCGGCTGCCTTTGGCTCAGGTCATGATCCCAGGGTCCTGGGATCGAGCCCCCCATCGGGCTCCATGCTCAGCAGGAAGCCTTCTTCTCCCTCTCCCACTCCCCCTACTTGTGTTCCCTCTCTCTCTGTCAAATAAATAAATAAAACCTTAAAAAAAAAAATGTTAAGAACATCTAAGTGCTGTCATAGTCAATTCATTTCACAGATGGTGTTTTTTTCTGTTGTGCCTGGAACTGACATTTCATTCATGTGGTAGAGAGTATTTTTTAAAAATGTAATAATTGTAAGCTATCTGTATATTCAGTTGTGAAAAGTGGATTAGGTCTAATTTTCAAAGTCAAGTTGACAGGAACAAAATGTTCCTATAAGCCCACTGTCAGGATCTCTGAGGTCCAGGTCAAACTGCTCTGACTATGACAGTCAACTTCTAAGCAATTTTAATGGGGCAGATAATACATCTTGAAAAATAGAAAACACTGTTAAGGTGCCCAATTTTCAGCAAACATGCAACAGGGATGAGGCTTCTGAAATGCATGAATACAAATACAAATGCCAGGGTAAGCAAGAAAAATTACATTCATTTATCCCTTTGGACACGTTGAAGTAAAATATCATTTACTCAAAAGCCATTTAACCTTGACTACCCAACAGGTCGGGGCAAGGAATGAGAAAAGAACAGAAGTGTATATGAGATTCATGCATTGCAAATGCACTAATAAGCTTAGTTACTTTAAAATTTTAAATACAAAACTCTAACAAAGTATTACTGGTTTTACTTGCACACATAGCAAATTAGACAGGGATAGGCATTAAAACAGTGATAGGGCAAGAGACAACAGAAAATAGCAAGGGAAGGGATAAAAGGAATTTTAAAACATATAAAGCCACTTTGTATAAGGTAAACAGCCTTACAAACCTCAGAGAATTGAGAGTATCTACTACTCTAATACAATTAAAATGTTGTTAGTAGTACCTACCATGCAGGGTTGGAAGGATGACCGAGATGATGTGTTTGGAGTGCAGCAAAGTTAGCTACTATCTTTAAGGACAATTAGGACAGAATAAAGTGGACATTTTATTTTATTTTTTTTTAAAGATTTTATTTATTTATTTGACAGAGAGAGACACAGCAAGAGAGGGAACACAAGCAGGGGGAGTGGGAGAGCGAGAAGCAGGCTTCCCGCTGAGCAAGGAGCCCGACTCGGGGCTCAATTCCAGGACCCTGGGATCATGACTTGAGCCGAAGGCAGACGCTTAACGACCGAGCCACCCAGGCGCCCCTGAAGTGGACATTTTAGAACCTATTAAAGTTGTCAGGTATATCAGAAAAAAGGATTTGCAAGATATTAAAACTATACAATAAGATCTCAAAGTTTTGGAGGAAATGAAAACTTTTAAATCAACTTTTTGCATGTATGTGCTTTCACTCCCGTATTGCCCCTGCTCTGCCAAAACTCTTGCAGTAACTGATGATTAGGTAGCCCTTATTTCTATTTCATAGAGATAGTATCAGTTATAATGTTCAGTTTCATGGAAAGTTAATGAAAGAACTAGAAAGGCCAGTGTCATGACCATTCCTAATTGCCCCCATGACCTTTCTAAATGCTCTTAATACAGTATAAATTGGTCACTGTCTAAACTCTAGAATAGACAGAACATAAACAGTTTCATAAAGCATGTTACCCTCTTTCTCTGAGGTGTGTTGATTTTGTCAACTCCACCATAATAATTAAATTAAATAATATAATGTAATCATACTAAAAAAAAAAAATGTGGGCCAGTCATGGCCTTATCACCTGGCTCTTGACTTAAGCTAGCACTGTCATTATGCTCCAAGGAAAAAATGTTTAAAACATCAGCAAGATTATTTTACATCTTCTGAAAACATACCACTAAATATTGCACCTTGACACTATTCAAATATAAAGAATAAATAATAAATATTAACCAAAGAATTTCTATTAAAGCAACTAAATTAGGTAATTCCAATATATTGATAAAAATCAATTGTATTGTCCCTTTGTTCTTATGCCTGAAATTTGAGGCAACGGAAAGAAGAAAATGTACACAAAAAAGAAACTAATATCATTGAACAATTGCTACAAATTATAATGTACATACCTTATTTATAATAAGTTAACAAGACAGTCTTAAATCTAGTTATTGTTAGCTGGCTTAGAGAATACAGTAAAACTTAAACCTAACAGGTTTTGCTTCATAGATCATCCTTAACAATTTATAACAGCAAAACAGCTGAGTAGGAACACTCATCCAACAAATTACTTCACTCTGTTACGTTCTAGGCACTATTCCAGATTACGGAGCAAACATTGTTGAGCAAATCAGACAAACATCCCTACCTTGATGGAACTCACAATCAAGTGCAGGAAGACAAACAACAAACCAAATAAGTAAATTACAGAGCACACTAGAAGATGAGCTACAGAGAAAAATAAAGAAGGAAATGGAGCTCACCAGCAAGTAGAAGGTGGGAGTTCTGGTATTAAAGAGTGTGGTCAAGGAAGGCCTGATTGAGAAGATGTTTGAGCAAAGACGTGAGGATATCTGGAGGAAAACTGACTCTTATAAGAAAATACACCAGGAGAGCAAGGATTGAATCAATGAGACTAGTTAGAAGGCTATTATAATAAACCAGGTGAAAAGATGGCAGTTGCTTTGACCAAAGTGATAACAGTGGAGGTGGTGAGAAATAGTCAGATGCTGGATATACTCTTGAGGTAGAACCAACAAGATTTGCTGATTGGCTGGATGTATGTGAGAAAGAAAGTGAAGTCAATGATTCCAGAGTTTTTGGCCTAGCTAGTGGAAGAACGAAGTTACCATTTACTGAACTGGGAAAGACTCTGGAGCCAGAGTTATGTTTGGGATATATTAAGTTTTAAATACCTAGTAGACAGCCAAGAAGAGAAACAGAGCAGTCAGACTGAGTATAAAGTCTGGAATTCCAGGGAGAGGTCTGAGCTACAAATATGTTTGGGAATTATCAGCATATACATGGTATTTAAAACCACAAGACTGGACAACACCAAAGGAGTGAAGTGAGTTTAGAAAGAGAAGAGATCAAGGACTGAGACCTGGAGCACTATGCCATTAAGATAAGGGACATGAAGAAGACTGGAAAGGAATGGCCAGTTGGAGAACAGGAAAACTGAGAGAGGCCAAATGGGGGCAAAAAAAAGTTTCAACAAGGGAAGAACAATCAACTGTCCCAAATGCTGAGTAACCCACAATTAAAGCTAAAATTAGATTTGGCAAAAATATGGAGATCACTGGTGATCCTGATAACAACTGTTTTGGTGAATGATGAAGATAAAAATATGACTTAAGTGGATTTAAGAGAACAGTGAGGAGAATTGAAGATGGTTAAGTGTAGACAACTCTTTTGAGATGCCTTCCACCCAGAAAAGTAGAACTGTATAAATTTAGAACTCAGATAAATTTAGGAAATGATCCATTCCAATTCCAGAAATTCACATTACTAAACTCTGTTTTTGAAAAGAAAAACTCAAAAAACTAAAAATATTAGTCAAATATCTTGCTGAATCATCCCAAAATATTACTTACACAAGATTGCTTGTGATAATACACAGCTTCATTTGCCATCCTGAAGTCAATACTAATGTCATTTAGAGAAGAAATTTGGAAGCACAGGACATCAGAGGGAAGAACAGAGAATTGAAATTAAGAGATAGGCCTAAAGAGATATGTCATTTGTTGGAGAGAGGGAATGGGAGCAGGGGATGAGAAGGACTTTTTGGCTCAAAAGCAATACAGGCCCCCCAGGTGCTAAGAAAAAAGAGCCCCAAAAGGTAAAAAGACAAATATTTTTCTCTCTTAAATATTTAAGATACTTACCTTACTTGAGCCTCCACTTCCTATCTGCTTCAATATAGAATAGATTCTTCCTTTAACTGAAATGCATTCATTTGTTGAAGAGGATGCTGAAATCTAAATAATTAAAAAATATAAAGATTCAAAGGTGCAAAGAATATGCATGAGAAATTAGCTTGTATTTAGTACAGTGAAATGCTTCCAATTTTGAAATTATCTTAAATTTTAAGTAATTAGATGTCAGACAATATTTTAAAGAGGAATTTTACTCTATTTTAGTCAAAGAAATAAATTTAATATATAAACTTCCAAGGTATCCCCCTCTAACTTGCCTTTACTTCTTAAATTTATTTATTAATTTAAAAAGATTTATTTATTTGACAGAGAGAGAGCGTGTGCGTGTAGAAGCAGGGGGAGCTGCAGAGGGAGAGGGAGAAGCAGGCTCCCCACTGAGCAGGGAGACCAACGCGGGGCTTGATCCCAGGACTCTAGGATCATGACCTGAACTGAAACCAAGAGTTGGACGCTCAATTGACTGTGCCACCCAAGTGCCCCTAATTCTTTTTTTTTTTAATTGTTTTGAATTTAAGTATAGTTGACATACAATGTTACATTAGTTCACCTGTACTTTTTAGAAACATAAAATAAATAGAAGATTGGGGCACCTGGGTTGCTCAGTCGGTTAAGTGTCTGCCTTCAGCTCAGGTCATGATCCCAGGGTTCTGGGATCGAGCCTCACATCGGGCTCCCTGCTCCGTGGAGAGCCTGCTTCTCCCTCTCCCACTCCCCCTGCTTGTGTTCCCTCTCTCTCTGTGTCTCTCCCTGTCAAATAAATAAATAAAATCTTTAAAAAAAAAAAAAAAAATCAATCAATAAATAGGAGATTTAAGAACTCTTCCAATATACAAACTCACGAGCTATTACTTTTCACCTTATTTATTCTTTTTTCTTATATAAACCTCTTTACACTTACATATATAGACAATTATATCTATATTCTTTCTCCTCATTTAGCATTACATTATAAAAAAAGCAGTGTGCTAAGGTGCTTAGAGCTCCAGAGTCAATCAGACAAATGCAAATTTCAGCAATGCCCCTTTTCTGCTGGGTGCTCTTCAACATGTTAATCTGAACTTCAGCATCCACCTCAGCAAACTTCTAGCTGATGTCCTACTGCAATGTGCCCCTTCTTCCCTCCCCTTATGCTAGAGCTCTCTGTGGACCTATAAATGCTTTGCATGGATGGAGTACAGTGAAAAGAGTCATTCCAAGCTGACAAAGAAGCTGAAGACACAAAGAGCATCTTATTAGCTGATTAAGTTGAAAGAAGGTCTGAATAAACCTCAATTTAACCAAGTCCTGCTTTAGATTCCAAATGGTAGAACTCTCTTGTAATCTCCTTTTACATAATATAAAAAGATGCTAATTTCTTTAACTTCTAGGGTTGAAAAACACGGTTGAGTCATGAAGTATGTTTTCTTTTCCTTTTTTTCTTTTTTTTTAAAGATTTTATTTATTTACTTGTCAGAGAGAGTGCACAAGCAGGGGGAGCTGCCGGCAGAGGGAGAAGCAGGCTCCCCACTGAGCAAGGAGACCGATGTGGGACTCAATCCTAGGACCCTGGGATGATGACCTGAGTCGAAGGCAGAGGCTTAAGGACTGAGCCACCCAGGCGCCCCCTGCTGAGAGTTTTTAGAGTAAAGTAATTCTGACTTACTTGATTTAATACCAATGTGAAGCTCAGTTTCCTACACAGGTCATTCCACATCCCGCTTGGTCCATCCTCCTCACTGTGGCCAGAGTAATTTTTTCAAAATGCAAATAAGATCACTTCACTTCCCTGCTACCGGCTGTTGCACAGCTTCTCATCCCTCTCAGGTTAAAATTTAAAGGGCCCAGCAGAGGGATACCTGGGTGGCTCAGTTGGTTAAGCATCAGACTCTTGATCTCAGGGGTTTGAGTTTGAGCCCCAGGTTGGGCTCCACACTGGGCGAGGAGCCTACTCATTTACATACACACATAAATAAATAAATAAATAAATACATAAAAATAAAGGGTCCAGCAGAACCCTAAGGATCACCTAGCCCCTGCCTGAGCTCTAGCCACACTCTAGCCCCTTTTCAGTTTCCTGACACTGGCCTTTTCTAGAAAGCTCCTGGCTACTTCACTTGGTCATGACTTGACTTACAGATATCAACTCAAACAGGGTCTGACATGAGTAATAGCTCAATAAATGTGTTTTGAATCAATGTATGCAGGCAAACCTGATCATCTTTCTCTCCTTTGTAATTTATTATTCTGCTTCAATCCTCAGAAGACTATTCTTCTCGGGGTGCCTGGGTGACTCAGTCGGTTAAATGTCTGCCTTCGGCTCAGGTCATGATCCCAGGGTCCTGGGATCAAGTTCCACATCAGGCTCCCTGTTCTGCGGGGAGCCTGCTTCTCCCTCTGCCTCTGCCTCTTTCTGTCTCTCATGAATAAATAAATAAAATCTTAAAAACAAACAAACTATTCCTCTTTCCATAGAATATTGTCAGCTTTCTTGTTCTTTTTTTATTTTTTAAAAGCGATACTTATTTTAGAAAGAGAGAGAGCGAGCAAGGGGAGGAGAGGGAGAAAGATGGAGAGAAACAGACTCCCTGCTGACCGTGGAGCCCAACATGGGCCTTGATCTCAGGAACCTGAGATCATGACCTGAGCAGAAACCAAGAGTTGGACGTTTAACCGACTGAGCCACCCAAGTGCCCCTTTTTTGTTCTTTTTTAATTGTAAAATACACATAACAAAAAATTTGCATTTTAACCATTTTTAAGTACACAACTCAGTGGCATTAAGATAAAGTACATTCACACTGTTGTGCAAACATTACCATCATCCATCATCTCATATTGAAACTCTACACCCATTAAACAGTAAGTAACTCCCCATTCCTGCCTCTCTCTAGACACCGATAACCATTGTTCTACTTTCTGTCAGCTAAATTTTTTCTCTTAATTTGAAATAGCTAATTACCTGTATGGTTTTTTTGGTTGTTGTTCTTTTTGGCTGTTTATTTAAATAACAATTACTACTAACTTTTATAACTTACTAAGTAGCAGACCCTTTTGTAAAAGTTACATATATATATATATATATTAGTTAATTCAATCTTCACAATTATCCTATAGGGTAGGTAGCTTTGTTATTCCCATTTTTTTTTTTTAAAGATTTTATTTATTTATTTGACAGAGACACAGCGAGAGAGGGAACACAAGCAGGGGGAGTGGGAGAGGGAGAAGCAGGCTTCCCGCGGAGTAGGGAGCCCAATATGGGGCTCGATCCCAGGACCCTGGGATCATGACCTGAGCCGAAGGCAGACACTTAACGACTGAGCCACCCAGACGCCTGTTATTCCCATTTTATAGGTGATGAAATGGCCACGGAAAATTTAAGTAACTTACAAAAGGTCAACAGCTGGTAAGTAGTGAGGCCAAGATTCATGGCCAGAAAATCTCCCTTCAGAGTTCATGCTTTCTACCACTATTAAGCTGCCTCTCAGATAGTTATTAGAAAGTAATTTTAGTACTGATATCAGGAGAGTGTTTTTTTCTCTAGATGGCAGTACAATCGCTTCACCGGCAAAAACTTTTCTCTTATTTTTTATTATGTTAATCACCATACATTACATCATTAGTTTTTGATGTAGTGTTCCATGATTCATTGTTTGCGTATAACACCCAGTGCTCCATGCAGAACGTGCCCTCTTTAATACCCATCACCAGGCTAACCCATCCTCCCACCCCCCTCCCCTCTAGAACCCTCAGTTTGTTTCTCAGAGTCCATAGTCTCTCATGGTTTGTCTCCTCCTCTGATTTCCCCCCCTTCATTTTTCCCTTCCTACTATCTTCTTCTTCTTCTTTTTTTTAACAGATAATGTATTATTTGTTTCAGAGGTACGGGTCTGTGATTCATCAATCTTACACAATTTACAGCGCTCACCATAGCACATACCCTCCCCAGTGTCTCTCACCCAGCCACCCCATCCCTCCCACTCCTCACCACTCCAGCAACCCTCAGTTTGTTTCCTGAGATTAAGAATTCCTCATATCAGTGAGGTCATATGATACATGTCTTTCTCTGATTGACTTATTTCGCTTAGCCTAATACCCTCTAGTTCCATCCACGTTGTTGCAAATGGCAAGATTTCGTTCCTTTTGATGGCTGCATAATATTCCATTGTATATATTTTAGTAGCATCTCAATCAGCCAATGAAATGAGGCTGCTCAGTAATAGCAGACTTAAATAGTAAAATCAAATAAAAAGTAACCTAAATTACAAGAGAAATTTTGTCTAGCTATTCAAACTGGATCTTTTGGCCTAGTTAGTGAGAAAAACTTCATTCACTTCTTTAATAACTAACCTCTCAAAGTCACAAAGTACCCTTAGGAAGATATTAGAAAAGAGTTTTGCCTCACAGAACTAAAAATGGACAAGTTCTTAAGGCCATTCCTAACAACTAGCTGCTGTGAAAATAAAATCTTAGGATTTGATCATACCTAAATCATATACCATCATAAATAAAGCTTATCAAACCTGTAAAGTTTGAAGTGGAGTAACAGGTATTTGCTGCCGTTGCTGCTGGAAATAGGCAAGTTGGCTATAAGGTGTTGACAACTGACCAGCAGGTGGGAAGTCATTCTTTACAACGGGAGTTCTAAAACTAGGAAAGACATGGTTTTAGTTTAAAACATTAAAATTGTAAAAACAAGATTCTGATTCAGTTTTTGTGTGATTTTAAAAGATGCATATAAACTTAAATGTATTACATCAAACAGAATCCAAGTCAGTTTTCATAATATAGTTAAATTATTCTAGATACACAATCACCAGAAATTTCATTTGGGGGCAGTTCTTTCTGAAAGTAATTTTTTACTCCTAGACAAGAAATTCTTACTAGTAAAATTAATAAGATGGCATTAAAATATGGAGTTGGGGTTATTTTACAAGAATTTAGCCAAGGCAAACATTAGCCTACGGCTGGTCATAGAGCTTATGAGCGCTTTTTAATAATTATGTTCTACAATAGCCTGCTAGAAATATCTGAAAGCCAATTAATTACATCAGAGGAGTTTGGCTTTTGAGCTTAAAGCTGTGCTTTGCTTGTTTTATTCACTATCACATCTTCAACACCTAGAATGATGCTTGGCACAAAGGAATTCTACAAATATTTGTAGACAATAAATAACACAACTTCACAAAAATAACTACATCACGATTCTAGTTAGCAACCATTCTTTAAAATATTCCAACATATAATAAAATGAGGTAATATATAGCAAAACTGTATTAAATTGGTTAAGAGACCAGGTTATAAAACCTCTTTTATAAGGCCAGTTCTAATTAAGATCAAAGAGTACATTATGAAAATGAAAAGCAAAAGGCATCATGGACTTAAGTTATTCTCTAAGACATTAAAAATATAGCCACTAGTTGAATGATATGATGTGCCACATTCCTTTATTTCCTTTCTTTGAAATATCATTAATTTGCTTTTGCAATACCCTTATTTCCTGTCAATCAGCACTGACCATCCAATTTCTTCATCCATCCCTCATTCCCATCCACTCAAGTCTTTTACTTTTGAATACTCCCAGAACAATGTGACCTATACAACCAACCTCTTTCAGAAACTATTACATTCCAATTAACACCTCCTTTGCTATAAAATGTACCTACTTTATCCAGTCTAAGAATGCTAAATTTTAAAATATCTCTCTCAGTTACAGAAAGATATTCATGTGACAATGTATAATTATCAAGAAGTTTTACGTATTTGGAGTATTTATAGGTTATAGGTACAGATTATAATATAACAGAGACTTTCAAAACAATCCTTAAAAATGTATTGTAGTCACCTTCCCCTCCTCTTTTACTGATGAAAAAACTGATGCTCAGAAAAATAACAGAAGTTTGGAAACTCTTTAAAGTAACATAGCAGGATTTAACTATAGATCTATTTGTCCCTGAAGCCCATATTATTTCTGTTGTGCCAAACTAAACACCAAAAGTAATTACCAGCTCATGTAATCATCCAAGGCACTGCTACTGGGTGTTTTACAAATAGATTTTGGATCAATCCTCTTAGGTGCTGATATTGGTGGTGACTGCTTTGAAACTGAAAAGGCAGGCTGCTCAAGAGTGGTTTGTTTCTGCTAAACCAAAATAAAAAAACATCACAACTTAGTTTTTAGTCACCTGTTCAATCATTTTACAAACATTATAACCTCTAAAAGAAAAAATAAAAATATGAAATACACAAGGATACTAAAAATAAGTAAAACATATGTATTCCAGACTTCCAATAACTTTTTAGTATAGCTCTCTTACTCTAAATTCCAAATCTATTATATTTTCCTCAAAGGGATTACAAGTGGAGGGAAGACACACAGTATAGTTTAACAAAACAGGATCTAATATCCTCTGCCAACAGGGCTACTCTAACCATTATTGAACTTTTATCATCTAAATAAGTACTCTGTACTTCTGAAAACTAGTCTTTCTTTAATCAATAAAACCTCAGTATATGGGAATGGGTAGCCGAGGTGAAATTAAGGAAATGGTCATGAGAGAGGAAGGAGTTATTAATTTGAAGCAGATGGAAGTGATCCAGAGGCTAATATCTTCCAGGAATGATAGAGAGTCACTAGGATGTTCAGAGATGATAGTAATGAGCAAGGAACAGGATGGTATATCCAGAAAGCAGAAGCCTCACAAGGCCAGGGCTCTGCAAGAGAAGAAATTGTCTGGACATAACTACAGGGACTTTCCTAGCTATAAGGTGAGATGTAAGACAAAAACACTATACTTGAGAGGGCTGCTGGAGAAGCAGGGACCTCAGGAAACTATTTAGTTTCTTTTGCTTCTTTTCCTAAGCGTGCTCTTCAGTGGTTTTTAGTATGTTCACAAAAGTACACGATCATTAGCATTATTTAATTATAGAACATTTTCATCATCCTAAGAAATTCCATATCCACTAGTGGTCACCCTCCATTCCCCACTCTTCCCAGTCCCTGGCAACTACTAATCTACTTTCTGCCTCTACGGATTTGCTTATTCTGGACATTTCTTATAAATGGGATCACTCAATACATGGTCTTTTGTGATAGTGTTTCTTTTACTTAGCATGTTTTTAAAGTTTATCCATGTTGTAGCATTTATTAGTACTTCATTATTTTTCATTGTTGAATAATAAAATGAAATAATGAATTTAGAGTACCACATTTTGTTTATTCACTCACCAGTCAATGGATATTTGGGGTTATTTCCACACTGGGCAAATATGAATAATGTTGCTATGAATATTCATGTACAAGTTTTTGTGTAGATATAGATTTACAGTTTTCTTGAGTATACACTTAGAAGTAGAATTGCTAGATCATATGGCAACGCTATGTTTAGCCTTTTGAGAAACTGCCATGCCATTTTCCAAGTTTTTGCACCATTTTACATTCTCACCAATAGTGTTTGATCTTAGTGGGTATGAGGTGGTATCTCATTATGGTTTTGATTTACATTTCCCTAATGACAAATAAATGGCTCAAGTCCTTTTACCATGCTATTGACTTTCAAGCTTCAAAAAGAAAGAATAGGTGTTGTTTCATATGATCCATGATTTAAACTGTCATGATTTTTTCCATCTAACATTATCTACTTCATTATTTAGATCTTTAATAAAATAAGATAAAGTCTCTTCAATAAATGGTATTGGGAAAACTGGACAGCAACAAACAAAAGAATGAAACAACCACTTTCTTGCACCATATACAAAAATTAATTCAAAATGGATTGAACAGAGGAGGAGCAAGATGGCAGAGGAGTAGGAGACCTAAATTTCGTCTGGTCCCAGGAATTCAGCTAGATAGGTATCAAACCATTCTGAACACCTACGAACTCAACAGGAGATCAAAGAAAAGAATAGCAGCAACTCTCTGAACAGAAAAGTGACCACTTTCTGGAAGGTAGGACGTGCAGAGAAGTGAATCCGAGGCAATATTCGGGAAGATAGACTGTGGGGGAGGGAGCCTCCATCAGCCGCTTCTGGCAAGTGATAGAGCAGCGCAGCACAAAATCAAAACTTTGAGAAGTCGGCTCCACTGAGGGACGTCGCTCCAGTGGCTAAGCAGGGGATGGAACTGTTGCAAGGACAGTGTGGTCTCAAGACCCTCGGGGTCACAGAAAGACCGGGGGTACCTGAGTGCGGCAGAGCTCCCAGGTATCCGAGTGGGGAAGCCGGCTGCAGAGACGGAGCCGAGGAGCGAGCTCTCAGCTTGGGGTTGCCATAAACCCTGATGCCCGGCACAGTCGGGCCACTGCTCTTCCAGCAGGGACCCAATAAGCGACAGATCTGGGGAGACTTCCTTTCCTCCCCTGGGAGGAGCAGCGCAGGAATGCACCACAGGGATCTGCTGGGTTTGGAGACTCCACATGGGGTCATGTGCCAGAGATAGAAATGCTCGGTCAGAGGCCAGGTGAGCAAGGAGTGCGGCCAGAGACTGGGAGATAGGAGTGATTGACTGCTTTTCTCTGGGGGCACACTGAGGAGTGGGGCCCTGAGTTCTCAGCTCCTCCGGGCGGAGATTGGGAGGCCTCCATTTGCACTCTTGTCCTCCAAAGCTGTACAGAAAGCTTTCAGGGAACATAAGCTCCCGAGAGCAAACCCGAGCAGATTACTTAGCCCAGACGGGCAAGGGCGGGGGCAATTCCACCTCCGGCAAAGACATTTGGGAACCACGGCAACAGGCCCCTCCCCCAGAATATCAGCAAGAACAGCCGGCCAAGACCAAGTTTACCGATCGATGAAAACGGCAGAACTCCAGCACTAGGGGAATACTGCACATAGAATTCATGGCTTTTTTCCCATGATTCTTTAGTCTTTCAAAGTTAATTTTTTTAACTTTCTTTTTCTATTTTTTTTTAATTTTTCTTTTTCCTTTTTTCAACCAACATCTTATCAATCCCTTTTTAAAAAATCTCTTCTAGTTTTCATTTTTAGAGTCATATTCTATCCTTTCATTGTAGTTAACCTTATTTTTGTTCTTTCTTTAAATTTTTGGGATAGAGTTTCTTCTAACAGACCAAAATATACCTTAATCTCTAGTGTATGGCTTTGTTCGAGTCTCCTGCCTGATCATATTCTCTCCCCCTTTTTTTAAAAATTTTTTTTCTTTCTTTTCTCAACAAACTTCTTATCGATTCCTTTTATAAAATCTTTTATAATTTTCATCTTTACAGTCATATTCCATTACTTCATCATATTTACCCTTATTTTTGTAGATATATGCGTTTTTCTTTCTTTAAAATTTTGGGAGGCAGTTTCTTCTAACAGACCAAAATATGCCCAAAATCTAGTGTGTGGCACTGATCTATTCACCAGCCTGATCATATTTGATCATATTCTTTTTTCTTTCTTTCCCTTTCTTTTCCCCTGGTTTCAGGTCTCTTCTGATTTGTTTAGTGTATATTTTTCTGGGGTTGTTGTTACCCTGTTAGCATTTTGTTCTCTCATTCATCTATTCTCCTCTGGACAAAATGACAAAACCAAAAAAATCACCTCAAAAAAAAGAACAAGAGGCGGTACTGACTGCCAGGGACCTAATCAATATGGACATTAGTAAGATGTAGGAACTAGAGTGAAGAATGACGATTTTAAAGATACTAGCTGGGCTTGAAAAAAGCATGGAAGATATTAGAGAAACCCTTTCTGGAGAAATAAAAGAACTAAAATCTAAGCAAGTCGAAATCAAAAAGGCTATTAATGAGGTGCAATAAAAAATGGAGGCTCTAACTGCTAGGATAAATGAGGCAGAAGAGAGAATTAGTGATATAC
>NC_138376.1:59190953-59224231 GCF_054177405.1 Leptonychotes weddellii | reverse complement strand
ATGGAACCAGAAAAGACCCCGAATAGCCAGAGGAATGTTGAAAAAGAAAAGCAAAGCTGGTGGCATCACAATTCCAGACTTCCAGCTCTATTACAAAGCGGTCATCATCAAGACAGTATGGTACTGGCACAAAAACTGACACATAGATCAATGGAACAGAATAGAGAGCCCAGAAATGGACCCTCAACTCTATGGTCAACTAATCTTCAACAAAGCAGGAAAGAATGTCCAATGGAAAAAAGACAGTCTCTTCAACAAATGGTGTTGGGGAAAATTGGACAGCTACATGCAGAAGAATGAAACTGGACCATTTCCTTACACCACACACAAAAATAGACTCAAAGTGGATGAAAGACCTAACTGTGAGACAGGAGTCCATCAAAATCCTAGAGGAGAACACAAGCAGCAACCTCTTCGACCTCAGCCACAGCAACTTCTTCCCAGAAATATCGCCAAAGGCAAGGGAAGCAAGGGCAAAAATGAACTATTGGGACTTCATCAAGATAAAAAGCTTTTGCACTGCAAAGGAAACAGTCAACAAAACCAAAAGACAACTGACAGAATGGGAGAAAATATTTGCAAATGACAGATCAGATAAAGGGCTAGTAACCAAAATCTATAAAGAACTTATCAAACTCAACAGCCAAAGAACAAATAATCCAATCAAGAAATGAGCAGAAGACACGAACAGACATTTTTCCCAAGAAGACATCCAAATGGCCAACAGACACATGAAAAAGTGCTCCACATCGCTCAGCATCAGGGAAATCCAAATCAAACCTCAATGAGATACCACCTCACACCAGTCAGAATGGCTAAAATTAACAAGTCAGGAAATGACAGATGTTGGCGAGGATGTAGAGAAAGGGGAACCCTCCTACACTGGTGGTGGGAATGCAAGCTGGTGCAGCCACTCTGGAAAACAGTATGGAGGTTCCTCAAAAAATTGAAAATAGAGCTACCCTACGACCCAGCAATGCACTACTGAGTATTTACCCCAAAGATACAAATGTAGTGATCTGAAGGGGCACCTGCACCCCAATGTTTATAGCAGCAATGTCTACAATAGCTAAACTATGGAAAGAGCCCAGATGTCCATCAACAGATGAATGGATAAAGAAGATGTGGTGTATATATATATATATACACCATAGAATATTATGCAGCCATCAAAAAAAAAATGAAATCTTGCCATTTGCAGTGACGTGGATGAAACTAGAGGGTATTATGCCAAGTGAAATAAATCAATCAGAGAAAGACATGTATCATATGATCTCACTGATATGAGGAACTCTTAATCTCAGGAAACAAACTGAGGGTTGCTGGGTGGTGAGGGGTGAGAGGGATAGGGTGGCTGGGTGATAGACATTGTGGAGGGTATGTGTTATGGTGAGCGTTGTGAATTGTGTAAGATTGATGAATCACAGACCTGTACCTCTGAAACAAATAATACTTTATATTTAAGAAAAAAAAAAAAAAGAGAGAAGATAGTAGGAAGGGAAAAATGAAGGAGACGAACCATGAGAGACTATGGACTCTAAGAAACAAACTCAGGGTTCTAGAGGGGAGGGGGTTGGAGGGATGGTTTAGCCTAGTGATGGGTATTAAAAAGGGCACATATTGAATGGAACACTGGGTGTTATACGCAAACAATGAATCATGGAACACTACATCAATAACCAATGATGTAATGTATGGTGATTAACATAATAAAATAAAATTTAAAAAAAAAATGGATTGAACACTTGTATGTAAAACCTGAAACCACAAAACTTCCAGAAGAAAATACAGGCAGTAAGGTCCCTGATGTCGATCTTGGCAAGGATTTTTTTTGGATCTAACACCAAAAGCAAAGGCCAAAAAAGCAAAAATAAGTAAGTGGGACAATATCGAACTAATAAGCTTCTGCACAGCAACGGAAATCATTAACAAAATGAAAGACAACCCTCTGAATGGGAGAAACTATATGCAAATCATATACCTGATAAGGGGTTAATATCCAAGATATATAATGAACCCCTATAATTCAATAGTAAAAGCGAACAATACAACCAGAAAAAGGGCCAAAGATGTAAATAGACCTATTTTTCCAAAGACATATAGATGGCCATTGGTACATAAAAAGATGTTCAACACCACTAATCATCAGGGAAATACAAATCAAAACCACCTCACACCTGTTACAATGACTGTTATCAAAAAGACAAGAAATAACAAGTGTTGGCAAGGATGTAGAGAAAAGAGAATTCTTGTGCACTGTTGGTGGGAATGCAAATCAGTGCAGCCACGGATTGAAAACAGTATGGAGCTTCCTCAAAAAATTAAAAATAGAACTATCATATGATCCAGCAATTCCTCTTCTAGGTATTTATTCAAAGAAAATGAGAACACTAACTTGAAAAGATACATGCACCCATCCCTATGTTCACTGCAGCATTATTTACTATAGCCATGATATGGTAACAACCTAAGTGTCAATTCAGTGGATGAATGAATTGATAAAGAAAATGTCAAGCACACACACACACAGAATATTATTAGCCATAAAAGAAAATGAAATCTTGCCATTTGTGACAACATGGATGGACACTGATGGCGTTATGTTAAGTGAAATAAGCCAGACAGAGATGGACAAATACTGCATAGTATCATTTATATGTGAAATCTAAAACAACCTCATAGATGTGGAGAGCAAATTAATGGTTGCCAGAGGTGGGGATGGGTTGGCAGAAGAAATGGGTGAAGGGGGTCAAAAGATAAAAGGTATTTCTAACTACAAAATAAACAAGTTATGAAGATAGCATGGTGACTACAGTTATTAATAGTATATGCATACTTGAAAATTGCTAGGAGAGTAAATCTTGTAAGTTCTCACAAGAAAAAAAAAATTGTGTAGCTGTATGGCCACAGATATTAATTGAACTTGTGGTGATCACTTCATAATACAAATATTCAATCATTAGGTTGTATACCTGAAACAAATGTTATATGTCAATTATACCTCAATGAGAGAAAACACAAAAATACTTATTTTTCTTAAAAGTATATCTATAGTCACGTGATAGATTTATTATTTTTAATAAGTTATTAGATATTTTTAAAATGTCTCAGTTCTATTTTCTAATATAGTAAATACAGATAAATATAACCTACATAAATAAAAGCTCTTTAGGGGCCTTGATAATTAAGAGTATAAGAAGGACCCCAAGACCAAAATATGTGTGAACCACTCAGTTAGAATATAACTGAAAAGAAATAGCGAGGAAAGTATAACCATGGACTATATAGGTATGGCTCTCTAGTAGCCTACCAGATTATTCCTTCTAAAATGACCTCTGGCCACTAGGAATGATCATTCAACCTGTTATAAATTCATATATATTGTCTAGTCTATATTATCCTATTTTATCCATGGGGATGTCAAAAGGAAATTGTCAAATGCTTTGGTACAGCATTGCACTAGTTCAGGAATCAGCATATCGTGTTCTGTAAAGGGCAAGAAAGTAATCATTTGAGGCTTTTTAAGACAGGTGGCTTCTATTTCAACTACTCAACTCTGCTTTTACAGTTCAAAAGCAGCCATAGACAGTAATGAATGGGCATGGCTGTGTTCCAATAAAACGTTTTTTACAGACAGGCTGGGAACTAGATTTGACCCATAGGCTGTAGTTTGCTGACCCCTTGCACCAGTTTACCAGAAATCTAGAAACACCACTGAAAATAAAAGACTTCCGCTTAACATACACTTCTACTGAATCTGTGACTATTAGTAATCATTGTTTTGTGAATAATAATAAAAAAAACCTTTAAACTATTCCACTAACTATGGTACATAAGGATTAAATAAAAGAAGAAAACATTTAACATGATCATCCACATTACAAACAACGGCAATGCTACACTTGAGAGGAAAAGAAAGTTACCTCTGTATCAACTTTTCGGGATATCTCTGGAATCTGCCACTGATTTGAAGATGCAGCAGGATTCTGGTTTACACATTCTGACTTTCTCATAGACTGCCACTGTTTCTGGTTACTCTCTGGAACCTTTGGTTCTTGATGTTCCTTAGTTTCTAAAATTGCATTTGTGGTTATTATCAATAAATGGAAAGAATATTTGATAATAACAAGATTAAATCTGAACTACAGAACATGTTACAAACTGTATTAGCACTTTGCTCTTAAAAAACAAAACAAAAAAAGGAAACTAAAAACTTTAAGCCAGCTGCTGACAATTTGTTTTTAGCAAATCAATTTTACTTAGGTGCCACAGCCATCTTCCTAAGTTGCTACCTAGAGCTTTATCAGAAGCCATTCTGAATTTAAATACTTCTGGTCTTCACCAGCAAACACCGAACAAATAAGTAAAAATTTAAAAATATATATACCTCATAAGGTCTTGCTAATAGAGAAAAGCTAATCCACTACTTTTCATAGACCTCTAGTTTTTTAACAAAAATTTTACCTTAAACTAGACTGTATCTTATTTTCTTAATGGTCTCTGAACAAAAGAGCCTCAACAATATATTTACTCTCCTATGATTATCAATATTCATTCCTACCGTAATAAATGCAAAAATCCTAAACAAATATTTGTAACTGATATACAAAAGGGATAATGATGACCAAGTTGTTTATTCCTAAATACAAAGTTTGATTAACTTTTAAAATCAATTTAATTTGCCATAACACAACAGAGAAGAAAAATATATGATCAACTCAAATGCACAAAAAGCATTTGATAAAATTCAACACTCAGTCACAAAAAAAAAACCTAACAGTACTGAGTATAAAGTAAAATTCACTGTTCTGATATTTGATAAACAGTAGCCACAAAAATCTATAGCAATTATCATAAAAGGATAAAATATTGAAAGCTTCCCTCTACAACAGGGAATGAGTTAAGATCGCCATCTATCATCCTTTCTATTCATCATTATGGTGTTAAGTGCAATACAGCAAGAAAAAAAAAAAAAGGTTAAAAGAATTAGAAGGAAAAAAATGTTATTTTCAAACAGCATGAAAGAATCCATAGAAAAATATTAGAATTATTCTGTAAATTTAGCAAACATCACTGTATTTAAGATCAATAACTAAAACCAGTTATATTTTTATATACCAACAACAAGAAGTAGAGGATAAAAAAAATTAAAAAAAAAAAGATCCTATTCATCACAGCATCAAAAATATGTCAGATATCTAGGAATAACTCTAGCAAAAGATAAGAAAAGTCTCAACACAGAAAATGATTCTCAATAACATTTTAAATACTACTTAAATGAATAAAGGGATATGCCAGGTTAGTGGAGGAGAAAACTTACCTGTTAAGATGTCAACCTGTCCTGTTAGGATCTCAGTCAAAATCCCATTTTTTAAAAATAGATTCTAACATTTATACAGAAACCCTAAAGCCCTAAATAGCTGATATAGCCTCAAAGATGAATGAAGTTGGAAGATTTTACAACTGACAGATATACTTATTGCAGTAATTAAGAACCCAGGCACAAAGACAGATAAAAAGAACTATGAAACAAAGAATCCAAAACCAAACATCACACACAGGATCATCTAATTTATAATTTTCTGAGGGAAAAGAGGGTCTTTTCAATAAATGATGCTGGACCGACTGGATATCTACATGGGGAAAAAAACCAACAGAATCTTGATACTTCATCTTACATATAAATATTAATTTCAGATAGAATATAAATCTAAATGTGAAAGGCAAGATGATAAATCATTTAAAATATATGGAAATATCATTATAGGAACAGATTTGTTTAAAGACAGGAAACACCACATAGGAAAAGACTGATAAATTAAAATGCACAATATTTAAGAATTCTTTTCCTAAAAAGTCTTCACTACATAATGGGAAAAGTTACTTGTAACACATCTATCCAACAAAGGATATGTATCTAGATGATATAAATATCTCCTAGGAATCAATGAGAAAAAAAAAGAAAACCCCAATAGAAAAATTGGCCAGAGATTCAAACAAGAACTTCACAAGAGGATATCCAAATGGCCAATAAACATAGAAAAAGATGTTCAACATCGTAAGCTATCAGAGAAGCAGAAATTAAAACCACAATGAGCTATCTATCACTTAGCAGCATCCAAATGTCTAAAATTAAAAACCAACAATAAAACAATTGGGACTAATATGGAGCAAGAGCAAACTACTGCTGGTCAAAAGTACAACCATTCTAGAAAACTGTTTGGCACTATCCGCCACAGTTGAACATATGCACATCCTGTGATCCTACAACCCCACTCTTCGAATACACTCAGAAGAAATGTGTATGACTACAATGCTATTTTTTTTTTTTAAGATTTTATTTATTTGAGAGAGAGCGAGCACAAGCAGGGGGAGCGGCAGGCAGAGGGAGAAGCAGGCTTCCCGCTGAGCAAGGAGCCGACATGTGACTTGATCCCAGGACCCCGGGATCATGACCTGAGCCGAAGGCAGACACTTAACCGACTGAGCCAGCCAGGTGCCCCTGAAATGCTATTTCACTGGGCTATATACTCTTATGATTTGGGCAGTTTTGTGACTGGAAGTTTTACTATATAATAAAGTATTACTGGCACTGTGTAGGTAGGTACTCAACAAGCTTTTATTGAAAAACATTAAATTAGGTGTCAGATTAGTACTATTAACAAGCATATTTGGTAAAAATGATTTTTCAACAATACCAGTTTATAACAGATGCCATGAAAATCTCCTCCAAATACTAGAAATAGGAATCTATTCTGAGTCAAAATAATGGCAAAAGAAGACTATTCTAGGACAATTAACAGTCCCAGTTTGTTAGGGACTGAGGGTAAGATGATTTATGGAACTTCCAGGGCTAACACCAGGAAAGTCTCAGTTTGGAAACCAAAGAGTCTCGGCAAGCCTAGTTTGTCCCAGTTTTCCTCCTCAGTCCAATTAATGAAAAAAATACAGTCAATCTGTCAACCTGTTTGGGCAAGAATCATCCAATTCGTGATCTTGCTCAAAAATCGTTATTGGTACTCTGATGTTTACAAAAAAAATTTTAAGCCTGGTGTTTAGTCTACCTAGTCTTATCTCCCACTTTTACATGACCTGTTATAGTTTTTCACATAACTAGACTGTCTTTGGTTCCAAAATGTTTTATTCTTTTGCTTTTGCTATTCTCTCCATCTGAAATACTCTATCACTGCTATTTCTTCCTATTTAAACCCAAACAGTTCTTCATGTTTCTTTGCCTCCACAAAACATTTTCTTATTTATCCTAAACCAATTGGTTCTTCAGGTTTCTCCCTCCTCTGAATTCTTAGTATTTTATTTATGTGGTTCTCATAACACTCTCTAAACTCTACACAGCATTATATTTATCAGTCTCTCTTCCATGCTGGATGGCAATCTCCTTGGGACCCTGTCTCATTCATTTATATACCCTTAGAAAATTTATCATAGTACTCATATGGTGGAAAATCAAATGTTTGATAAAAGAGAAAAGAGAGAACTGTCCTATAGGCAATACAGCTTCTGTTTTTTCCAGAAAGTATTTGTCAAGCCAACTGAGAAATCTAACTCAGCCCCATTGTACTTTCCCTCCACTCTTCTTTCTAGGCACCTTGTAGGCAAATAAACTTCTGTTGCTACAGAATTCAATATTTTTTCATACATTCTATTTAATTCAACTGGCACACAAGATAAAGGGATATAGATACAGTCTTACATTGTAATTCTTAGATGGCTGGTCAACTTCCACAAGCAACAAAGTGGTGTTCTTTCTTTTTTTAAGATTTTATTTATTTATTTATCTGAGAGAGAGAGAGAGAGAGTACGCACAAGCAGGGGGAGGGAGAAGCAGGCTCCCTGCAGAGCAGGAAGCCCATGCAGGACTCAATCCCAGGACCCTGGGATCATGATCTGAGCCAAAGGCAGGCGCTTAACCGACTGAGCCACCCAGGCGTCCCTAAAGTGGTATTCTTAATTAAGGAAGCTTATCTTGTTTCTCTTACCTTCTAATTTTGTTAGAAGACCTGATTCCGTTTTATTCTTCAAGGTTACTGAATCAGTAATAAGTTCAGAACTCTTCTCATCTAACATCAGAGGTTCCTTGGAATGGATATTTTGAATAGACTACATAAAAAGAATAAGGTATCAAAAAAATAAAGTCTCATAAACAACAACAGCACTAATTTGTCTTAGTGTTCGAAATACTGAAGTCTCATCTACGTGAAAAGATTGCTAACTAAATTACCTACTATTATCAGATGTAGACTCACAAACTGAGAACAGATTAATTTCTTGAATTATTGACTAGAGCATCGGGAATGTCCATAACCATATATTTGGGCAATGTGCTTTCAATGGACATAATCAACTGCTAAAATATATTCAATTAAAAAGAGAGATTGAAAATTTTTTTTTTTTTAAAGATTTTATTTATTTTTTTGACAGAGAAAGACGCAGCGAGAGGGAACACAAGCAGGGGGAGTGAGAGAGGGAGAAGCAGGCTTCCTGCCGAGCAGAGAGTCCGATGCGGGGCTTGATTCCATGACCCTGGGATCATGACCTGAGCCGAAGGCAGATGCTTAATGACTGAGCCACCCAGGCGCCCCAAGAGAGATTGAAATTTTGAATCCAACATAAGACATGCCTCATTATTTTGTTACTGTGATTATATTTTATCCCAAAAATAACATTAGTGAAAATTAAGATTTGTGTAAGTCTAAAACAGTAATTATTCTAAATCCAAAAAGTAAACTTTTGATATAATTATGCTTCTATACTCTAAGATAGCTGTGATTAGTTAAAATAAGCATAGACCATGAAAGAGAGGAATCACAAAAAATACAAACTGAAAAGACCCACATTGTGAGTTCAGTGGTTGAACTCAAGTACAATAAGAATAGTATAACCCCTAAAAATCAGTGCATCAGAGACTAATAAAATTGTATCTTTTGAATTTACAAAGACACATCACATTTACCCTCATTGCTGTATAAGATGCCTTGTCAGATCCTATGATTAAACACACCAAGAAACAAAAACTGGGGGGAATGGCTCCCTAACCTATTCCCAAATCCAGGCCAAGTAATCTGCTTAAACATACGCATAATAATTGTTACTTCAAAGTTATCCCAGGAGATCACTGATCATTTTGCTACCACCTCAGTTTTGGAGGAACAGTTTAGGACTTCTGTATCACTTTCCATTAGTAGTCCTGTATCTCTCGGGACTGCAGAAACACCATTGGACCCTTTTCCCAGAAAAAACTTCATGAATCCTGGATCAGGAACCCTTGCTCCATGTAGAGATTTAAAAATTAAAATACCTTTAAATGTCTCAATTCACTGGAATCATTTCCAGTTGATTTAGATCCAGGCACAATCATATCTCGGCGTTCTGATCCAGAGGTCTGTCTATTACCCACAAAACAAAATAGTTTTAATGCTTACCTTGAAATTAATCTTTTCAGTGTGTTTTTTTTCCATTTTAAAGTTGACTTTTTAGCAAGATGTACACTTAATTGGAAAGATCTCTTGAAAAAAAAATTTTTTTTAAAAAATAGCATGATTATAGTACAAATATAACTAAATTAGGAGCTGGGAAATGACAAAAGGGATAGAGGTAAGTAGTACTTCATTATGTATTAAGTAAGAGTTGCAGCTAAGTATAACTGTAGTAAAGGAGAATGGGACAGCAGTATGTAGGTGAAACTACACTTCAGATTGCAAACAGCTTAAGAACTAGAGTATAAGCCTTCCCATGGGCCTCCACAGTGGTTAGCATATAGTCTAACATAACAAGCACCAAGAAAATGGCTGGTTTGTTTTTGTTCTTATTTTTTTATAGTGGGAGAAAGTCTCCTTTATTCTTCAGCTAGGTATTTGAAATGGAGAAGACAAAAGTCATCTCATAAGATTTTGGATAACCAAAATCCTCTCTTAGTATCTATCTTTAGTCAAGCCCTAAGCATGACAGGATTTTAATTAAAGAGGATGTCAACTAAGAACAAGCAGGTGTACTTCTGAAGTTTATTTGCAAAACGATTCTCTGGAATCCAAGGAGCCTTTTCTAATAGAAATAAGAAATCAAGAATGATTAGAGATAAGAACAGAACAGAAAAACTTCCTTAGCTAAGCTGGATTACTAGATTCCCACTTCCTTTAAGGGGATAAACACTCAACTTGAAGGAAGGAGAACACACTGGATGTGATGAACAATATTTTATCTCTACCTGCCCTTCTCCACCTCTTGATACCCTGGGCTCTGAAGCAAATGAGTGAATTCATCATCTTTCCCATTGATAGGAGCTCTTTTCCTTGAACCTGCTAGCAAAGAAATTGTTCCTGCCCCTGCTATGAAGACATTCATACACATGAGGAAGAGATTATTACCAGAGAGGCTATCCATCAGCAAGAAATGTCCAAACAGGAGTTTTTACCCCAGGAACATCTGCATAAACTTTTAAGTTTAATATTGACCTAGTATTTTTTCTGCTGTGTTTCCTAATTTGTTAATCATTCAATTTCTTTTTTTAAGATTTTAAGTAATCTCTACACCCAACATGGGGCTCATACTCACAACCCTAAGATCAAGAGTCACATGTTCCAGCAACTGAGCCAGCCAGGCACTCCCATTCCTTTAATTTTTAATGAGTGAAAAAGTAAAATAAAGTCATTCCTTTCTTCCTAATAGCATTTAGAGACTTGGTAACCTTTAATACTAAATAAAAATTTAATCAAAATTACTATTAGGCAATAAAAGACTTTGTGACCATTCTATCATCAATCTTTAAGTATTGAAAACAAAAAATTAAAATTCAAACATACCTTTTTGTAAAACTTGGTACAACTGAACCATCTGTCTTCCCATAATCCGGGCTACTTAGAAGGTTAACTGGGACTCTTCCAAATGGGCATGACTAAAAATGTTTTGAAAGATTAAGTAACCAACTAGGAAATAAACATATACCTCACTGCTATCACTTTAATCAAGGTAGATTAAAAATAACTTACTCGTTTAGCTTTGTTTGTTTGTTTCAAGGGATTTCGATGACCTATCTCTGCATCTTGAGGGGGCATGTTCTCTCTATACAGAAAGAAAATACCCCAATTTTTAAAAGAATAATATTAACATATGTGTTTCTATTAATTGCTAATGTTATTACCGTAACATTAAAATACATATGCAGGTGTATAAATAATGTAAATATATGATGAACATTTAAAAAACAGATTTAGTTTCCTTACCCATACAAAAACCTGGCTTTCGTAGTTTGTCCTCTGGAATCACAACTGATGTTCCTATTCTGTAAGTGTCCAAGTGTACTGGGGAATGATTCTTGAACAGTCAATACTGTAGATGTTGTAAACATTTTTAAATTGTAATTAAATTCATAAAGATATAAGGAATACACAAAAAAAGTAATCTCAGAAATAAGAATATTTAAAAAGATAATTTATGGTAAACATTTGTCCTCAAATAAGATATGCAGACATGAAGATGTTATGAAGATAATCCTCTAACTATACTTCGCAACTGATTCATGACATACCTGTTTCCCCAGAATAAAGGCACCCCTAACCTCTTGCTTAGATTGTTTTTAATGTGTTACTAATGAGTTTGATTAGGGGGAAAAAAAATTCCAAAAGGGTTAATAAATATTTTGTTACTTCTAAAAGTCCTACCTCCTTTACATCTAAAATTTAGATTTTGATCATTCTACAAAGATGGTATTTTTCTTTAAAATATTATCCTGGGGACACTTGGGTGGCTTAGTTGGTGAATCGTCTGCCTTCAGCTCAGGTCATGATCCTGGGGTTCTGGGATGGAGCCCTGCTGTTGATAGGCCATAATACTTCAACAAATGTTTTAAGTAAAATGGAGAGAGGGTATTAAAGGTCTGGCCAAACTTACTCTAATAAGCAAGGAGTAATCGATTTTCCTAGGCAAAAAAGGAATGAATTTTTTTTTAAGTCACCTGACAGTACACAGGATAGATTAGAGATGATTCAGATAACTAGGACTCAGAAATATTATAAATAAGTAAAAGTCCAGGGTTTTCTCCCTCTCCCTCTGCTCCCCCCTTCCCTCCACACCTCACTTGTGCATATGCTTTCTCTCAAATAAATAAAAAATCTTTAAAAATAAATAAAATACTACCCTGTATTCTTTTTTTACAGACAATCTACCACAGAAAAGTAGTAGCACACATTAATACATTTACCTAATAAACTCTTCTTTTCCTCCTCTGAAAGCAGCTGCTTCTTTTGAAGGTTCAAATTCCGAATGGCAATTTCCAGCATTTCCAGTGGTACTGCTCCACATTCTACAGCTTTATGAAGAAGTTGTTTACTTTTTTTGAAATTACCTAACAAAGTAAAAAATAAATGTCATTTTAATGCAGTAATCTTCATTCCCCAGATACTTATTCATCAGGACCTAGGGAAAAATTTAAAAGGCTTAGGCAAAAATATTTATTCCAAGATCCAAGATTCATGTACCTTATTTCATAAGCAAATAAAAGCAGTTTCTCTTTTGGTAATAATTCCTGTCAAATAGTTTACTTATGTAATATGTAATTAACATAATTATGCATTAGCTTTATCATCATTGTCCATTTTCAAAAGTAAAAGAAATATAACAAAGCAGTATAAAGTGGGGGTAGCAAAAACCAAATAAAACAGAAACTTAAGGAACTTAGTAAAAGGGAAAACTAAGCCCTAGATGTTACTATAGTCCCAAGAACACCAATCTATTACAGTGCAGTATAATAATTATCATTCATGACAACATTTAGTTATTAAGGTCGACATCTTTTGCTAAAGGGAATTCTCTATCAAAAGGACTCCTATTTTAAAAAGTAATGACAAAGATTAGTCTTTAGCTACCAGACTTAGCTATACTATCCCAAAAATGCAAAATAATTGAGACTACTAAAATTATCTGACTACAAATAAATCATCAAATTTCCTTTCAAATGCAAACTTAATATATTTTGTCTAGAATTTGATTGCTAAATATCAAATGTATACATCATGGATCATATGGAATGTGTTATCAGCATTTATGGGAGCCACTCAGCTATGCTACACACTTGGCACTTCGGATTTAAAAATGATTTAAGAGACGGCCTCTAGTTTCTGACAGTTTACAAATTTTAAGAATATAAATCTATCTGATAGTGGCTAAGTATACATTTATTCAGAGTACTGGTATTTCAGGATTTGAGCATTTTAGGGCAGCAAAAGAAAGGCAGGCTTAGATAAGAACTAGTATTAGGGAGCTTAATAAGGTCACAGACCCCTTCGAGAGTCTGATAAAAACTATGGACTGTCTTCCAACACTACAAAAATATACATACACACCAAATTACACATAGGATTTCAGAGATGTGTATATTTCCTGAGAGCCTATTCATAACCTTGTTCAAAATAATCACAGTTTTGACCTTGAGGCCACTACTACATTGCAGTGATAAAGTTTATTTCTTTTTTACAGATAACAAAATTTGAGATTTTCAATATTTATATGTTCTAAAGATAGAAAATTTATAGTTGCTGTTGATAGGCCATAATACTTCAACAAATGTTTTAAGTAAAATGGAGAGAGGGTATTAAAGGTCTGGCCAAACTTACTCTAATAAGCAAGGAGTAATCAATTTTCCTAGGCAAAAAAGGAATGAATTTTTTTTAAGTCACCTGACAGTACACAGGATAGATTAGAGATGATTCAGATAACTAGGACTCAGAAATATTATAAATAAGTAAAAGTCCAGGGTTTTCAAACCATTTCCTGAGTTTTCACAATGCTTTTCTCCAACCTCAGTCCTGGGAAATACACTCCAGTGACTGAGCCCCGCTATGGGCACGATGATGGGGATTCTGGCTGAGCCAAACCAGTTAGTGTTATGTGTATCACTGGTAGTAAATGGGATCAGGGCTGGAGCAGAGGGAAAATTAGGAATGTGGCTGGAGGGCAGACTGAGCACGGATCCAAAAGTCCCAGAAAATGAGAAAAAGAAAAGACAGAATAGGTAGGCTAAAAATGTCTGAGGAAGAGATTGCCATGGTTCTATCCAAAAGTCCAAAAAGTCCAGACTATGCAAGAATCAAAAAAAACAAGAAATAAAAGCTTCTACAGCAGTTTGCTTTTCTTTTTAATTAAAAAGGGGGAAGTACCAATTAATGCTATAATTATATTTTGATATATATTTTTGTAGTATGAAACCATAGCATAAGGAAAGTTTATCTAAGTGCTAACTTAAGTATCTGATATCCTTCTACTGCACAAGTATGCAGTGAAAAAGCCACTTTCCTTAGGCATTTCCTGAATCTAATTAATAGCACAAATACGATGTTCATGCTTATTTCCCTGGATTATGCCTTACAAGTAGAAAAGCTAGTATAACAGATATTCTCTGCATTTACACTTTGGTGGCATTCTTCCCCCATATTCTCATCTTATCAACTTCCATGCCTTTCACCTCAAATTTCTACTTCATATGTATGATTTAACATTACAGTCTGAGTTACAGCAGGAAGTTATCTATTACTTAAAATCTGGACTTGACATTTTCAAATTACCTTGTGATAGTTCAAATTGTGCAAAAGATACATGCACAAAAGCAAATTTCTTGCAGTTTGCTCTGGCCATCTGAAAGTAGTCACGGGCATCATCCGGCTCCTGAATACTGTAATAAAGATTATAGAGTCAAATTTTAAGAAGAAGGACATAGCTACTTAAGTTTGATAACTCCTCATTCAATTTTCCAAGGGACATGGCATGTTTTTCTCTGTTTGTAAAATTAAATACTAATCAGTTAGTTTTTAAAATCTTTTTAGGCGGAGTCCAGAATATGTAACTTTTGTAGAAATATGTACATAGTAAACAGAGTTTACAATACTCACTTGTTAATTATAAACAAAGGGATTTGGTTAAAAAATATTAATTTTCTTATAATTAATCCTGACATGTTTCTTTTATAATGTAGTTATGTGCAATGTGATGTAGTTAATGTAGTTAATAAGTGAATACTTACGCTTTTAATTCAGCAAATCTCACTTGAATTTGAGCAAAACTCTCATTTTGGCCATATTTATCTGGAGGAAGGGCTTCAATTGCTTGACTGTAACGACCAATCAATTTATTTAAAAGAGCTTCATTTAGGGGGACACTGTTTTTCTCTAGTTTGAGCAACAAATTCAACCAGTCCTCTGGGTTGTTTGCCATCATCATAATTTGGTTAACAGTTCCCGAGTTATCTGAATAAGAGGAACAAAATATACCAAAACAAATGCCAAATTGCACTCTCCTTTCAAATTAGTTAATAATTTATATTCTCAGTATAAATGTACATAAGCTCCTTAAAACACTATAAAACTTTAACAATTCCTATAAATATGAGCAACTTATTTACTGCATGTATGCCTTTATAAGAGTTTATTTTATTCCTAAAGTTACATATTTTGAAGGAAAGAAAAACTTTGGAAATAAGCTCTTTTATAAGTAGCTTTTAAAAGGCCATATGTAGTCTAAGAAAATTTTATGCTCTAGCAACATAATTCTATTTCAGCCCCCTAACTATCCGAAGAAAACCTAAGTCTCTCCCACCACCACCTGTAACAACTTTGTTAGAAAATTCCTCATCAATGACTTATTCATTAAAAATTTTAAAACTTATTGCCCCATTCCTAACATAACCTTCTTTACAACCTCACCCATCCAACATTATCTCCATATATCTCAAACTTACCTTTAACCCAATTAAAAACAATTTGTAAAAGATAAGTAACTGGTATGGTTATTTTCTTCTCCCTGCAAGTTACCCATATTTCTCCATAATTTTCATGTTGTAATTTATTTTTTTTTTACTTTCTTTACTGTCAATTGTTTTAAAAGGACAAATTGAATTAATGTCAGTCTCCTGTTCAGGATATTTTAGTCATTACTAAACAATAAATTATTAAATTCAGATTTCCCTAAGAAACTATCATTCCTTCTATCAGTTTCAGTTGCCTTCAAAAAGGGCAAATCTTTGCTTTAACAAACAAAATTACTGTTTCTGCTTTTTACTAAAACATAACATATTCATTACTCTGATTTTTTATTTTAAATTTAATCTGGCCTGATATTAATTTCATTTTCCATTTTTTTACCTCCCTTCCACTGAGCTCCTAAGAACTTAGTCTGCAAGAGGTCTAAAAACCACTGTGTTGGAATGAGAAAAGACGCCGAATAGCCAAAGGAATATTGAAAAAGAAAACCAAAGCTGGTGGCATCACAATTCCGGACTTCAAGCTCTATTACATAACTGTAATCATCAAGACAGTATGGTACTGGCACAAAAAGACACATAGATCAATGATTTTAATCTTTGGATTTCCCTCAATACTTATGATAATGTCTTCTATCCCAGTTATCAATATATGTTAAGTATTCACAGTTTTGAGTGAGCTAAGAATTTTATTTTATTTAAGATTTTATTTATTTATTTGAAAGAGGGAGAGTGCAAGAGAGAGCACAAGCAGGGGGGTGGGGCGGCAGAGGAGGGAGAAGCAGGCTCCCCGACAAGCAGGGAGCCCAATATGGGACTTGACCCCAGGACGCTGGGATCATGACCTGAGCCCAAGGCAGACGCTAAACTGACTGAGCCACCCAGGTGCCCCGAGCTAAGAATTTTAAATAAGGACTCATCTTGGTGTGCAAGGTTTAACATTATTTAAGTACACATAATAAAGTATGGTAATATTCTACTTAGATTTTGCTTAACACCAAAATGATCATTTTCTAGGTTGTTTCAATTGAATATGATCTACCATCATGACTAGATTTCAGGTTCTTCCACTTAATCCCTCATCCATTTAATGGTCAGTATAGACATAACAAATTTATCCAAAGGTCACTTTTCAAAACAACCTCAATAATCTGAAATAGAGAATTAGGCTTCTGAGCTAACTGTTCATAAAGCTAGGGTATTAAACTTTGGGCACTTTTACTGATTCATCATCCAATAAAAATATAAAGTATCCACTACATGTCAGGCAACATTCTAAGCCCTGTAGATATAACAAAACAGATAAAAATCATGCCTTCATGGAGCTCATGTTCTAGTGGAAGAGACAGACAAACAAATTCATGAGTAAATTAGATATAAGGTGATTAATGCTATGGAGAAAAATAATACAGGGAAAGGATACACATGCTCACACCAGTAGGTTGCTATTTTAAGTGAGCTAGGAAAGGCCTTACCGAGATGACCTGTGAACAGACCTGGAAAAGCTAAGAGTTGGCAGATTATCTTGGGAGTGGTGTTCAAGGCTGAGAGCAAGAACAAAGGGATTGGGATATAAGCTGGTCTAGAATATAGGAGATAGCAGGGAAGCCACTGTCGCTGGAACAGAGTAATAAGCAAAGGAGAAGAGAATTAAAGGGGGAGTAATAGGAAGATTCTCCCCTATCAAAAATGGAGTTTTGACTTTAAGTTTATACCATAATTTCGTTAAGATTCATGATGTTTTTCTCAGTTTGCAGCAAAAAAAGAATGGAAAAAAATGGCATATCTACTGATGGCAGGCGTATCAACAGAAATAACAGCTGACAGTAATGGAAGAGTTAAGAGCATACTGTAATAAGTTTCTGTTTTTAAGCAGAAAATTGTGGAACATTTCCACACAGAAGGTTTAAAATATAAAGTGTTTGTAGACTAACTGGCAAGTAACAATTACTGAGAAAATTACATTTATGAAATACAAGTGGTTAACACTTCATTCCTTTACCTTAGCAGGCACTCAAAGAAAAGGAACTCACCTGTAGTATCAGCAGAGACTTTATTCAAGCTTAGCTCATCAGTAAGGTCTTCATTTTTAAATTTATTTTTAATATCTCTCACTTTGTTCATTATAGAATCAATTGTCAATTCTCTGCCACTTAAATCCTCAGCCTCCATTTCTAAGGCAAAAAAAAAAAAATTGAACTGGTCATCATTCCTTTTTACTAGCATTAAAGAAAATATGTCTCAGCTAGCCTTTTAGAACCCAGAAGACGAAAGCATTAGTTATACGAACACATCTAAACACATGTATTATCAGAGTAGTATTTGTGAAACTATGCGCATAAAAACAACAGCACATCCTTGTAATTTGTCCAGCAAGGTTTCCAATAGGCCAGATACACCTTTTCTTCACAACAGAACTTCAGTGAAGTCATTGCACAACACAGAAATTGCTGCCCCTCCTTGCTTTCAAACTTTCCATTTTTCTCCCACACTTTCCTTTCACTCTTTTTCCAGAATTATTTCCTCTGGGCCATCTGCAAATTTAGTCATTTTTTAAAATGTGAGGGAGTGTTTGCTTGGATTCTGGTAGTGACATATAGACATAAAGAATATTTTTGATAATGAAAACCATTCCTTTATTCACCTGCTGTATGCGAGTAAGCCTGCACATTGCAAGTGCGTTCAAAGCAGAATATATACACATTATTGCCTTTTATTGATAAAGTGGTATCAGAAGGCTTGTTCTTATGCCTATCTGGCAGAATTATGATTTGCTATCTTAATCATTCTAAAACCAAAAATCTACTGCATTCTTATAGCACCAGCACTTGCTCATCTGCACGGTGGTGATGTTACAAAGTGTCTGCAGTCGTTCTTCCTGTCAATCTCAGGTTTGTGATTCTCAGACATTAACCCAGTAGCCCAGGGTAACTGATATTAATGCCGCCCCTGACCTCGAGTTTGACAATGAAAAGGGGCGATAAAGTGGGCAGCTAGAAACCACTATTTGAAGTCAGGTTCAAAAGGTAACTGTCAGAACGGGGTCACTGTCTCCTCCCCCTGTTCTAAAACACCAGACAAGAGGGCGTGTCTTTTGGGAGACGATTTCATGGCCCCAAAACTCTCCCCAGGTGCCCTCCAGGCCCTCTTCAGCGAGGTACACACCCACCTCTTGTTTCCTGGGTCCTCAACAAAATTTCCCTCACCACCCGCTGGATTGCCGGAAGCAGCGAGACCTCCTCTCCCCCTTCAGTTCGTTTAGCCGCGCCCTACGTCTTCTACCAGGCTCTGAGTCCTCCCCGCCGCGCCCTAACCACTCACCGACCCTTGTGGCTAAAGAGCCCACACACGAGCCGCCGCCGTTCCTCGGTGTGCCCGCGAGGGAGAACTCACCGCCAGAAAGCGGAGTAGGGAAGAAAAGATGGAATCCAGACCCCTCTCCTCAAACACGTTTGAATTTCCCCGCCGCTATCGTCTCGACTGCCTATTGGTCAGTTCTAGTCACGTGGAAGCGTCTGCCGTAATTGGCTTGTGTGCGTCAGCACCGCCCGGCTCCCTGCGATCCGCCAGTTCCGCCTTAGGAGGTTCGTGCGCTCTGACTCCACCGGCGGTACCTAGGTGCTCATATTTGGTGGGCGTTCCCAGACTATCAATAGACCAGTTTTTCTGCACTTTCTCGTTTGACCAGGCCAAATTTTTTGCCGGGGAGGGAGTCACCTCTGGGCGGAGCTACCTGGTGAGAGGAAAATAGTGATGGGGACCGTTGCCCCGAGCATCAGGACCTAAAAGATGCCCTCTGAGTCGGCCCTTCCCGCCGCACTGCCCCGGATTCTGTCCTTCGCCCTCCCCACTGCCCGGCTTAGGGAGGATATGGCAAGAACGGTTCGTTCGCAGAGCTACCTTCAACTCTGCGGCCTGCGCAAGAATCTCAGTGTTTTTTGTCCTTGAGCTTTCCATTTGTGCCTTTCCGCTCTCCTAAAATAAATAACTCCGCGCTTCGTCTTCAAGCTAAGGCCCTCCCCTTTGTCAGAATTCTGTGCAGAATTCACAAGCCCGTCTGGATTGCAGCGGCCCGAACCCGCCTGATCAGCGCCCTCCCTCCGAATTTGTCCCATTCAGGAGCTCGGGTGCCCTCAGGGAAAGGGCACCTCCCTAGTAATCTACCCTTGCTGGGCTCTGCTGTTAAAGTGGCTTTGTGATTCAAGGCAACACTTTCTCTTCTCTGCCAATCGAAGAGATGTCTTTGTTGTACCAGCATTAGGACATATGCTGTATGGTAGAACAGGCTGGTTGTATGTGTAGGAAACGGATTACAGCTGTCACTTGTTAACTCCAAAACTGTCCTTAGAACCCTCGCATTCCCAGCTCTGGCTAGCTACTTAGCCAGCAAGAAAGCCCTTCCTCACTTACTGCATCTTTCTATATCTACTGGCTAATTATTTTTACCTCAGCAGAAGAGAATCATCTGCCGTAGACTATGGTTGGGTGATCGCCACCTTTACACCGTTGCGTCTAACGCTGCTTTTACTTGGAAAGAATTATTATTCCACCAATTCTGTTGATCTCTTGGGGCCTGATTTCAAAACTTGAATCTTCCTAAAAATACAGCTGCTGAATAACCTCACCCTAACACTTCTTTCTATATATTCAGTCCTTTGGTAATCTCCAGTCTTAATTTTTAAACATCAACTATATGCTAATGACCCCCAAATTTATTTTTCCAGCTGAGCTCTCCCCCCTGAACTCCAGAATCATATATACACTGCCTACTTAACATCTCCACTTAACTGTCTCATAGGTACCTAAAAATTGAAAATGTCTAAAACAGCCTCCAATCTTCTTCTCCCTTATCCCCCAAACCTGCTTCTTACAAAAACTTCTCTGTAAAAGACAATCTCTTTCTAATTTTTAGGCCAAATTTTCTAATTTTTAGGCCAAAACCTTTGGTGTCATCCATGACACCACATACAATCTATAAGCAGATTGTGTTAGGTCCAGCAACGTATTCCTGGAATCCTATCACTTCCCAATTTTCACTGGTACCAGCCTAGTCCTTCATCACTCGCTTAGATTAGTGCAGTAGCCTCCTGGTTGGTCTGCTTGTGTCTGCCTTTGCCTCACTTCAACTTATTCTCCAGCACAGCAGAGTATTCTTAAATCAATCACATCACATCACTCCTTTGCTCAAAACCCTTCAGAGCTCCCTGTCTCACCCAGAATAAAAGCCAAAAGTCCTTAGAATGGTCTAGAGCTGTACTGTTCAATATGGTAATTATTAGCTACGTAGACTATTGGGCACTTGAAATGTGGCTAGTGCATTTGAAGAACTGAATTTTTAAATTAATTAAGTTCATTAAAACCTGACATTCTGGGCAATTATTGGAACTTTTAAGTATGTTTAGAACCTGAGTATGTGAATCTACTTTTTCAAATGTAAATCTTGTGAGATCTAAATGCAGATTAAGTACTTTCTGTGAAAGTGCTTATATGTTTTAAGTATAAATACACACTGGATTTTGAAGACTTAGTATGAAAAAATAATGTAAAATATATTATGGATAATGTAAATATTGATCACAGTTTGAAATGATATTTTTTATATAGTGTATTAAATAAGATATATTATTAAAATTAATATCCCCTGTCACAGACCAGAGGAGACTAAGGAAACATGACAACTAAATGCAATATGGTATCATGGATTGGATCCTGGAACAGAAAGTGGACATTAATGGGCAAAATGATGAAATCCAAATAATAAATGTGATTTAGTTAATAGTAATGTACCAGTGTTGGTGTCTTAATTTTGACAGTTATATAAGACCTTAAAAATTGAGTGAAGAGTATACAGCAATTTTCTGTACTACATTTGCAAACTTTGTGTAAACCAAGAATTATTCCAAAATAAAAAATTTAATGAGATTTAATTTCACCTATTTCTTCTTTCTTTTTAATATGGCTAATGGAAAATTGACAATTACATATGTGGTTTGCATTGTATTTCTAGCAGTGTCTATAAAATCCTATAGATTTTTGGTTTTTCTTTTAAATTTTATTATTTTAATCACCATACATTACATCATTAGTTTTTGATGTGTTCCATGATTCATTGTTTGCGTATAACACCCAATGCTCCATTCAATACGTGCCCTCCTTAATACCCATCACCAGGCTAACCCATCCCTCAACCCCCTCCCCTCTAGAACCCTCAGTTTTGTCCATAGTCTCTCATGGTTCAACTCCCCCTCCGATTTCCCCCCCTTCATTTTTCCCTTCCTTCTCCTAATATCCTCCATGCTATTCCTTACATTCCACAAATAAGTGAAACCATATGATAATTGACTTTCTCTGCTTGACTTATTTCGCTTAGCATAATACCCTCTAGTTCCATCCACGTCATTGCAAATGGCAAAATTTGGGGGTTTTTTTGATGGCTGCATAATATTCCATTGTATATGTATACCACATCTTCTTTATCCACTCATCTGTTGACGGACATCTTGGCTCTTTCCAAAGGTTGGCTGTTGTGGACATTGCTGCTATAAACATTGGGGTGCACTTCTCCCTTCAGATCACTACATTTGTATCTTTGGGGTAAATACTCAGTAGTGCAATTGCTGGGTCGTAGGGTAGCTCTATTTTCAACTTTTTGAGGAACCTCCATACTGTTTTCCAGAGTGGCTGCACCAGCTTGCATTCCCACCAACAATGTAGGAGGGTTCCCCTTTCTCTGCATCCTTGCCAACATCTGTCATTTCCTGACTTGTTAATTTTAGCCATTCTGACTGGTGTGAGGTAGTATCTCGCTGAGGTTTTGATTTGGTAAAATCCTATAGTTTTACCTATCTGACCTACTTATTTATCTTATTTATTTTCTGACTTTCTACCCACTCCCCCACTAGAATGTAAGCTCCATAAGTACAGGAATTTTTTTTAAAGATTTTTTTAAATTAATTTATTTATTTGACAGAGACACAGCAAGAGAGGGAACACAAGCAGGGGGAGTAGGAGAGGGAGAAGCAGGCTTCCCCACGGAGCAGGGAGCCCAATGCGGGGCTCGATCCCAGGACCCTGGGATCATGACCTGAGCCGAAGGCAGACGCTTAACGACTGAGCCACCCAGGTGCCCCAGTACAGGAATTTTTGTCTACTTGTTCATTACAGTGTCCTGAGTGCTTAGAATGGTATCTGGTACTTTGTAGACACTCAGTGAATGTTAGCTAATTACTAACATTTGCAACCATTCGAGTATTTCAGAATCCTATTTCCTCTACTAGATTTGTAGACTTCTTGAGGACAGGAAACTAACCATGTAAGCTTCCTATAAGTGCTTGAAGAACCTTTTTACTGTGTTCTACACAATTCTCAGCAACTATTTATTGACAGGTTATCATTACAAGCTATTCAGAAACAAAAGTAGGTACCATTCTTGGCTAAATGCTTTATTGATTGTTTTCATGGGAGATATGTAACAATGTGCCATATTGGGATGAATAGTTCCACTGCAGTGTTTAGACATCTACATATGAGGGTGTCCAAGGCTCTCCTATTTTACCCAGAATCAATGCTTCTGACTCACCTATCCAAATAGATTTTGATCTTTAATTGTTGTTCATTCAGGCCATTGGAATCATAGACCAATGAGAAGCCACCTCCAGAGATGAGTAAGGAAATGAAGTTGTTCCAGTGAAGATAATATACCACAATTACTAGTTTGTCTTAAAACCAACTTCATCTGACAGTAAATAAACTTGTTGATTTTCAGTCAAGCTTTCCACAAAACAATATAATTAACCAAGAGTTTATGACTTCAAGATGGAAAGCTTCACATTTTTTTACACAAAAGTTTGGACCATGTAACTTTGCCATTATCATCATGTCACTTTTTTTGCTAATATGATGCTTTTCTTTTAGTATGGTTGCTTTTTTAAAAAAAAAAAAAAATCAATTATTGAAGTCGTTGTTATATGAGTTCACTAAATCCCAAACTTTGGTTGCAGAAACTGTTTCCCATATTTGGATGATAGGTTTTTACAGAATGTAGTCACAGTGATTTATTCTAGGGTTAAAAACTTATTAGTATACCTGATTTGGGTGCATATAGGAATGGTGTGAACCTATAAGAATGGTGAGAGCCTGTAAAAATAATAACAGGAAAACTACATACCACAGAATGGACCAAGCCTCTTCCAAAAGAAAAAAAAGGGGAGGGGTTGCAAGGGCAGCCAACAGAGTACTTCAGGATTATGAAGAGAAATGGCAATGAGAGTTGAGATTATGTTCTGACCAAGGAAAACAGCAGTGATGGTTTGGGACTACTACTTGGATACCAGGTATTATTTAGTTATTCAGGCAACAGATCATGTCAACAAATGACAGAAGATAAGTAAGATTCCTATTTTTCTTTTTTCTCCGTCATGGATAATAGCATTCAAACTGACAATCTTTTTTTTTTTTTAAAGATTTTATATATTTATTTGACAGAGAGAGACACAGAGAGAGAGAGGGAACACAAGCGGGAGGAGTGGGAGAGGGAAAAGCAGGCTCCCCACTGAGCAGGGAGCCCGATGCGGGGCTCAATTCCAGGACCCCGGGATCATGACCTGAGCCGAAGGCAGAGGCTTAATGACTGAGCCACCCAGGCGCCCCTCAAACTGACAATCTTAAAAACAAATATGGTTGGGGCACCTGGGTGGATCAGTCGGTTAAGCATCTGACTTTTGATTTTGGCTCAGGTCCTGATCTCAGGGTCCTGAACTTAAGCCCTGTGTTGAGCTCTGCTCTGGGTGTGGCACCTGCTTGAGATTCTCTCCCTCTCTCTCTCTCTGCCCCTCCTCTCTCTCTCTCTCTCTCGCTCTCTCTCAAAAACAAACAAACAAACCCAAAAAACAAAAAACAAATACAGTTGAAACTCTTACCAGGTGAAGCTGTATAAGAAAGATTTAAGTTTCATTAAAATTTTCTGACACAGTGACTTTTTTTTTAAATTTTAGCCATATGTTTTCAATCTCAGCTATATAGAAGGAACCTCACATAGCTGGGTAATATACTGGAGATAATAAGGAGAATATTGAAAAAATTTGCGTTATAGTTCCAGAAAAATTGTTGGCAGTTTCTGAAAAGTCATGATAAACAAGACCAATGACGGGAAATCAGAAATGGACAAGTGACTCTTTCTAGAAAAGGTAAAATTTGGAAGCTATAGGTCTATATAATCTTGATGTGGATTTTTAGCTTAATTCTGGAATATAAAATTGTTTAGAAGCAGAGATCTGCAGATACCAACATGGAATCATTAAAAAAAAAGCCATATAGAATAAACTAAACTCTCATTGTGACAGTTTCTAAATTTAGGGAAGGTAATAAACATAAAATACCTTCATTTTTGCAAAGAAAGTGATAAAGACTCTCTTACTGTTTTTGTGGATAGGAGATGTGTAAGCTCCATGCTGTTAATGTGAGATGATCCTGCAACTCTATGGACCATTATTCTCAAAGAACACTGCCTAATGGTTTGAGGAGAACTTCAGGTTGATCCCTTGTGGAAGGCCTCAGAACTCTATCCCTGGTCTTACTCTAAACTATATATTTTATCTGTGTGACAAACATATAGAAATAATGCTTATTCATTTTTCACATACTAATTAAAACAAAAAAATGGAAAATGTCAGAAGAGAATTAAAAAGGATAAAATTAATATGAAATTTACAGGGATAAATGTAATTTAGGTTTATAAAAATAAAGTTCTCAAATACATAATTAGAGTCCAGCCAAGATGGGGAAACACAGTCCAGATTTATTCTCTGGAAACAAAGGCTGCACAAAATAAATGAAACAAGCATTTTCAAGCATTAGATACCAGACAGCATAGGACAATGATCCCTGAGGGCAAGGAAACAAGCAAATGAGCCCTGACACTGTCTGTATGTTAGTGCCTGGAGAGAGTTTCCAAGACACAGTATAGGAAGGGGGAAAGCCAGGCATTGCCTGGCATTCCCCATAAGTTAAGAAGATGGAGTCTGGGATGGCCAAGGCAGCAAAAGTTCATAGGGCAGAGTACCAGAAAAAAAGTAAGCAGGACAGAGAGAGAATTCTGGAAATCTACAGAGAGGCCTCTTGAGGCTCTGGCTGAGTACCAATGAGTGCATGTGTCTTATTTTCCCCCAAGGCCAGGGGAAAATAATAGCTGAAAAGATCAGAGGGAATAATCTCTAGAGCCCATAAAAAATGAGGGATAGTTCATGTTCACAGAGCATCAGACAAAGGACTTATATATTGCCTCAGTACTGGAGCAAAACTAGCCCTAAACTAAAGACTGCACTGGTCCAGCCTAATAAAACTTAAGAGCAAGCCTTAAAAGGATCAAGTTGTTTCTACATGATTTAACTGCATTCTAAAACAAAGCTTAAGAATATGTATAGAAGTATAAGAAAATCCAACCAGATCAAATTCACAATGTCTAATTGAAAACATGACCAGTTATTCAAAGAAGCAGGAAAGTGAGTGGATCAAACAACAGAAATTTATTTTCCCACAGTTCTGAAGGCTGGAAGTCCAAGATCAAGGTTCTAGCAGGGTTGTATCCAGTGAGGCCTCCTTTCTCAGTTTGCAAATGGCCACCTTCTCAGCATGTCCCTCAAATGGCCTTCCTCTGTGTACAAACTGAGAAAGAGAGAGAGAGAGAGAAGAAAGTCTCTTCTTATAAGAACACATCCCATTGGGGGTGCCCTAATATGATGACCATACACATTTTGGATTTTAACATATCAATTTTTAGGGGACACAAACATTCAGTCCATACATAATATATATATGTCAGCATATATAGTGACTAATATAGTTAAAACTATAAATGTAATTATGCAACCATATATATGTGTGTATATATACATATACACATATACACACACACATACATTTCTTTAATGGTGGGCGAATGGATGAAAGTAAAATAAACATAAATGAGAAATCCCATCAGGAAGCCCCAAATATTTTCAAAATGTTTAGAAGATACTTTGAAGATGGAGTTGTGTTCCATATTTTAGCCTATTGCTGACTCAGTCTTTCCTACCTGCTCATTCAGCCTTCTGTTTCTTTGAAAAATCCACATTCCTCCATTATTTCTGAGAGGCCCTTGGGTTTTACACAAGTGTTCATATATAAGAACAGACAGCCAGGGTGCCTGGGTGGCTCAGTCAGTTAAGTGTCAGCCTTCAGCTCAGGTCGTGGTCTTGGGGTCCTGGGATTGAGCTCCACATCGGGCTCTCTGCTCAATGGGGAGTCTGCTTCTCATTCTCCATCTCCCTCTGCACCCTCCCCACCCCACTCATGGTCTCTCTCTCTCTCTCTCAAATAAATAAACAAAATCTTAAAAAACAAAACAAAACAAAAAAACAGGCAGTCACTACATAGCATTTGAATTGTCTTCCTTTGGCTGCTTCACTCACTCTTCTCAGGACCCTATCAGGTCTGCAGGGCATCTCTGCCATTTTCCCTGTTACCTTACTATTATTGAGACTTTTATTTTATTTTATTTTTTTAAAAAGATTTTATTTATTTATTTGACAGAGAGAGACACAGCGAGAGAGGGAACACAAGCAGAGGGAGTAGGAGAAGGAGAAGCAGGCTTCCCTGAGGAGCAGGGAGCCTGATGCGGGGCTCGATCCCAGGACCCTGGGATCATGACCTGAGCCGAAGGCAGACGCTTAACACCTGAGCCACCCAGGCGCCCCTATTGAGACTTTTAGATCATAAGTTTTATGTGTATGTTGCCTAATTCATCAACATAGGGATGTTTGTGTGTGTGTGTGTTGGTTTTGTTTTTGTTTTTGTTTGGTTTTAATTTTTTTGTGGGCTCCACGCTGGGGCTTGAACTCACAACCCTGAGATCAAGACCTAAGCTGATATCAAGAGTCAGATACTTAACTGACTGAGCCACCTATGTACCCCCAAAATAGGGCTGTTCTAATGTGAAAGGTAGGCCTATAAAAGTTTCACCGCCATGAATCTCCTGGGAGGGGCAGTTGCTAGATAGTTAGTCTTGGTATGGAAATCCTCCAGCGAAGAGGAGGAAACCAAAGCCACCCTGGTGTCTCAGGGAGTGTCCCATTTTACGGCCCTCAAAGGGAGTAAGCAGGAGTTCAGCTATTTGAGTCAATGTAGAGACACCACACGTTAGTGTGAAGAATAAGCTTGGTGGTAAGTCACTGAATAGTGCCAGTTGACATTTTCTCAGGACCAGCTCTTAAGAATTTAAGTTTTTTGAGACTTGAGGGAGAGTACTGTTAGAAAATGGAAATGAAAAATCTCAGCACCTGTTACTGTAATTTCTAAAATTATGACTGTCCCTTGCTTATAACATCCATAGCCTTCCTAGTAACTGAAGCAAGAAGCCATGCTCCTGGCCAAAGTCTAAGGCCCTATATTATTTGGCCCTTCTTAATTCTCTAAGCTCATCTCATCACACTTTCTTCTCTCTCACTAAGGTCTAGCTCCCTGGCTTCCTCTCAGTTCCTGAACACACTGAATTTTTTCTCATCTAAGGGCCCTGCCTTTTATTGTTGCTTTTACCTAGAACACTCATCTGCAGATCTCCGGTGTTTGGCTCTTTTCCATCTTTTAGGTTCCTGTTCAAATATTATCTCTTCAGTGAGGCCTTTCAGTTGTTTGTCATTATATCACTATGCTTATTCCCTTCCCTGTACTTAACCCTATCTGTAGTTATTTATCTTATATTGATCCTTGTGTTTATTATCCTTGTGTTTATTATCTACTCCTACCGAGTAAGCATTTTGAAGTTAAAATGCTTTCTTGCTTACTTGTTCGTTATTATGCCAAAAACATTGAATGATATGTAGCATAGTGTAGGTAGTTAATAACATTGTTGAATGAATAAATAAATGAATATGTGTTGCCCACCAGGCTACGAGGTCTCTAAGGAATTGATTAAAATATGTTTGCACACTATGTACTCTATCCTCCTGCACAAAGGATGTACTTATGTGCTGAAAGAAATGAAAGAGAAGTAATAAGTCAAAGGGAACTATTAAAAACCTAAGAGGCTAAGCCATTTTGACCAGATAGTAGTTAAACGTAGCTGCATCTTCCATCTGTGGTTATTGTGAGCCTGCATCTAGCTCTGAAGGGACTTCACCAGCCTGTAGATGCATTCAGGATCACTTGAAGATGACTCAGATCTTACTACCCTTAGTTGCATAAAGCTGGTCCTCAACTCCAAAGATGCTCCCTTTAGCATTTCTGAGAGTCATAGGGGATGTCTTACTTGTGATCAGAAACACAGATACCTTACTAGATACCACATTTCTCCCCCAACAGTCACCACAGCTTTCCCAGATCCTATTCCCCCAAGCATCTCATTCTTCACCCTATTGCTACTCCACTGAGCCCAAAGGATGTCACCACATGCTGCAGTTCTCAAAAGTTCACAGAGCCAAAACTTGGTGATTTGTGGCAAATTGGGGTTATCTGTCTCCAATTTGTAACATTCCATCTGAGAGGTCAAAAACAATGCAATATATCTGTGTGTATGCCTTCATGTTCCATGAAGTGTTCAGTGAATGTTCTTCCAATTTTTACTTATCGTCCTCATTTGACCTAGGACCCAGACAAGAATGTATGGGCTTAGAACAGACAGTCACAAAGGTATACTCAGAATCTCTTTTCTCCTCTGATGACTAGGGGTTTGATACTGGGAAGTTCATTAGGTCTTCCTCCTTCTACCCGTAGGATGAATTCTTTTCCAGGAGACTCTCAATAGCCCCCTCTCAATTTGACTTCTATTAGAATAGCTCACAATTTACACCAAATGCCCAGTAGTCCAGCAGGAGACAAAACTCAGGCTTTTTCCAGAGGCTCTTTAGGCCCCAGGAAAACAGGCTGGTCACAAACTTCCCAGACATGTTTGGACAGGTATGAGCCTACAGGAGCTGCACCTCAGGTTTGTTATCCTGATGCACAAGAAAATCTTCAAATGAACTCAGCAGTGACAAGCTTTCAAATCACATAAAGCCATCCCACACCCTTGGTAAGAAAGCAGGCAGCAGCAACAGAAGCCATGAGGTGGCAGCACGAGCAATTTAAAGGCCACCAAAGGGAACACAGAAGACAATCACACCAAAGGATATTCTATCAAGGACTGGAAGGAATTTGGGCTTTCAATAATTCTGCTGGAAATCCTCCATGATACTCCTCATATTGGAGACACAGATTACTTGTTAATATATATTGACTGGAAAAATATATGCAGCATTAAAATAGTTTCTTTATTTGGATGATGGAATTGTGGTGCTTTTTCAAAATAATTTTAGTTTTTATACTTTGTTACTCTGTTTTCACAATTAAAGGGCCAAGGAGTAAGTGAAGATTACTGTTAGATATCTGTGAGCCTAACTATTATTCTAAGATCATCAGCTCAACAATAACCTCTTGTTCAAACCAAGAATTAATAATTTATTCTCTCTAATCCCTTGTCCAGTTTGTGAATGTGTACATTGACAGCCATAATATAATTCAAATTCACAAATTCAAAAGTTTATTTATTTGTTTATAATCTATAAATCACTTGAAAGCCAACTCCATGTCCCATTCTTATAGGCTGGTGGGAGATTCAGTAATAATTGGATCTCCACCCACCCAGGGCTGTACCTGGGTCTTGTGTTTGACTAAGACTCTGGGGGGCTCCAGTCATCAATCATTTGCTCACAGTGATTACTGAAGAACTGTTGGGACATTTCCAGGGAATCTGCTGCTTTGGTCCACATTTAGGGTCCTGGAATCATCAGCAAGCCTGATAGTATCTGTACTGAAGGTACAATGTTCTGAGTGTCCCCAGAAAGAAGCCAGCTCCTCTAAGAGTCTTGCCACCTCTTGCCTGTGAGGCAAGGAAATACTAAGGGACTGGTCACCTGTTTGGAATGGATAATTCCAAAAAAGCCATCAACATGAATTCCTAGAGAACATTTGTAACAACTAAAACACATACAATTACCTTTGTAACACACAGCTGTGAAGATAAACATAATAAACAGTATTCTGAAATTCTAAAATAATTTCTGCAGATTAAATATAGGGCACAGAGTGGTTAAAGTCTTTTCCTATTTATTTATTTATCCTATTTAGAATTATCTTCTAAATGTGTTGCCTGGGAGGGGCCTGAATTAACTTATTATCTCAATACATAAAGTAACTCAATGCCTTTCCTCGGTTAGTTAGGAAAAGAATTTAATACATTATTTTATCCTAATATTTAGGCATCTGAAGTTTTCTTCTTACATAATTAAATGTGCAACTTTTAGTAATGGGAGCAATGCCTTAATATTTTCATATTATTCTCTTTTATTTCAAATCTTAAGAAAGGATTTCACTGACTCTAAGCACACAGATGGGCAAGGCATTTACCTGGGGCGGGGAAAAAGTCATCCACCCATAGCCTTTTGCACAACCATGTGTGCACACAGTCTGATTAGAGTGCCACTTGCGCCATGGACATCCAGGATAGTGACAGCAGTACCTGTCAGAGGCTCACTCCCTGATTTATCTGATAGGGCAAGGTTGCACAGGGAGTGTCCAACAGCCTCCTGTCGGACTGGAACCCACAGATGGCTCTGGAGTTGAAGAAGGGAGCAACAAGAGTCCCTTTCTGTAAAAACAGTCCAGATGAGGAAATTAAGAGGCACCTTCCCTATTGACTGTAGATGAGTGCAGGGAGGAGAGACAGAAGAAAAGCAGACATTGGCAAATGATAATTTTTTTGACAACATAAGTATCTTATAGAAGATAAGTCATCTGAGTTTTAAAAATGAAAGGAGAGGGAAAGAGAAATAGGAATTCAGGGGGAAAATATAGCACTCTTAGTGAGTGAAACTGAGGTTTACAAAAAGTAAATTTCTCTGCAATAGTACTTTAATAAGGTTTGGATATTTAATAATTGTTGATTTAGAGTTCTGAATTGTAGTCATTTGGGAAAGAAATATATCTTACAATATAATCACATCAAATAAACCCATATCAATATGTTATGGTAATAGCAATTATATGAAATTGGTCATAAGTTCCTGAAGGAAATATCAAGAGCATAACAGAAAATGGTAATGTTTTCTATTTGTAAGTAACCTTATAATTTTCAAAGTGCTTTACTTTGATCCTATTAGTTTATGAAATAGGCATAACATTTTTTTTTTTATCATTTTGCAGGTAGGAGATTGAAGACTAGACCAGTTTACTGACTTGCCCTGGGTTATATGTCTGGAAAATAGCAAAACTAGGATGAGAATTCTGGACTTTTGCTTCCAAGTCCATTTTTATTTCTGCCATAAGGATCCTTCATAATTCTATAGTTTTTGTCAGTGAAAATAGCCATTGATTTTCAGAATGGAGTAAACAGTCTCATGGACTGTTTAAATAATATGTGAATCAACTTAATAAACAAGTCGCTCACAACTTTCCCTTGGGTTCTTCAAGAGCCTGACTCCTCAATCAGCTTAGTTGGCAGATGGCTGAGTGTACAATTTAAAGAGCATCGCTTCTTACCCACTCCACCCTTTGACCCAGTTTCTACTAAAAGCTGGCACCACAGCCATGATATTGCATTCAGTTCAGAAATTCTGAGCTGGCTTTAAACCTGTCTTAGCAATTGCCAACCAGGCTATTTCACTTAGTCTGGAAAGGGCAAAAGTAGGAAGACATATATGCGAAGAGATTGTTAGGTTCATTCTCTTGCCCCACCAATTTCTTAGATCCACCCCTTTCCATCCAGACCAAGGTGTAAATGTGCAGATGAATGGGGCTGGACACTTTAGTTGGGTCACAAAGACCTCGAGAGGGCCATACATTTCAGGTGCCCCAAATGTTGTCAGCTCTGAAGGCTCCCCAGAAACTATGGAAGCTCCACATGATGTGGTTCCATGGAGGATATCCCATTTCACTTAGAAATTTTGGGTTACCCTGGGTCTCCTTTATGATCAGAAAAGGTCCATTCCTAACATTTGTGAGCTCCATGGCAAGAGTACAAATAGAGGTCCACATACCATATATCTAAATATTTAAATGTTATAGGTCAGGCTAACAAGCTGTAAGATGAAGTATGTTCTCTCCTACTGAAACACCAGTATATTCATAATAACAAAAATAAAATACGTGTTTAAAGCTGTGGCTGGCTATTACTGATAGTTGGCAAAACATAGAAGACATTTTAATTATTACTCTATGTTTTAGGGATTTTTTTGTTGATGGGCCAGAGATGTTTATATTAATAATAACATAAAACTTTATAAATTATTTATAATTTGACTCATTCCATGAATTTATTTTTCTTACTTTCATTAGAAAAAGATCACTCATTATATTATTCTAATTAAGATTTTTACATTATTTGTGTTCTATTGACAGTAAAGAGCTAAAAGATTAAAAAATAATTGCAACTATATTAAGAGTACAAAATTTGAATGTATTTTCCGCAAAAATTAAAACATAAAAATTAAGATATTTTAAATATTTT
>NC_138376.1:59131935-59190853 GCF_054177405.1 Leptonychotes weddellii | reverse complement strand
TTTATTTAGGGGTGCCTGGGTGGCTCAGTTGGTTAAGCGACTGCCTTCGGCTCAGGTCATGATCCTGGAGTACCGGAATCGAGTCCCGCATCAGGCTCCCTGCTCAGCGGGGAGTCTGCTTCTCCCTCTGACCCTCCCCCCTCTCATGTGCTCTCTCTCTCCTCTCATTCTCTCTCTCAAATAAATAAATAAAATCTTTAAAAAAAAAAGATTTTATTTATTTATTTGACAGACAGAGAGAGAGAGGTAGTATAAGCAGGGGGAGCGGCAGGCAGAGGGAGAGGGAGAAGCAGGGAGCCCAATGTGGGACTCAATCCCAGGACCCTCGGATCATGCCCTGAGCTGAAGGCAATGCTTAAGCGATTGAGCCAACCAGGTGCCCGCATATGAAAAATCTTAATCAAAGTTATTAAATAAAGTTTATTTTCTAAATCATTTTTAAACATTTAATTAATTCTTAGTAGATATTTTTATAAAAATAAAACTATCCACCCATGGACCTTGAGGGCATCATGATAAATGAAAAAGGTCAGACAGACAAAAATAAATGCTGTATGATCTCACTTATATGTGAAATGTTAAAACAGAACAAAACAAAAACCCCAAACAAACTCACAGATACAGAGAACAGATTGGTGGTTGCCAGAGGTGGGGGATGAGGGGTGGAAAAAATAGGTAAAGGTGGTCAAAAGGTAAAAACTTTCAATTAAAAAATAAATAAGTCCTAGGGATGCCATGTACATCATAGTGAATCCAGTTAATAATACTGTATTGTATACTTAAAAGTTGCTAAAAGAGTAGATCTTAAAAGTTCTCATCATAAGGATAAAAGAGTGTAGCTATGTATGGTGACAGATGTTAACTAGACATTCTGGTGATCATTTCATAATACATACAAATATTACATCCTTATGTTGTTCACCTGAAAGTAATATATGTCAGTTATATCTCAATTAAAAAAAAACTACTCACAATTCTAGAATTGCATGCCCATTTAATTGTTAATAAAGAATCAGTATCACACTTTATAAATATTATGTCTAGATTGGCACTGTCCAACAGAAATATAGTACAAGCCACATGCATAACTTTTAATTTTTTACATTAAAAGCTTTTCTACATTAGAATTAAAAAGTAAACATTTAAGGGAGGGTGGTGCCTGGGTGGCTCAGATGGTTGGGCGTCTGCCTTCGGCTCAGGTCGTGGTCCCGGGGTCCTGGGGTCGAGCCCCGCATCGGGGTCCCTGCTCTGCGGGAGGCCTGCTTCTCCCTCTCCCACTCCCCCTGCTTGTGTTCCCTCTCTTGCTGTGTCTCTCTCTGTCAAATAAATAAAGTCTTAAAAAAAAAAAAAGTAAACATTTAAAATAATTGAAATTAATTTTAATAATATATTTTATTTAATGCAAAGTATTAAAATATTGTTCCAACATGTAATCTATATAACAATAATTAATGAGGTCTTTCACATTCTTTTTTTTCACACTGAGTGTGAAAAATTTGATGTCTATGTTACACTTACAGCACTTCTCCATCAGACTAGCTACATTTCAGTTGCCCCAACAACCACATGTGGTTAAGGCTACCATATTGGACAGCCACATAAACTGTTACAAATACCATATTAATTGGTAAAGGCCTTCAGATCCATACATTGAAACACAAAGAAAAGCAAGCAAATGGATGTTCCACACTACTGGGAATGTCGTTAAGAGGAAGAACTTGACAAGTTAATTAGTCTATTATCTAAGCACTTCTACCACTAACTGCTCTAAAGCAGTGTCCATCTCCACTGTTGGCAGTGGTACAACCCACAAACCTTCATGGCTGCAGGTGCCTTTTGCTTCAGAGGCCCTAGGATAAAAGGTTTGGAGAAGCATTTCCTTGGGGCTTGAATGGGGTTAGGAACAAGAGTGGATGTTTAGGGTTACAAATCACACTGTGTAATGCTGAGCACTAGATGAGTAATGAAGATTGAACAGTGTTTGTTAATAAAAGTATTTGTTGGTGTGCATGTGAAAACTGGGGCTCAGGCGAGGGGCTCTTGCCCTGGTATGAGGGAGGTACTGGGTCATGGCACGCCTAGAGCTAGCTGGGCTTCCTGGGGATACCGCAGAATAGGAAGGGATGGAGACAGGCCAGGCCTCCGAGGCCTGTGCTAGACAGGGACTGTGAATCCACGACGACATGAGTTTCTCTGTGTTGAGTTACTGAAATGTTCAGCATAAGGATGTTCACTGGTATGTATTTTCCCCTCTGCTGTATTTTTTGATGCATTGGCTCCAACATCAGGGTTAAATTTGAAAAAAGCAAGGACGGAAGAGAGAGAGATACCTTTTGAGAAATGCATAACAAATAATGACTGATCCAACCTCCCTCACCAACCTCCCATCTCTCAAACACACAGATACATCCCTTACCATATACACACACAAATATGTGCAACTCCAGGGGGGAAGTATTATATTGTATTGCTTTTATGACTTCGTTTTTAAAGATATATATGGGAAAATACATGAGAGGACACAGAATTCCCCAGAAATACTTGCTGCCAATACATTTTGCTGAAACTGACTCCCAAAACTCTCACCTGTGTTTCATTTTATAACTGAACCTAACAATTTCCCTGAAAGCCTTGTGAAGAGGAGCTACATAGGAGCTTTCTGCTTGCCCTTTTAGAAAAATGGTATCATGTAGTATTACATACATGGTAGTCTTTGCAGGGCCTCACCTCAGAAGACACATGACATCAGTTTCCATTACTGCTCATATTAACTTGATCATTTCGTTAAGGTACTATCTGCCAATTTTTCATTGTAAGACTTTCTTCTCCCCTTTGTAATTAATGTGATCTGTGTGAAGTGATGTTTCAGAATTTGTGATTATCCTGTTCCTTAACAATCCTCCAATCAGTAATTTTAGCATCTATTAATAGTTCTAGCCAGAATCAACTATTACTATAGCTGTTGGAAAATCAAGACTTTTCTACTTTTTATCATTCCTTCTGTATTTATTGGTGAGTATTTGTGTCAAAAGATACAAAGATGTCACTCATTTATATTAGTTTTATGGAAATTGTAGGAATTTTACTTTACTACCTCTGATATAAGCTACTTCCATTCATATCTTATTTATTAATAATTTAATCAAAAGCCTATGGAATAGGAAGTACTTTGTTGGAAATACCAAAATAGTGAATATGGTGGCCTTAGCTTCTTCTTTTCTTACCACTCATCAGCAGTGTTATAGGATACATGCCATTTTTGCTGCATGATATAAAAGAGAACAGATGCTGTAAGTTCATATTCAGTCTGGGCATAGAAAGGACATTTTAGAATGTGTACATTACAAGAAATCATTGCTTAGTTCTAGCTGTTTCGTTGTCACAATGTTTTGGGTTTCTTTGCCTTCTTATTCTTTTTGACTTTCTTTTTATTGAGCTTTACTCTTTTGCCCCTTCTTACTCAGAAGAAATGTCTGCTCATTTACATTTGTAATGCTCCAAAATTTTGAATAAAATTCTTAAATATCAATTATAGTGAATAGAGATTTTTATAAATATTCATCACACACTATAATCTACTATTTCCTAGCTAGCAAATTAGTAAAGCTCACTGCATTGTAAATAACAATCTTCATGGTACTTTGGTCTTATTTATTTTTGCCAAATGATAATTAGGAGAGTGGAGACTGGCTCCAGTAATTAGACAAGGAGATAGAATGCCTGGTGTGTGCATGCATAGGTTCCTGGCTGTTATTCCCACCCCTACCTTCAATCCTGCCTAGTTAACAGGACTGAAAGAGGTTGTGATACATTCCTTTAGTCTATATTTTCTAGATAAGTCTATTATATCTACTTATCCATCCATCATCCATCCATCCCTCCACACATTCAATATTTGCCATCTATATTACACGTCTATTCATGGTGCTGCATTGTTCATAGCATCACAGATATAGAGATGAACAGGACACAGTCCCTCTTAAATAACTTCCATTACTGTACAGGAATCAATCCACCTCTAAGACCTTCTCTCTTTTTTTTCTCAGTTATTTCCTCCAAAATGTGGGTACCTGCTGTTACCCTCCTCAATGCTAGTGCAGATCAAGGCTACTTTTAAGGACTGTTATCCACATCTGCTTCTAGGAAGCTAAAAATCACTGTGCAGGGAAAAGGGATAGAAGCATTTGTCATGAGAGGACAGATAAAAATTCTAAACAATACCTAAGTTCTCCTTTTCCAATATATCCATCAATAACTATGAGAGAGAAAATAATACCTAACCAAAGATTAGAGAATATAGCTCATGTTATTCTTTTTAAGAACAATAAAAACAATGAACAATTCCAAGTTAGGGCACCAGGGTGGCTCAGGTACAAAAGCATCTGCATTTGGTTCAGGTCATGATCCTGGGGTCCTGGGATGGAGAGCCACATCGGGCTCCTTGCTCAGCGGGGAGCCTGCTTCTCCCTCTCCCTGCCCACCTCCTGCTCGTGCTCTCTCTCTCTCTCGCCATCTCTCTCTCAAATAAATAAAAAAATCTTTAAAAAAAAACCCCAATTCCAACTTATCTAAATTACATTTGTGGTGGCCAAATCTGTATAATCCTTTTAAAGGTACTGGGGGAGGTTTTTTCAACATGAGAAAATATAATGGAATACCTAAAGGGCTATACTTTTTTCCCATGGAAAGAAATAGTTACCAATGCTTATTTCCTTTTTGTACAAAGTAAATTTTACAACATTATATATGGTTACTTAATTCAATTACTAATGAAGAGAGATATATCACAATATCTTTTAAAAAATCTTTTCAATTTCCCATGAAGAACTTATTCTCTTTAAGTATGTTTATTAGTAACAATTTCAGTAGTAAAAATGCAATGTTTTAAATATACTTTCATATTCATTATCTCATTTGACCCATACAACAATTATATGAAGTAGATAGAGAATACATTATCTTTATTTATCAGATAAGGAGAAACATAAAGTGACACATGAATTAGTTAACATTTATTCATGACACATGTGACTTGCCCAATGCCCACACACCTTAGAGCCAGAGATAAAAACAGAACTGAGGTCTCCCTGATTCCTGATCCAGGATGCTTTCCATTATAACACACTATCTTCCTAGTTGCTCTTAATATCTACTATCTGTTGCAAACAAAGTGCCAAAGGAAATAAGGAACCTGCTAGTGACTCTAATAAAATGTGCTCAAAATGTGTTGCTTTTCTTCAGTCTTATCCTTATCTACCCTAGATCAGAAAAGAATGAATGCATACTACCAGAAATTTACAAGAGACTAATTATTTTACAATTGTGTTAATTTCGTGGCCAACACTAATTCACATGTCATCCTTTACTTGCTAATCTTTTGTATTATTCTAGACCAAAATCTGACCAGTAATATAAGAAATGTTGCTCAATCTAATTTGTCTATGGCAATTATAATTTGTGATTTTGCTGATCAGTTAAGTTATTAGCTCTACCAGATAAACCATATTACTTACAGACTTAATTTAGTTTCTTGGTTTAATGATCTCAGTAGAGCATGAAAGCATAGTTTTTTTTTTTTCGCTTTCCACTTTGACTTTATAAATGGGGAGAATTTTTTGATCACTTAGGTCCTATTCACTGACAAACCCATGCAATTTAATTCTACATATGCCCTAGCCAGGATAACACTTTCCAATTTACAGAGAAATTTTTCTCCAAAGAATGCCCATTGGCCCCAGATATGATACTGGCTGATTTCAACTATTTTAAAGAAGAAGTACAACTTATAGAAGGCAGCAATGTCATAGGGAAATCACATTTGATTTCTCAAAACAATGGAATAGTGCCTGATATACATAGTAGTAACTCAGTGAATGTTCATTGAATAAACACATGAATTAGTTAACATTTATTCATGACTCATGTCTTAGCTATTTATCGTTTCTAGAAAGCCACTGACATCTCCAGTCTAAGTTAGGAGATCCTCCTGTTTCCATTGCACTCCATCATACTTCTGTCTTAAATTTTTCATTAATGTTAAGGTTAATGCCATTATTACTACTATATTTATTGAGTGCCGGAAGCCATGGCAATAGATAAGCTCATTTATTTATCTTTCTATTATGCTGTCAGTTCTTTGAGGACTGTGCCTGAGTCAGAGTCAGCTTTGAATAATAACAAAAACAGTAGCAACCAATATTTATTGAGCGCTCATACAACTGTATATGGCTGACCTCATTTAAGTTTCACAACATGCTTATGCTCCAGGTACTACTGTAAAACCTACTTTACCACAAGATACATAGTAGTTATTTCTTTAAGATACATTCCTAGAACTGAAATTACTGCAAAAGGTTAAAACTATTTTTTCATGTTTTATTTATGATTTTAAAAAGTCTTTAATTTTTAGACAGTTTAGGTTTAAATAAAAACTGAAAAAGAGTCCCATATACCCTACACTCAGTTTCCCTTATTAATAACATCTTACATTAGTATGGTACATTTGTCTCAGTTATTGAACTAATGTGGAGTTAGTACTTTACTCAGATTTCCTTAGTTTTTACCTAATGTTATTTTTCTATTCCAGGATCTCATCCAGGATAATACATTACTTTTAGTTTTCACGTCTCCTTAGGCTCCTCTTGGCGATGACAGTTTCTCAAACTTTCTTTGCTTTTGATGACCTTGACAGTTTTTAAGGAGTACTAGTTATTTTATGTAATGTCCCTCAATTGGAATTTATTTGTTTTCCACATGATTCTACTTGGGTTATGGGTTTGGGGTATAAAGACCACACAGGTAAAGTACCATTTTCATTACATCAGAGCAAGGGTATATACTATCAATGTTTCTTATTGTTGATGTTGACCCTCATCACCTGGCTGAGGTAGTGTTTGTCAGATTTATCCACTGTAAAGTTGCTCTTTTTCTTCCCTTTCCATATTGTACTCTTTGGAAAGAAGTCACTATGTGTAGCCCTTACTTAAGGAATGGGGTGTTATGCTCCACCTCCTTTTTTTAAAGATTTTATTTATTTATTTGACAGAGAGAGAGAGTGAGAGAAAGTACAAGCAGCAGGAGCTGAGGAGAAGCAGGCTCTCCACTGAGCAAGGAGCCTGATGTGGGATTCCATTCCAGGACCCTGGAAATGACCTAAGCTGAAAGCAGACGCTTAACCAACTTAGCCACCCAGGCATCCCTATGCTCCACCTTCTTGAAGGTGGAGTATCTATATAATTATTTGGAATCTTCTGCAAGAGATATTTCTTTCTTCCTCCCCATTTATCCAGTCATTTGTTTATATCGGTACATACTCATAAATATTAATTTTACACTTTGGGCTATAATACAATACTACTTTATTTTGTTGCTCAAAGCTTTGGACAATGGGAGCTCTTCCAGTTGTCTCTGGTGTTCTTTTGCCACACTTACACCAACTACTTTTCCCCTTTAATTTCTTTTAATTTCTAGTACTAAAAGATGTTCTGAGATCATCATATACATTTCCTGCCCTAGTCTTAGAATCAGTCATTTTTCCAAGGATCCCTGGTTATTTTGACTGGAGAATAGTATTACAAACCAAAATCTGGGTACTAAGTGTGCTTATTGCTAGTAGGGTATCAACACTTCTAAGCCCTCTCAGCTGATAAAGCAAAAACAATACATGCATATACTAACCTGTGTATATACACATATCGATAAATACATCTATATGTAACCGTCTGCATCCATACCAAGCTAAACATGAGTTTACACACTGATGTCTCCAATTCTGATCTATTACTACATGGACCATTTTAGCCTCCTCTCTTAGCTTACCTATTAACTTCCACTCCAACAGTGAGAAACTCGACTCACATCATTTGCCATGCATTTACTTGTTCAATTCTAGTGTACACATATAGCAATATCAGAATTGTTGACCTGTACTCCTGTGGGAAACCACTTTATCAATTAGAGTACATTGACTATCTGCAGTTCCTTTTGCCTTTAGTCTTACAGACTCTACTCATGTCCAAATTTACTTACATCTGCAAATTTTACCCTGACCCCTTTCAGTGAGGTCATACTATACATTTTGTAATGTAATTAGATTCTTTTGTCACAGTCTGTATTCCATCTTGGGATTCCCCAACCTCCTAAATGATTAAGAAAAATTTTCATATGGTAAGGCTCATTCTCTGCTGCAAAGTTCTATGGGTTGTGAGAAATGCACAGTGTTATTTATCTACCATTACAGTATTATATAGAATAGTTCCACTGCCCTACAAAATGTCCTGTACTAGACATATTCAACTTCCTTCTACCTCCCTGAGCCCATGGAATCCACATGTCTTTTTATTGTTTCTATAGTTTTGCCTTTTCAGAAATGTCAAACAATTGGAATCATACAGTCTATAGCCTTTTCAGACTGGTTTCTTTCAACTAGCAATATACATGTAGGTTTCATCTATGTCTCCCAGGGCTTGATAGCTTATTTACTTTTATTGATGAATAATATTTCACTGTATGAATCTACCACAATTTGTGTATCCATTCATCTATTAAAGAGCAGCTTGGTTGCTTTCAGTTTTTACTGATTATAAATAAAGCTATTATACACATCAATGTGCGACTTTTTGTTGGACATAAGTTTTCAAATTATTTGGGCGAATACCCAAATTTGGAGCACAATTTCTGGATTATATGGTAAGATTATATTTAGAAACTGCCAAACTGTCTTTAAAAATGGCTATACCATTTTTTTTCTTTTGCATTTCTGCTATCAGTGAATAGAGAGTTCCTGTTGCTCTGTAACTTTACCAGCAATTGGCATTTGTTAGGCTTCTTTGGAACTTAGCCATTCTAATAGGCATGTAGTATATCATTGTTGTTCTAACTTGCAGTTCTCTAATAGCAAAATGAGCATCTCACCTGTTTATTCTCCATCTGTATATTTTCTTTGGTGAGGTGTCCAGATCTCTTGCTTTTTTAAAAAAATCGAGTTGTTTTATTACTGTTGAGTTTTTTTTTTTTTTTTTAAGATTTTATTTATTTGACAGAAAGAGACAGCAAGAGAGGGAACACAAGCAGGGGGAGTGGGAGAGGGAGAAGCAAGCTTCCCGCATAGCAGGAGCCCGATGTGGGGCTTGATCCCAGGACCTCGGGATCATGACCTGAGCTGAAGGCAGACGCTTAACGACTGAGCCACCCAGGTGCCCCTATTACTGTTGAGTTTTTTTTTTTTTAAAGATTTTATTTATTTATTTATTAGAGAGCGAGCGAGAGAGAAACAGCATGAGAGAGGAGAGGGTCAGAGGGAGAAGCAGGCTCCCCGCTGAGCCGGGAGCCCGATGTGGGACTCGATCCCAGGACCCTGGGATCATGACCTGAGCCAAAGGCAGTCGCTTAACCAACTGAGCCACCCAGGCGCCCCTACTGTTGAGTTTTAAGAACACTTTGTATATTTGGAATACAAGTCCTTTGTCAGATAAGCGTTCTGCAAATATTTTCTCCAAATCTGTGGCTTGTTTTTTCATTCTCTAAACCATCTTTCACAGAGCAGGAGTTTCTATTTTAATGCCTTATCAATTTTTTTTTCATGGATTACGTTTTTATGCTGTATCTAAAAACTCATCCCCAAAACCAAAGTCACCTAGACTTTATCCTATCTTTTCATCTGGAAGTTTTATTATTTTACATTTTACATTTAGGTCTGTGACCAATTTTAGTTAAATTTCATAAAAGATAGATGGTCTATAATTTTTTTGTGTTTTCTTTTGTTTTGCATATGGATATACAATTTTTCCAGCACCATTTGTTGAAAACACTATCTTTTTTCCATTTAATTGGCTTTGTTCCTTTGTCAAAGATCAGCTGACTATATATGTGTGGGTCTATTTCTGGACTTCATGTTTCTTTCATTATTCTATATGTCCATTCATTCAATGCCACACTATCTTGGTTACTGTGGCTTGACAGCAAGTCTTGAAATCAAGTAGTGTTAAGTTCTCCGATTCTGTTCTTCAGTATTGTGTTTGCTATTCTTTTGCATTCCATAAAAACTTTACAGTAAGTATGTTAATAGTTACAAAACAGTTTTCTGGGATTTTGATTGGTATTGCCTTGAACGTGTAGATCAGATTGGGAAAAACCAACATCTGAACAACACTTAGTCTTCTAGTCAGTGAACATGGAATATCATTTCTCTCCATTTACTTATATATATTTTTATTTATTTCACTAGGGTTTTGTAGTTTCTATATAGATAGCTTGTATATAATTAAAATATATACCTAAATTAGATTTATACCTAAATATTTACTTTTCATAGATGCCATTATAAGTGATACTATTTTTAAATTTCAAATTCCAACTGTTCATTACTGGTAAAGCAATTGATTGCTGTATATTATCTCTGCATCCTATGAACTTCCTATATTTACTTATTAGTGCCAAAAATTTTTTGTTGTGGTTGATTCTTTAGGATTTTCCACATAGATAATCAGTGTTATATCTTGTTTTCCAATCTGTATAAACTTACTTTTCTTTTCTTATTGCACTGGCTATGACTTCCAGTACAATGTTGAATAGGAGTAGTGAGAGAGGATATCCTTGTCTTGTTCACTATTTTAAAGATTTTATTTATTTATTTGTCAGAGAGAGAGAGAGCACAAGCAGGGGGAGTGGCAAGCAGAGGGAGAAGCAGGCTCCCTGCTGAGCAAGGAGCCTGATGTGGGACTTGACCCCAGGACCCTGGGATCACGCCTTGAGCCAAAGGCAGACACTTAACCGACTGAGCCACCCAGGTGTCCCATCTTCTTCACTACTTTAAAGAGAAAGTATCCATTTTCTCATTTTATTTTTTTTTAAATTTTTTTTAATATATATATTTAAGATTTTATCCATTTATCAGAGAGAGAGAGACAGAGGCAGGCAGAGGGAGAAGCAGGCTCGTCACTGAGCAAGGAGCCTGATGTGGGACTCAATCCCAGGACCCTGGGATCATGACCTGAGCCGAAGGCAGACGCTTAACCGACTGAGCCACTCAGGCGTCCCCATTTTCTCATTTTAAATATGATGTTAGCTGTAGGTTGTTTGTAGAGATTCTTTACCAAGTTGAGGAAATTCCTTTTATTTCTTGTTTGCTGACAGTTTTTATTGTGAACAGATGCTGGATTTTATCAAATGCCTTTTCTGTATTAGTTGATAAGACCAATAAGAATTTCTCCTTTAGCTTGTTGACATGATGGGTTACATTGATTTTTGAACATTGAACCAGCCTTACATAACTAGAATAAGTCCCACTTGATCTTGGTGTCTACTTATTTTTATACACTGTTAAATTTAATTTGGTAATATTTTCTTGAGGATTTTTACATCTATGTTTATGAGAGATCTTGGTCTCTAGTTTTTCCTTTATTGTAACGTCTTTATCTGGTTTTGGTATTGGGGTAATCGTGGCCTCACAGAATGAGTTAGAAAGTGTTCCCTCTGGTTCTATTTTCTGGAAGAGATTGTAGAGAATTTGGTATCATTTTCTCCTTAAATGTTTGGTGGAATTTACCAGTGAAACCATCTGGGCCTGCATACTTTCTTTTTTGGAAGGTTATGAATTATTAATTACATTTTAAAAATAGATATAGTTCCATTTACATTTTCTATTTCTCCTTTTATGCATTTTGGTAGTTTGTGTCTTTAAAGAACTTGGTCTGTTTCATCTAAGTTATCAAATTTGTGGACATAGATTTGCTCAGTCTTCATTTATTATCCTTTTAGTGTCCATGGAACCAGTAGTGACGACCACTCTTTCATTTCTGTTAATAATTTGTGTCTTCTTTCCTTTTCACTAAGGATGGTTTGGCTAGAGGCTTATTGATTTTAAACCTTATTTGGCTTCACTAGACCTTTATCAATTTTATTGTTTTCAAAGATGCAGCTTTTGGTTTTGTTGATTTTTCTCTGTTGTTTTCAATTTCGTTAATTTCTCTTCTAATTTTTCTTTTCTTCTGCTTGCTTTAAATTTACCTTGCTCTTCTTTTTCTAGCTTCCTAAGGTAAAAGCTTAATGATTTTAGATCTCTTTTTCTAATATATTCATTTAATGCTGTAAAAAAATTTCTAAGCACTGCTTTTGCCGCATCACACACGTTTTAATGTTATATTTTCATTTTAATTTAATTCAGAATGTTTTAAAATTTTTCTTGAAATTTCTTCTTTGACCCATGTGTTATTTAGAAACATGTTGTTTAATCTCCAAATATTTGAGGTTTTTCAAGTTATTTTTCTGTTACTGATTTCTAGTTTGATTGTATTACGATCTGAGGACATACTTCGTATGACTTCTATTCTTTTCAATTTGTTAAGGTGTGTTTATGGCCTAGAATATAGCCTACCTTGGTAAATGTTCCATATAAGCTTGAGAAGAAGGCATATGTTACTATTGTTAAGAGTATTTTACATCAGATCAGGTTGACTGATAGTATTGTTTAGACCAATTATATCCTTCTGATTTTCTGTCTGCTTCACCCATCGATTACTCAAAAAGGGGTGTTGAAGTCTCCAATTATAATAATAGAGCTTTCAACTTTTCCTTGCAGTTCTATTAGTTTTTGCCTTATGTATCTTGACATGCTGTTATTTGGTGCATACACATTAAAGCTGTATTGTCCTCTTTATATTCTGTTGAATTTGCTTTGATAAATTTAAAAGGATTTTTACATCTATGCTCATGAAGAATGTTAGACTGTACTTTACATTTCTTGACAAATCCTTGTTAGAATTTGATATGAATTATGTTGACATCATAAAATAAGTTGGGAAGAGTTACCTTCTCCTCTATATTCTAAAAAAAAATGTGTAAGATTGGCATTATTTCTTCCTTAAATGTTTCATAGAATTTGCAATGATGCGACCTAGGTCTGGAACTTTTTGTTGGGATATTTTTAAATTACAAACTTAATTTATTTCATAGTTTATGGCTATTCAGATTTCACATTTCTTCTTGTTTTGGTTTTGTAAGTTACATTTTCTGAGGAACTAGCCCATTTTATCCAATTTAACAAATCTTCTAGTACAAAGTTGTTCATAATATTACCTTATTATCCTTTTTATGCCTGCAGGTTCTGTGATAATATCCTTCCCCTTTCATTCTCTTTTCCATCTTAGCTCAGGGTTTATCAATTTTCTTAACATTTTCAAAGGTTGGCTTTCACACTGTTGTTGGCTCTGCTGATTTTCTCAACTGGCTATTTTCTATTTCCTTTTATTTCTTCTCTTTATTATTTCTTTTACTTAGTTTTGATTTTACTTTGATTTTACTTTTTCCCCCAGCTCTTTAAGTTAGAAGCTTAGAGCATTGATTGTAAATCTTTCTTGTCTAATAAAAGTGTTTTATTTCTTTTCTTCTCACAGCTGCTTTAGCTACATCCCTCACATTTCAGTATGTTGTGTTTTAATTATTATTCAGTTTGGGGTATTTTCTAATTTGTATCTTGAATTCTTTTTTACCCCATGTGTTATTAAAGATCATGTTGCTTAATATATAGCTAGCAATTTTATTAGTATTTTATTGTTATTGATTTCTAATTTAATTCCTTTCTGGTTAGAGAACATAGGTGTATTATTTCAATACTTTGAAACTTATTGAGAATTATTTGAGGACCCAGAAAATCCTAGATCTTTGTGAATGTTCTGTGTGTACCAAAAAGAATGTGTATTCTGCCGTAATTGGATTTAAGATCCCATAAGCCTCAGCAAGGTCAAGTGATTTACTTTGTGATACAAATTTATATTTTTGTCCATTTATTCAAATGTAAGAGATGGGTATTAAAGTCCCTGACAATGATTTTGAACTTGTCTAGTTTTTACCTTAGTCTAAAAATTATTTTATGTATTTTGAAGTTGTTAAAAGATGCTTACTTTTTACTGACCTTTTTCTCTCTACTAGCCTTGGTCAGCCTCAGTCATAAAAAGAAACTTCAAGTAAGTCATAAAAAGAAAAAATTCTGTCACGTTTTAAGCACTCTTATTTGCAGTTATTCTATAATACATACATACATAATATTAAATGATATAAATAGTATGATAAAAAAGTACAAGATAGAATGAAGGCATATAGAACCTAGTCATGGAAATCAGGAAGAGCTTCTTTTTTTTTTTTTAAGATTTTATTTATTTATTTGAGATAGAGAGCACAAGCTTCAGGGAGGAGCAGAGGGAGAGGGAGAAGCAGGCTCCCTGAGCAGGGAGCCCGATGTGGGGCTCCTTGATCCCAGGACCCTGAGATCATGACCTGAGCCAAAGGCAGATGCTTAATGGACTGAACCACCCAAGCGCCCCAGGAAGAGCTTCTTGATGGAAGTGATATATTAATAGTAAAGTGGAAGTTAGCTTTAATAGAGGAGGTTATGAAAAGAGCATTCCAAAAAAAGGGAAAATTTGTGTGCACAAACCTTGACGCAAGGAGGAGCTTGGCTCTTTGAAGAAACTGAAAGAAGTCAAGAATAGCTTCATTGTAGAATGAATGAAGGCAGAAGTGGCAGTGGCATATGTGGAAGCTTGGAAGCTTCCTGAGAGCAGTGGGAGCATTAAGAAGTTTTAAGTCAAAAAGCACCATGATGTGGTGTGCAATTTTTAAAAAGTACTTAAACCGTTGTGAGAATAAATTGTCGCAGGCAAGAAATGGATGCAGGGATTTCAGTTAAGAGGTGACTGAGGTGATTAAGATGCAGGAGATGACGGAGGCTTAGGTTTAAGTATATGTAGTAGAGCTGAGGTAAGTGGAAGAAGTCAAAGATAAATTTTGCATGTAGAACTGATAGTTGGTCATGGATTGGATGTCAGTGGTAAGAGAGCATAAACTGCCAGTAATGACTTTTGGCATGTGTGGAAATAGAGAAATATGAAAGAACAGATGTAGGGGGGAATAGGTTCTAGTACACTGAATTTCAGATGCTTAAGTCACATCAAAGAGAAAGTATTGCATAAGATATGAGCTTGAAAGAAGGCTCTAAGCTGGAGATACACATTTTTTGGAGTTATAAACAGGTGGCAACTAATGCCATGAGAATGGATCAAATAATTTAGGCAGGAAGTATAACTATAAACAAAAGAGAAGACTATAAAGCAACCAGAAAGAACTCTAACATTCAAAGGTCAGAAAGAAGAGGAGGAGCTGGTGAGAAAAAAGAAAAAGGGACCAGATATATAAGTGATGGTATAAAAGTCAATACTTTCCCTCTATTGATGTCTTCTAGTTTTGTGTATGGATTCTTCGGAATAAAGGTTGTTTCTCCAAGGTCTGAAGGACATTATTCGTTTTTGTATAGTTATTCATCTTGTGTGTATGTCCCACTGCACAGTTGCTGGGCCCAAAACATTGCAGCTAATTACTAGGATATTTCTTTAAATTCATTCACATACAGTAATTTTCCTTAAGGCATTCCCAGAGTATCAGGATGGTTCATGAAAGATGGCTTCTGGAATTAGCTAAACACTGGCCTGGAACCAAGAATCAGATTTTTATACTAAGTCCTTGAAATATAGCCAATTTATTTCCTCTATGATGATGAATTAATTTCCCCTCAGGAGCCCGTCTATCTTTTCCTACAATGAAACCAGACTCACTTTAGTAATGGGAAGACAAGAGCAGGGTGAAGAGGCTTCTCCTTAACACTTTCCATTTATTATCAGATTTCTTGGTCAAGGTTTATATCACTGGTAAAGATGGATATGTTACCGGATGTAGTAAATGAAGGGACTGGAAACCCAGAAAATATTCAATTGAGAGTGACAGAACTTTTCTTGATGTAACCAAGCCAGGAAGAGCTGGCAGACATACCATGGTTTGGCAGATTTATCACTCTGTTCTGGAATGCATGACTTGAAGTGTGGCTACAAGGCCTTAAAGGATGGCTATGTGAAGGAAGACTGGACCAGTGGCAATGACCATAAAAGAGAAAGATTATAGACTGGGTGTACATAGTGGATGACCCCAAAATGATGATTATCCAATGTAAGCTATTTGCAGTTAAGATACTTGGAAAGCTTGAAAAAAAAAAAAAAAGATTCTTGGAAAGGGAGTAGCATATGCTCCTAGAAGTGTGAATTAGAACTTCCAAGGGTTATACAGTTTGAAAATGATCACAAGACATTCTGATACATAATTCTTTTGGAGGTGGCGGTGGGTGAGTCTAACTTATTTCCAGCCTCCAATATGCCCAGTTGAAAAGTATAACAAATCCAGTAAAAGACAAATAAACTGGGAAAATACACTTGCAACATATATAGCAAACTTGTTAAATTTATTACATAAAATCTCTTATAATCCATAAGAAAAATAGACACAACTAATAGTGTGCAAAGAATGTAGATAGGCAGTTCTCAAAAGAAAGAAGCTAGAATGGCAATAAATATAATAAACCACTAAGTAACAATGAAATAATATTTGCCTATCAGATTGGTAATGATTACAAAACATAATTAAATTAATTATTCAATATTAAATTCAGTGAGGAGAATGGGGTGTGGGGATATGAGCACACTTTCATAGATCTTGGTGGCACTGTGAATTGATATAACATTTCTAGAGGATAATCATGTATCACAATTTTTAAATTAAAGCTCCCTAAAAATAAACAAATAAATAAATAAAGCTCCCTGACTCAGAAATTTTCCTTGTAAAAAGTTATGCTAAGAAAATAATTAGACATGTTAACAAAAGTGTTATACAGGGATATTATTAAATATTACTCACCTTATGCCTATGTAAGGATAGGCTCTCTTAACTCTGTACAAGTCCCACACACCATGTTTTACACAATGAATACTTAAGCAATGATGATGATGACACAAAACAACTCACAGTTCTTGCTGCAGTTATGAGATTTTCACACAAAGACACACACACATACACACAGTTAAGTTTGTTAACTGTACGTCATGATGATTATTATTCATTAAGTGGAAGTGGATTATCACAAAGGTCTTCATCCTCCACATTTTCACATTGAGTAGGCTGAGGAGGAGAAAGAGGAACAGTTGGTCTTGCTGTCTCAGGAGGCAGAAGAGGTGGAGGACATGGAAGGGGAGTCAGGAGAGGCAAACACACTAGGTGTCTCAGTGTAACTTTACAGAAATGCACTGGAATTCCTATCTGACTTTTTTGCTTTTTTTTTTCTCTAAAATGTTTTGATATGGTAAATCTTTCTTCCACTGTTAATTATAAAGCAAATGTATCATAGAAGGGTCTGTCATAAAAGAAGTCAAAAGAAGTCTTGAATAATCGGAACACTTCTGTCAGATTGTCTAATGTCAATTTGTTTTCTGGCGCTGCTTCTTCCATGTCTTCTTCCTCATCATCTGGCACTGGTTCAAAAGCATTCATCTCCATCAAGTCGTCTTCTGTTAATTCTTGTCGTGTGGTGTCTCTTAGCTCTCGAATTTCTCTAAGATCCATATCTTGAAACCCTTCACCCCTCACTTTTTTTTTTTTTTGCCATATCCACAGTCTCTCTCATGATTTCCTTGATTGGCTCTGTCATAAATCCTAAGAAGTCATGCACAAAATCTGGACACAGTTTTCTCCAGCAGGAACTTATTGCTTTGGGCTTGATATTTTTCCACAGCTTTTTCTATAATAGTGATAGTATCTTCATTGGTGTTATCCTTCCTTACTTTTATGATGTTCTCCCTATCAGCGTTCTTTTCCATAGTTTAACAATCCTTTCCACAGAGTACCATGTGTAATGAGCCTTAAAGGTCCTTATGACTCCCTGATCTAGAGGCTGAATTAGAGATACTGTGTGTGGGGGCAAATAGACCACTTCAACAACTTTGCTGTTGAACTCGTAGGATTCTGGGTGGCCAGAGGTATTGTCCAACATCAAAAGAACGTTAAAAGGCAATCCCTGCGGTGCCTGGGTGGCTCAGTTGGTTAAGTGGCCGGCTCAGGTCATGATCTCAGGGTCCTGGGATCGAGCCCTGTGTCAGGCTCTGTGCTCAGTGGGGAGTCTGCTTTAGGATTCTCTATCTCCCTCTGCCCCTGCCCCTGCTTGCTCACTCTCTCTCTCTCTCTCTCAAATAAATAAATAAATCTTAAAAAAAAAAAAAAGAAAGAAAGAAAGAAAAGGCAACCCCCCTATGGACAAGGTCTTTCCTGACTTCAGGGACAAAGCATTAATGGGACCGATCCAGAAAAAGGGTTATTGTTGTCCAGGCCTTGTTGTACAACCAAAAGACTGGCAGCTGGTGTTATCTTTTCCCTTCAAGGCTTAGGAGTTAGCAGCTTTGTAGATAAGAGCAGTCCTGATCATAAACCTGACTGCATTTGCATAAAACAGTACAGTTAGCCTATCCCTTCTTGCCTTAAATCCTGGTACTCACTTCCCTTCCTTACTAATAAATGTCTTTTGTGGCATTTTATTCCAGAATAGGGCACTTCTGTCTGCATTATAAACCTGTTTAGGCAGATATCCTTTCTCCTTAATGATTTCTCTCTTTCTTTCTTTTTATCTCCTCAATTTCTTAATGGTGTCTGGGAACTCATCTACTGCTTCTTGGTTGGCAGAAGCTGCTTTTCCTGTTATCTTGACATTTTTAAAGCCAAACTTCTTTTTAAAATTATCAAACCATCCTTTGCTGGCATTAAATTTTCCAACATCACATACTTCAGCTTTTGTTTTAAGTTTTCATATAGTAACTGCTTTTTTTTCAAATCATGTTAGAGTCTATAGCTATGCTCTTCTTATAGCAATCCTGAAACCACATAAAAGCTGCATTTTCATTATGAGATAAAAGGGATTTTGCAAAAAGTGCAAGGTTTATGCACCTGCTGGCAGAGCTGCAGTAACAGCTTCATGACTTCTCTTTTCTTTCTTTCTTTTTTTTTTTTAAAGCAACGGTCCTTACACTGGATTCATTCATCTTGATATAGCAGGCGATTGCACCTGCAGACCTAAATCTATGCTACATATCAAGCAATTCGCCTTTTTATCATAATGTCATGCTTTTCTCTGCTTCTTGGGAGCACTTCCAGCATCACTAGTGACACTTTGTATAGGTCCCATGTTATAACCTTGTTATTCACGGTTTACAGTATTGCACTAACTGTGATGAAAAATATGTGAGAACGATGAGAGATCACTTTTTACTGTGATTTGCAATTTACTAGAGAGACAAACTACTCACACAAAGATGATTAGTATCACACAGTGCTTTAAGCGGATACTGGCAACACTTGAGCTCACCACAGTAGCAACAGGAAGGGGCTATGAAATTATTATAGTGGTACAGTATGTACTAGTTAATTTCATGCAGTTATGACTTAATATTCTATCTTTACCTTTGTTTACATTTCTCTCAACTGTTAATGGTGCCATGTATGATCTGTAAATGTTTGTGTGGGTAAGTTTTGGTAAGTTTTAATTTTTTGTAATAGATCTGCATATATTTTATGGTAGCAAATGATAAAATAGATTAGTATCTATATATATTTTATGCATTCATGACATACCTTTTATTTTTTTTTATATTTCTAGACTATGTGGTTCATCTGTGAATTTTTTCAAATTGTTGTAAATCTCCAAAAAATTTTTCAATATATTTATTCGGAAAAAATCCATGTATAAGTGGACCCATACAGTTCAAACCTGTGTTGTTCAAGGGTCAACTATATTACCAATGATTTTCTCCCTTTTCTGTATTATCTACAATTTACTCCTGTAAGATTTAAGGTCTTTCTATAATTCTTCATCAAGCTACTTGCTTTCACTTCTGATTCAACAGATTTTTAGGTTCACTTTTTTTTGAAAGCACAGGTTGCTGATGCTATTGACAATGTGGAAAGGCAGAAACACTAGGGAAACAATGGATAGCTTAATTTATGTTGTTAACTCTGTATGGGCTGTAAGAAATGTTAAAATATTTTGCTATTTTAGATAAAATCAATTTTTATTATAATCATATCCTCTCTCAGTTTTTTAGATAACTTTATCTTACTTGTATTTAACCCATAACAAAGAACTCTAGTCCAAAAAATTTTGCAGATACTATGGATGCTTATATTTGATTTTGTTCTGTCATGATGCCACCAAGATCTTGGTTAGATGGCTGCCACTCTAGGTGAGTAAATATGCAGGTCTCCTTCCCTTTGCACAGATTAGGTAGGCTTTGATTTAGTCAGCCACTAGTATTTGTAAACCACTAAACCACTTGTGAATTGAGAATGTACTGGACTGTTAGTCTCTATGCTGGGTAATGGAGTTCCTGAGTGAGTAAGTTCTAGAGTTCTTGTTCTTAGTGTATATTTACACAGCTCATAAATGCAAATAAACATACTACTCTTCCAGGGAGTGTGGAGGAAACTGTTACCCCTTAGATTTGTCATTACTTGTCTGGGATTTTCTTATATGTGATAGGCGCCCCCTAGTGAATAAAGGGACTTAAGCTGGCCTCTATTCAAAGAGGCTAGAAAAATATCTGAAGCTGTTTTAACAAGTTCACACTGTATTAAACAAGTAAAAGAGAGAGGGAAGCAAACCATAATAGACTCTTAACTATAGAGAATAGAGGGTGCACTCCTGATGATCACTGGGTGTTATATGTAAGTGATGAATCACTAAATTCTTTACACCTGAAACCAATTTTATCATATATGTTAACTATTAGAATTTAAATAAAAACTTGGGAAAAAAAGATGCTAATGTTTTGTATGTGTGAATGCAGGTGAGGGTGGGGATCTGTTCTCCTTAAAAAGCATCCAGGATTTCACAATATAAAAGTAGTAATCAATTTTCGAGATGAAGGCCAAACTAATCTGAACTTTGGTTCATCAACTTAGGTCATCAAAGTACATGAGTAGAGCACTGATCTTTATCTACTCTCCAGGTATTACAACTTGACTGGATTTAAAAAAAATGTATGTATATACATATAGAGATATATTTACATACCTCTATATCTATACCTATATATATCTACTAGAATCAGTATGATACACATAACTTGGGGTTGAGACTTGAGAAACCATAATTCAATCCAGAAAATTTAATCTGGTAAATATATTTGATAAATTACATTTTTTTGGTTAATTTCAGGAACAGAACATTAAAGAAGACTGTGGTTGCTTGAGGCAATAAATCAATTACATTTAATTATCTTTTCTCATTGTAAAGCTCCTGTAACTTATAATAGTCTTCAAGTTCTGAAATAAGTATTATAATTTTAACATCATCATAAATATTAATTATTATTTATAGCACTGGGTTAGGTCTTCAGTGAAGAACCGAAAATAATTCTTATCCTCTACGATGTTTCCAATATAAAATAAAGTCAAAGAATATACAACCAAATCAACTGGAAAACAAATAAATCAAATAAACATGATGAAAAACAGTATTCACATTATTTTAACAGTGTTAAAGAGCAGACGCAATCACACACCTGACTGTGGCCTCTAAATGGAACTTCCTAAACCAACAATTGGAGAGAGGGTTAAACAAAGAGTAGGTCATGCCTTTAGGTAACAAGTAGGTGAGAAGTTTACCAAACTATTCTCAAAGATCTTGTTTGATGTCAGAAACTATCAAATTAAGAACTGTATGTAGTGTATATTTGCTACTTTTCAGGTGGTTCACTTTTCAGGGGTAGATTATCCTGTTGCCTCCCACTTTATTATCTAAACATTTTTTTAAAATAAATACTTTTCTTCTTTCACCTAGATTGTCCTGTGTTTCCTGAGCAATGATCCTTTTATGTTCCTCTCAACTCCTTCAGGTCCAAGAGGAGTTCTCTAACTGTAAGTTCCCTCTCGGTCCTCCTTCTCTGAAGCTATAACAACCCTATTTAATACAACTATATTGCTTTGATTATTCCACGTATATTAAAAAGTTTACAAAACACATGCAAGCATTCATTCAAATTATTTGTCAACTGGTTAATCAGTAGACCCCACAGTCCATTCTCCACCACTGCAGCGTGGAAGACAAATATCACTTGACTAACTTGGGATAACTTGTGCATTTCTCTTGTCATGACAGGCATGTGCTGGTGGGGGTGAAAAAAAAAAGGAAGCCAAAGGAAATAGAAGTGAATGACAGGTAAGGACCAAAGGTCTCGCCTACCTCATCCTTGCCCACAAAACGCCCATTCTTCCCCGTCCTGTTTCCTAAGATGTATCAGGGATGGATGCGAGGTCACCCGTGGGAAGGCGACATGCTCCTCCGCAGGGGCGGCGTACCCTCCTCCTGAAGACGGAGACGGAGAAGGAGGCGTGGGGAGACTCGCGGGGGTAGGTAGTCAAGAGGCGCCCAGGTGCCTTGCTCCCGCGCGACCTGAAAAAGTGTGAGACACTAGAGGTGTGGGACGGCGCGCGCCTGCGCGGACCTGACTCTCGCGGTCCCACGACAGCCGCATCCCTGCGCAAGAGTCCTAGCGCGCGGGCGGGAGGAGGGGCGTCGGCCCCTCCGCCTCGCGCGCGGCCACGTGACTCGGGACGAGGAGATTGGAGCGGCGGCCGCGCGAGGCGGCAGACTGGTGCAAGCGCCTGGCGCTTACGGGAGATCTCCTCCTCCTCCTCTTTCTCCTAGGAGCCTGGACGGTACCTTTGCTCCGCCCGGCTAGTCGACGCGGCCGCCGCATCCCTGTCGCCGCGGCGCCCCGAGGAGAAGGAGAAAACGCAGCTGGGCCGCCGCCGTTAGAGGGGTCCCCGGCTGCCGCTCGCTCCGTCGGCCGTCGCCTCGGAGGTCAACCCTCCCACGGTGTCTCCGCTTTCTCCTCCCGCTGCCGCCGGCGCCCGCTTATCGCCGAGATGGGGCTCCTGGACTCGGAGCCGGGCAGTGTCCTCAACGTGGTGTCCACGGCGCTGAACGACACCGTGGAGTTCTACCGCTGGACCTGGTCCATCACAGGTAAAGCGGATGGCTTCTCTGTCTTCGTCCGGCCCTGCGGGAGACACCAGCCCTCGGCCCTGCAGTCCCTTGCTCCCTGTGGCTGTTGGGATGCTGCGGATCCGAGGAGATGCCGGGGCGCGGGGACCGCGGTCGGGCACTGGTTAATCTGATCCGAACGTTAAGGCCTCTCCCTCCGCACTCCCCCCCTCCCCCCCGACGCTCGCACGGTTTTCCTCTGAGCCTCCATCTCTCTTCAGCTTCTCGGATGCTGGAGCTGACATATCAGATGGAGTCTGTGCTGCTAAGGGCTCGACGCAGGAACCACTCCACCCTACACCCGCATCTCCCAATCTCATCTGACCGTTTTAACTTAGGCACAGGATTGATTTTAACGTTTAGTAATAGTCCATTTGGCGAGATGGCTTGGGGGAAGGAGGAGGGCACCAGTGGTAGCTGTGTTTTTGCTTCTTCGGCCTCCTGATTGCTTTGACACAACCTGCTAACCTGCTAGTATTTTGTCTAGCTCATCCATCTACAGTGTAATTTGGAATAAAAAGTAAAAAGCCATTGTTTGGCTTCTTGAACCTTGAAGAAGGTCAGTTTCTGAGGCTTTTTCAACAGCAGATATGTTTGAAGTGATTGTGTTTTGCGCAGTGCAGTGCAGTTAGGGGGAGGGGGAGGCTAAAATACCGGGAAAGAAATAAGTCTTTAGGAAAGGGGTCTCTACAGCAGCACCTAGAGGTTGTCCCAGCAGCCTACATATATACAGTTTTCTTAAATTAGCAAACTTTTCCCTTTAGCGGTTGGAGTATTTGACAGGGATCTTCAGTTGGTTGATTCCTCTAGTGGAAGTATTTGTGCTATTATTATGTTATTTTTACACTTTACCATTTATTTTCTTAATTTGCTTCATTTGCTTTTAGTTTTAAAGCATTTAAAGGTTTTTGAAATAAAAAATTAGCCCAACAGGATTTTAGAAATGATCTTACGATTTAAAATTTAGTCCTTTGCAGTATTGCACCGCAATCCCAGCAGTGGAAGAGACTAATGTTACATGTTGTGACTCTCTGCCTTCCTCACCTAGAAATGAAAATATATTCCTGTAGTTTTGTATTTGTTGTTAGTGTAAATGGGACAGTGGTTACAGCATGATTACAATACGTGGGATACGTTTTGTGGAGAAAATGTGTGCTGGAATTATTTCTGTGTGTGACAAAATGATTCTTTGACATTGATGAGGCTTTAACTTCTTTAGTAGGAATCTCAAGTTTGGCACTGAGAAATAAGCTGTTTAATAAGCCATTGTGATTGAAAATGGTTAAAAGGCAGCTTTTAAGGGAGTCTTTCCTTAAGTCTTTCTTCTATGTGCTGTTACACTGAGGTTATGCTGTACCTACAAAAACTGAGAAGGATATACCCTTCCCTTCATCTCTGTGACTTTGGTTATTTAGACATTGCATCAGGGTTTCCCATTACACAATTGTGCAGAGCTGAACATCAGCTTTGGCAGATAATTGCACTTTGCATACTTCAGAGTTCAGACATTGTCAAGGTTCTCCAGTCTCCATACAGCCGGAGCCACACCCAGAAGTTCTCCTTCCTGTCTATCATTCCCTTCCCATCTCAGAGCTTCCCTGCCTCTTGAGTCTCAGAAAGACAAACCGAGCACAAAGGTAGAATAGACCTTTCTGTCTTGGTTCATTCCTTCCTAATGGTGCTGGTGTAAAAAATACCATGAATGAAATAGGAAATTTTATGCCGTTGCTTCATGTGAAAGCTTGCTACTACCCTGTGAAGGGCATATAAAATAATATTGTAGGCTAAGCCTGAGAAGTGAGAGTAGCCACTGGAACACAAGTGACCTCTCACTAGCAAGTCAGAAGGAAGGACGTATTCACCCATGCTCTGGCTATCCACTTACGAAACTTGAGACTGCTTCCTTGCTTTCTGTAATGAGCTACCTGGTGTAGGTAGATGGCATTTCTTAAACCAACTTAGAGGCTTAGTGGGATATACTTTGTTCTGCCTTGCTGCTGTGAGGAGGAATATTTTTTAGATTCAGGCAGAATAGACCTGAACCCTATGGTTTCCCATTTCCTTTCATCCTTAGCCCAAGCTCTCCATGTTTCCTTTCTTTGACTCATTCACATTGCTCTGATTCCACGAGTATCTCCTCTTGCTATAATTTCACAAAAACCTGAGTGAATGAGTTTTGAAATAGAAGAGTAGCTTATTACATGAGGTTGAATAAAAAGATGAGTCAGATGTTTGGAAAGAGGGGGAAATAAAGTGGATGGAGAGAAAGATGGTCTTGAGAAATCTTAGTGAGTGTGGCAAAAGGATACAGATTATTCAGAGAGAGCAAGATGTGAACTAGGCTCTGTGCCCTTGAGTGCTTTCATCCCTAGACTGTAGTTCTATGCTTCTGCCTTTGTTTTATTAGTTCATTAACTGTTTCTCTCCACTGAAATTTCTACCTAAGTATAAATGAGTATATCTACTTTGGACTGTCATAATAAGAATAGTTACAGATTTGTAGAGTATATTTGGTGATTCAAGAGATTTCTGCCCCAGGGCAAACAGTTTCTAGGAAAAGACCATTTTGTGCTATCATATCAAATGGTGCTATTTAATAAAACATAAAGCAATGTTCAAGGCAATGTATAAAAACTGGGCTTTTCAGAGGCACATATCTAGCAAATACAGACTATGACCCATAGAGTATTAACACAGAAAATGTTACTTTTACTGTAATTGTTAATACTTTATACATTGGTACTAAAACTGAAAAAGCTGTACTTTTAGAAAAAGAACAAAAATAATTTTCTACTTCCCTATATTATATTTTTAGATATTTTGAACAAGTAAGTTAATCTCGGTTTATATTAATAGGAAAGTATAGATGATGTAGAACTTTATACTAGTTGGTGGCATGGGAGTAGGAACTCTGATGTCATTGTATTTTATTCTTCTATTCTTTTACTTTATGAGTACATTAAAATTATTAGGACTGGGATCCTAGGCTCAAATTATATATATAATCAAAGTTGTATGTAAATTTTTAAAAACTGGTGAATCTTAATATTCTCCAATTTATAAATACCCAAATTATCTACATTATCTGTTGTATTTATTTTAATAAATCCTTATTAGTAGCCTTTTGTGTTAACTGAAATTAGTATAGAAGCATCCTACAAAGTTAATAGCCAGCATGCCTACAATAAGGCCAGATATCGCCTGAGCCGCCATATTTCTTTTTGACCACGTTTTTAAACAGCCATTGTTCATGAAGTATGTACACACACGTGCGTGTGTGTGTGTGTGTGTGTGTGTGTGTGTGTATGGGGTGGTGGTTGGCATTGCTCTCTTGGGATTTGAACTTAGAGCATAGAAGGCCAGCTTAGCTGGCCTTAAATTCATTTTGGAGGGCAGAAGGGAAAAGGGGATGAGTAGTATACGAAGAAGGAGGACGCTGTAAGATGATGATGAAATTTGGAAGCAAGGCTTATATAATCATTTATTCTTTTCTCATCACTTACTATGTGTAGGAATAGTTCTGGGCTCTGGGGAGAGAATGAGTGCACTTGGTCACTGCCGCCTTGCTTGGTATCATGGTCTGAAGGCATGATCTGTGATCTGTCAGAATCAGGCCTAGCTGGCACATAGTGAAGTCAGAAAAGCCCTTCTTCCTATTCTTATCTTCACTTCTTTTACCTGCACCACAGTCTTGAGTTGTAAGATTCTATTTTTAGAATATTTTGGCTGTCACCATGTAGAGTTGATGTGTATATTTTCAGAGAGTATTTGGATAGGTAGACTAAAAAGGGCATCAAAGACTAAAAATTCATGGAAACTGGGAATGTTTTTAAGATAAGTCCGTGAGTCATCCTGGCTTGCTGAAACTGGAGGCTTGTGGGAAGGGACATTTAACTCAACTCAAATAATCTGGGGTAAAAGGTCTGTCCCAGGGAGTTCTAGGTCCCAGAGGAGCATGTGTCTTATAGTATATTTACATTAGTATTATTATTTGTCACAATCAATGTATAGTCTTTAATCTTTGTTATTGTCTAAAATATGTTTTGTTTATTTAGCCTAGCCTGGAAACCTAATTATCATTTTTAATGTTTCTTTGAGAAAAGACACTCTAAATTCTAGGCAGCTAATTAAAGACAAATATGTGGAACATCAGCTCCTAACATGGGATCTCCCTTAGCTAGTGTTTTCAGTGAGGTCCTAGAGTTATCCTTCTGTCTCATAACCTCCCTGAAACCTCTAGGAGGTCCATACCGTTTTAGGGTTTTTTTGTTTTTTTGTCTGGTTCTTATTTTTGATGGCAGACTCTTGGACTTTAACATCTGATACTCTTGTCTATTCCCCAGCAGCCTCATCACAGAACATCCAATCACAGATGAAATTACAGGAGGGTAAAACAATGCAAATTCTAAAACTGGTGCCAGGACACAGTTTTATACAGTTAGATTTTTTGGCTTAGGGAGACAGGTTTTAAGAATTACATAGGTGATTATATCAGACTGTACCTTTGTGAGCTGCAAAGAAGTAGTCATCTTTTTAAAATTGAAGTTGTTAGTTTTTTTCTCAAGTCACATGATAAATGTCATTAGTGAGTGATTTAATATTAGTAACCTAAGTATTATTTTAGAATTTATCGAGTCATTTATTTATTTTTTTTTTTAAGATTTTATTTATTTATTTGAGAGAGAGAATGAGAGAGAGAGAGCAGGAGAGGGGGGAGGGTCAGAGGGAGAAACAGACTCCCTGCCGAGCAGGGAGCCCGATGCGGGACTCGATCCTGGGACTCCAGGATCATGACCTGAGCCGAAGGCAGTCGCTTAACCAACTGAGCCACCCAGGCGCCCTATCGAGTCATTTATTATTTCAAATTAGACATTTAAGAACATAGAGAAGTGTTGTGTGACAGAATCTGTCTTTTCTCACTGTAGATGGCTCTTTTTTTCCTTTTCATGATCGGGACATTTCTTCTTTTAAAAACCAAGGTGTTACTGTTTTATTTTCCCTTGGAATGAGAATGAATTCAAATACATTTTTAAAACTCATCAGGGTTTTGATTTTTAGAAAAGAGAAGGGAGGAAACACATGGCCTTTCAAAACCAAGTTTCCAAATTTCCTTTTTAACCTGGTCCTCTGGTATATCCTTGTCCATAGACCTCTAGCTCCAGCCAGCTGGATAACTCCCTCTTGAGTAAAACATGCACATATCTATCTTTGTTTTTCTTGTCACACTGTTCCCTGTGCCTTCACTGCCCTTTCTCCTCTCTATCTCTCCAGGAGCCCTCCTTCACATAGCCTTTCTTGGCCGTGTACCCTGGAGCAGTTCATTCCTTCATCTGATCCCATTCCCTTTAGCAATTGCTCGTGCACTTCCTTGTGCCATTCCTTCTGTAACTCCATTGTCTTGACCTATTTAACCTTTTTTATTATTTACCCCTTTACTCTTTGTATTTTTATCCCCAACACTAGAGAGTGCTCTTGGATTTGTTGATTTGATATGTATCAAGAGATAACCCCCTTAATCTAGCATAATTTCAAATAGTGATATATTCTGGTTGCTAAACACTAATAAAGTTTGGTGCCACACCAAATTATAGGAAGTTTTTTTTAATGATATTTATCATAAGTTAGCAATAAATGCAACTGATGTTGACTATATTTAATGAAGGAATCAAACCATTAAATCATTTATTAGCATAAAAGAGTTATTTTCAAGAGTTATAAAATGAGATATAATTCTCTCTTCCCTGTCAATGCAGAAGTATTGTGGTGAGTGTGGAAGTGAGGAGGGCAGCATGAAATAAAGAAAGGAAAGAACACTAGACTGGGATTTAGATGACCTAGGCTTCAGTCCTAGGTTTTAGTTTCACTAATTAGCTTTGAGAGTTTGGACAGGTCCCTTTGTTTTTCCAAACTTTTTTCATCTGTAAATTAAGAGAGTTGAATTAGGTAATCTGTAAGGTCTCACTGGACTGTTAAATTCTGGATATACATGAAATTTTAAAAAATTCTTTAAATAGGTCAAGCAACTTCAAATAAACATACATTGGTCAGTAATTTAAAAACCTCACTCTGCAATAATTCCAATCTTTTCCAACAAACCCATTATTATTGTTGCTAAAATAGAGCAAATAACAGATTCACATTTAATCATTTTTACTTTCTTATCTGCTCCGTAGAAATAGGTAAAGGAATAGAAAAACAAAGGGATATAGATATTTAAGGACCTACTTTGACATAGCACTGTGTTTGTTGCCATAATACTGTACCTGTTTAATTAGGTATTTCTTGAATAACCAAGAGTTATCTATTTTGTCAAAAATAATAGCAATAACTTTAAATTATTATATATTATGTATGTAATATACGTAATTATACATTACATTTATTATGTAACATACAGCTTCTGAGGATGGCTTGTTATGTGGTTTGGGGCAAGTTGTTCATGATCCTTTGGGTTTCATATTGCTACCTGTACCCTGAGATAGTTGAAACTTTATCATCTCTTATGGCCACTTTATTGAGTCCTCATAATGTCTCCTAAAGTGGTGGCTTAAATAGTCTAAATTTAATCTTACTTTATATTTTTTTTCTACAGAAAATGCAAAATTTTATCATATGTACTTAGAAAAGATTTTCAATTATAGGCACTTTATGAGCATTTCTAAAATTTGGAAGTATGGCTTAAAATTTTTATAAAATTGCTACAAATATATAGGTCTTAGAGTATGGGGAAAACAAAAGAAATTAAATAATTTTGGTATAAGTATGTTCCTTAACCAGATGTTAATTTAAAATATCTTGTTTTTGTCATGTATCTTTCTTTATGGAATATTGTCATTCTTAAATACCTCTAAATATATTTTGTGATTGCATTTTACTTAGAATATAAGTCTTGGAATTTGAAAGGCAAATGCATTAGTCCACTGAAGGAATCAGTTACTCCCTGTTAGGTGCAATCACAGAAAGGCATTTGTAATTTTGAACTGGAGTAGTCAAAGGAGTAAGCTTTGTTTTTATTTTTATTTATCAAATGAAAACTTAAGCACAGATATATATTGTTAAAGAGTTTCATATAGTTTTACACACCCATGTTCATAGAAGCATTATTAACAAGAGCCAAGAGGTGGAAAATGTCCATTGGTGAATGAATGGATAAACAAAATGTCATGTATACATACAATGGAATGTTATTTAGCCTTAAAAAGGAAGGAAATTCTGACACATGCCAAAACATGAATGAGCCTTGATGACTCCACTTATATAAGGACTCTAAAGTAGTGTAATTCATAGAAACAGAAAGTAGAGTGTTGATTGCCAGGATCTGTGGCGAGTTGTTTAGTTGGTATAGAGTTTCAGTTTTGCAAGATGAGAAAGTTCTGGAGATTGGTTGTACAACAATGTGAATATACTTAACATCATTGAACTGTACACTTAAAAATGATTAAGTACATTTTACGTTATGTCTTTTTACCATAATTTTTTAAACATTTCATACAAAATTAATATAGTACCTCTAGACATGATCTTTCGTTCATTGGCAAAACAGTTGATTCTGTGAAAATGAGTAAAGGAAAAGCTCATTGAGAGTGGATTTGGGGGGGGCACCTGGCTGGCTCAGGCAGAAAAGCATGCAACTCTTGATCTCGGGATTTTAAGTTCGAGCCCCACATTGGGTGTAGAGATTACTAAAAATAAAAAAAATTAAAATTTTAAAAAATGGAGTTGGGAAGTTCTGAAGGGGCAACTCTCAGGCATGTGCCACTTGTCACAGCCTATTTACACACTCCAACCCACAGGAAGAGGCTTACCTTAACACCCCACCCAGCAGGAGGATGATTTTCTCCTGGCCCAGCAGCAACCCAGCTAATTAAAAGTTGCCACAACCCAGAACTGTCACCCTCTTCCAGTGGATCATTCTAAATAACCCCTGCCAGCTTGTTTTTCCCTCTATTAAAAGGATGCTTTCCTCATTTGTTCTCAGGACTTGCCTATGGTTCACCGTGGTTTGCATGTCCAAAACTGCAGTTCCTCTGCTATCCTCCCATAAACTCATTTTGCTGGTAAACTAACTGGCTAGTTTATTTTTGTTGACAATTCTTTTATTGTTTTTTCAGCTTACAGTAAAATGGCTTTATAAGGAGAATGCATAGCTGTTGCCTAAAAAAGTACCTAATGGCTAGAAAGTAGCAAATAACAAGGAAGACAAACTTGCCTTTGTTTTTTGCTTTACAATTTTACCAAGAACTTCACAACCCTGGAAGATAGGCCTGGCAGGCATTGTTATTTTCAGATCTTTAGAAGTTTCTGAGAGTCATAGAAATTAAGTCACTTGTGAATGAGAACTGTAGTGGAAATGGGCTTAACAGGTTAAACAACCTGTCTCTTAGCCCAGTGCTCTTGTCTCCCCATCACACTAGCCAAGCAGGAAAGCAATAATCAATTCTCTGACCTATATATTTTCTCTGACTTTACCTTATCTTATACTGCTATCTTATCTATATAGTATCAGTACTTTGAATATTAAATCTGAACAAAATCATAATACCACCAGAGGTAATCTAAAGAAAAGCATCTGAAATACTCAAAGGTACTGTAAGGGCTGTTGTATGAGATTAAACTAAAAAGTGATATTTATTTATATAAATTTATATGTTTAAATCATATATATGAATATACATCTGTAAGGTATAAAAAATGGTATTTAGCCTGAGAAGATGAAGTTGACTTCTATATCATGGAGTGGCTAGGACAAAGAAAGTATATTCAAAGAGAATTATGGAAATGTTTGCCAAATTTCACAGTGTAAGAATCTGAAACTATTGGTAATTGGTGAAAAGGAATAAATTCAGGACCAATAGTATTTTACCCATTGGATATTCCAGCTTACGGAACTGTTAGCATAAGAAGATTATGGCCACAGTTCCCATTAAAACACATACACACTTGGGGCGCCTGGGTGGCTCAGTCGTTAAGCGTCTGCCTTGGGCTCAGGTCATGATCCCAGGGTCCTGGGATAGAGCACCGCATCGGGCTCCCTGCTCAGCGGAGAGCCTGCTTCTCCCTCTCCCACCACCCTCCCCTCCCCCCCGCTTGTGTTCCCTCTCTTGCTATGTCTCTGTCCTCAAATAAATAAATAAAATCTTTAAAAAAAAAAAACACATATACACGCTCCAATGGTATCTGCAATCTTTTTTTTTTTTTGCTAAAAGGAAACACCATTTCAATTTTATTAAATCCTTAAGATCATTAGTGGCACTAAGGGGGATGTTTGGACTTTGAACTCCCAGATTAGTACAGGGAGGAAGTTTTATGACTGCTTTTTCTGAGAAGTCAAACAAAATGTGAAAATGGGGTGAGAAGGAAACCACTTATCTGCATTTTATCTTGGCTTCCAGGATGTGAGGCATCATTCTTTTATATCAAAAACACATTTATATGATGACATAATCATAAAATCCCGTTCATAGGGAAAAGGAAAAAAAATGCCAAAAGGTGGGGGGATTTGGGGCAATAAAAGGTCTGGGAGAAAAATACACAACTGACTCTTGAATAATGCAGGGATTAAGGAATGCTGATCCCCTGCATGGTCAAAAATCCACATATAACCTTTGACTCCCTCAAAATTTAACTGCTAATAGCCTACTTTTGACCAGAAACCTTACCATAACATATAGTCAATTAACATACTTTCTTATAGTATTATATACTATATTCTTAATGATAAAGCTAGAGAAAAGAAATGTTATTAAGAAAATCATAAGGAAAATACATTTATAGTATTGTATTTATTGAAAAAAATTCAGGAATTTAAGTGGCCCCCTGCATTTTAAACCCATGTTGTTCAGGGGTCCAAAATATGTATATATATATCCCTTATATTTTTTTAATGATGGATTTAGATATAATCTGCACATGGTGAAGCTCACTGTTATTTATTGAGCTTCTAGTGCAGGACCCTTATGGACTATGACATCCTGTAGTGTGCATTTTATACACCTTATTTAATGTTCATAGCATCCCCATAAAGTAGGTATTATTTAATCATTCCATGATGCAGAAACAGACTAAAAACTACACAGCTGGAAAGTAATGAAGCTGGGACCTAATCCAGATCTTTCACCTTCCCACATCAGTGACCTTTTCCTAATGCAGGACGGGTTCCCTGTTCATACAACGGATACTGTTTTACTGTCCAGTAATAATAGCAAACATTTATTGGATGCTTACTAAGTGCCAGGGACTATATCTAATGCTTCGCATGTATTACCACATTTGATCCTCATACTCCTTTGGGCTGCATACTATTATTCCCTTTTCCCAAGTGAGTGAACTGACTTTCTTGGATCTTCTCCATCTAGTACTAACCCTCCCATATTAAACTCAGAGTAATCACTCTTCAGTTTGTAACACTTATTGATTCACTCAGCTCATCTGTGTTACTGTCTTTTCCCCTTTGCAACTTCCGAGTCCATCCCTATTTATCTGCTCTCTGTGGGAAATTTTATCATTTCTCTCACTTTCTGCCTTTATCATGATCTCTGTTCAGGCAAACTTGGAACCAAAATTTTTCTTTCCTTTTTTCTGTTTTTGAACTCCTCCATCCATTCTTTCAGGCTCTTAGGTGACTGTAATACTACTGAGTTACATAAAACATTTTTGCCCTCTTGTTCTGCTTTCAGGCCATTTCCCCCCTCATCCCCTCAGATGCTGCAGCTTACCCTTGCCTTGCTGGAAAGGACCTCCATTCCGTCCTGTCTGCCCATCACTCACTGACCTCTTGGTCATTTTTTGGCCTAGCCTCTGACTGGTCCACCCCCTGTAAGGGCTGCCCTTTCCTTTCATTCATCCAGGCAGTCTTTCCAGCTGAAACCATCATCCTCTTTCCTGAGGACGTAGGGGAGGTTAAAGCAGAAATTTTCCCTGCTCATCACCCTGACTCAGTAGGAACTGACTGGACTCTTAATCATCCACCACCTTCAGAATCTGTGCTTCAGTTCTAGAGTATATCTCGGATCGTTACCTGTCCATTGTATCCAGTTGTGTGAAGACCCTTTCTCCTCTACTTCTGCCTTTTTCACCTCACTGATACCCAAGATCTTACCTGGGGTGGAAAATATATTATACATCACATTTTAGACTAGAACCTAGAAGAGGCCTTATAGTGTCGTTTGGTTTATCCCTATTATAGAGATAAAATCCTTCTCAAACTCTTCTTGACAACAGTTACCTACATTTTTCATTAAAAATTTCTCCTAACAATGTTTGAGGGTGCTTGTATACTAGACATTATTACAGATACATTGAGGAATAAGGACTGTGGCTCTGGCCCTCATGACCTTTATAATAAATGGAGGAAGGCATTGAATACCTCCTTAAGAAAAACACTGCAGTTTCCCTTTGGGGGAATCTCTAGTGTACAAGGTGACATTGACTGTTATTTTTGTGTAGTCAGTAAATGGAAATGGATTTTTAACAATATCACTTGTATATTAGTGGTTAGTAGAGAGATATAAAAACATGGTGTTGATTTGCAGCTTTTGGTTCCAACATAGCAAAGAAGGATGAATAATTTTGGAGAATAATATATAGTACATACTTCTTCATGTCTTGAATATACTCCTGAAGCTACTCAGTATCTCTAGTTGGTTGTTAGGCGTGTGTTTTTCTTTTGTTTATAGCAGGTTAAATAGATGTAGATATTGTTAAAAGAAAAAAAAAGCGATTTTAATGTGTAAATCACCTGGGAATCTTATTAAAACACAGATTCTGGTTTAGTAGTCTGGATTGAGGGCTGAGATTCTTTATTTCTAGCAAGCTTCCGGGAGATACTTTTCTGCTGGAGTACAACATTTTGAATAGCAAGGGAATGAAGGATTCTTAATTTCTTTGATAATCTCCTACTATGTATAATATGGAAAAAGAAGAATTAAAAATGTTCTTAAGCTATTGGTTTAAAAATATATTTAATAAAACCAAACAATGGCATGCATTTCTATAGAACATTTAGTTGTTTTTTATCCCAACAGAGATTTTCTATATCTTTTAGAAAAATATTGATCAATAACTCTTGCTCATTTTACCTGAATCAAAAGGGCAGTTGAGAAATGTCTTCAATATCTATTTTCACAGTAGTAGTTGCCATAATAATATTTATTTTCTAGATACTTTGTGGCCTTCATTCAGTTTGTTAATCCTCAGCCATTTGCTGGATACATCTACTCTTGCAAGCCTTTGTGGCTATAGAAATAATAATACTGCCCCTGCCCAGTCTGTGTGGGACACACTTAAACAGACTAAAAGGACAGTTGCATGATATGATAGAGGTAATCATAGTGTGCTTTGAAGGTTTCAAAAGAAATACATATTCAATACGTTTAAGTGCAAAAAAGAGTTAATGTTGGAGGGGCTTCTTACAGAGGGCTATCAATTTAAACCTCAAAGCAACTCTGTGTTTTGGGTAATCTTATTACCCACATTTTACATAGGAGGAATTGTGGCTCCAAGAGTTTCAGGTCCAAGCCGTGGGGCTAGCACATGATGGATAGACCTGGAATCTGGTTGTTCTTAATTCAGTTCCTGTCTCTTGCCCCTCTACCACACTCCCTCTGTTCCATGTGTCTTCTTAAGTCATTACCTGGCTAGGATTATTTCCTAGTCTTGTGCTTACTCTTGTTAATTCTAGGAATTTGGATGTCCTAAAAATTAAAAATTTTACTGATTTTTCTTTTGGGAGATGATAACTACCTTAGACTACTTAGGGGATAAAGTTCGTTCTGACTGGCAAACACCCTGAATTTTAAAAAGCTTTAAGAAAAATCAGCCTTTCCAAAACAAAAACCAGGTCTGTTAGAGAGTTTTTTTTTTTTTTTTTATTTGAGACAGAGAAAGAAAGCGTGAGTGGGGGGGGAGGGACAGAGGAAGAGGGAGAGAGAAACCTCAAGCAGACTCTCCATTGAGCATGGAGCCCGACGCAGGGCTCGATCCCAGGACCCCAAGATCATGACCCGAGCTGAAATCAAGAGTCGGGTGCTCAACCGACCAAGCCACTGAGGTGCCCCAACCTATTAGAGATTTTTAAGGAAGTTCTTTTAATATACGTAGGGATAATTTGCTGTAAGAATTAATTAAATTTTTGGTATATAAGTAGAGGTTTCTAAAGGACTTGGATTACTTCAAAACTATTGGATTACAAGTATTGTTTATTAAAATCTGGTTTATACTTTCTTAAAAAAGAGTGTTTTTTTGTTTTTTTTTTTAAACACCTCTCTAAGTAATTCAAAATTCAGATTTAGGCTTGTTATGTATGAGCAATACATTATAGAATGTGCTCTTTTCTCAGTATATGTTATAAAATGTTCTGTTTTCTCAGTTTAAACTCTTATAATTGTGGATGGTATTTTCCCTTTAATTTGGTTAAACTCTTGGAAAAGAGGATTTAATGGTTTGATTATTATCAATGATAATGACAGTGCCAACATTTATTGAGCTCTTATTCTGTGTCAGGCATCCTACATTTAGCAATATCTTATTCCTCCCAGCAACCCTGTTATCATCCATAAAGCCAGAGACTTATGTAATTCACTCAGTGTATTTACCTAGTAAATGAGAAAGCTAGGATTCTAATGTTGGTAGACTGACTGGAGAGTCAATATTTGGAACCTAGATAACTTCTCTAGATCAGGAAGAAAAGGCCTAGAAGACATCAAAGGACTTGACTTTTAATGGGAGGGGCTCAGATTATTCCTGACATAAGACACACCTGTGTGAAAATGTGGCATGGATGGAATAGGGTACAGCGAAGGAACAACTTTGTGGCATTCTTGTCTGCTACAACTTTTACATTTAATCATCACACATCAACCCTGTGAAGTAATTATTTCCTCATTGAAAAGAAAAGAACAGGTGATTCTCCATTTATAATCATCAATTACCTACCCCATCATTTTGAAGACATTGTACTCTCTTGCTCCCCACAATGTTATTTTCTCTTTTTCTCTGCTTGCTTCGCTGCCATTTCTCCCACTCTTCCCTTAAGTGTTCCCCAGGGTTCAATCCTTGTTCATTTTCCACGTGCTCTTTCCCTTGTGACCTCAAACTCTGATGTGATTTTCATTACCAGTGACTCCTCCATGTGTCTGCAGTGCTGGTAGAACCTACTGGATACCTCCACCCAGCAGGTGTCCACAACTACTTCAGACACAGGATGTTTAAAATTTCACCCAGTCATCTCTCCAGATCTGTTCCTCTTCTTTTAGGCTCTGTCCTGGATCCTGACTTCACCATCTGCCACCAGCCATGCCAGAATCTAGGACTAATCCTGAACTTTTCTTTCACTCTTAACTCTTACATCCATATCAGTCACCAAGTCTGTAGATTTTACTTTCATATCTGCCTATCTTGACCATCACCAGTGCAGCCCTCTAAATTCAGGTTTCCATAACTTCTGCATTATAGTGGTGTCCAAGCTGGCTGCCCATCAGAATCACCAGAGGAACTTTGAGATCACAGTCCTGGGCCCTATCCACAGAGATTTTGATTCAGTAGATCTGGGGTGGGGCCTAAGAATCTACACTTTCTTTTTTTTTTTTTTTTTAAGATTATTTATTTATTTATTTATTTGAGAGAGAGAATGAGAGAGAGAGAGAGAGAGAGCATGAGAAGGGGGAGGGTCAGAGGGAGAAGCAGACTCCCTGCTGAGCAGGGAATCTGATGCGGGACTCGATCCCAGGACTCCAGGATCATGACCTGAGCCGAAGGCAGTGGCTTAACCAACTGAGCCACCCAGGCGCCCGAATCTACACTTTCAACAAGCAGATTGTTCTTATGTGGGTGGCCCAGCAATATAGAGATGTTTGAGAACCACTGATCCAACTGGTTTCTCTGCCTCTTGAGGTCTCCTCTTCCCCTTCAGTCCATCTCCCATCGTTTCTGCCATTATCTTTTAAAAGCTAAATGTGATCCCCTATTTTTAACCGATTAAGCATCTCCCCATTATCTACCAGGCAGATTCTAGCCTCTTCGGCATAGTTTGTAAGGCTCTCCCAGGTCTGCTCTGACCCATAAGGCTCCAGTCATCGTTCTTTGTAAGTATCTGCTACCTCAAGCCTGCTTAGTTTCCAGAATAAATATGTTACTTCTTGCTTTGGGGCTATTTATACATATGGTTCTCTCTGCAAGAGGGCCTTCCTCCTCTCTGTTTGGCAAATTCCTCTTCCTTTTCTTCAAGAAACAATTCAAATGTCTGTTCTTGAAGTCCATCTTGTCCCCTCTCACCTGCCCTACCACTGTTCTTAAGACTGTCCCCTTGTCCTTAAGACTTACACTTATCATCCTGCAAAGCAATAGATTTTTTATGTCTGTCTCCTTTTTCTAATAAATGAGTTTTGAGAAGCAAGAACCAAATAACCTCCCCCAAATCACTTAGCTCAGAAGGGGTGGAGAGTCTGACCTGAAAGTCTGTTCTATCTATCTATCATGCTGTGTGATTTTAAGATACAGATCAGGTTAAAAATAAAAACCTGTTGGTGGAGGGTATTTGAAGGAAGCCGCACTTCAGATATACCATTTTTCCTCCCACTTGTATAAAGGTATAATTTACACATAATAAAACTAACTCTTTTTAGTTAACAGTTGTGAGTTTTGACAAACACAACTGTATTGTAACCATGTAACCATGCAACCATTACATGACCATTACATACAGTTGTGTAACCATTATATGACAAACACATACAGTTGTGTAACTATTACATGATCTTTATCATACAGATAAAATTGTATGATTAGTGAACTAACTAATGTTTGTAAATAAATCAATCCTACTTGGCATGAGCATTATGAAATAATCAAAATGTTCTAAATGGAAACAATTTCTTGAGAAAAAATTACCCCTTAAGGGTCCAGAAGGGTTAAGGTAATGTGTCTTAGTAATTCTTATTATTAAAATATAGTCTCTTTTTTTTTATAACTAAAGAACATTTATTCATTTTTCACTGACTTTATCTTGAGCATGTAACTAAACTGTCTCTACCCCCCCACCCCAACCTGAAGAAGGGTTAGTACAGTGAATGTTATAAAGCAGATATGAACAGTTTGAAGGACTGGAACCAAGATTAACTGACAAACAACTTCGATCTAAATTATCATAAAAATGTTTAAGTAAAAAAAAAAGGGAGGGGAAGGGGGCAATGGGGGTTTCAGATTGAACAAGATCCTCATATTTCATCTAATACATTCAATCCTGGCTAGAGTATACCAAAATGGAAACAGGATTACTATAATACAGAACTTCCACTACAGCACGCTGTACACACCTGTGTTCCAAGCCCACCCCCATCCCCCTACTGCTTCTAACTCAACTATTTCCCGGCCTGTTGGGCCTGCCGATGAAGGAGCACGTAGATCTTCTCTTTAATCCAGTCTTTGTTATAGGGCTGGTATGTCTGGGTATCAGCTCGGTAAACAAGGCAGCTGAGGTCTGCCAGATCGTCAATAAAATCAAACAACTGACTGATATCATATGTGATATAGGGGCTGTTGGGATTCATTCTCTTCAGATGTTCTTCATACATTTTACAAACACCTTCCATGCATTCATTCACAGATATATAGTCAGCATAAGTTCTGCCTTCCGGCCTCTTGGTAGGCTGTACCAGCAAAATGGTGTGAGACATCGCACCAAACTCTCTCGCTGCAGCCTCTTGCTCCTGAACTTATTTTCTATAATACTTAGCTTTAGGTTTGCTTAAATTTAATTTAAAAGGAGGATAAGGAATTCATTGCCAAAGAAGACAGCTCTTTCTACTTACAGAAAGACCCACTGCTTAGAAATTTTCTGAATTTAGGTGTAATTCAGCTTCCTAAAACTTCTTCTCATTGGTTCTAATTCTACACTCTAGAAATAGAGAATAAATCTGAGCTCTCTTTAGGTCTTTTAGCAATTGATGAGGCCTCTTTCTTTTCTCCAGGCTAGACATCCTTAGTTTTTTCCCACCTTTCTTTGTGGCATGGCCTCCAAAGCATTCATGATCCTAGACCAGCTCTGTCAGATGCAGCACCTAAGAAAGTGTGAGATTTGGTGTATCTCTTGTCCTTTTTTCTACTAAGGGAAATTTTGTAGGTCTCTTTTATTTTCTTTTCCTTGAAGAAACATGATTGATAGTCACAGTTCTATCTTAAAATATCACTTATACCAATAATTGAGGAAGGAATTGATGGAAATTGTCTCCCTTAAAATTAATGGATGTAAAGACTGAGTGATACTGGAATAGCTGCTGGGATACCTGAGGCTCTTGACCTCTCTGAATCTCACTGTTAAGTTAAAGAGATCATGGGGCACCTGGGTGGCTCAGATGGTTGGGCGTCTGCTTTTGGCTCAGGTCGTGATCCCACGGTCCTTGGATCGAGCCCCACATCGGGCTCCTGGCTCAGCGGGGAGTCTGCTTCTCCCTCTCCCTCTGCTCCTCCCACTGCTCATGCTCTGTCTCTATATATATCTCTGTGTCTCAAATGAATAAATAAAATCTTAAAAAAAAAAGATAAAGAGATCATATCTAAATCTAAATCTAAAATTCCACAGCCCTAGTTTAGGGAAAGATTTCCATGTAATGGCTCAAAATTGTTAATAAGCTCAAAATCACTAACACATGAAGGCATAAATATGTTAATAAACATAGTAATAGTTACAAAATATAGGACAATTTGACAAATAAATCAACTAGAGTTAATTTATATTTGTGCCATATTGATCCCTCCCCCACCCCAAAGCGTTGCAAATAGAGAATTCCTAAGAATGTTACATAAAACCCATTTGAATTTTGGTATTCCTTGATGACAGAATTTGACTTCAGTGGTGGCAGGAAGAATAGGGTTTCAATTAACTGTTTTCTCTCTCTTTTTTTTCCCCTAATAAATTCATGATATGGAATCCTATTCGTAACTGTGTAGAGGGCGCCTGGGTGGCTCAGTTGGTTAAGCATCCACCTTCGGCTCAGGTCATGATCCCACGGTCCTGGGATCCAGTCCCGCGTCAGGCTCCCTGCTCAGTGGGGAGTCTGCTTCTCCCTCTGCCCTCCCCACTGCTTGTATGCTCTCTCTCTCAAAAATAAATAAATAAATAATCTTTAAAAAAATAACTGTGTAGAATTCAGATACTGACAGTATACTGGAAATATGTCTTCTTTTTACTCTAATGTGCATAATCTATATTTGGATTCAGTTTAACTCAAATTTAAGTAAATTAAGAAGATTTAATTTACCCCTGAAATATGTTATTTGAAACAAACAAAACCCATAGAAAGAGAGATCAGATTTGTCCTTACTAGAGGTGGAAGGGAGTGGGGAGTGTTGGAGGAAGGTGGTCAAAAGGTACAGTCTTCCAGTTGTAAACTAAATGAGCACTAGGGATATACTGAACAACATGATGACTAGAACACTGCTGTATGATACACAGGAACATTGTTAAGAGTAAATCCTAAGAGTTCTCATTACAAGGAAAACATTTTTTTCCCTTTATTCTTTTCTTCTTTCTTTTCTTTCTGTTGTATCTACATGAAGAAGATAGATGTTAGCTGAACCTATTGTGGAACTCATTCACATTATGTGTAAATCAGACCATCAAGCTGTATGCCTTACACTTAAACAGTGAACTTTGTCAATTATGTCTCAATAAAACGGGGGAGGGGAATCTAAGCAAATACACACATCTTTCTTGAAGAAAGGCAACATATAAAAATATGTTATTGAAACATTTGAGTTCATGAAAGGCTGGATAATACATCATTTTAAGTTTATATAAAATATATAAAGCTTCAGTATTCATGATTTTCCTTTACTGTTCTAATTCCACAATTCCACATCTTTTTTCTTTTTTCTTTTTTTTGGGGTCAAGACTTGCGGGGGGACCTGTTATTAACGGTAAATTTTCATATCATTGTATGACACTATTGTGACTCACTCATTCCCTTTAAGTGGAAAAGGGAACAAGTAAAAGAAGCATGGATATTTGAATCTTGTCAGAAGTACTAAAGAAAAATTTATGCAAATTTAGAAAGACACAAATAACTGCAAAGACATGGAGAAATATCATGTGAATATCATCATAGGATGGCATTGTGATGCTGTGCTTCAGGTAGCTGACAGTTACTACAGCTTCCATAATGCTCATTGGAGGCAGAATTTTTAAGAGCGTTCTGACCCTGGTGAGCTGAAGGGCTAATTTGAGAAAGAGATGGTGTGTGAACTGTGGCCTTTTATAGGCTGAAGACAGGGTTTTGTTAAGTAGATGCTGATTGAATGCATGACTTGCGCTGTTGGATAAAGAAATGGGGGCACTGCCTTTTTTCCCTGGAGAAAGCAATGAAGTAAAGACACTGCGCGCCTTATAGAGAGAGCACACATGTACCCCCTGAATACTGGATTGAACTGTTGTTGACATCAGGTTCAAGTTGTATGCCAGCATAAGGGAGGATCTGGGAAGAGCTGTAGGAAAAGATTGCTTTACGAAGAAACCTGGAATATCAGTAAATGTACTGTTGGATTTTATTTGAAGGGTTAGAGAATAAAGGAGTAATATGAAAAAAATTACCCACATCAAATAAATGTTGTTTAAGCACCCTGATAAGCCTTGCAGTACACGAATGAGAAACCCAGACCCTGCCTTCAGGGAGATTACATTTTCAAGGAAAGTCACAGGACAGCGTGATGAGTGCCGTAGTGGTTTAGAAATGTGCAGGAACTTGCGTGCACAGTGGGTCCCCTGACCAATGAAAATTGCCCATTTTTTGGATCCAGTTTTCCTCACCTTCAATTCCATTCTTCCTCCTAATTATCATTTTTAAAAGTAACAATTTTCAGAAGTTAAAAAAAAAAACCTAAAGGATTATCTAGTTTCTTGGTACTCAGAGGGTGGTCCATGAAATATTGACATAGCATCAGGTGGAGCTTCCTAGAAAATGCAGAATCTTCCTAAAAATGGGCTGCACCCCAGACCTACTGAGTCAGAACCTACCTTTTAACTATGCCCCTCTCCCCTGTGATTCTTTTTCTCATTCAAGTTGGAGAAGCACTAACTCATTCCCCTTCTCTCCAGCAGGTTTTATAGATGAAGGGATGAAGACAGATTGTGCCCTTTAAGTCCTCTGCACAGTAGCAGAGCTGATATTAAAACTCAGCCCATCTGTTTACTGATAGAGTCTAGAATGTCTTTTCTAATATCTCTGTTATTTCTTATCTACTCCCCTCTACCTTTTTACTCTTCCGTTGGCCTCTGTTAGTGTTGCATATTGTCAGATCTTCAGCTTCTTACTCATGTCTCTTCCTCTCACTGTCTTTCTTAGTTCTGTCTTTAAACTTCTCTGTTGAAGGAGAGAATGGCATGGGCTAATCACACTATACATCAAAAAGGATGAGCATTTTTATTTATTCTTGATTTTGGGAAAATTTTTTACCTGTTTCTCTCATTTTTTTCAACTTGTTGCTCAGAACTTACTTTGAAGTCAGCAGGAATTCTGTGTGTGATTAAGAGTGATAGAATTGGGGCACCTGGGCGGCTCAGTTGATTGAGCATCCGACTCTTGATTTTGGCTCAGGTCATGATCCCAGGGTCCTGGGATCGAGCCCCACATTGGGCTCCGTGCTCAGTAGGGAGTCTGCTTGAGGATTCTCTCTCTGCCTCTCCCTCTGCCCCTCCCCCACTCGCACGGGCTCTCTCCTTTCTCTCTAAATAAATCTTTTTTAAAAAAAGAGTGTGATATAATCTGTGATATTAGAAATTAGAATCTCCTTACTGATGAATTTATATTCCTTTCTTTGTTACATGGGATTATTTTATAACAGAATCCTTTTGCTCTTTGTATCAAACGCATGGAAAAAACTGTCTACCCTCTAGTTTCTGGATAGGAAGAGGAAGCCGCAGCTACTCCTCTAGTTCCTGAAGTGAGTAGAGCAGGGCTTCAGGATTTAGGAGTTTGTCTTAAGTTTTTTTCCTATAGAAAATAAATATCTAAGTAGATAAATACCCCATGTTTTAAGGTGGACTCTGTCATAGAGAGATACATAGCAGGATAATATGACAATAATAAAGAAAAGCAAACAATCAGTGATAGGACCATAGTGGTACAATGCCTTCAACAAAAGTCAGCCACTCATCTTTTAAGCCACACCCTCTCATAAGAGGATTATTCTCTCTTGTCATGTAAGTGTTTTAGTTTATTTTTAACTCTGGAATATGTTTTGATTTGAGTGACAGAACCATAATTTCCATGAATAGATAGATAGTAAGCCTCTCCTGTAAACTCTGAAATAAAACCAGCTTTTGTTTTTCTTCCAAGTCACTAGCGCATCTTTCTAACAACTCTTATTTTATAGAAACATAGTTAATGTCACTTCCTGACTTTGGAGACTGTGTGATTAAACATTGTTCCATTTCTGTTTCCTTCCTTTTATCTTATTTTCTATCAATAGTGTATAGAAACAGACTAATTTTAAGTAAGATATTTTGAAACCGAATTATCTAATCCAGAGCTATTCTGCATATAGTTTTAGTAAAGCTGACAGTTTAAATGGTGGGACATTGTAATGAGAAATTAAGTTAAATTCACTTAGGCTAGGTCTTAGGAACTGACTGAAAGGTACGATTTTTTGTTGTTGTTGCTGTTTTAAAAATACATTCTTTTCCTCAGCATAGAACATAGAAGTGTTTTTGCATTACCAAGCATAAACTAGACATTAGATTCATAACCTATAAAATGCTGTTTAAGTTTCAGAAATATAAATTTCAGTACCTTTTTATAATGTATTAGAAAACAAATTTTTTTTAACCCTATATATATATTTCATTATCATTCTTCTCTTAGAAATGTTACTTGTGGTGGAACTCTTATTACAAAATTGATTCAAGGTTGCATATTTGAATATTAAGGACAGTTGACTCTTTTAAATGAAATATTTACACACATATGAGGTAAATGCTTATAGCTTTAGGGGAAAGCACATAAGGTGGTTATATTCATGGCTAAATAGGGTCTTGCAATCAAAGAAAAAGAAAAATGTCCTGAATGTGATGATTTCCATTTAAAGAAATCATAGAACTGTAATCCCCCTAATTTTTACCCCAAATATAACTGTACTCTTGTCCTCAGTATCCAAAAATATTCCAGGGAATGGCTTCCATTGCTCTACCTCTTCAGTTTACTATTCTTCTCCTGCTTTAGGCAAGGAGGGCGCAGCTTCCAAACTGTACTGATATATTTCACATGTTTAATATGAAAGACAAGTTTCTCCTTAAAATATTTATTTTCTGTCTATGTAGTCTTTCATCAACTTTTCGTGCCCAGCTTGTCCTATATTTATAGCAAGGTTTATTTCTGGTCTTTGTTCTTTAGGTCTCTATAAAACTTAATGTGTGCTGTATGTGATGAAACATTATTTTCAAAAGCTACTCACAAGAATTGGTCTCATATCTTTGGTTTTAATGCCATGTATTTTTGTCATGACTCAAAGAAAACTGACCTGCATTTGGTCAAATTAGGAAAAAAGCTAAGTTGAAATATTATAATTCCTAACACGTTCATTCCAAACAGATTTATTGTTTAACGAATTTAATGTTATTTTGTTCTCTCTAGATAAACGTGTGGAGAATTGGCCTCTGATGCAGTCTCCATGGCCTACACTTTGTATAAGTACGCTTTATCTCCTGTTCGTGTGGCTGGGTCCAAAATGGATGAAGGACCGAGAACCTTTCCAGATGCGTTTAGTGCTCATTATCTATAATTTTGGAATGGTTTTGCTTAACCTTTTTATCTTCAGAGAGGTAGGTTTAACTAAAGTCACCTTATTATTCCCCAGGGTTATTGAAAATTAAGAAATTAGAATATGTAAAAACCATCATTGTATATTGTATCCCAAGATAACTGTTGTCTACTCTAAAAGTAAATTTTACTTTATTGACATTTTTTATGTTTGGATAACAAAAATATGAAACATGTGGAAAGTATAGGACAGTTGTTTAAAACTGAATGTTGAAGCAGACACACTAGATTCCAAAATAACCGTTATTAACTGACAGTAGAAGTTATTTAACTTTTCTGAGACTTATTTTCCCCATCTGTAAACTGGGGATAAACACCTGCCTTCTAGATCATAGATAAGTGAAATAATTTTTTCATAGTGTTTGGCACATATTAAGTAGTCAGTAAATAGTTGTAGCTCTTTATTTATAATTCTTACTCAGCAGTTTCAGGTTTGGTCATATTTTGATCAAAATATGCAGATGTAAAATACTGATTTCAAGTTAAATCCTATTACATAATATTACAAATTGTATTTTGGGTTGGAACAAAAATGAGTTAACTGTTACACACTGTTGCTGCTAATCATCTTGTACTTTTCTGGACTCCAGCAAATTCTCCATGACATTCTGAAAAGAAATCCTAAAGGTTAGATTGACATAGGCATTTTTTTAAGTTGTAGGAGTGGAGGGAATTTTTTTCCCAAGTGGAAGGAATTTGTTTCCCAAGAGATTCCTCATTAAAATTCTGTATGAACCCAGAGAACTGGGCTGGTGATGCTAGGAAAATAAACACTACTCTCCTTTAAAAAAATCTGTAATTGACAACTTAGTCTGTAGAATCTCAACTTCATAAAAACTTTAATTTATTTGGATACTTTGACCTCATTTGTTAGCTATAAACCACACTGGATCAAGAATAGAAATCAATGCACCTGTTGGATCTGAGTCATGGTTAATCAAAATTTCTCTTGATATAATAAAGTAGGTAAGAGTTGAAGTCTCAGCCAAGAGTTACATGTGATTTTTAATTTAGATTTCAATTTTAGAATAAATTGACACACAGCAAATTTTAGAAACTCCCAACACATTAAATGTTTAATGAATTTCATTTTTTTATATAAAATTGCTCTTTAAAATAATTTGAAAGGTTGCATGTTGTATTTAGTGTTTTTAAATTCCATATCTACTAAAACTTTATTTTAAATATTACTCCCCTTTTTTCCAGTTATTCATGGGATCATATAATGCAGGATACAGCTATATTTGCCAGAGTGTGGATTATTCTGATAATGTTAATGAAGTTAGGGTAAGTACATTCAAAATACCATTCATCAGTAGAAGTGGGTTTAATTTTATAATCCCCACTCTGAAAAACATACTTTCATAGAGTGGTATAAGTGTATAGGATTGTGTTGAGTCAGTAAAGCTATGCTTTTCTTTAAAAGTACATAATTGAAAATGTTTTCATAGCTATAGTGTCCTATTTGATTGTGTGAGAGTGAATATGTGTTGGATTACTAGAATGCAGTACTTAAGAACAAAAAATTTCCATGTTTAGTGTAAAGATGATATTTTGGATTTTTGTGTTTTGGGTCAAGAATAGAAACTCATAGAGTCTAATTCATTTGTTAAGAGTCTGAGGAAAAACAAATGTTGGATAAACTATGTAATGTTTAGTAAGTTAAGCATAGCACAATTTGTATAGGTATAAACCCAGTTTTTATTATATTTGCAGAAAAATAAACCATTGGTAATATAATGTTATATTTTACTTTCTAGTCACCCTTGACATACAAAGATTTATAAACAGATTTCAGTTATATACTGTCTTTGTTGTTTGTACATAGGACACACATCATAGAAAGTAGGTAACATAAAAAATGTTGAGTTTAGGTTACTCTTATAGTAGGGTTCTTGTAAAATATTTTAAAACATTTACAGAGGTCACCTCTCACTGGATCCTTGGATCCTTAATCTCAGCAAGTAACGTAATCTTTCTGTACCATCTGGTGTCTTAATTAGAGCCTAGGAAAAGAAAGGACTTATTCATGTAAGTAGGATTATATTTATGACCTAGGAAATATTTGTTATTTTTGTTTGTTTGTGTGTTTTAATTTACCACTTTAAAGATTTTACTGCCTAATACAAAGTACTGTGGTTAGGTATTTATTTTGTTGCACATGTTAAAGTGAGAGACCAAAGCTAAGAGACCGGTTGCTACACGAACATACTTGCAAGAATATCTGAGGTATAGTATAGGCTAAGCATGAACAACTGAAATACCTTTACAAAGTAAATATCTCGATTTTTCTGCCACACTGAAAAACATAGCAGTGTGAAGGTATTTATAGCTCTGTGTTCAGCAGTTTGGTACTTCATGACATCTATCTATGTAAAAGACTAAAAATTTTCCCTAAATCATTGCCACTGGGTAAATATAGATTTGGACTCTTTCTTTCCCATTTTTTCCCCATGGATAGATGCCTAGGTTTCGTACCTACTTATGCAAAAATGATTCCATGCCTTGTACATTTTGTGCAATAAAGATTGTTTAGGACTAACTTAACAATAAATAGAAAACCATATGATAGTGTCACTCTGGTATTTATAACATGCTTTTCCTTTCTTTTTATAGATAGCTGCTGCTCTGTGGTGGTACTTTGTATCTAAAGGGGTTGAGTATTTGGACACAGTGTTTTTTATCCTGAGGAAGAAAAACAACCAAGTCTCTTTCCTTCATGTATATCATCACTGTACAATGTTTACATTGTGGTGGATTGGAATTAAATGGGTCGCAGGGGGACAAGGTGAGTATTTTGGGACATATCTGCATATATTAAATTATGTATATGTGTTGGGTGGAAAAGTAATGAGAAGCTGGAAATTTGACTTGGTCTTTAACTTGCTTGCATAGTTAATTATTTCTGTGTTAATTTCATTTTAAAGAAATATGAAGGAAAAAAAGAAATTTGAAGAAAGCAAAGTTTTGGCTTTTTATCTGTGGCTACTTAAATACCTAAAGATTTGCCTCAGAGATAAGCATAAACTAATCTTAAATGTAGCAAATAATTTTTGATGGGGAGCAGTTATAGTGGTTCTGACTCAAAGGATACTGAGTTAGGGGCACGTGGGCGACTCAGTTAAGCATCTGACTCTTGATTTCAGCTCAGGTCTTGATCTCAGGGTCGTGAGTTCAAGCCCTGCATTGGGTTCCACACTGGGTGTGGAGCCTACTTAAAAAAAAAAAGAGAGAGAGACAAAGGATACTAAGCTTTAACTTCTCAGTTTGAAGCCTCCATCGCCAGTCCAAGCCCAGAGCCCACTCTTGCTCTAAAATGGGCCTTAAATGAACCTGTTGGTTCTTACTCAAAGGAAATTGTAAATAGCCTTGTTAAAGAGGATCTGAATTCACAGTTTGGTCAAGATATGTCTTCAGCTTTTCAGATGCTTGTAAATTGAGGATTATTTACATCACTGAGCTGGAAACAGACTATTTCTCTGTTGGGGACCCAGGGTACAGGTCATTATAGTAGTACAGTTTGCCTTCTACTTTCATTTAAAACTGTTTAGAAACCTAAGAAATAAGTACTATTTTGTTGTTGATATGTGTATGTTGATATGTTTATGTTGATATGTTGGTATGCCATCTGAAGGCAATAATGAGGCTTTAAAAATCTATTTTTTAAAAGGTCCTTTTTATTTTATTGTTTTTTAAAGATTTTATTTATTTGGGAGAGAGAGAGAGAGAGACAGAGTGTGAGGGGGGGAGGGTCAGAGGGAGAAGCAGACTTCCCACTGAGCAGGGAGCCCAGTGCAGGGCTCGATCCCAGGACCCCAGGATCATGACCTGAACCGAAGGCAGATGCTTAACCGACTGAGCCACCCAGGCGCCCCTTATTACTATTTTTTTAAGTAATCTCTATACCCGACGTGGGGCTTGAACTTACGACTCCCACCAAGATCAAGAGTCCCATGCTCTTCCAACTGAGCCAGCCAGGTGCCCCATTAAAAATCTATTTAAACAATTATATGTACCATGACTTTTTCCCCAAGAATAATAGCATGGAAAATAATACAGGCAATAGTTTCTATATTATGGCATACTTAAGTCACTGGGGCACTCCATTTGGAAACTTGCCACTGTGAAAGCCCCTTGCATTTGAAGAACACTCATTTTTATTTATACGCTAAAAGCCTGAGTCTAAATTTTAAAAATACCTAATGTGATCTGAAGAGAAGTCTTTTCCATTATTGCTACTTTACAATTTTTATTCCTAATCTGTACTCAAGATTAAATGTTAGAAAATAATGAGGATTCATTTATTTTATGTCCAGATGGCTTATTGCCTACTAAAGTTTTCTGTACCTTATAATTCTGTTTTCTGAAGCATTTTTTGGAGCACAGCTGAATTCTTTCATCCATGTGATTATGTACTCATACTACGGGTTAGCTGCGTTTGGCCCGTGGATTCAGAAGTATCTTTGGTGGAAACGATACTTGACTATGTTGCAGCTGGTGAGTTAAATGCTTCTAAAGTTGCTTCTGGCGAAACACTGCAAATATTTGAATTTACTAATTTTAAGGGCTAAGTTATCCTCGACAATTTCCTGTTACAAAGTTGACTTTCTCTGTGCTCCAGCTGTGGGAGTTGAGTTTGCTTGGCTCTGAGCTTCTTGTTCATAGACCTAGTTGTCACTGCCACTAATTTTTTTAATGTTCTTAAAAGACTAAACACAACTCTTGTCTAAGAGAAATGTTCTTTAAAAATATCTGTGAAATGGATGAGTCAAGATCTAAGCACACCGTAAAGTACATAGACTCATATATGACCAGAAAAATAATGTAAATTCTCTGTCAGGTGATTTTTTTTAACTTAAAATGTTATTATTACCTCTCTTCATCCTGCTCTTGCTTGAATTTTGTTTTCTATTCTATTTTTCAGTCCTTGTTAACAGATCCCATACATTTAGGTTATAAAAGTTGAAGCGAAGGCACACAACCAAGGAAAGGGTGGGATAAAGGAAGGGGAGAAAGACAAGAGAACTCCTCTTAATTCTCTAACACACAGTCCTAGAGAGCAGAGCTAGGTATTCTCAAATCCTAGCCTTTAGAGCAGACAATTTTCAGCACATACCCCTCGTGGGACTTCTTGTAGCATCTGGGTACCTCAGTGAAACATTCAAGCAAGGTGCTAGCCCAGTCATCAAAGTGGAAATCCATACCAACCTGGTCGCTGTTCTTCAGGCCTTGGAATTTATTATAATTTGCTGTAATGATAGCATGTGCACAATTTATCAGTGGGATCACATTTGGAAATGCTATTCATCTCTGCTTTAAGTTGCTAAACAGCTGGCTGGCTGAACAGGAAACACAACTTTTGGGGAATGCTGGGTGGGAAAGATTCATTTGTAACTAAAATGCTACAGGAAACTTCCTCCAGTTTTTGTGCAAGCTGTTTATATAGTTGGTGTTAATTCATTTCTCTCCATAATTAGAAAATGGGCACAAGAAAATGAAGAGATGACAAAAGTCATCTGAACTCTTTATATCTAGTCCTCACTTGAGCCTCCTTGAGTGATGCCATACTTAATCACACATACATACATAACCCTTTTGGTGACTTAGGTTCTAAGAACCATTGTCAAATCAAAAGTTCTTAAAATCTGGATTTTGCCATGGAAAATTTAAAGTTTTTTAGTCTGATCTAAATTTGGGGCTTACATGGAATAAATGAATTTAATCATATTTAATATAATAAATAATATGGATAATGCTATGCTTAAAAGAAAAAACACAATTGCCCATTCCAAATAGGATGTTAGTTTCATGAAGAGTTGAATATTTCTAAGCCAGAAGTTCTCACAACAGTTAATCATGTAAGTTAATCTTGTAAAAAGTTAACCCTTGTTAACACTGTGGAATTCATAATTCTTATATTGAGAACCACTCATTTATTGATATATTGGAATTTCAACTGATTTGCCTTATCTGAATTACAAAGCATCTTAATTTTGGCTTTTCTTCTTTTAAAAACTTTTAAAGTTGAAAGTCTTTTTGCACTTGTTCTCAGATATCTACTGAATTTTACAAAAAATCTTAATTTGTAAAGGATAGTGTTAATTCATTTAGAGAGGGAGAGAGAGCGAGCACATGGGGTCAGGGGGTGGGTGGGAGGGTAGGAGAGGGAGAGAATCTCAAGCAGACTCTACACTGATCATGGAGCCCTTCACAGGGCTCAATCCCATGACCCATGAAATCATGACCTGAGCTGAAATCAAGAGTTGGATGCTTAACTGACTGAGCCTCCCAGGTGCCCCAAGGATAGTGTTAATTCAAATACAGTATTACCTGTGTGCTATTTTGTAAGAAATAAATAATGAACCCTTTCAATAGGTTCATTTTTAAAAGTATATGTACCATTCCGCTGATAGTTTTGTGGAAAAAAGTCAGTCTAAAATGTGGGAGGAAAACAAATATCAAAAAGAGTGTATGGTACTATTAGTTTATTCTCTTAGGCCATGGATATTCCCTCTCATTAATAACATCATTCAACATTATCCAACAAATACGCATTGAATCCAGACCCTCTGTCAAGGACTCCTCATGGAGCAACACAAAGCCATACCCTCTGAAGTTATATACTAGTGGGAAGATGGACAATCAAGAAGTTAAGAAGTCCAGATAGTTTTGTTATAAAGAAAAAAGCCCACACCAAACAAAAGCCCTCATTAATGGGATTGAGAACGCCAGCTGGATGGAGTTCCTTTGTCCTAGCTGGCAGAAAGCCCTTGCTGAGGGGATGACATCTGAGCTGCCACCTGATGGGTGAGAGGGAGCTGGAGTCTATTGAACTTTGGACAGTGTGGCAAGATTCGGGCCTATCTTAGCTAGATAGAAGATTCTGATGTTGTTAGAAGTTACTTATGATTCCTACATTGTTGTTTTGTTTTTCAGGTTCAGTTCCATGTGACCATTGGACACACAGCACTGTCTCTTTACACAGATTGTCCCTTCCCAAAATGGATGCACTGGGCCCTCATTGCCTATGCGATCAGCTTCATATTTCTCTTTCTTAACTTCTATGTTCGGACATACAAAGAGCCTAAGAAAGCAAAAACTGGAAAAACAGCTGTGAATGGTATTTCAGCAAATGGTGTGAGCAAATCAGAGAAACAATTAGAAAATGGAAAAAAGCAGAAAAATGGAAAAGCAAAAGGAGAGTAAATTGAACTGGGCCTTAACTGTTGCTGACAGTGAGGAAGTTCCCATTTCATATAAAATTTCAGGGAAAACAGAAGCAAATGAGGGTTTGGAGGTGGAGAGAAAAAGGCAAATGTGCTCTATGTCTTAGTAACCTTTAGATAGAGTAAAGTGTTAAATACAATGCCCGGATGTTTTATTTATGAAGTTTTATTTTAAACATTTTTTTTTATTAGCCTTGATGTTGTCCAGACCAAAGCAATCATTATGTGACTTTGGAGGCTCTCCCTCTGTTCACATCCATTTGTCTAAAGCATGAGATTTTTCATGTATCTTATATACATTCTTCAGTCAGATGATCACAGAAAGACAGTATGAATTTTTTGGCTAAATTAGTATTACCTACTGATTACAATCAGTTACCTTACATTTTCTGGTCCAAAGCTGGAACTGTAGATACTTTAAAATTTGCACATTTGAATTCATTTGCTGACTGGAATGGTCGAATCTCTCCACCTCTAGTCTTGAATATACCCTTTTGGTTGTAATTAAATTTAAAAAATCTAATGATCTCTGTAGACTCTTAGAGGCTTGATGATGATGGTGTTGGTGAAAATAAGAAAGAATTACAGTAAAATCCTGTTTAGCGACCCAAAGGTCACCATGACTTGTGGCACAAATCACTGTGGGAAACAATTTTTGTGATGAAAAGGCAGCCTTTCAATACTCCTATCAGAACTATATTATGAAAATTAAGATTATTGTCTGGAACATGAAACAACTCGTCTTTATTAGTAACATCATAAAAGAGCTACATTTATGTGCTGTTAGAAGAGAGTATGTTGATTTTTATCAGGCTTTCCTTGTTTTGATTTGTGGCTGTTACCGATTTTTCATATGTGGAAATATACCTACCTCTGTTGGAAAGAACATTTAAAATTAAATAAATTTTAATTAAAAAATCAAGGAGTCCTCTAATGTAAATTTTAATATTAACTTTCGAATCGGCTAGTATTTTTTTGCTTTTTTTTTTTTTTTTTTTTTTTTTTACAAATAGCATACACCCAACTTTTCTGTGAAACTATCCTTCTCTTTCAATATGTTTAGTTTTGGAGTGATATTTTCCTTACGACAAAGTTGCAAGATCTTATTTATTAACTAGATATGAAGTGTAAACCCATTTTGGTGCAATATTCTTGACTCCTTGGTGCTAAAGATCATTAAATTTAGTGTGTGATTGTTACATGGTGTTCATTGTTAAGACACAAAATGAATAAAAGTAAGAGTAGTCAGAACCAGAAAATGAAGTTTACTATTTACAAATGAAGTGTTTCATGTAATATAAATGAACAACTGGAAATACACTAGCAAAGAGAACTTGTACATTGTCTTATTGCATAGGTTGAATTGTTAAGGGATGTTGACCAGGGATCATTACAGAAAGAGAAAATATGACCAAAAAAAAAAAAAGCATGAATATTTCTAAGTATCTCAACATGTCAAAACTGCATGTGCAGGATGTATGCTGTTTGTGCAGACAAACTATTTTAGAATATTTTGTAAACTATAAAATATTTATTGTGCATCAAAATTACACACTTTTTCCCCCAGAAGGCATGCAGTCATGAGATATACAGACTATTTGCAACACTTAACAATGGTTTGACCTGAAAGGATTCAACACCTTTGTCTTTGCTGCTCGGTGTGTAATGACTAGAGATTTGTAAATCTTTGTGAACATTCTGTACTGTTTCCCCAGACCTATTCATTCCCTGCTACCTGATTTCAGCACAATAAATATACAACTGCTGTGGGAAAAAATGATTTTTTTTGTTAATCAATTTATTATGTAAATTATCTGCTAGATGTTTATTTGATTCAGTTGTTAATATTCAAAATTCTTTTCTGCTGCCAATTTCTACTGTAGAGAAAAAGTGAAACTAGAATATTCCTGGAGAAAAGCTTATTTTTTTTTTATGGTGGCATATTTTTACTTTAAAAATTAGTTGCCTTTGGAAGAACTTTTGGATCCAGACATAAAACATATAATTTTCTTCTAAACTACTCTTGCATTTGTCATTTCAAATGTAAGCTTTAACATTTTTTAATGCTGTGGGTTTTTTTGGTTCCAAAAATAAAGTGGAGGAGCCCTTATGTTCTTACATTAGATCATTCAGCTCTTATTACAATTTTTAAGGTTCTTTATCTAAGATGACTCTAAGCTGTGATATGCAGCCTGTTCTGGTAGCTTTCATAATTTCTCAGTCATCACACTAAGTTGCATACCTCATACTAAAAATCAGTGGAGGAGGACTGCATCCTTTTTTTGGTAAAACTTTGTCAGTAACTAAAGAAATGTTTTCTTACACAGAAAACAAGGAATTTATTAAATATTTGCAATGGCTAGAAATACCTTAGGCATGTACAGTGCATTTTCCAGTAGAATCATCAATGACTGTATCTCTTCTTTGTTTTCTGTGTTACTCTTGACTTTGTTTTGCTGATGGACACTGACTAATGACTGGTTTCAGTTTTAGCATTATTAATTTAGTCATTCTCTTTTTCTCTCTTTCCGCACACTTCTGGGGTATTCAAAAATATTTTCATATGGATTTTTATATTCACATTCTAGAACCTAGAATCTAGTGTTTTGTAGTTTATTAGGAATGTTTTAATTTACACATTTGTTCCATATATGCAAGTCAGTTATCCTTTAAGTAAGAAAGAGAAGTGGGGTGGAAGTGATTTTTCCTGCCCTACCCATCTGATAATACAACAGTCCAGGCATTACATACATACTGATGATTGGGACCTTTGTGAGAATGTGACATCATGCTGAGCTGCCCTGCTCTCTCAGCTCATGTCTTGTCTTAGCCTAAAGCTCAGCCAGCTGAATTCCTGACACTGTCCTTATTGAGAAAAAGATGGCCACAGATTATGTAGGAGCTCAAGTGGAGTGAGTGCTAAGTACAGACCTGACTGAGGTAGATTTGGAATCCTGCTGGATGGTAGGGCTGCGGGGCTGAGGTGCTGAGCTACACACACAGGAACATAACACCTGCTTCCTGATACTGGTCACCTGCCCTCTCAGCATGCAAGCAATTTTGACAAGTCACCTTAGAAAGCAAGTCCTTAATAGTATATTCTAGAATCCATGCTTAATCTTAGGTATTTTAGGCAGATGCCATCTGAACCCGAAAAACAGTTATGAAGAGGCAGAGAAATATAAACAGATTCATTGTTTCAAAACACAAAAAAATCATGTAAGTATTAGAAGTTGGTTTTCCTAATTCTCTCCCGAACTTCCTAATTTCCGTCCTAAATTATGGAAGGCAGGCACAGCTGCGAATTGAAAGGCATACATTTTTTTTTTCCAAGTTTTAAAAATAGGAGGATGTAACATGACTACATTCCTGAAGGGGATTCAGATGTATAAGTTAAAAATTATAATTGACATATAGAGCCACTCAGATGAAGACTGAGATTCTAGAATATGTTGTTAAAAGAGCATGTGAATTACGAAGAAGGTGGTCAGTAGCTGTCTTTAGATGATGATTAATTAGTAGGAATTTTAAGTTTGTAAGGGATGATCTGAGATACACCTTGGTGTTCTTTTAGACTTATAGCTCTAGGTTTTGCTGTATCCTTTGAGAAATTAAACCTTTTTCTTTCCTTTTTTTTTTAAAGATTTTATTTATTTATTTGCAAGAGAGAGAGTGCGTACGTACAAGCAGGGAGAGGGACAGGCAAGGGAGCAGCAGGCAGAGGGAGAAGCAGGCTCCCTGCTGGGCAGGGAGCCCGATGCAGGACTTGATTCCAGGACCCTAGGATCATGACCTGAGCCCAAGGCAGACGCTTAACCTACTGAGCCACCCAGGCATCCCTAAACTTTTTTCTACCTGTTAAGAAAAAAGACCTAGAACTTAGGTCTCCTTTTCTCTTTGTATTTTTCATTTCACCACAAGAAGGCATGTTTACATGTCCACATGTGAACAGATTTCCTTCATACTTTCATTCCTTGGAGATCCATCCTGTCTTAAATAGAAATTCAACAGAATTTTTTCTCCTTTTTCTTTTTTTCTTTTTTTTAAAGATTTTATTTATTTATTTGAGAGAGAGACATAGTGAGAGCAGGAACACAAGCAGGGGGAGTGGGAGAGGGAGAAGCAGGCTTCCCGCGGAGCAGGGAGCCCGATGTGGGACTCGATCCCAGGACCCTGGGATCATGACCTGAGCCGAAGACAGACACTTAACAACTGAGCCACCCAGGTGCCCCCTTTTCTTACTCTCATAGGTGAGGCTCTCCCAGGGCTTGTGTCCTTAAAGTAGTATCTCCTTTGAGAATAAATACATGCTGAAACACATCACTTGATATCTATCTACCTAATTATAATAATCTAATGCAGCTATCAGAAGGTCACATTGTAATTGAACATCTACACAAAGAATATGTCCAAATTAAAAGCCATTCTAACACTAAAAAATCTTGGAAGGTTTAAGTGATACAGCCATTTCTAAAAAGAGTGTGGAAATTATTGGGTATTTCCCAATTTAAATATAAGACTGAGAGTTGTAAAGAGAATTTGTCAGTCCACATACATATTCCATATACTCTGTCAGTCTCCAGGAATCCCTGGATCCTTTTTCTGCAATTTGAGAGAAGCTAGTTAGGTTGCTCTTTTCCTCAGTTTTAAAATTTTTCTTTGAATTTGCCTTTGGGAAAGAGGAAAGCACCCAGTTGAAATTCCTTCCTTGTCATCCCTGATGCATCATATTTAAACTGAGTTTCTCCTCCCTGTGAGGAAGCTGTCCTAAGAACCAGTCTTTCAAGAATACTGATTACCTAGCTATTTGGTAATGAGAGGGTGGTAGATTATGCGTCTCACACAGCAGGTAGCATTATGTTAGTGACACTCACACCTCACCTTTGAAAGTGGCTTGTGTTCTAATTTTGTTAATAAATCTGGGAATCAAATACAACATTTACATTTTTATAAGCATATTATATAGTTACGGCTTATCAGCTGTACACGTACAGTTGGATTTTAAATATTTTTTTAGTTCAGACCTCATAGTGAAAATTTAATATAGATGTTACATGGTCACAAAAGAATGAATAGCTGCTCTTAAAAGCTGTGTTCATTCACCAACATTTAAGTGTTTTCATTATGCTTGAATTATTACTGATGGCCCATGTAAAAGGGGGGTCTGGTTGTTTTTTCCAGAAAGAAAAGGAGTATGGGAGCCTGTGAGACAAAAAGAATAGACAGATGAGTTTGGGGAACACATTTCTAATTATAATTAGAGTTGAGATTTGGAGTCTACATACTAGAGTCTACCCTAAATATTAACTGCTTCAGAAAGCCAGCACCAACTTTCGATTAACGTGCTAGATGTTTATTGGTTCTATGAATCCATCTCTATCTCCTCAATATGTCTCCCTTCTTCCCTCCACCAGTGTTACAGAGTCTAAAGAACTAAAAATTACATTTCTCAGATTCCCTCACAAATTTAGGTTTTGTCAACATGAGGCACTTGTGAAATTTTTGGAAGGCATAAGGGAGGTGGATGCCATCCTTCTGTAGTAACGCAATTATATAAATGGGCTCCTTACAGACATAAGTGTTGGCAGCAGCTGAATTACGTGATCCACTATTTTTTTTTTATTCTTATGTTAATCCCCTACATTACATCATTAGTTTTAGATGTAGTGTTCCATGATTCATTGTTTGTGCATAACACCCAGTGCTCCATGCAGAATGTGCCCTCCTCAATACCCACCACCAGGCTAACCCATCCTCCCAACCCCCTCCCCTCTAGAACCCTCAGTTTGTTTTTCAGAGTCCATCGTCTCTCATGGTTCGTCTACACCTCCGATTTCCCCCCCTTCATTCTTCACCTCCTGCTACCTTCTTCTTCTTCTTCTTTTTTTTTTTTCTTAACATATATTGCATTATTTGTTTCAGAGGTACAGATCTGAGATTCAACAGTCTTGCACAATTCACAGCGCTTACCAGAGCACATACCC